>NC_064616.1:482716959-483341959 GCF_023898315.1 Schistocerca nitens
CCACACTGAAGGTGGTGGATTCATTGCCCATCGAGGCGAATCAGCTATATGAATGCGTGGTGTCCGTTCATTCGGACACGTCCGAAAAAACAAATACCACGCATTCATATAAAAAGAAATGGGATTGGTCGTAGTTGGACGTAGCGGGTGCAAGCATGCGCCTGTTGTCGCTAGAGTCCGTGTGTGTTTCGCACTTAATTACCAGCAGTGGACGTGGAGAAGCTTAAAAGTGTTGTGAATGAGGAGAGGTCACAGTCGAATATGCGCGACAAGAGAGGTCACCACCGTGACTTGGAGGAAGCCACGGAACAAAGCTGGAGAGGACATCTGTGTGGAAACTAAGTGGAAACGCTAATCATAACGTAGAAAATACATAATATTGTGAGATCGGATTTATTGAATATGTGACGTATATGTGACGTACAGTGTACATTCTATAAGATTGTCTAAAAATCCTACAAACTCTTTAAAATCAAAACTGAGAACGCTTGCAACTGTATATTCACTCCATGTAACTAGTATTCTCTAAAGTACTTAAACGTTTTCATTCGTGCACTTTCCCTGAGCAAAAGAAAGTCATAAATTTATCTCGTAAGGAATACGCTGCAATGACATGTCGTTTTTCGTTGACAGGAGCGTATCTTTCCGTCGATTGTGCTAGTTAGCAAATGAATGCAGCTGCTGGTGCTTCCCAATACTTGTCAACTACGATGTTATTTTACCAGCATACACAAACATCAAAAAAAGTTTTGCATCACCTCGGTCCCGAGAGTTCCGGAACCTGTACAGAAAAAACGCACTATTGGTCCAGATTGTCCCACTCCTCAACGGCGATTCGGCGTAGATCCATCAGAGTGGTTGGTGGGTCACGTCGTTCATAAACAGCCCTTTCCAATCTATCCCAGGCATGTTCGATAGGGTTCATGTCTGGAGAACATGCTGGCCACTCTAGTCTAGCGATGTCGTTATCCTGAAGGAGTCATTCACAAGATATGCACGATGGGGGCGCGAATTGTGGTCCATGAAGACGAATGCCTTGCCAATATGCTGCCGATATGGTTGCACAATCGGTCGGAGGATGGCATTCACGTATCGTATAGCCGTTACGGTGCCTTCCATAACAACCAGCGGCGTACGTCGGCCCCACATGCCACCCCAAAACGTCAGGGAACCTCCACCTTGCTGCACTCACTGGACAATGTGTATAGGGAGTTCAGACTGACTGGGATGCCTCCAAACACGTGTCCAACGATTGTGTGGTTGAACGCACATGCGACACTCATCGATGAAGAGAATGTGATGCCAATCCTGAGCGGCCCATTCGGCATGTTGTTGGACCTATCTGTACCGCGCTGCATGGTGTCGTGGTTGCAAAGATGGACCTCGCCATGGACATCGGGAGTGAAGTTGCGCATCATGCATCCTATTGCACACAGTTTGAGTCATAACACGACGTCCTGTGGCTGCACAAAAATCATTATTCGACATGGTTTAGTTTCTGTCAGGGTTCCTCCGAGCCACAATCCGTAGGTAGCGATCATCCACTGCAGTAGTAGCCCTTGGGCGACTTGAGCGAGGCATGTCATCTACAGTTCCCGTCTCTCTCTGTATCTCCTCCATGTCCTAACAACATCGGTCTGGTTCACTCCGAGACGCCTGGACACTTCCCTTGTTGAGAGCCCTTCCTGGCACGAAGTAACAATGCTGACACGATCGAACCGCGGTATTGACCGTCTTGGCATGATTGAAATACAGACAACACGAGCCGTGTACCTCGTTCCTGGTGGAATGAGTGGAACTGATCGTCTGTGGGACCCCCTCCGTCTATTAGGCGCTGCTCATGCATGGTTGTTTAGATCTTTGGGCGGGTTTAGTGACATCTCTGAACAGTCAAAGGGACTGTGTCTGTGATACAATATCCACAGTCAACGTCTGTCTTCAGGAGTTCTGGGAACCGGATTGACGCAAAACTTTTTTTATGTGTGTACATTTGAGTATGTCAGCATTATCAGGCATTTCAATTTCAGTACTTGTCTGCCGCAGTCTGGATATCCTAGGTATTATTCCAAAGGCATAGTCTACCACTTGTCGAATCGTAGAAAGACATTTGTCGAAAGTAGTTTCCTTTGACACTGGAAATTGACTGTTCACGTAAGCCTTCAGTTCAGTTGTCTCGCGAATGACTGGTTGCCAGCCGTGTGTCGGATGTTACTTGGCTACAGTGGTAGTTGTACGACCACACGGACAACCTGTCAGTAGGACGAGTACGACCCCAGTGGAGGCCCAGGCTGAAGCCGTCGTGAGACGTCTAGCAGCCAGTAGCTGTCGCAGCTCCGCTCCATTTCATTCGAGACGGTCGCCTACGGCGTCCCATTGTAACGTCCCCTTAGAAAAATTATTGAATTACTGTGCTGGTAAACCCCTTACGTTATTTGATTTTCAAATAGCTGAGCAGAACTGAACGTACTCAGACATTTCGCTCGTTACTTATTCTGATCATCACTAAACTGACACAATATTTTTAGCGCAACGCAATCTGACTTTCAAAAATCCCTACAAAAGAATGGCCCTGACTAACAATAACCTATACCTTTCATGAATCACTTACCTCACAAAAATCTTCGTTACTCGAACTACTGCAATATAGCGAACGCCACTCCTGCCAGCTAAATAAAAGATTCTAACTACTGAAGTCACTAACTACTGATAGGCATAGTTAGCAAATGAAAGATTTTGATAGAGAACAAACAATGTATTTACCTTAATAGTGTTCAAAAGTCATTATATATATATATATATATATATATATATATATATATATATATATATATATATATATTCCTGGAAAATGAAATAAGAACACCGTGAATTCATTGTCCCAGGAAGGGGAAACTTTATTGACACATTCCTGGGGTCAGATACATCACATGATCACACTGACAGAACCACAGGCACATAGACACAGGCAACAGAGCATGCACAATGTCGGCACTATTACAGTGTATATCCACCTTTCGCAGCAATGCAGGCTGCTATTCTCCCATGGAGACGATCGTAGAGATGTTGGATGTAGCCCTGTGGAACGGCTTGCCATGCCATTTCCACCTGGCGCCTCAGTTGGACCAGCGTTCGTGCCGGACGTGCAGACCGCGTGAGACGACGCTTCATCCAGTCCCAAACATGCTCAATGGGGGACAGATCCGGAGATCTTGCTGGCCAGGGTAGTTGACTTACACCTTCTAGAGCACGTTGGGTGGCACGGGATACATGCGGACGTGCATTGTCCTGTTGGAACAGCAAGTTCCCTTGCCGGTCTAGGAATGGTAGAACGATGGGTTCGATGACGGTTTGGATGTTCCATGCACTATTCAGTGTCCCCTCGACGATCACCAGTGGTGTACGGCCAGTGTAGGAGATCGCTTCCCACACCATGATGCCGGGTGTTGGCCCTGTGTGCCTCGGTCGTATGCAGTCCTGATTGTGGCGCTCACCTGCACGGCGCCAAACACGCATACGACCATCATTGGCACCAAGGCAGAAGCGACTCTCATCGCTGAAGACGACACGTCTCCATTCGTCCCTCCATTCACGCCTGTCGCGACACCACTGGAGGCGGGCTGCACGATGTTGGGGCGTGAGCGGAAGACGGCCTAACGGTGTGCGGGACCGTAGCCCAGCTTCATGGAGACGGTTGCGAATGGTCCTCGCCGATACCCCAGGAGCAACAGTGTCCCTAATTTGCTGGGAAGTGGCGGTGCGGTCCCCTACGGCACTGCGTGGGATCCTACGGTCTTGGCGTGCATCCGTGCGTCGCTGCGGTCCGGTCCCAGGCCGACGGGCACGTGCACCTTCCGCCGACCACTGGCGACAACATCGATGTACTGTGGAGACCTCACGCCCCACGTGTTGAGCAATTCGGCGGTACGTCTACCCGGCCTCCCGCATGCCCACTACACGCCCTCGCTCAAAGTCCGTCAACTGCACATACGGTTCACGTCCACGCTGTCGCGGCATGCTACCAGTGTTAAAGACTGCGATGGAGCTCCGTATGCCACGGCAAACTGGCTGACACTGACGGCGGCGGTGCACAAATGCTGCGCAGCTAGCGCCATTCGACGGCCAACACCGCGGTTCCTGGTGTGTCCGCTGTGCCGTGCGTGTGATCATTGCTTGTACAGCCCTCTCGCAGTGTCCGGAGCAAGTATGGTGGGTCTGACACACCGGTGTCAATGTGTTCTTTTTTCCATTTCCAGGAGTATATATATATCAGTTCATGACATCCAGTCTTACAAATTTACTGTCTCTGATGATCCAGATCATCCGCTCTCAAAACTCCGCCATTTCTCTCCCCACATCCACCACTGCTGGCGACTCACCTCCAACTGCGCAACGCTACGCGCTGTTAACAGCCAACTGCCCACTACAATAGAGACTATTTCAACAATGCCCACCAGCCACAATGCCCACCAGCCACAGACTGCACACAGCACAGCCAGTGATTTTCATACAGAGCGCTAGGTGACGTTACCAGCATAAAAACGTAAACAGCCTACTTACACCATCTGTTGGAGCTTGTGCCGATTCTGCACCACGCCGCAACGCTCCGCTACCTTACGACATAGTCACGACCCATTGCTATGGTGTAGTTCTGTAGCACTCACGATCGAGTCGCGACCCAGGTAATGACACACCCTTGGTTTGCTACATTCATACAAGATCAAGGGCGATCATTTCTGATATCATTCCTTATGTGGAACTTTACTTTTCTGTTGCGAGGCTGATATAAACGTTCACTATCAAATCAGCTGCAGAATCGTTAATTATCTTGCGTGCAGTACAGACTACCGACCAGCCCACGGACGTAAAAATCTGATTTCACAAGCCAACGCATTTTACACGAATGGAGATAGAAACTTGTGATGGTTTTCAGCTCTGGCATCGAAGTTAAATGTTCACCATGTCGCCAGTTGTAAGTTGCCGGTGCCGGCTCTTGTGGTTGCCAGTACGCGTCTAACTAGAGCATCGTCCATCGTTCATTATGGCTCTTTCCATGATTGAGAGAACTGGACAGAATTTTCGTTTCTCAACAGAACGGAGAAGCGCCATACTAGCAGCTGCATGTAAGAGCATTGCTTCAAATGGAGCTGCCTCAACGATGGCTCCACCTGAATGACAGTACAGGTCTCCAAGTGGACCATTGGCCTCCAGCGTCGCCTGATATCACAGTATGTGATTTTATGTTTCATTTTTTGTGGGGGTTTGTGAACGACTGCGTCTATGTGACCCCGTTTTTAACCACTCTGGACTAATTGTGACACCACATAACAGCAGCAGTGGAAGAAAAAACTCTAGACGTGTGCGCAGAAGTATGGATCGAGTCTGACTACGGTCTGGATATTTGTCGTGTGTCCGGTGGAGGGCACAATGAACATTGGTGAAATATAAATGGAAACATTTATCCTAAACGTAATGGCAAAAAGTATCCCAACCTTGTATATGTATGCATGTAAAAGATAAATCCTAATAAAATCAGACTGTTCTTTTTGAAAATGAAACTCTTTCGTCCTATACGTAGTTGAAATGCATCCAATTATCGTTCTTCATTTATGAAGAATATACGTGGAATAGCATGAATCTTTTTGAAACACCCTCTACAACCCGTCAGCATCTACATCGACATCTAGACCCCGCAAGCAACCCTCTTATCCTGGGGGAAAAACGCGTTGTTGCAAATTTCTGTACAGTCGTCAGGAAGGTAGGGAGTGTGTCATGAGAAACATAATAAAAATTCATGAGGAACATTAAAAAAAAAAAAAAAAAAAAATTGGCCGGTGCGGTGTGTGCGTGGAGGTGGGGTGGGGGGCAGCGGAATGACGAGAAAATGTCTCCCTTTGATGTTTTTGTTAAATGTTTCGAAAACTGCGGCTTCTAACGAAAATGTTTCCTAGTACAAAATTACACTACATTAAATTTCCTACATAAAAGGATCTATTCATTTTTCTCTAGGACTAATAGTTTCCGCATTCCTGGGAATGGAAAAATCACAGTTTATTAAAAATAGCGTTTTAATGGTATGAAATTAATGTATATTGTTAAATAACATGGATTAATAGCAAATATTAAATGTTTGTACCACGTCTATGAGCAATATAGCCATATAAGGGATAAATTTATTCTGGGGGTGTAACAGATTGGAAAGACGAGGGTGGAGGTTAGAAGCGTGAGGGAAAGTAAGTCACCAGATTGTAGTCATGCATTTTCCTCCCTCATACATCTGCAAAATGAAGAGCGAGCAGGCAGTTCCCCATTCTCCCCGCCGCACTACGTCACAAAAAGCAACTGCGGGCTATTTCACAAAGTTATGCGGACACTTTCGCGGCTCCCCTTACGAATCACTGGCAACACAGTGTGCAGAAATGACTTGGAGAGTTTATCTCCCACGAAGTGCATTAACACTACATGGACTACAGGTATGAATTAGTAAAACTACCAGCACAAGAAACGCATATGGACAGAATCTACGTAAATCTCTGCAGGCTGTTCTACGATGCTAGAGGGAAACTGATTCTTAGTTATCCTATGTGGCAGTTGTAGCGTTCTTCTGGAAAAGTCGACTTCCTCCACAATGAACGCTATCGCTTTTCGCTTTACACACAGGCTATGTCTCCCCAGCATTTCCTGTCCATTTTTCTAAAGCAGAAAATATAACTCCACTAACCTCGTGTTTATATGGTGGAGTTATTTTCAGTTGTTAAGTGAGCTTTTGTGTAAAATACGTTCCCGTAAAGAGTGGTTGAAAAGTGATTAATTTTTAAATGTGATGTTGTCAGTAGCCCATGCAGTAGTAGTAGGAAGAGGACTGGATTAGTAAATGTGATTTCTTGCTATTGTCTATCGTTGCAAGCATATTGTAAAGCCTGGTAACCATGTTGTAGTCAGTTCGTGGTGGATTAATGACCATTAGTTGTATTACTGGTAGATTGCATTAATCACTTCCATTCAGGAATGGCCGTCACATGTAGAGTGGGCTGCACTAAGTAGGGCCACTTACCACTCATTCACATTATACCTTGCAAGGTGGCTGTCAATGTGTCTAATGGAACAAGACTGAACATGTTTAAATCTAGGAAAGTAATCTGCAGTAATGCATTGCTTGTCTTATCTAAAGCTCCATAACACATAAGTGACCTACTTCTGTATCATAAAGAGCCAATTTAAGCCTCTGGGCGTCTTCACATGTTGGGAGAGCTGATGCTGGGGTGCTACATCTGATACCCTCAAATGAGAAATGATTCCAGCTATTGATAGTGGAGACAATGAAATTGACATTGTCGAATACGTTCAAAATGGTTCAAATGGCTCTGAGCACTATGGGACTTAACTGCTGAGGTCATCAGTCCCCTAGAACTTAGAACTACTTAAACCTAACTAACCTAAGGACATCACACACATCCATGACCGAGGCAGGATTCGAACCTGCGACCGTAGCGGTCGAATACGTACTGACCGCGTGTTACACTTGGGGAAGATTCTGCTTTGTGGCAGACAATTGACAGCTGCAGCTGTTGAGTTTTTTTGCATAACATCTCATTTAACAACTGCAAATAAATACTCAATAAACTGACAATAACCCCTCTATATAAACAGGAGCTCAGTAAAGTTATTTGTCTATCCGCATGAGAGAATTAGACAATAAATGCTGGGGAGGTATCATCTGCCTGTAAATTGAAAGCGAGTAGCACACTCATGGTGGGGGAAGCTTCTCACAACGGACAATGCAGTGGCCGACGGCCTACACTTTACAACTGAGAACAGGGGCGCTGACGTAGAGATGTGAGTGCTAACAAACAAGCAACACTGCTTGAAATAACCGTAGAAATCAATGTGGGACGTACGACGAACGTATACGTTAGGACAGTATGGCAAAATCTGGCGTTAATGGGCTATGGTAGCAGACGACCGACGCGAGTGCCTTTGCTAACAGCACGACATCGCGTGCAGCGCCTCTCCTGGGCTCATGACCATATCGGTTGGACTCTAGACCAGGGCTTTAACAACTGGCCGGTTTTGAGCGCGAGTACTCGCGTCTGCTCAGGGACGTGCTCGCGAGCAGCTGCAAGGTCGTGGAGTACGGAGGGAGGGGAGGGAGGGGAAATGCGCGCGCACGTTTGAATAGGGCCGCAGCGTGCCTATTGAATTCGCGCCGACTGTGTAACGTTTAAAGTACTGCGATCAGCTCTTAACAGTCACTTCGCTGGTTAAGAATCATGTGAAGTCGCCGTTGTGTAACCCCAACCATGCTTTCGCAGTTCAACCCCCATTGGGAGGAATTGTATCTGTTTACTGAAAAAGATGGTGTTGCAAAATGTTTAGTATGTCACAAAACGCTGAATTCTTTTACGAAATTTAATTTGCAGCGACATTATATGTCGTACCACGCGAAAGACTACGGACGTGGAAAATGTGATTGACCAGATCGTGCACAGGAAGTTATTGAACTTAAAGGGAAGCTATCCGAAGAAGATCTGGACGACGAAGAAAAATCAACTGAGGCAGCTCTCAGAGTGGGTTACAAAATTGCTTTGCTTTTAGCAAAATCCCTGCGCCCCTTAACTGATGGCGATTTAATAAAAGAATGTTTGGTAGTTGCAGCGGAACATTTGTGTCCATCTCAAGTTGAACAATTTCGGATTGTGCCATTATCTAACATGACCATTATGCGTCGCATACAGGACATGGCAGACGACGTCCAGAGCCAGCTTGCAAATATCTGTTAAGCTTTTATGGCGTATTCTCTAGCTCTGGACGAAAGTGTTGGTATCACTGGAACAGCGCAGCTTGCCATATTTATTAGAGGTGTTAACAGAGATCTTCAGGTGAGGGAGGAGCTCCTCGATGTAGTAGCCATGAAGAACACTACAACCGGAGGTGATATTTTAAGTAGTGTTGAAGAAAGTGTTGAAAATATAGGATTGTCGTGGAATTCTTTAGTTTCAGTGTCTACAGATGGTAGAGGCATACACTAAGCTAATAAAATTATGTGGCAGGTGTACATTCTCCTTTATTTGTTTCATTTGTCGCAGTAATAATTCGTGAGTGATATCCCTGCAGGTGGCCGTGGATTTACATTGACTGGCGGCAGCTTTTGTGTACCCCACGTGACTCTCCCCACTCTCCGCTCTGGTCTGGTAGTGGGGGTAGTGTGCTCGCGCTGCTCCGTGCTCGCGCCTTGCTGCTCACAGCTTGCTCCGCGAGCACATATGTTGTGAAGCCCTGCTCTAGACGAATGAAAACCCGTGGACGGGTCAGATGAGCCCCTATTTTACTTGGTAAGAACTGACAGTAGGGTTCAAGTGTGGCGCAAACCTCAGGAAGCCATAGACCCACGTTGTCTACAAGGCACTGTGCAAGCTTGTGCTGGCTCCATATTGGCGTGAGCTGAGTTTATATGGAATGGACTGGGTCCTCTGATCCAACTGAACCGGTAATTGACTGGAAGTGATTATGTTCGGCTACATGAAGACCATTTGCAGCCATTCATGGACGTCATGTTCCCATGATCATTGTTACCAGGCCACAATTGCTCGCGATTGGTTTGAAGAACATTCTGGACAATTCAAAAGAATGATTTGGCCCTACAGATCGACCGATATGAATCCCATCGAACATTTTGGGACGTAATCGAGAGGTGCGTTCGTGCACAAAATCCTGCAGCGGCAACCACTTCCGCACTTACGGACGGCTATAGAGGCACCGTGGCTCAGTACTTCTACAGGGCACTTCCAACGATTTGTTGAACCCTTGCCACTCCGAGCTGCTGCACTACACCGGACAAAAGGAGGTCCGACACGGTATTAGGAGGTGTCCCGTGACTTCTGTCACCTCAGTGTGTACAGTTATCATGTTATAGAAATATGGTCCGCAGCTCGTGGGCGCGCGGTAGCGTTCTCGCTTCCCGCGCCCCGGTTCCCGGGTTCGATTCCCGGCGGGGTCAAGGATTTTCTCTGCCTCGTGATGACCGGGTGTTGTGTGATGTCCGTAGGTTAGTTAGGTTTAACTAGTTCTGTTCTAGGGGACTGATGACCATAGATGTTAAGTCCCATAGTGCTCAGAGCCATTTGTTATAGAAATATACGTATGCACGTACAGCTGTTTGTTCCTCTGTAGCAGATGACACTGACGATGGGTTATACACCTCAATATCAGTTTGGCAAACAAATACTTCAAGTGCAACTCATGGTGCTTAGAACATGTCCTTCAATAACTGCTGCGGTCGCAGGTTCGAATCCTGCCTCGGGCATGGATGTGTGTGATGTCCTTAGGTTAGTTAGGTTTAAGTAGTTCTAAGTTCTAGGGGACTGATGACCTAAGCTGTTAAGTCCCATAGTGCTCAGAGCCATTTTTGACAGTATTTCAACCTTTTTCCTGTTCCAGTCGCGAATGGTCCGTGAGAAGAACTATTCTCTCTAATTTTATCTTGATGATCTTTTCCTAGGGTGCATGTAGGAGGAAACAATATATTGGCTGTTTCTTCTAGGAAAGTAAGTTTTCCAATTTTAACATTAAACCAAGTAGTGATGCACAACGCTTCTCTTTTAGCGTACGTCACTGGAGTTGAATGAGCATCTTCGTGGCGCGTAAGAGCTCAGTAAATGAACCTGTAACGAAACGCACTGCTCTTCTTCGATTCTTTAAATGCGAACATTTTAGGTCAGGCTTTACCATGACTGTTAATGACATTAAGTAAAACAATAAGTTTACTGTTACCAGTCACCGTGACTGGTAACAGTAAACTTATTGTTTCATTTAACTTTTTCGATTCTTCTCTATTTCGAGAGTTTTCTATATAAGTTCCTTCGTGGATGAACTACACTTCTTGACGATTCTTACGATGAATCTGTCTGGCATCTGCCTTACCTGCAGCCTTTAGTCGCGTAATTATACGATAATGGGTCTTTCTGCATCTACATAGATACTCTGCAGATCACACGTAAGTGCCTGGCAGAGGGTTCATCCAGCTATCTACACAATAATTCTCTGTTATTCCAATCTCGAACAACGCGCGGCAAAAAAGAACACCTCTATCTTTCCGTGCGAGCTCTGATTTCCATTATTTTATTATGATGATTTCTTCCTGTGTAGGTCTTCCTGTGTAGGAGAAAGTTTGTGTTTGAAACTTCGTGAGCAGGTTCCGCCACAGCGAAAATCACATTTTTTTTAATGATGTCCACCCGAAATCCTGTATTGTTTCAGTGACACTCTCTCCACTATTTCGCTACAACACAAAACGTGCTGCTCTTCTTTGAACTTTCTCGATGTACTCCGTTATTCCTATTTGGTAACGTTCCCACACCGCGCAGCAGTGTTCTAAAATAGGACTTGCAAGTGTAGTGTTGACAGTCTCTTTAGTAGATCTGTTACACTTTCTAAGTGTCCATCCAATGAAACGCAGTCTTTGGTTTGCCTTCCCCACAACATTTTCTATCTGTTCTTTCCAATTTTAGTTGTTCGTAATTGTAATTGCTACGTATTTATTTGCATTTACGGTCTTTAGATTTGACGGATTTATTGTGTAACCGAAGATTAACGGATTCGTTTTATCACTCATGTTGATGACATCACACTTTTCAGTATTTGGGATTAACTGCCAATTTTTGCACCATACAGATATCTTTCTTAAATCATTTTGGAATTTGTTTTGATATTTTGATATGCTGGTGGATTTACAAGACGATAACGACATCATCATCTGCAAACAACCTACATCTACATTTATACTCCGCAAGCCACCCAACGGTGTGTGGCGGAGGGCACTTTACGTGCCACTGTCATTACCTCCCTTTTCTGTTCCAGTCGCGTATGGTTCGCGGGAAGAACGACTGTCTGAAAGCCTCCGTGCGCGCTCGAATCTCTCTAATTTTACATTCGTGATCTCCTCGGAAGGTATAAGTAGGGGCAAGCAATATATTCGATACCTCATCCAGAAACGCACCCTCTCGAAACCTGGCGAGCAAGCTACACCGCGATGCAGAGCGCCTCTCTTGCAGAGTCTGCCACTTGAGTTTGCTAAACATCTCCGTAACGCTATCACAGTTACCAAATAACCCTGTGACGAAACGCGCCGCTCTTCTTTGGATCTTCTCTCTCTCTTCCGTCAACCCGATCTGGTACGGATCCCACACTGATGAGCAATACTCAAGTATAGGTCGAACGAGTGTTTTGTAAGCCACCTGCTTTGTTGATGGACTACATTTTCTAAGGACTCTCCCAATGAATCTCAACCTGGTACCCGCCTTACCAACAATTAATTTTATATGATCATTCCACTTCAAATCGTTCCGCACGCATACTCCCAGATATTTTACAGAAGTAACTGCTACCAGTGTTTGTTCCGCTATCATGTAATCATACAATAAAGGATCCTTCTTTCTATGTATTCGCAATACATTACATTTGTCTTTGTTAAGGGTCAGTTGCCACTCCCTGCACCAAGTGCCTATCCGCTGCAGATCTTCCTGCATTTCGCTACAATTTTCTAATGCTGCAACTTCTCTGTATACTACAGCATCATCCGCGAAAAGCCGCATGGAACTTCCGACACTATCTACTAGGTCATTTATATATATTGTGAAAAGCAATTGTCCCATAACACTCCCCTGTGGCACGCCAGAGGTTACCTTAACGTCTGTAGACGTCTCTCCATTGATAACAACATGCTGTGTTCTGTTTGCTAAAAACTCTTCAATCCAGCCACACAGCTGGTCTGATATTCCGTAGGCTCTTACTTTGTTTACCAGACGACAGTGTGGAACTGTATCGAACGCCTTCCGGAAGTCAAGGAAAATAGCATCTACCTGGGAGGCTGTATCTAATATTTTCTGGGTCTCGCGAACAAATAAAGCGAGTTGGGTCTCACACGGTCGCTGTTTCCGGAGTCCATGTTGATTCCTACAGAGTAGATTCTGGGTTTCCAAAAACGACATGATACTCGAGCAAAAAACATGTTCTAAAATTCTACAACAGATCGATGTCAGAGATATAGGTCTATAGTTTTGCGCATCTGCTCGACGACCCTTCTTGAAGACTGGGACTACCTGTGCTCTTTGCTAATCATTTGGAACCTTCCGCTCCTCTAGAGACTTGCGGTACACGGCTGTTAGAAGGGGGTCAAGTTCTTTCGCGTACTCTGTGTAGAATCGAATTGGTATCCCGTCAGGTCCAGTGGACTTTCCTCTGTTGAGTGATTCCAGTTGCTTTTCTATTCCTTGGACACTTATTTCGATGACAGCCATTTTTTCGTTTGTGCGAGGATTTAGAGAAGGAACTGCAATGCGGTCTTCCTCTGTGAAACAGCTTTGGAAAAAGGTGTTTAGTATTTCAGCTTTACGCGTGTCATCCTCTGTTTCAATGCCATCATCATCCCGGAGTGTATGGATATGCTGTTTCGAGCCATTTACTGATTTAACGTAAGACCAGAACTTCCTAGGATTTTCTGTCAAGTCGGTACATAGAATTTTACTTTCGAATTCACTGAACGCTTCACGCATAGCCCTCCTTACGCTAACTTTGACATCATTTAGCTTCTGTTTGTGTGAGAGGTTTTGGCTGCGTTTAAAGTTGCAGTGAAGCTCTCTTTGCTTTCGCAGTAGCTTCCTAACTTTGTTGTTGAACCACGGTGGGTTTTTCCCGTCCCTCACAGTTTTACTCGGCACGTACCTGTCTAAAACGCATTTTACGATTGCCTTGAACTTTTTCCATAAACACTCAACATTGTCAGTGTCGGAACAGAAATTTTCGATTTGATCTGTTAGGTAGTCTGAAATCTGCCTTCTACTACTCTTGCTTCCATATTCAGAGATGCTGCAACGGCCTTATGATCACTGATTCCCTGTTCGGCACTTACAGAGTCGAAAAGTTCGTGTCTGTTTGTTATCAGTGGGTCCTAGATGTTATCTCCACGAGTCGGTTCTCTGTTTAATTGCTCGAGGTAATTTTCGGATAGTGCACTCAGTATAACGTCACTCAATGCTCTGTCCCTACCACCCGTCCTAAACATCTGAGTGTCCCAGTCTATATCTGGTAAATTGAAATCTCCACCTAAGACTATAACATTCTGAGAAAATTTCTGTGAAATGTATTCCAAATTTTCTCTCAGTTGTTCTGCCACTAATGCTGCTGAGTTGGGAGGTCGGTAAAAGGAGCCAATTATTAACTTAGCTCGGTTGTTGAGTGGCTAAGACGGCTGATCAGATTTTCTCTCAAATCGTTTATCTATATAAGGAACAGCAGATAGCCTACAACACTATTTTGGGGATCACCGGAAATTACTTCTGTTTCACTCGATGACTTTCCGTCAGTTAGTACGAACTACGAACTCTCTGACAGCAAATCACGAATCCAGACACATACCTGACACGATATTCAATAAGCATGCAATTTCATCACAACCCGCTTCTGTGGTACAGTGTAAAAGCTTTCTGGAAATCTAGAAATACAGAATCCATTTGAAATCCCTTGTCAATAGCATTCAACACTTCGTATGAGTAAAGAGCTAGTTGTGTTTCACAAGCACAATGTTTTCTAAATCCGTGTTGACTGTGTGTCAATAGACCGTTCTCTTCGAGATAATTCATAATATTCGAACACAATATATGTTCCAGAATCCTGCTGCATGTCGACGTTAATAATACGACCCTGTAATTAGTGGATTGTTCCTACTACCTTTCTTGAATATTGGTAGTCCTGTGCAACTTTCCAGATTTTGGGTATGGATCTTCCGTCGAGCGATCGGTTGTATATGATTGTTAAGTGTGGAGTTATTGTATCAGCATACTCTGAAAGTAGCCTAACTGGTATACAGTCTGGACCGGATGGCTTGCTTTTATTGATTTACGTTGCTTCGCTACTCCGAGAATATCTCCTTCTAAGTTACCCATGTTGGCTGCCGATCTTGATCCAACTTCTAGAATATTCAGTTCGCTTCTTTGGTGAAGGAATTTCGGAAGTCTGTGTTTAGTAACTCTGCTTTGGCAGTATTATCGTCAACAGTATTTCCACTGCTACCGCGCAGATAAGGCATTGGTTGTGTGTTGCCGCTAGCATACTTTACATACGACCAGAATCTCTTTGGACTTTTTGCCAGGTTTCGAGACAAAGTTTCGTTGTGGAAACTATTATAAGCAACTCGCACTGATGTCCGGGCTAAATTTTGAGCTTCTGTAAGAGATCGTCAATCATGGAATTTTTGCGTTCGTTTAAATTTAGCCTACTTTTTTCGTTGTTTCCGCAACGGTGTTCTGATCCGTGTGTGTACCGAGGAGGATCAGCTCCGTCGTTTGTTAATTTATTAGTTATAAATCTCTCAGTTGCTGTCGATAACATTTCTTTGAATTCAAGTCACATGAAGTCTATACTTACGAGGGTCACTCCAAAAGAAATGCACACTATTTTTGTAAAAATACAGTTTTCATTCTGCATATGTGAAAGTTTTACAGTGTGTAGATACATCCTTCCCGCTTGTTTTCAACCTTAGTTCAACCTGTTCCTGTGAGTGGCGCCGTCGCAGCATGTCTTCAAGGTGGCTGCTACACTTGACGTTCGTCAGAAGCAACGTGCTGTCATAGAATTCCTGTGCTGTGAAAACGAGACAGTGGGAAATATCCACAAGAGGTTGAAAAAGGTGTATGGAGATGCTGTTGTCGATTGCAGTACAGTTAGTCGGTGGGCAAGCAGGTTATGTGATGAAAGCGGGCACAGCAATATTGAGGATTGTCCTCGCAGCGGCAGGCCCCATACTGCACACTCTCCAGACAATGTGCAGAGAGTTAACGAATTGTTGACTGCTGACAGACGCATCACAGTGAACGAATTGTCACGCTACGATGGGATAGGGGAAGGAAGTATTTGCACAATACTGAAAGTGTTGGCGTTAAAAAGGGTTTGTGCCAGGTGGGTTCCCAGGATGTTGACAATGGCTCACAAAGAATCAAGAGAACCGGTATACAGCGAACTTTTGGAACAGTACGAGAATGGTGGAGAATTTCTTGGAAGAATTGTGACAGGTGATGAAACATAGCTCCATCATTTTTCACCAGAAACGAAGAGGCAATCAGTGGAGTGGCATCATGTAAATTCACCCAAGAAAAAAAAAATTCAAAACCACACCTTCTGCTGGAAAAGTTGTGGCTACGGTGTTTTTCGATTCCGAAGGACTCTTTCTTGTGGACATCATGCCAAGTGGAACCACCATAAATTCTGATGCATATGTGACGACACTAAAGAAACTTCAAGCTCGACTGAGTCGTGTTCGACCACATCGGCAAAAGCAGGATGTTTTTCTGTTGCACGACAATGCACGGCCACGTGTCAGTCAAAAAACCATGAAAGCGATCACAAAACTCGGATGGACAACACTGAAACACCCGCCTTACAGTCCTGACCTGGCTCCATGCGACTATCATCTCTTTGGGAAACTGAAAGATTCTCTTCGTGGAACAAGGTTTGAAGATGATGACTCCCTTGTGCACGCTGCCAAACAGTGGCTCCAACAAGTTGGTCCAAAATTTTACCGTGCGGGTATACAGGCGCTGGTTCCAAGATGGCGTAAGGCAGTTGAGAGGGATGGAAGTTATGTGGAGAAATGAAAATATTGTTCCTAAAGGATGTATCTACACACTGTAAAACTTTCAAACATGTAGAATAAAAGATGTATTAAAAAAAAACAGTGTGCATTTCCTTTGGAGTGACCCTCGTACATTGTTAATTTGGAAGGAGTGGAGATTCTCTCAGGAAGACGTCAAGTGAATTTTTACCTCCTTTTCTGAATAGGTATATTTTTCGTTTATTTTTTGAGGATTTAGTGGTTACAATATTCAATCTGGCTACGACAACCTTGTGTTCACTAATCCCTGTATCCGTTTTGATGCTTGTTATTAGTTCAGGATTATTTGTTGCTAAGAGGTCAAGTGTGTTTTCACAACCGTTTAGTATTCCCATCGGCTTATGAACCAACTGCTCGATGTAATTTTCAGAGAATGCGTTAACACAATTTCTGATGATGTTTTATGCGTACCTCCGGAATTAAACATGTATCGAGGGTAAATTAAAGTCACCACCAACTATAATTGTATGAGTCGGATAAGTGTCTCAAATTAAACTCAAGTTTTCTTTGAAACTTTCAGTAATTGTATTATGTGGGTTAGAAGGTCGGTAAAACAATCCAATTATTATTTTATTCCGGTTGCCAAGAATGACCTCTGCCCATACTAACTTACAAGAACTATCTACTCCAATTTCGCGACAAGATAAACTATTTCTAACAGCAACAAACACCCCATCGCCTACTGTATTTAGCCTATCCATTCGGAACACCGTTAGGTTCTTCGCAAAAATTTCGGCCGAACTTATCTCCGGGTTCAGCCAGCATTCAGTTCCTATAACGATTTGAACATCAATGCTTGCTATTAGCACTTAGAGCTCTGGTACTTTCCCAACGCACCTACGACAGTTTACAACAGTTATACCGATGGTTGCTGATCTACGTTCTTCCTGTGTTCGGCCTGCACCTTTTGAGACTGAAGCCCTTTTTGTGTTTTCCGGAGACCCTCTACCCTGAAAAACTGCCCTGTCCGCGCCGCACAGCGCGTGCTACCCATGTAGCGCCTCCTGCGTGTAATGGACTCCTGACCTATTCAGCGGAACCCGAAACCCAACCACCCTATGGTGCAAGTCGAAGAATCTGCAGCCTACACGGTCGTACAACTGTCTGAGCCTCTGATTCAGACCCTCCACTCGGCTCTGTACCAGAGGTTCACAATCTGCCCAGTCGACTGTTACGGCGTAAAGTCAAGCGCCGGCACGTCAGTCGGGAACGACAGGGCAGAGAGGGCTGTGAGAAGGCGTCAGCCAATCGCACACTGAGAGACCCCTCTCCAGGACGACAACGCGATAGCAGCGAACCCTTTGTTAAGGGGACATAAGCGCCGCGCTCAACTGGTCTCGGCCAGTTCAGTAGTAGCTTCAAGACTAGGCCCTTGTATAGAAGCGTCAACATTAATTACTTTGCTTGTAATTCTATGTACCTCAGACTTGTTATTGTTTATACTAAAGAAGATCCATTATTTCGTATGTCGCCCTTTGCTTGCGACACATCTGTGTAATTGTCAAAGGTAATTATTGTCTCCTTTCATTTTGTAATAAAACTCATTAATATGATTTGTTTGAATGTTTTATACCGGCTTCCTAGACGCCCCATATTTGACGCAAGGCTGGACATAAAATCGACTATGCTGCAGATGGTGAGCTCTGCTTTCATCTCACATGTAAGACTGGCAGTCTTTACCACTTCTGTTAGCCGTTCGGAACCAGAAAGATCTCTTCTGATCCAAAGCGACACACATCATTGGTGCCGTGCCACCACCTGCAGTTAGCTGCACCCTGTGCTCTTCATGGCATCCGGAAGGACCCGTTCCACGTCTAGAATGACTCCACCCGGCATGCACATGGAGCGCACACTGGCTTTCTTCCCCTCTTTGGCAGCCATGTTAGTAAGGGGCCCCATAACGCGCCTAACATTGGAGCTCCCAACTACCATTAAACCCACCATCTGTTATTGCCCGGATGTTGCAGGCTGAGAGGTTTCCTCTGAAATAGGACAGGCGACTGCATCTGGCTGAGCGACAGTGTCAGCCACAGACAGCACCTGAAACCTGTTTTTCATACTAACTGAAGAAGCCATACGTGCGGCCCCCTGGAAAGCCTTTCCCCGTCTGCCACGCCCCGAGGCGACCTCCCACTCGACCACGGGTGAGGAATCAACATCAATGCGAGCAGTAACTGGGCTGGCTACTGGTGCGGACCGATCGGAGTACTCAGATGTGCTGGACGTCCGTTGGATCCCACTGCAGGCTCACAACAGTGATGCCCATCCACTGCAGCTTCAATCTGTGTAACCTAAGCCATCACAATTTGGAGCTGAGAGCGTAGTGTCACCAACTCGGCTCACATTGGCACACAGAAATCACTGTCCCTATCCATACTAAAGTTCGTGAAAAACTACGCTTCACAGACAAACAGACTATCGGCTCATGCTGCCGACCTCTACTGTAGACACTGATAAAAACGCAAGAACTGTGTCTAATGAATTAGATAAATACGCAGAGATTCAAAAACTTAACTACAAAAGCACTCACATGAGACTAATTAATTCGCTCCTGATTAGGAACTTGTAATATGTCGACCAATTGCGCAGCCATTATTTGAAGCTGTGGGATATTGGGAGGCGCGCCATGAGTACTGCAGGCAGCTCATCTCCTCAAGACGGCCCGGCGTGGCGCGGCGCGCTCTTGGCATGCGGCGCACGTCTCCGTGTGTCGATACACATAACCTCGTCGCAGCAACTTCATTGGATCTGCAATCTATTAAGGAGCTCCCCGGGACAAGGCGCCGACACGCCTTCCCTGGAGCGCTCTCTCGCGCCCCGCCTCTTGTGCCGCCCTGTATTCACAATTCGTGGAGCTTGCTTTTTATCGCGAACTTGTAGTCATTCTTTAGCTGAAGCTTCATCTTATAACTGATACGGCATAAATTATTCTTATTTCTCAGGATACTTTGAGTTAGATTTATTTTGTTGCTGTTGTTGTCTTCAGTCCTAAGATTGGTTCTAAGCAGCTGTCCACGCTAGTCTACTCTGTGCAAGACTCTGCATCTATGCATAACTGCTGTAACCTACATCCATCTGAACCTACTCCCTGTATTAGAACCTTCGTCTCCATCTACTGTTTTTACCCCCCACACTTTGTTCCATTATCAAATTCACAATTCCTTGATTCCTTAGGATATGTCCTATTAGCTGATTCCTTCTTTCAGTCAAAATGTCCAATAAATTTCATATTTTTTCGCAGTTGCATTAAGTATCTCCTCATTGTTATGTAGCATGACATTTCAAAAGTTTTTATTCACTCCTTGTCTGAACTGCTTAGCGCTCTCCTTTCTGCTCGGCGCCGGCCGATGTGGCCGAGCAGTTCTAGGCGCTTCAGTCCGGAACCACGCTGCTGCTACAGTCGCAGGTTCGAATCTTGCATCGGGCATGGATGTGTGTGATGTCCTTAGGTTAGTTAGGTTTAAGTAGTTCTGATGACCTCAGATGTTAAGTCCAATAGCGCTCAGAGCCATTTGAACCATTTTCTGCGCGCATCCCCCCGTCGGAAGTTCGAGTCCTCTCTCGGGCATGGGTGTGTCTTTGTTGTCCCTAGAATAAGTTAGTTTAAGTTAGATTAAGTAGTGCGTAAGCTTAGGGACCGATGACCTCAGCAGTTTGGTCCCATAAGACCTTACCACAAATTTCCAAATATGCTCTCCTTACATTTCCGCACAAGGCTACACTCTAAACAAAGACGAGAGCAAATCAGAAAGTCCGTGCCCCTATTTTTTTAGCCTAATTATGGCTGTAAATGGAAAGTCAGTATATCCATTTCCAGTGTTGGACCTTTCTTGGTTCGTGCCGGCCTTATCTGCCGGTAGCTCCACCGCACGTCGCTGCAGTCAGTTGATAAAGACGGAGGTTGTGCTTCACTCGTTCATTGCGCTAGAGCAACGAAGTGTGATACGTTTTCAATGGAGCAAAAGGCGAACGCCCATCGAGATTTACAAGGAAATGCAGCCCACATATGGGGAAAACTGTCTCGTTTTGAGAACTATGAGGTAGTAGTGCTGTGAGTTCGACAAAGGCCGTGAAGTCTTGCATGACAATGAGCGGTCGGAGAGGCCGCTGACAGACGACATTTCCCGGTTGAACGCAATGGTGGAAGCAGATCGGCGGGTGCACATTACTGCCATTTCCCTGGAGTTAGGCATATCGTATGGCAGTGCAGCAATTCAGAAGTAACGATGAGCCAAGACAGCAGTCCGACAGCGATTCCATAGTCATCCGGACAAATTCTGCCAGAGGGGCATCTCAAATTTATTGCTGCGATGGGACAAATGTGTGAACCGGGGGACTATGTAGAAAAATAGTGTAAGGTACGCAGAATAGGATGTATATTTGTCATGACCCATATACATTACTTTGGCTAATAAGAAACAGTGGCAAAGACTTTGTGATTTACCCTCAGATCTTCAGAGAAGATTTCCTAATGCTTAAATTTATATTAAAACTTAACAAATGCCTCTCTTCGTAAGCTGTTGTCAGTTTGAATTTTATACCTTCACTGTTTCGACCATCGTTACTTATTTTGTTACGGAAATTATCGATTATAAGGGTCGATAAAAAAGTTTCTGTTCGAAGGCCATACCGTCCAGAATCGGCATTCCAGTAAGGCAAAATCGCTGTGAGCATTACCACAATCAGCTCACCGACGGACCGGGTTGAAGATATCTATTTGATAAAACACAGAGTCTTTATGTCGATGCTCTTCACGGGTACGCAGCCGGATATAATCGTCCTGAAGACACGATATTTCCATGATCCAACTGGCCACTTTCAGATGAGATTGCAGGTGCACAGTCACCATGGAATTTAGGTAACATCAGATATGGCGGCTATTTTCTTCTCGGGCTCGATTCCCGGCGCGATCAGGGGTTTTCACCTGCCTGGAGATGATTGGGTGTCTATGTTGTCATCATTTCATCACCATTCATGAAAGTCGCGAGACTGGACTGAGCAAAGGTTGGAAATTTGTACGGGCGCTGATATCCGCGCAGTTGAGCGCCCCACAAACCAAACATCATCATCATCAACTTTTATTCCCTTGTCACAGGCCGCTGAACATGATGCGTGGTAAGTGAAAGGGTTGCCCTCTGCAAAGCGAAGAATGGCAGCACCGCCGGCGATACAAACTAATAAAAAGAGCCGCTGTATCTGTTGTTACCTCAGTTCCAACGTGAGTGTACCTATGCAATCTCACCCGAAGATGGCGTCCAGTTAAACCGACGAAACATTGTGTCCTCAGGACTATCATATCCAGCTCCACATCCGTGAAGAGCATCAACATATTTACTGCACCACGAATAAGTACAGGCGCAGATTTGGACAATTCTTGAAAATTTCGCGCAGCTATGGATGGAAGGCAGTAGTTAAGGGACCAGTTGTCACACCAGATGGCAGGCGCGGGCGATTTCGATATTTTGCAAACAATGCTGCGATGCGGGTTTACGACCCCGCTCGTAGGCAAGAACGAACGGCCCGGCGGGCACTGTACGCAAATGTGAAGTAATCAAGGCAGCATAGGGCACCATTGTGCTGTGAAGAATCCTTACGTTGCAATTACTACAGTTTCAGGTGACCTGTATGTAGGGGCCAAAGTAGGCTGAGGAAAACTGAAGTTGTACACTACTGGCCATAAAAATTGCTACACCAAGAAGATGATGTGCTACAGATTCGAAATTTAACCTACAGAAAGAAGATGCTGTGATATGCAAATGATTTGCTTTTCAGAGCATTCACACAAGGTTGGTGCCGGTGGCGACACCTACAACGTGCTGACACGAGGAAAGTTTCCAACCGATTTCTCATACACAAACAGCAGCTGACCGGCGTTGCCTGGTGAAACGTTGTTGTGATGCCTCGTGTAAGGAGGAGAAATGCATACCGTCACGTTTCCGACGTTGATAAAGGTCGGATTGTGGTCTATCGCGATTGCGGTTTATCGTATCGCGACATTGCTGCTCGTGTTGGTCGAGATCCAATGACTGTTAGCAGAATATGGAATCGGTGGGTTCAGGAGGGTAATACGAAACGCCGTGCTGGAGCCCAACGGCCTCGTATCACTAGCAGTCGAGATGACAGGCATCTTATCCGCATGGCTGTAATGGATCGTGCAGTCACATCTCGATCCCTGAGTCAACAGATGGGGACGTTTGCAAGACAGCAACCATCTGCACGAACAGTTCGACGACGTTTGCAGCAACATGGGCTATCAGCTCCGAGACCATGGCTGCGGTTACCCTTGACGCTGCATCACAGACAGGAGCGCCTGCGATGGTGTACTCAACGACGAACCTGGGTGCACGAATGGCAAAACGTCATTTTTTCGGATTAATCCAGGTTCTGTTTACAGCATCATGGTGGTTGCATCCGTGTTTGGCGACATCGCGGTGAACGCACATTGGAAAAGTGTATTCGTCATCGCCATACTGGCGTATCACCTTGCGTGATGGTATGGGGTGCCATTGGTTACACGTCTCAATCACTTTGAACAGTTGACGTTACATTTCAGATATGTTACGACCCGTGGCTCTACCCTTCATTCGATCGCAGCGAAACCGTACATTTCAGCAGGATAATGCACGACCGCATGTTGCAGGTCCTGTACGGGCCTTTGTGGATACAGAAAATGTTCGACTGCTGCCGTGGCCAGCACATTCTCCAGATCTCTCACCAATTGAAAACGTCTGGGCAATGGTGGCCGAGCAACTGGCTCGTCACAATACGCCAGTCACTACTCTTGATGAACTGTGGTATCGTGTCGAAGCAGCATGGGCAGCTGTACCTGTACACGCCATCCAAGCCCTGTTTGACTCAATGCCCAGGCATATCAAGGCCGTTATTACGGCCAGAGGAGGTTGTTCTGGGTACTGATTTCTCAGGATCTATGCACGCAAATTGTGTGAAAATGAAATCACATGTCAGTTCTAGTATAATATATTTGTACAATGAATACCCGTTTATCATCTGCATTTCTTCTTGGTGTAGCAATTTTAATGGCCAGTAGTGTAGTTAGCAAAGAGCACTCTACTAGTCCCCTCCAGGGGAACTGCATCTAGAACCGGAGGGAATGATGAGTGTTTAAGTTGCAGGCCAACCGCGACGACCTTCAGGTGACGGAAATCGGCGGTCACCAGCCCGTTGAAGCTACCTCCAATCTCCACTGCACAGATGCGTCATAGCTATGGTGCAGCGGGCCACACCTTGGAGCTGCACCGGGCAAGGAGTGAGAGGGCTGCTAGCCTCCGCTCTCTGGGTAGCATCCTCTGGCGGACTGCAAGCTGCCGTCGGTAGAGGCGAACTTGCGGCCTCCTGGGTGCGGAGATGTCTGTGGGAATTGAATGAGCTGCCCTGGGCAGACATGCTAAGGCTCACTATACCGATGGCTGTCGGCTGCTTCCCTTTGGCATTCTACATTTTGTCCACAAGTCACATTTGAGGGAGCAGTCAGACGTGTTCTGAGCCACGGGCACATTTAATGCATGCGGTGTCCACTTAGCCAAGGTGCGAGTAGGATCACTACATCCGCAAGGCTGGGCAACAGGACGCGGATGATGCAGATTACGGCATTCGCTTTGGCGCTGACCCACGCACTCTACGCAACGCCATCGCCGAGTTCATCACAAGGCCGGTTGTGTACCTTTGACGTAATAAAGTCAATGACACACTTGTCTGTGTTTCTCTGGAAATTTCGGCATAAGCCAGCTGCACCTAATTATGATAATTTAGAACTTAACTTACTTTTAAGTAGGCTAGAGAAAAAAGAGATACTGCAGACAGCGCAGCGGATGCTACTTAGATTGTGCCATCCAAAGGGAGATTCTCTCTGTTTTCCAGTAACTGAGCAAACAGACAGAATCATCGTAAAGACAGAAAATATTCCTACATCAGCAGAGCCGCTGCTCGATCTCATGCTCCAGGTCTGCCTGCGCAGGTCAGAATCTTTCGACTTGGACAAAATATATATAGACCATGTAAGAGCACACGGACGAACATATTTTGATTACTCACAGACTGGCAGTAAATGTTTTGTACACGTAAAACACCCAGAACACATAGACAAAAAATGAATATCTTACAACATAATACAAAAAGCAGTACGACAGTAAGCGCGGAAATTCCTAAAATAGCACTAGACCTGCAGGCAGACATCATGTGCTTACAAGAACCCTATAACAGAAACGGGCAACTGATATGTCTACCAAAACATGCTACCACAATAACAGGCAACAACGACTGTAAGGCTGCAATAGTAATTCTAAATAGAACACAGTTATGCAATCAACACTTGGTTACCATAGAGATAACTAACGGGAACGTTACATGGGTTATTGCATCCATGTACGCCCAATACAGCCATCAAATACAGCCGTATGCAGACTACATCAGAGACCTAGTAATGTATGCCAGAGGCAAAAAATTAGTGATAAGTGCTGACATTAATTCCAGATCGACCCTCTGGAACTCAGACAGAACAGATGACAGAGGACGCATAATCACCGATCTAATACAAGAAACACAATTACATGTAATGAATACGGAAGGACCCATACCAACATATGCAGGGTTCGATGGTACGAGCAGTAATATCGACTTCACGCTAGCAAATAATGCAGCAATGGCATACGTAACAAACTGGACTGTACACGACAACATAACCAGTAGTGATCATAATGTCATAACATACACACTAACTCACACTCAGAACACAATGACCAAATCACACACCAGACACTTGCTGTTGCACAAAGCAGACTGGAACAAATTAACGGAAATTATCCAACGACACGATCTACAAAACATCAATGGAAGTATCGATTATAGAGCACACAAGTTAACACAGGTGATACAACATGCACAAAACACATCAATACCGACAGCAAAGAACACAAATTGCTCACCAGTACCATGGACCAACGAACTTACGAGACTCAAACAAGACGCAAGACGCAAACGAAAATTATATCAAAGGGCGATAGCAGATAGGGACCGACGAATAAGACTTGAAGCATATAGGCATGCACAAGACTTATACAGACAGACCCTACACAACACGCGTAGACAACAATGGGAGCTATTTGTAACAACACAAACAGAGCAAAATATATGGGGGGAACCATACAAAATACTGACAGAGAAGATAAAAACCCCACTAGTTCTGGGAACGCTAAGGCAGGATGACGGCACGATGACGAGGGGATGGAGGAATACAGCGGAGTTTCTGCTGTATAAACTGCTCCCTGACGACGTTATCGATACAGACACACAATATCATGCAACACTAAGAGAAAACCTACACACACCATACAACGCTGCAACTGTCACCTGTCCTTTCGCGCAAGAAGAGGTTGCGCTAGCAATCTCAGAGCTCAAAAACAAAAAAGCACCTGGGCCAGATGGTATCCACTCGGAAACACTGAAAAAACTAGCACCGCAGATCACCCCGTTCCTAACAACGTTACTGAACGATGCCTTACGGCTGGGCAGGGTACCTACAGTATGGAAAACCTCCAAAGCAGTCATTATTAAAAAATCAGCGGACAGGGATCCTTCAGATCCAAAGACTTACAGGCCAATATGCCTAATAAACACCCTAGCAAAGATTCAGGAGAAGCTACTGTGTAAGCGCCTGCAAACACACAGAGCTCTCAGGGGTATGAGCCAACACCAGTTCGGCTTCAGATCTGGCAGATCAATAGATGATGCCATCAACCAGGCCCTGCACATAGTTAACACCACAAAACAGAAATACGCCATGGCAATAATGATTGACATTGCCGGAGCATTTGATAATCTTTGGTGGCCAGCACTGTTTCAGAGGCTAAGACATCTGGAGGTACCGCAGTCACTGTACAACAGTTTTCTGGACTACTGTAAAGACCGAGTAGTCGAATGGCAGATGGACAGCCGGAAAGTAATTAAAAGAATTACCAAAGGCTGTCCTCAAGGGTCGATCTGCGGCCCCATCTTCTGGGACATAACAATCGATCCCCTCCTACAACTTCTGGATGGGGATGACAGGTCAGACGGGATTGTCGCATACGCAGATGACCTATTAGTTGTAGTCACTGCAAACAACAGAGCCCAGTTAGAAGAGAGAGCCAGTGGATTACTACAAACAATTACTCAGTGGTGTCACAACAACAAACTCAGGATAGCCGAAAACAAAACAACATACACTTTACTGAAAGGATCACTCCAAAGGAATCCTTCGGTTAAAATTGGGGACACAAACATCAAACGAGCACGCATTACGCGCTATCTTGGGGTACACATAGATGAAAAATTGAATTTCCACGAACACATAAGGCTAACAACAGACAAAGCAGAAAAAATACTCCACAAACTGGTGAGGCTAAATTCAAAACAGTACAGACTACCTCTACCAGTCATACGTACATACCACTGTGCGCTCTTCGAATCAGTACTCAGCTTTGCAGCTAGCACGTGGGCACATAGACTGAACGTGGTCACCAACAAAGCATCCGTCAGACGAGGGCAGAGAAGTGTCCTACTTAGGCTATCTGGAGCCTTCGGTACCACCTCAGCGGATGCACTGTGTGTGGTGCTCGGAATATGCCCCATAGATATCACGATCAAATACAGAGCTGCAAGGTACTGGTTAAAGGTGGGGAGACTAGATAAGGTACACACAATAACCGGTGTGCCCATAGAGACGATACGTCACCTTAAAAGTTGGCGTCTGGATACATGGCAAGGTGAGTGGGATGTACGTGATAAGGGACGTAGACTGCACGACTTCCTCCCTGACATAAGGGAGCGGTTGAGAATGAGACATATCGATCCCAGCCGCGGTATGGTACATTTCTTAACCGGGCACGGACCTTATCCCACGCACTTAAACCGCGTGAGTCTGAGGCAGACACCTACATGCACATGCGGGGAAGAAGGTTCCCCAGAACACACTGTCTTTTTCTGCGGGCAATACGCGAACAATAGACATACACTACACTTAGATTACACAGATACAGACATAGATATATACACAGCAATAAGAGACGAAGAACACTGGGCACAATTAAACGCACTGACAAACAGTATTTCAAAAACAACACATGAAGAGTATATGCGGACACGACATCACAGACATGCCTATGTGCAGCGTAACAGCAATCTCCAGAGGATGGACAGCGATACCCACAGTGACAGTGAAAATAGTGACAATGAGGAGGAACAGGAGGAGGAAGCCGAGATGTGAATGTAAATAAGGAAATTGCTGGCAATCTAGCCAAGAAAACACCAGATGCTGTACATGGATGCGCACCTAATGTAGTTAATACATAGGATTAGTAACAAATAGGATAAGAAACATTATTTCTCTACTAATAACCATTTGTGTGTCTGTGTGACTTGCGGTCAACGGCTCGATGAAACCATTCCGAGGTATTCACCGCCAGTCACACTCGGTGATGGTACTAACAAATGTCTATCTATCCTATCTTCTTTTTAAATTCTTCTTAAAAACAACAAAATTTTATTTATATTTCAACCTCAAATTATTGTTATTTTGAATCATTCTTTATAAATGTTGTAGATAAAACAAAAGGAAAGAAAACTGTAAAAAGATGAAAAACCAAAATTGTAAGATGTACGACCTGTTTTAAACATCAGGTAACAGGTCTATAATTTGGCAATAAATAAATAAATAAATAAATAAGTCATCTCTCTCTCCCGAACCAAGCCTCTTGGTCGTTCTGACATAGTACAACATCTGAGCTTGGGAAGTTGTAACAGTATATTACGCTGGAAAGATCTATGTAATCACACTGTATCCTTCAGCTTGAAGAAGTAACTGCCGGCTGCATATCCTCATCAGTAGGGAAATAATGTTTCTTCTGGGACAGTCTTCACTGCTCCCAAATTTATTCATGATGGTGGCTCTCCATGGGTGCCCCCCACCTCCTCTCTGTAGGGGGTAGATGTGGCAATGTTGCACTGATGACATCACCACCACAACTCTTCCCTTCTCCCCCATTTCGCGTCCCCTCCCCCCACTTTCTCTTCCCTCCACCGCTTGGGAATCGGCAGGAAATAAACTCAGTCGGTGTTGAGCTGCTGTAGAGGAAGGATGTAAAGCACTGTGTTCAGTTATTTGTGTGTGTATTATTCTGCTGTAAGAATTTCCTAAATTTTGGCAGGGAAACTGAACTGGCAGGTGGATTTCATTGCTTTGACTGAATGCCATATATGTTACACCATCAACACCTCGCATTGTCTTTTGCAGCAGCTGGTACTTGGGTTGAAACAGCCTTTTTCAAAACTACACATACATGCTCAAAGTGGACTCCATCTGGGTTGTGTTAGCAGTGACATGAGAACATTTGTCTTGCTACAGTTGGATGGACCTACAATTATAGCCTGTATGTTATCTCTTAGGAGCATCCCATCCTTCATCTTCTTCTTCTAGTCTTCTTCCACACCATAACAGGACCAGCCACTTACAACAAAGTCTTTATGTCGAGGATGCTTCACCCTCCACACCATGATATTGACTACATCAGGTTTGGTTTGTTGCAATACTGCACATGAAGGTTGGTCTATCATTTAGTTTTTCAATTTAACAATGACTGAAGATGCTGACTGTGGCGATGAGTTGATTTAGGCAGCTTGATGCTGCTGTGGTATTCTGGGAATTGCAGTGAAAATACTGGTAGCAGTAACATTATTGTGAGAGGTGCGAACAAAATAAAACACGGTTAGTAGTAATATACACATTTTTGTTTAACAGCCATACATTTGGTTCACTACATCAAAAATATCAGTTGCCTCTTACTTTATCATCAGACCTGTACAGAATTTAGTAAATAAAGCTTTCTTGTACGCACAGAATTCAGCGTGTATTTCTCTCAAACTGGTGGGTGTTCCTTTAGCTTCATCTTTTGACATCATATTTTGAACACAACGTAGCCATCTGTTTAGTCTTCGTCTGTCGATTGATGTAGGGTTCTGCATCCACCCCAACCCACTCTGTAAACTGCAGCTCAACACTTCTCGATGCATTTTCAGCCTCTAACTCAACACACCATTCACTGCCCACTGACGCTTATATACCAATATTTAAGGGCTTTGAGCCGCTATCTGTTAAATTCTACGTTGAAGTGAAAAGTAGTAGAGCTCTGGTAGGAATCGGCAGCTTATCATATACCCCATCAACACTCTGTCCTTGTAGTAACACCAGAATCTTATGGCATGGTGCGTATGTCTGAGACTAGTACTGACCATCAACATGTGATGTAGGTCCCTCTGCATAATTCTTCTTAGAGTCAGGGACTGGCTGGATCTCTTCATAACAAAAACTGATGAGTGGGATTGATAACAGCAACTCGTTGTCCCGCTCCAACATGCTGGTCAGGTGAGCTACAAAATCCCACTGTACTGCTGCTGCTACCGGTCCCAACAGGCTAGAGATCGATGAAGGTCCTGACGAGCCAGCAATGGCTGCTGCTGGCCTGGACATGCCGGAGGTCACCATACGTCCCACCAAGCCAGAGGTTGCTGCTGGTGTGGACATGCTGGAGGTCGCTGAACAAAGAAGAAGAAGAAAAAGAAACAATGAGCATCCACAGACAAAGACATGGAGCTGAACAAAGATATGGAACCAAACCACATGTACTTACTTTTATGTTTGTTCTTCGAGGCAGGGGTGGATGATGTTCTTGGTTGCTGATGACGCCTCATGATGCTTCCACTGACTGTAGTTGGGACTGCGTCTGTGTTAATCCCCCAACATAATGGTCACGTGACCAGATGCAATGCTGTTATTGGTTCCACTGAATTTTTTCGCCCATGATGTCAGAATTTCAAGCGCCCTCTGAGGCTGTGCAAGAGAACAGACTACTGCAGACCTGTCTGTTTGACTGCAGGGAGAACCATTTTTAGTTCAGTATATTACTACTGTTGGTGCGCTGCCTCCCACAAAAATGTAGCATACAGGAATAAAATTACACACCTGCTGGATTGGAGGCAATCGCCTCTTGTGCAGTGGAAGAGACAGGTTGACTAGCCATTTCAAAGACGGAGGTTGGCAGTTCGAGCACCAGCAACCATCTGTATGAGTTGTGAAATGCAGCATAACCCCATCCGGCTGCATCACCATTATTTGGCAAAAAGTATTCTTTTTATGCCCCTCCACCATCTCATCTTTCCAACCATCGAGTATGAAGCTCTGGTCATAGTCTTTGACTGCATGTTTGTGTGTAATATGGTTATTAAACTCCTCTCTGCTCGATGCCCACATCTTATCAATTGTACACGCTGTGCACAAACACATAGTATATTCCTCACCAACAGCTTAATGCACGCTGAGCTTTTCGCAACGATTCACAAGTGGAGAAAGGGGGCAACTGTAGGACAATCTGCATATAAATAAATAAAGACAGTACCTTACGTCCTTTCTCTCCAGCAGCTTAGAACAGTGTCAGTATTTTTCCTATCAATTCCTAAGTGTGGGAAGGGAGGGGAAGTGGGGGAAGGGGGAGGAGTGGGTTTGGTGACGTCATGAGTGTAACGTTACCACGTCTAGCCCTACAGAGAGAATTTTGGGGGACCATCCAAGGAGAGCCACCATCTTGAATAAAATTGGCTACAATACCGATTGTCCCAGAAAGAACACTATTCCCCTAGACGTGTACCGGTGATTGCGCTACGGCAGCCAAGAAAAGAATAACAGCACGTTGGGCCTGTTGGGACGTATTTGGTAATAATGTCGCCGTAGCTCATGTTACCGCTTTTGCCGTACGCACGTCGGAAAGACACGAATGCCAGTATAATCCCTTGCCTAGATGTTACTGCTTATAAACCTACCAAGGACTTGTCACTGCCACGGAGAGTTACCGTTGTATTGCACGCAAAAAGCACACCAACGTACAGTTAAGCAGGTGAGTATAATGTCTTGGCTCATCAGTGTATGTTTACAAATTTTTCGATAAGCAATGTGCAGTCTTCGCCGCACGTGCTGTAGTTGGACTTGTCGATCCTACCCTCGCCGGTAGGGAGCAGAGCTACACATCGCTCTGCTAGAGTATTATGTTTTCATTCTTGCATTATCCAATGTGATATGGCAGTGCTTGCAGTAGTGGTAATACAAGACTATGATTAACTGGTTTACAGTTACGAGAAAAGAGTACCCTAGTGGAGCGACGTGTAGCACTGCCCCCTACCAATGAGAGTAAGACAAACATGCCCAACTGCTGCACATACATTGAGGTACATTATTTGGAGAGGTCATATGTTCAACACTTGTCATTAGCTGTTGGGGTATTTCTCAACATTTGCGGTCCCATGTGTTTTATATTACAGGTAACTTACTTGTCTCGGCATCCTATGTCGCTTTGGGGTTTTGAAACGTCAATAGGGTGGACATTAATAAAACCGACAAACTGCAAAGAAATATTTCTAACTGGGAATGGAGGAAAAAAGGTCCTATGAAAATGTGTCCAAAAATGCATTGTTGCCATGGTAGATGGAGCTGACGAATGAAAATTCCTCTGACCACAGGTCGTGTGTTCCTTGTGTGTTGCTGGCTGTGCAATTGCTGCAGCATACTGTAAACATCAGAATGGTCCGATATCATGTTGGGAACAAGCGAAGGTGGTGTTTCTGTCGGGCCGAGCAGATGGAAATGGTCGAGAAGCAGCACAGCTATATCAAAACAAGTACTCCCACAGACACCAACCACTGTGCATACATCAGATCCGGAGAATCGGATGAACCCTAGTATTAGCTCCATGCAAGTGGCCCGCCAACATGGTGTAAGCCAAAGTACGATTATGTGTATCCTGCATGACAGCCACTGGTATCCCTGTCGCCTACAACGAGTACGAGGATTTATCAACAGCGGATTTCCCTCTATGGTCGATAGTTCTTGCACCAGACCATCACAAATATCGGATTTCTGTCATCAACCCTTTTTTATGACGAAGCAATCTTTACCAGAATTGTCATCATCAGTTTGCTTAATAGTCATCTGTGGGTTATGGACAATCCTTTGGGAAAAGTACCGATTCAGCATCAATGTGTGAGCAGGAATTCTTGGCGACCACATACTTGTATTGGCTATTATTACACAACACCTGGACAGAGGAATGTACCTGGAATTCCTGTGGAATACTCTGCCTGGACTGCTTGAAATGTCCCTTTGGCAGTATGACAGGTTATGTGGTTTCTGCGTGATGAATACCACCCATCTTCCACATTCAGTTCGTTGACACCTCAACAACATCTTGTCTGGACGCTGGATAGGACACGAACGCTCTGTAGCATCGCCTGCTAGATCACCGAACTTAAGCCCCTGGATTTTTACCTCTGAGGTCTTCTAGAAAACGTTGTGCATACTGAACCAGTTCCTGAAGTGCAGACTCTTCAACAGCATGTTCACGACACCTGTTGCACTGTTTGGAGAGAGGATAGAATGTGTGATCCATGATGTTATGTGTGAACAAATGCATTGCATCTCATGGAGGCCACTTTGAACATCTGTTGTGATGTGGATGCGATACAGCTCCGTACCGCGTTCTGGAACTATTTGTTGTCGTTACACTCACACTGTCCATTTCCAGACATATTTTCAAAGGACCTTGTTTCCTCCATTTCCAGTCAGGAATTCGGCCCTACAGTTTGTCGGTATTATTAAAGTTCACCTATATCCCCTTTATCACTCAAATGAATAATGTAAGTACAGTAGGGTTCTGATCCAATCACCACAAGCGATCCACTTACTCTCTTGATGTGACCGTACTGTTTGCACTGCGATACAGTATGTACCTCACGTCTTAGGGTTTGAATCTTGACTTGGCGCACCATTTCCAGGGGAGAAGCACCAAAGCACCACCAACACCATCGTGATGTTTACCATGTCATTTCAATAACACCTACACAGTACTGTGTCCACTATATGAACTTCCGCTATTTTTCTGAAAGAAATGTAATTGAAAGATGAGTCCACATCACTAAAATATAATTTTTTACTCAGCTGATTTTCTTGAAATCTGATTCACTGTCTTATTTTCAGGAATATGATGAATCCAAATAGTGAGAGCCCCCATCATAACAAGAAAAATGGATTGTGTCCTCGAATTTATTTTATCAGCTGTACACTCATGACCTGTCTCTTCGTTAGACATTTGTATCTAATACTACTATCAATATGACTGGGTTTGAGGACTGAGGGTTTGGTTTCATAAATAATAACAAGGAAACAGGCATTTATTCATTTTTTGTACACTATGTTCTTGGTTACAATATATAATGCTTTCTGGTAGGAAATTTTTATACAGCGATCCAGTAGTAATAACAATGACTAGAAACAAATACAGAAATACATTTTTAAAGGAATAACAATAATGACTTACAATATGAAATTCTAATATAACAAAATCTACAGGTCAGCATGTTTCCTAGGAAAGTCTTTAGGCTTTTCAATCTTTGTTACAATGGGAAAAATTTTTTAGAATGATATTTGAAAAAAAAAAATCTTCCGTCCTCCAAGCAAAACCAAGAGCATTCTTGGTAGTGTCAAGGACAACCTTGGCCTACGTAAATCAGGGGTTTATCAGATACCTTGCCAATGCGGCAAGACCATTCGTACCAATGAGGAGCGATGCCTAGAACATCAACGGCACACTAGGCTGCAACAGGCTAGTAAGTCGGCAATCGCTGAGCATTGCCTGTCGGAACTCCACAGCATGGATTATGACCAAACCAAAGTCCTGACACAGACTTCCAAATACTGGGACTGTGTCATCAAAGAAGCCGTAGAGATAAGAGTAGTGGAGCCACAATTAAATCGTGACAGCGGTTACATCCTTAGCAAGGCGTGGGAATCCGCGATCACCCAGATTAAGAAGAAAACGGATATTTCCAAGAGTGTACAGACTTCGGGGAAGGATGGAAGAATAACGAGAGCGGTGCCGGCAGACCCTCCTGAACGAGAAGACCTAGGACGCAGCGCCCAGACGGCGGGAGAACGGACGCTGTACCTAGACCGCGCGCGGGGCGCGGACCGCACCCACTCATAGGAAGCGCCAGAGGGAGGAGCGGGAGGGGGATTGTCCTATATACACTTGGCGCCGGCCCACCGCCGGTCAGTACATCAGCGCACCTAATGATGGCAACGTGGTCGATTGCCGAAATATTGTGTCCTATGCACACTCATAGCAGGCGGTTCACCCGAGATTTATTTCGTCATGAAATACGCCTGGTGAAATTGAAGAATCACTGTACACATCTACTTACACCATGACAAATGGTTCATACTATTCTGTATACATACACACGTTTTCACTCTATATACAAAGTAAATAAATACACCCGCTCTCCATCTCTATCACATGGTTGAATAGTCTGGTTATGGAGGGGTCTCCATCTCATTTTCACAAATGAACAGTTTGTCGCCATAGGCAAACAGACTTTCAACTTTGATTCAGTGTGTACCACATGATATCGTGATCGAAACCTTAACTTCTGCACCATATGCGGGGCAGTTACAGCACCTACAAGCAGGCACTCCTTGGAATCACTGATCTTCAGTACCGTTAAGGCGGTATGTTACATACCGTTCACCTGTCTGGATCACATCTGTATCACTAAAGCATGCATACATTTTTTACTAAGGCCTACAAACGCCACAATGTGGAACCCATTCGCCTTGTCTTTCATTAGGCCAATAACTCTGTTTTCAGGTATTATATCTAAATGACTATCGGGCACATACCCAGACGTGTCGAATCTGTTGGTTTGGCACTATATAACTTCAAATGGATCACATTCCTTTACCCAATAGATGAAACTATCTGTATCTATATAAAGTAACTTGGGATGTGCGAAATGAGTTTTCACAAACTCATAATGAAAATTTTACATGTGGAGTTTGGGTAGGTCTATTATAGAAGTGCTAACAGGGACAGGTTTCGTGAACACTACCAAAACCTTAGCCATCTCGAGAATGACTCAACCTTCATAGAAGATAGTAGCCCATTTAAAATTTTCGCCTTGGACCATAACGCCCTTTCCAGCAGTAAACTACGTGAATTTCATGGTGATTTCTTAAATTCTCTGTTGTCTTGCTGAAAATTCTATTTGTCATTGGAAATGGAGTCCCATGCTTCTTAACAGAGTATAGGGGAACGATGTGGGAGACCCGCACCGCCGTACTAGGCAAGGTCCTAATGGAGGTGGTTTGCCGTTGCCTTCCTCCGACCGTAATGGAGGTGAGTGATGATGATGAAGACCACACAACAACACCCAGTTATCTAGGGGCAGGTGGAAATCCCTGACCCCACCGGGAATCGAACCCGGGACCCCGTGCTCGGGAAGCAAGAAGGCTACAGCGAGGCCACGAGCTGCGGACGTATTTGTCATTAATTAAAGAAAATCTTTTTCAAAGTCACACATCACAAGAGCCCTCTGTTCGTAATTACAGCTTAGGGATGGAACCGTTACGCGAGACTCTATGGTATACTCTGGACATAGCAGGAAATCGCTGTGCGCGTCATTCAGACTACCAGGATGAGCCATTCCCGTTTCCAGGAATGTGAATGTCAGGCAATGTGATTTCATTGAGTATCTCCACTGAATCCAGATATTTGTGAGGGAAGACCACTTTCTTCGTCACAACCTGAAACTTTGCACTATCAGGATGTGCATCTATAGTGAGGTGCATGTCCTCCTGACACGTCATTTCAGTAAGTTGCTGCAGTGTTGCATGCATAAATTGAAGTGAATCTGAGAAGCGGATCATAATGTTTATTTTGGTTCACTTGGAGAATGAGATATATTGATCGACAAACTCAAGTAGAACACTAACTATGTCCTTTTCCAAGTCAGAATCACCCAAGTCTTCAGCAAGGAATTGAGCATCATATCCGCTTAAATTATGGAAGAAAACGGGTTTTTGCTGCGGCAGTTGGTATTTCAGGTCACATGCACTGTGTGCTGTGCCACAGAATTTCCCCATTAAGGACAGCGGTCTGTATGTAAGGTTACCACTTTTCTGAGGCAGGCCCACAGATACGACAGTCTGCTGATTTCTTGTGTAATGCATCATTCTCCATCGGTCTGAGTGTGGGAATGTTGGTGTTATAAGTCTCCTCAACAAGCCTTGCAAGATATTTGAGCTCAAAGAGCAACCATCTCAAAGGATTATCCTCCAAATATGAATGAAATGATTGAGGTTTGTGTCATATGCGCGCAGAACGTCGTATTCTGCTATTTGGTGCTATGGGAGGCAGTGGTAGGACCCTCACAGTACACCACAGGAACCAGGAGGCACTCAAAATCTGTACATGCGACAAAAGAGCATTGCTCCTGATGGTGGACGTTCTTAAATTTGAGAATGTGCATACCTCAGCACGCATTTCCACAATTACAGGTTTCTATGAGGAACACTCTACCCAATGCTTTGATAAAAACATGCTCGTAGAAAGTGAGCTGGGTCATCTATGGCATTAATGCTATGCACCTTTATGTTTAGTCAATTGGGATGAAATAGAGGTGGGTAAAAAATAACGATACACCAAACCATCGATATTTCTTACAAATAGTACCGATGCGTACAGTCGATACTTAAGGTATTGCTGTGTCACCTAATCGATGTTTCACACTGAATATTGAAAGCAATATTTTTGTTATCTGTCCTTCCTTAATTCATAGGCACTATAGTTCTCATCAGCAGGTTTCTTACGCACTCCAACTACGACCAATCTTTGCAGTCTGACAATAAATGTCATAAAATAGGTTTAAATTAATTACATATTCAGTACTACAAATGGACAACAGATTTAAACATGAATGTACCTATTCAGCATAATCATGACAGCTTGTTATTTCCGTGTGTCACTTCTACCACTGCAAATGTACACATTTGGTGTCAGCACTGTATGGGAATGGTGTAAGTTATCACTGCCTGCTCCCAACACAATAAGACTCTAAGAAGCCTTCAATTTGGTTACAACATAAAAACTGTTGTTCGAAAGGTCACTCACACAATGAATTCCAAGCTCTGATTCTCTGACAAACGAGCTAAAGCAATATCTCGATCAACCACATTTAGGGTGGAACTGTGAAACTGTAAAGTTCTGGGGTGATAGTCGTCATTTCACACCTGTTTTGTCAGAAAATGTTCAGAAATACTTAATACGCTAAGCCTATTCCGTTTCGTCCAGAAGAGTGGCTTCCTTAGTAAACTTCGATGTGGCAATAACAGAAGCAGACTGACAGGGGAACATATTAAATAAAGAGTTCTGTTAAATCCCATTGGTGGTGATTAGTGGTTTCACTAATTAGACTCTTGTAATAAGTGATTTTATAGTACATTGTGTGACTTTTATTGATTGATATTGGTGAAAGAGTGATGATGGCAGGCTTTATCTGCAATAATAAAAAATTCTGTAGGTTATGTCTATGCATGGTGAAACATTCTCGTCTCCTCTTCCCTTCTACAATATCCTATGAAACCTTCCATTAGGATTTCTATTTATTGCTTAATAACAACAAATGAAACCTTCCCTTTGAAATTTATTCTCTTTCTCAATCTTCGCACACAAATTTAATTGCTGCTTATTAAAAGTGATTTTCTGATTATTTCGACGAAACATAGAATGTGTCGTCGTCGTGGCCCTCAGTCGTTATCTGCAATAACCCAAAACTGTTCCTTACCTTTTTTACTGGTACTGGATCGCTATCTGACAGCTACATCGAACTGCGACATGAATATACTTACTCTGTATTACTATACTTCATTAGCTGCTGGTGGGCTGTCATAATAAGTGACTTTATTTATTACCAAAGCTGACGTTATTCTTTAATAGCAAAGCTGACGTTGTTCTTTAATTAATTTGACTGACGTTACGTAATTCATAGTTAAACTTTTTCTTGACAACAATAAAATTTTGCAAAGTTTTACGTTGATGGTTTTTGGAATGGACTGTCATCAGTAATGCAATATTGCTGCCAAAAATTAATTGTATTCTGAATGAAATGATTTTACAAACGTTCAAATGGGACTTACTTTTTACAATAATCTTACAACTAGCATTGCGCAAACATACCTTCAGTAGTCTTGAGTTTCTCAAAAAAAAAAATAATTCAATAATCTTAGTTCCTCTTATGATAATAGTTAGCTGATGTCTCTGTACATCCGTTTATACTCTCTTGTAAATCATAGCTGGTGGCTGGCAGATACACCGCTCCTCTCAACCTCTCGCTTCAGACCTGCTACCGACTCACTTCACATCTCGCTTACTACTGACTTCCTACGAACGCTAAAGTGCGGTCTCTCCCGCCAACAATGCTTTCTGGTGCAGACAATCCCTGCTACCATTACAAAATGTATCAATGCGCGGTCTTTCCCGCTCTTTTTAAAATTGTATAAATGTGCGGTCTCTCCTGCCAACAATACTTTAGTGCAGACATTCCCTGCTACCACAGTTATTTCCAATATGACAAATATTAATTATTCCTACTTAATATTATTAATAAAATGTAAACATCTTTCATAAATTGTGGTTTGACAATAGACAATAGAAATATACACGTCTTACAATGTGAAATAAAGTACACATATACTGTGCAAGATATATACCATCAATGGTTACCAGCTATACGTGGGTGCCCGCTGCTTTTGTTGCTGCTCTACCATCATCACCACCACACTTACCGAATGAATGTCTCATACTTGCAGGTGGTGCTAGTAGACAGTGTTTAACTGAAATGAGTCAGCCACTGCACCCGGTATGGTTGGCGAAGACAGGTATGTGCTTGCATCTGCATGTTTGTACTTACCGTTTCAAATGGAAGCGATTCATGGAAACACACACATCAGCAGTTCATCAAAGTGAGGGTTTTTGTGGGAATTACAGAAATAGTCCTTCCACCTGAAAACATATCTAGAGATCATTAGAGTGAAATAAGAAATCATAGTGTTCTGTGGGAGATGACTACATGTACCCATCTGGAAATAACATCTGTAAACACACATCACAGTGCAATGTATTCTCATTCTTAACTGAGAACAAGCATGTTGCAGAAGGAGGAAATCGTGTGTGCCTTGTATCTGCTATGTAAGTCTTCCAGCTGTTGACGCCGGTCTCATTAAACAAAAAGTCTATCAGCTGACACTTTACTCCCATTAAGTTACAGCTTCTTGTTATGAAATATGCTCGGCTGGGTGGCAGCTGTTGTTGAACATGTTGGGATGAGTTGGAGTTATCTCTTCCCTGAGGTCGCGATAGCATACAGCTAGATATACTCACTAGCCCAGGGAGAGCCCAGGTGCCAGGTGGCTGACAGAATGGCCATTGTAGTCATCTGCTATCACTACTGTGCCTGCACTCAGAGAATATTGGCAAGCTATGACCTAAGAGAAGTGGTCCTTCAGAGAAGGATGCCATTGCTGATCAGCCTGTGTCACTGCCCCGACTATATTCCGACATTTTTCAGACAATCACTTCCATATATTTGTTATAAGACATCAAACTTTTCTGCTTTTCCAGTTGTCATTAACATGAGAACAGAGAAAAAAGAGCTGAGTATAAGATGCACAGAGAAAAAAGAGCTGCAGTTTAAGGTGCAATATAATTCGATTCACACGATGTATGCCTAAAGTTTTGCATATCTTCCAGGACATATGGGACCTTGGGAAGAGGCTGCATGTGACCGATATCGATTCTCATGGTCCACCTGCGAACTGAGGAATATCCTCTCACATGCACTTGACAAATCTCATAGATAGTATATCTCGATGAATTTGAATACTTAACTTGAATAAATTCTTACTTCTACAGCCTGTTCAACCCTCTGAAGGAGGAGGGTTGGGTTGGGTTGGGTTGGGTTGGATTGTTTTGAGGGAGGAGACCAGACATCGAGGTAAATGGTCTCATCGGATTAGGGAAGGACGAGGAAGGAAGTCAGCCGTACCGTTTCAAAGGAACCATCCCGGCATTTGCCTGAAGCGATTTAGGGAAATCATGGAAAACCTAAATCAGGATGGCCGGACGCGGTAATGAACCGTCGTCCTCCCGAATGCGAGTCCAGTGTGCTAACCACTGCGCCACCTCGCAGGAGGAGGAGGAGAGGTATGACTAAATAATAATAACATATCATACTTGTTATTATTGATCATTTATTTATCACCCAACTTAAAAGTAATTTTACGTTTTCTGAAGCAGACAAAAAATGATTTTCTTCACCATACTACTTCACCTGTTGAAGGAAGGGAAAACTGTATGATTCAAAGACTCAGTCATTGCATTCATGTAGATTCTGTGCACCCGTGAGACCTTCTTGTCACCTTTAACATAGATGGTCTTGTCCTCTTAGTCAAATATTCGAAGCAATGTCGTTACATATCGTAAGGTATTCCCAGGTCATCATATTGAATGATGGAAATGTGTTCCCCACAATACAGTTCGTCATTTTTTAGAACATTTCATGTCCTGGAAAAGCTTTGGTGAACCGACATTTGAAGAGAATGTCGTTATCACACATCCTCTGTTGGCGAGTGCAGTAAATGCAGTAGTCTTAAACACAATCTGTCAGCATTCGTTGTAGAAGCGTTGAGCATCTAGAACAATGTTCACACTTCGTGGTGTCATTGCGAAATACTTTCGATATGACACTTGTTTCTTTGAACATCTAGCTGTACGATCCACGCGGATGGTGAATAATTAATGGCTGTGGTGTCTAGTAGGAAGTTCATTGAAGATCCGAATTCTATTCTGACATCTGCTGCTTCTGATTTAATTCTCTTGTTCAGTTTTGAGCAGTCAGTTACTTTGACTGGCGTCAAATCTCTAAATTTCCACAGGATGGGCAGATTTCCTTCTTCATCTTTAACGCCCTTATAGTAAGAATGATGAAACCTTGCATACATACCATATAGCAGACTGTGTACAATCTGTATCTAGTCTAATATTACGCTGTCATATGGATAAAAATCTGAGTTGAGACACATTTTAGCATTAGTGAAAATAGAATTTTCAAATGTGTTACAATCCTTTCTTTGGTTTCTTTTGTGTCATCTCGTTAAGACTGTCGAGTCTTGTACCATGAGAAGCAAGAAGAGGATGTTGTTTGGAGGCCGGTATCCTCTTTCTACAGCACAACTGCAGCCTTGTGTTAACAGGTTTCTTTATTCATAAGAATAAGAAGCTACTTCTCTTTAAGGAAGGTGTTGTGGTACAAGCTCTTCCATAATAGTCCACGTTAGCCTCACTGCTGGTGAAGTGCAAGTCCCACTATAAACACGACACTCTTAGTAGCCGATGATGTGAACTGACAGACGCCAACTAGAATAGTGACTGACTCTGTGACTGCGACTGGCTAGGGTTGTAACTGCGACTAACTGGGCTCTCTGACTGTGACTGACTGGGCCCTCCAGTCTGCGGCGGTGGTCTAAAAACTCGCGGTTGAGAGGGCGTTGGCAGTGCATTGCTTGCAGGTCTGTCTTTGGCGTCTCTCCTGATAGGGGCACTTGATTCAGCGCCTATTATCGGTCTTCTTGCAACCTCTTTGCCGACCAGTGTGCTGGCGACAGCTTACGCCAGCACAGTTTCCCTTCCCTCCAGTTTGGAAACCGAGTGTAATGAATGATAGTGTTTGTACTTGAATGGATAGTTTAATAGCAGGTATTTGGGTGGGTGTGGTCGGCGGCATGCTACATTCAAAGAGCTTCCAAGAACGGAAAATTGAAAGTTGATGAATACCTGCATTCAGAACTTTCCTATTATTTTATAGGCGTTAATTTCTTTCCAGTCAATTCCTCTTTGAGTGTATAGGTTATTGTAAGTTGCAGTTCTTACTAGGATAAATTCCTGCTTAGTGTGCATAATAACATGTTTCTTATGTTTGAAATACCCCACCAGAAGGTTAAGAGCTATATATGAACCAAAATGCATGGACTGAGCTGCTGTTCTGACCATCTATGAACTATCCTGTGTTTTCTTAACTGTTCAAGACTGAGACCGGTGCAGAAACATATGATTTAAGGGATGATGCCTACATTGCGACTGTGATCAACCTTATGTCCGTGAAGTTCATATTTTAGTGACTGAAACAAGAATGCTAAAGCATTACATGTCAGTTTCAATGCAGCTGTAGCATTGCCACCCCTTTTCCTAAAACCTACCTTCCAGATATAGGAAACTCTTGCATGGAACAGTTGAAGTGTTCTAGTTCTGAGTGAAAATCCTGATATCACTTTTTTTAAACTTTGCCATAGCGGCGAGCTTGTGTGAAAAGTATTCCTGACATATAATTCGCTTGTCATGCTCTACGGCAGCTGTTATATCAAGTGTCATCATAGAAGGGTCGTAAAACCAGTGATTCAAGGAACTGGAAGCTCTTCTGTGTTAACATATTTTGTCTTAACTGCGAAGTGCTACACTGATGGCTGCATGTCACGCTTTTATACCTTGTGCCCATCCTGTTTTGTATGAAGGTGTATTACGATTTGCTTACAACGAAACTCGGCTAGGCACCTGTCTTTGTTCACAGTACGTAGTTCGAGATGGTCTAATGCTTGCATGGTCACTGGGAGGTATATTGGGTTGGTGGGCAACTCGACAATCATATATCCTGGAATGGCCCCAGAGAAGGGTCTGTAAGTTGTGTGAATCAATTTGTTGTTGAGATATGCATTCGTTCCAATATTACACTTAATGACAATTTTACTGACTGATAATATATCTGCCAGCTGAGCTAATTTGTAAAATTTATCAGAGTTCTTCCCTAAAATTTGACTTTTTGAGAAAACTAGTAGTGGCCCTGCTGAAAATTCCTGGCTAAAGTCTGTTGTTATCTGTGTTGTCCTTCTTTCCAATTTATGCATACTGATGTTTGCACATGGGACAACCCCTTTTACTTTGTTTTAAAATAAATTTGAATCATCAATATCATATGCATCACATCGTATTCCCACGGCCTTTTTACCATCAACTTCTAGATGCAGTTTATTAATTGTCTCCATGATATTAGGAATGCTGTTATATGTCTGCCGTCTAAACCCTTTTGCTTAAATCGATTGTTGGGAAGTTGCTCGTACAAAGAACTGGCGCTCGTTCTTTTAGAGTAAGAGTGGACGACATCATACCTGAATCTCAACTACTGCAGTGCTGTGCGTGCTGCTTACTCTTATGCACTTGTCACGAAGAATGTTACACAAAAATGGCTGCATAAGTATGTACTGAAGTTTTAATAGTGTCGAAAATTGCAGAAAACACGATTGTTGATTAAGTATCACTGTAATTCTTCTGGCAGATGCAACGCACCAAACAGGTTGAAATAGTAATAGTATATATCATTCTATTTTTTTAGTAAACACAGCCCAGTGAGTTCCAATTCCTCCTACATCTAAATTTGGCGTCCCTCATTCTTTAAATTTCTATGTGATCTTGGGTAGAGTATTATACATAAAAACTCCTCAAAATCTTGGAATGTTGATTTTTTATCGGATTTAAACAGATAGGTATTTGTGAGTGGTCTGTTGGGTAGTATAGCTAGGTGTTTTTTTTTTTTTTTTTTTTTTGCCCAAGCCCTTTCCTGTGTTGTTTTAAGTAAATTCCTTTTCCAATAGCCTCTGATACCATCATCCTATTGCGTCTTTTCGCCACATCAAGCCGTTCCTGGGCGTTTTTCGCATCTTTCACTGTCCTAGAAATAGCTGCCACTCTTCCAGCGAAAGAGCCAATCCCTGGAAGACCCGCCAGTGCAGGAATTAGAAATGGAGTAATTCCAACAGATGCCATAGGTATTGATAGAATCATAGGCATTTTAACCGATATTCTTTTTCTTCTTCTTCTTCTTCTTCTTCTTCTTCTTCTTTATCTTCATCTTCATCTTCATCTTCTTCCTCCGTTCTGTTTCAGAGCACTTTCAGCCACTGACAGCGCTGACTGAACACAGTCGTTTTTTCTTCGTCATCTTTAGCGTATGATGACTGGCTTTTATAATTTATGGGAAATTTACTCCTAAACCCAATTTAAGTTTGGTGCAAGTTGTTTTATCGACTGCAAATGCTGCAATACGCTGCCTATAGCAATGTCTCTTCTCCTGCGTATTTCTCTAACTTTATCAGCTAAAATTCGATCTACAACGTGACGCTCTACCAAAGTTTTATTTGTACCACATGCAATATCGTGTTGCTTACACGCCTCGTCCAACAGATTAATCCCCTTGTCACCATGCGCTAGTCGTTTTTCAAGCTTTGTTCCTGCTCCACATAAGTTATATGTAGGAATATGCAGTTCCGCCGATATATTATCAAAAATAACAGCAACGTCTCTGATGTGGTTGCTACCACTCATTTTATGCTACTTAATGGTTTGAGGTTGGCGCACCTTGCTATATACCAACTTTTAATGGATGATGGGAAACCAAGCCATTTAATTAAAGCCCTTTTCCATCAATGCCTTATGATGCGCGCTATGGGAAACACGTCAGACTCAGAGCTTCTGTATAATTCTTCTGTGTGAAAACGCTCAGCAGTTTCTTTACCAGCACCGCCATTAAAGGTGTAAATTGTAGGATTTGGTCTCTATGCATTTTTGTAGCTTATTGATACCGCCGGACCCGGTGCCTCGCAGATCCCTGCTGGCGCCGTAAGCAGTAATTTGAGCATCGCCACCAATGAAGAACCTCCACGTCACCGACCAGTGAAGAATCTTGAAAGAGGTGGGTCATTTTGTCAAATATGAGGTTGTAGCAGCAGTGAAATTAAAAAGAGCTCTGCGACAAAACGAACCAGTTAGCCAGCTCAAGATCGGCACCTTCGATTACTTCTACAAAGCAAGGTGTGATCTTGCCAGCAGCTCCTCTGGTGAAAAGTGTGGTGTCGTAAATGGGCACCGCTGTGTTCCAATTACGTATTCCTGTTCTCGAATTACAGCCTGAGACAACAACAGGTAATACCCGACAGCGACGAGCGACGTATCACGGTTACTGTATATGCAAAAAAAAAAAAAAAAAAAAAAAAAAAAAAAAGCCGCATGAACATCGGCCCTGCCAGGTAAGCTCCTATGCACTTTCTCACAAGTTTTATGCATAAGAACTAATTGAAGAGCCTCTCCAAAATAATGGCATAAGGAATATTTTACAGTTAATACACGAACCGAGAGTGTAACGAAATAACATTTATATTCCTTAAATGATAAAAATACTAACTAAAAATGAATAATTGTGTCTGAAAGGTAGTCTTGACGAAACGTTATATACACTGAAGAGCCAGAGAAATTGGTACACCTGCCTAATATCGTGTAGAGCACGCAGAAGTGGCGCAACACGGCGTGACATGGACTCGACTGATGCCTGAAGTAGTGCTGAAGTCACCATGAATCCTGCAGGCCTGTCCTTAAATCCGTACGATTATGAGGGGGGTGGAGATCTCTGAACAGCACGTAGCAAGACATCCCAGATATGCTCAATAATGTTCAGGTCTGGGGAGTTTGGTGGCCAGCGGAAGTATTTAAGCTCAGAAGAGTGTTCCTGGAACCACTCTGTAGCAGTTCTGGAGGTGTGTGGGGTCGCATTGTCCTGCTGGAATTTCCCAAGTCAGTCGGAGTGCACAATGGACATAAATGAATGCAGATGATCAGACAGGATGCTTACGTACGTATCACCTGTTAGAGTCGTGTCTAGACGCATCAGGGGTCCCATATACACTCCTGGAAATTGAAATAAGAACACCGTGAATTCATTGTCCCAGGAAGGGGAAACTTTATTGACACATTCCTGGGGTCAGATACATCACATGATCACACCGACAGAACCACAGGCACATAGACACAGGCAACAGAGCATGCACAATGTCGGCACTAGTACAGTGTATATCCACCTTTCGCAGCAATGCACGCTGCTATTCTCCCATGGAGACGATCGTAGAGATGCTGGATGTAGTCCTGTGGAACGGCTTGCCATGCCATTTCCACCTGGCGCCTCAGTTGGACCAGCGTTCGTGCTGGACGTGCAGACCGCGTGAGACGACGCTTCATCCAGTCCCAAACATGCTCAATGGGGGACAGATCCGGAGATCTTGCTGGCCAGGGTAGTTGACTTACACCTTCTAGAGCACGTTGGGTGGCACGGGATACATGCGGACGTGCATTGTCCTGTTGGAACAGCAAGTTCCCTTGCCGGTCTAGGAATGGTAGAACGATGGGTTCGATGACGGTTTGGATGTACCGTGCACTATTCAGTGTCCCCTCGACGATCACCAGTGGTGTACGGCCAGTGTAGGAGATCGCTCCCCACACCATGATGCCGGGTGTTGGCCCTGTGTGCCTCGGTCGTATGCAGTCCTGATTGTGGCGCCCACCTGCACGGCGCCAAACACGCATACGACCATCATTGGCACCCGGGCCGAAGCGACTCTCATCGCTGAAGACGACACGTCTCCATTCGTCCCTCCATTCACGCCTGTCGCGACACCACTGGAGGCGGGCTGCACGATGTTGGGGCGTGAGCGGAAGACGGCCTAACGGTGTGCGGGACCGTAGCCCAGCTTCATGGAGAAGGTTGCGAATGGTCCTCGCCGATACCCCAGGAGCAACAGTGTCCCTAATTTGCTGGGAAGTGGCGGTGCGGTCCCCTACGGCACTGCGTAGGATCCTACGGTCTTGGCGTGCATCCGTGCGTCGCTGCGGTCCGGTCCCAGGTCGACGGGCACGTGCACCTTCCGCCGACCACTGGCGACAACATCGATGTACTGTGGAGACCTCACGCCCCACGTGTTGAGCAATTCGGCGGTACGTCCACCCGGCCTCCCGCATGCCCACTATACGCCCTCGCTCGAAGTCCGTCAACTGTACGTACGGTTCACGTCCACGCTGTCGCGGCATGCTACCAGTGTTAAAGACTGCGATGGAGCTCCGTATGCCACGGCAAACTGGCTGACACTGACGGCGGCGGTGCACAAATGCTGCGCAGCTAGCGCCATTCGGCGGCCAACACCGCGGTTCCTGGTGTGTCCGCTGTGCCGTGCGTGTGATCATTGCTTGTACAGCCCTCTCGCAGTGTCCGGAGCAAGTATGGTGGGTCTGACACACCGGTGTCAATGTGTTCTTTTTTCCATTTCCAGGAGTGTAACTCCAACTGCACATGCCCCACACCATTAAGAACCCTCCAGGGTCCATGGATTCATGAGGTTCTCTCCATACCCGTACACGTCCATTCGCTCGATATAATTTGAAACGAGACTCGTCCGACCAGGCAACATGTTTCCAGTCAACAACTGAATGTCTGTGTTAACGTGTCCAGGCGAGGCGTAAAGCTTTGTGTCGTGCAGTCATCAAGGGTACACGAGTGGGCCTTCGCCTTCGAAAGCTCATATCGATGATGTTTCGTGGAATAATTCACACGCTGATGGTCCAGAATTCAAATCTGCAGCAATTTGCTGAAGGGTTGCACTTCCGTCAAGTTGAACGATTCTCTTCAGGCGTTGTTGGTCCCGTTCTTGCAGGATCTTTTACTGGCCACAGAGATGTCAGAGATTTTATTTTTTACCGGATTCCTGATATTCACAGTACACCCGTGAAATGGTCTATAACACTCCCGTCTGCTCGCTACTGTACCATAACCTTAAAACTGGAAACAGGTTGTGAAATAAAACTATTTTGTTAAAACAATTATGGTATATAGCAACAGAGCAGTGTTACCCTCTGAGAGGAATTTTGTTATGTTGACCGTGTTGTACCTAACAGAGGTGGCTTATCGGAAATGAAAGTCAGAATTACGTAAATGTTTGAACAGTAACAAACAATATTTTGCCTATCTGCACTGTTTAACTGATAAAGAATACGGTCGCCAGCCTAACTAGGCAAGAGAATGGTTAACATTCGCGTTCAAGAAAATAGTTATTAGTAACTCTAATGGATAAACACAACCTATACTTGGCCACACGCGAGTGCAATAAACTCTGACACATACATATGTTTACGTTAAGATTGAAGCTAACAACTGGAGCAGCACAAACTATTTGCAAAATTATAACAGATACCGAAACACACTATTACTTTCAGGCCTTGTTCAAACTGAATGGTATTTATATCATTACTATTAACATTCACTGCAGGATCATAAATTGTACATATGTGAAGTCTCTTTCAGTTAAATACTTTACTATTTAAAATGAAAGTTAATTGGAATCCACTCACAGGTTGCTTCTCATTATCATTTGAATAAAGAAATTATGGTTTTTATAATCAGTGGTCTTCCTATTACTTGTTACCCAGCATTAATACAATAGACAAACTGTGGATCCTGTTATATTATTAACATGCACTTCCTATACACAAGAGATGGTTCAAATGGCTCTGAGCACTATGGGACTCAACTGCTGAGGTCATTAGTCCCCTAGAACTTAGAACTAGTTAAACCTAACTAACCTAAGGACATCACAAACATCCATGCCCGAGGCAGGATTCGAACCTGCGACCGTAGCGGTCTTGCGGTTCCAGACTGCAGCGCCTTTAACCGCACTCGGAAATCACTTTAGTTCAAACGGAGAGGAACCTGAGAGGTGTTATGATAAGGAGGAAAATCAAGGTAGGTACATAAATTCAGATATAAATTACCTTATATTTGAACACATTAACACATCCATTAAGTTGATCCTTCACTGTACATCATTATAGTATTACGTTACAGTGATTGCGCAACGTGGTGGCAACTGCATGTTGGTAGGTGGATTCGCAGACATTATTGCTGGACTCTGGCCCTTCTTGGTGGCGATGATGAATACCAAATCCAGAATCGTTCCAGCTATTTATTCATTCATCCGAGGCATTGGAAAGTAGCAGAAAAACCTCTCTCGGAACCAACACAATATGCATCTTTTACATGGCAGTGCACAGTTTGATAGCTCGTCCCAGACTCGTAGCTCGTCCCCGACTGACTATCAGTTCCACCTTTTCTACATAGGCCAGCCACAATTTGCGCGCGCTACACAGTTCCGTTCCCGAGGGGAACTACTGCACCTTTTACATACAAACTCACTAAGAACCCTAAGTGAGGATCAGCAGTTTACATAATAGCAAACATACATTTTAAAAAACAGAACATTTGCACATATTGACATTTCTACCAAAAATTATGCACACAAAATTACAATCATATACAGTAAGTTTTGTTCCCTCCAAATGGGACAAAGCATTTAATAGACAGATACACTACTTTGCATAGAACCAAACCATGACATCAAAGTTTTAACAAAGAAAAGAGTATACAATTTTATGTTATCGATTCAAATAAACACATTTACAGAAGCACAGCAATGTAACATTAAATGAAACAAAAGCAAAATAAATCAGCACAGCATTAGAGCTATGGTGTTACAGGTCGTGCCGGAAAATACACGCTTCATCGCTGCCTCGGAGATGCTGTGTCTCATCGCTCGTGCGTCGACTAAACACCACTTTCAAACTCACTTAAATCTTAATAACCTGCCATTGTAGCAACAGTAACCGACCTAACAACTGCGTCACACACTTGCTGTCTTATATAGGCGTTGCCGACCGCAGCGCCGTATTGTCCCTATTTACATATCACTGTATTTGAATACGCAACCCTGCACCAGTCTCTTTGGCACTTCAGTGTATATATAAAACTGGCAAGTTGGGGAAAAAGTACAAGAAATGCCTTATCTTCCCCACCAAGAGTTACAGACGGATAAAGCGAAAAATAAATCTGACTGTTATCGCACAAGGTTAAACACCATCTGAGTCAAACGAAACGTTCCGCTTAATTGTCCAGTCTGAATGAAACGAAATCCTACAGAAAACCTGCAGCAAGTTAGTACTCCAGAGTTCCTAGCCGCAAAAGCGCCAAGTTCTCTCGTCAAAAGCTGTAGTCTGGAGCTGGCAGGTAACAGCACCACGGCTGCGTCGAAGTACTGCGTGAGCGCCCAGAGACGAATCAGCAACGGCAGGCTTGGCTGATAGATGTGGGCAAAGTCGTTCATCCTTGGGAACTAGTTCACTGGTGATCGCTCTTTTTTGGGAACCGTTCATTTTTACTAGTTCATCGTTCACTGTGCGTGGTATATGGTTCTCATGAAAAATTGAAAATTAGTAGCTTAGGTGACTGAAGATGGAAGGCGCCGAGAGGGGACACCCCTGGAGTCCTGAGTTTTTATTCATAACAGAATTCTCACACACTTGTAATTATCGTAATTCTGCAAAACATCTCGTTCAGCCAACTGTAGCATTGTGTGGCTGATTGCAGTGAAATAATATAAGGTGGCGCACGAGAAACCGGCCCCGAGTACAGACCGCTCACCAGTTAGGCACGATTTGTTGACCGCTACGAGCAGAATAGATAAACATGTAATAATTAGGCAGTGAACAAGTAACAAGTAAGCTAATGAAAACAACTTAGAAACAATAGATGACGATTGGTAAGCGACTATGAGCAGCTAGTACTCGGGGCCGATTTTTCGTGCGCCACCCTGTACCACTGAAATAATATTGTCGGAGTTATCATATTCTATTCACAAAATGTGACACCACACACTCGATTACGAAGCGCGGGCTTCATTCGGTTGTAAGTCGGTCTGCCTTCCATAACAATGAACATTCTCTTTTACCTTGGATCAAAAAAAGATTACTGTGTGCCGTGCAGACGTCTTTGCATGTGTAATAACAAAAAAATCTTGCCTTTTTACAAGTATTTTTTCTGCTGTTTATCGAAATAGTGAAGTAAGATGATACGCCGTTTTGTTACCAGAAAAGCTATATGTATTACATACCACGTAATTTTTATGTAATTTACGTAATAATGAAATACATTTTAATTACCGGTCGTGGACGCTGAATAGAATACGAAAAGAACCAAAAGTTGAGAGTTCAAAAACGGTTTGAAACAGCTCTAGAATGGGCGTGTGAAGCGAACGGAACGAACAACAAAAACTCAATACTGAATATGAGCAGTCGGCAGTGGTAACTGCGACGAGTGGCCACGCGAAGAAAGACGAGTCTGGCCGAGCGAGACCGAGACCGAGTCCGAGACAGACGGGAACGTGACCGAGGCTGGAACGAGACCGGCAGACATGCCGTTCGGGGACGAGACCGACCGTTTCCCGTTCCCGGGAACTATAAGTAGGAAGCCGTGACTGAAGTGAACTATGAAAAACCGTTTCTTAGAATTCGTTCCTCGCTCGTTCCGTTCATTTTGGTGAACCATTCCTTTGGACCCGATAGTTGGCGAACGATCCATCTCTACTGGCTGCCACACAGCAAAGCGGCCCTCGGCCGAATCCTCAAAACAAAACAAAAAACAAAAAAAACAAAAAAGAAAATCAAATGTGTGTGAAATCTTATGGGACTTAACTGCTAAGTCCCTAAACTTACACACTACTTAGCCTAAATTATCCTAAGAACAAACACACACACCCATGCCCGAAGGAGGACTCGAACCTCCGCCGGGACCAGCGGGAATCCTTCAAGTCGAAGCTCTAAGGCGGACGTCGCCTCAATCTAACTACCGGAACGGCGAGTGCTGCCCGAAACTAAAACCTTGACTTACGACTATCGCCGCCTGAATCAAACACCTCGCTACGGTGGTCACCGACCGAATGTCCTGCTTAGAGCGCAGTGCACCTCTCTCCGGCCACGACACTTCTGAGTTCGCGCCACAATCAAAAAGTATCTAGTGCTCAAAGAGCAAATTGGCAAAATTTCGCCTCGTAACGCAAATTCTACCCACATGTCTCTAGTACACTGGAGCCAATAGCATCGCTGTCCGCTCCAGGGACGGGAAAATGTAGTCACTGACGCTAAAGTCACAAGGCGTCCGTCCAATTGAAAATTAGACTCTACCAAAACTAGTCCGAAGCCTCACCTGACAAAAATCAAGTAAAAAGGTGGAGACTAGGCGTCTGCACTCGGCCCCAAAGAGTCGTGGGCCGATCAAGATCAAAAGCTTCTACTACGTCGTTCCCATAGCAACAAGCGCTGCTATTTAGCAAATGGGTTCCAGGTAATGGCTTGCGCCAGAGCGTCCCTTTGAAATAGGCCGGCCTTTACGGCGTCTGCTGTGCGCCTGCCCTGGCGAGCCCGTGCCTCGACTATTGTCCACAGTCGCCCTAGCGCCCAGAATTCTCCGTAAGCCGTCTGCGCCTCCTCCCCCAGCTGCAAACCTTGTCGAATGTATGACGCCACTTCGCTTTCCTTCCTTTGTCGCCTGTTTTAATCACTTTCTGGACATTTTCGTTGCGCTTTTACCATTCGTGCTTTTGGATATTTCTGTTTCAGATCCGTGCTTGCTATTTTTGTTTAGTTTACTTGTTTGTGCTCTCACATATTTATTTAGATTCAGTATTTTTTTGTTTTACCATGGCTACCCCACCACCTGAAGCCCCACACCTGCCAACCTCACACTTAGCGGCTCCACAATTGCAAGCGTCTTTGGCACGCACAACTGTTTAAACTTCGGACGGCTGTAGTAGCAAGATTTTTAAACTTGTGGATTGTGGGCTTCCAATTTTTTATTTCAATTTGAAGTGAATTACCAATAGAGGGGAATAGTTTTTAACATAGCAGTAACCGACTTTATTTATTTACTTTTTCTTATCTGATTAAGGCCATCAGGCTCTCTCTCACATCAGACCAAGGTTTCGCACATACAGTACCCTTTTTACATCATAGTTTCCTAAGAAATAACAATTTTAATATGCTAAATAATATTAAAATATTTTGAGTGTTTGAAATGGCAATGTGAGTAAGTAAATACTGACTATGAGCTAATACAGTTCATACTGGCAGTGCTTGTGCTACTGCAGCTGCTGCCTCCAATAGGGATAACAGTGATAATGGCAGTGCTAGTAGTAGTAGTAACAGTAATAATAAAGACACTAATAACAATAATGATACCGCAGATATTAAAAAAAATTATAAGCATACAAGATTGATGTTTTCTGATAGAGCGACTTCTGGGTAAAGGCAGTTTAAGGAGACTGCATCAGCTAGAGCTCTAGGAGAAGAGGAAAATCTGGATCGAAACCAGGATGTACACGGGTAGCGAGTGAGTATTGGGACAATGGTAACCCTTATTGTTTCCTTCGGCAGATGTGTCATTAACTGTCTTCTGAAGCCGAGGATGTTATTCAATTCTCTAATATAACGTGGGAGGTTTCCCAGAGGCGGGTCCTGCTGCTGAGAATGACTTTGAGTAAGTGGTTGAACAACGGCTCTGAGCACTATGGGACTTAACATCTGAGGTCATCAGTCCCCTAGAACTTAGAACTACTTAAACCTAACTAACCTAAGGACATCACACACATCCATGCCCGAGGCAGGATTCGAACCTGCGACCGTAACGGTCGCGCGGTTCCAGACTGAAGCGCCTAGAACCGCTGAAAAACGGAGTGAGACGGAAAGGATTTCACTCCGATGGGAACGAGTGTTTCTGCCATGTTGTTCAGGTAAGTGCTATATGGTCTAGGAGAGATGTGAGGAGGGGCAGTGTTCGTTGGTAGGACAGTAAAGACGACAAAGGATATGGATATCTCTGAACTTGTCTGCTCGTAGCCAGTATAGCCGTGCGTATGACGGTGTCCATATGGCATTAGCCGTAGATATAACGAACACTGGTATTCATAATTAGTTTCAAGAGCCGTGAGCTTTCCTGAGAAAGGCCTTGCAGGATAACATCGCTGTAATCAATAATTGGAAGTATAAGTGTTCGTAAAAGCTTCTTTTTCGTGTCAAGAGGGAAGAGCAATAAGCGACTTAACGTCTGAGGTCATCAGTCGCCTAGAACTTAGAACTAATTAAACCTAACTAACCTAAGGACATCACACACATCCATGCCCGAGGCAGGGTTAGAACCTGCGACCGGAGCGGTCGCTCGGCTCCAGACTGTAGCGCCTAGAACCGCACGACCTCTCCGGCCGGCAAGAGGGAAGAGCTTTTAATATTTTTTTTATAGGGCATGGAGAGGTGCTGATACCTTCCTGCACACTGCAGTTACGTGCTCTGTCCAATTTATATTTTCATCTGTTATCAACCAGTACCTCTTAGGTTTTGGTGGGGTTGAGCTTTAACCCTATAACCTGCGCCCATTTTGATAGTGCACACAGGTCGGTACTGAGAATCTCGATAGCTGTCTTCAGGTTCATTTGTTTTTCCTCTTAGATACAACTGGAAGTCGTCAGCATACATGTGGCATTTACAGTAGGACAAAACTGGTGAGACCTCATTTAAGTATAATGAAAATAGTATAGGACCTAGTAACAAACCGTGGGGGACATCTGACACCATCTGTCTCCATTGTGACTTTATGGCGTTGGTGATGATGCATTTCTGGCGAGACGTCAGGTATGAGCAAAACCACTGCATTGCATTTTCCTTGAAATTTAGACTGTTAAGTTTGGCAAGTAAAATGTCAAAGTCGACAGTGTCAAAGGCGTTGATGAAATCTAATAAGCACATGATCGATGCCTCATGTGCTTCCATGGTAAGTTTCAGGTCATCTGGTACCTTTATTAAGGCAGATGATGTGCTGCGATATTTATGGAGACCTGATTGGAATTCGTCTAACAGGTTGTTTGTAATCAGATAGTTTGTTAGCTGGTAATGGACTACATATTCTAATGCCCTGGACAGTGCAGGAAGAACGCAAATAGGTCAGAAATTAGAGAGTACAGCTGCAACGTCATTTTTAGGTAGTGGCTTAAGTCCTCCCTGTTTCCAGGCCTCAGGGAAAACACTTGTGGTTAAGGAGTGGTTGAAGACATCTGCTATAGTGCGCGGTAGTGGGTCTGTAACAAGATTCTCGTTTGGACTGTGATGCGATGATGTCCCGTAGAAGCTGATAAGATGATCTGATATGCATGACGGCTTTTTGACGGTACTGCAAGTAACATGCTTTAGATAAAAAAATTTCGTGGCTACGGTCATTTACCTCCATGAAGTAATCAATGAGTCTCTGTTTCGTTTTTGGTTCGATTGTGGTTGTGGCTTCGGCTGAGCAATGGAATCAGCTGGAGCTGTTACTTTGGCCATAGCAAGACCACGCAGATTTTTCCATAGTGCAGATGGTCTGTTTCTGTTGTCAGTTAATGTATGGGTACACCTGAGTTTTGGATTTCTCACTACTTGACTGACTCTTTTCCGCTTTTGCTTGTAAGTACTATGATTTTCGGGCATGGGGCGTAGTTTGTATGCCCAGTGTGCAGCGTCTTTGAAATTCATAAGCTATTTTAGTTTTTCAGTTAGCCAAGGTGCAGGCTTCCTTCTTACTTTACCGGTCCTTAGAGGAACACATTTATCATACAGTTGAGTAAGTTTGTTAGTAAACCCTTGCAGTTTTTCGTTTACGTCCGAGAAAGGAATAGAAGATGTCCCCCAAACTATTTCTTGCACCTCAGCTGCAAGTTCAAATAAAGTATTGCGTTTGAAGTTCGGTATGTAGCCAGTTACGGTTTGTTTCTATGACATTATAGCGAGTACGTCATGAAAATTATGTCATGGGTGCATATTCCAGGTGCAGATATTTGAGAGGTACGAATTACTCTGTTCGGGTATTTCGTTGGAAACATATGAGAGTGTGCCTACTGCTCATATGATGGGTAGGAACAAGCTGAAGTAGCAATACATTTGAAGAACAAAGCATCCTCTTAAACTTCAAACTGGAAGGACTATTGTATAGAAAATTCTTCTTAGCCTCACCAGCTATGATTATGTGCTCATATGTCGATTCTAGACTTGAAAGAGCAATTTCGAAGCAGTAAAACCCGCCTAATTCAGGGGATTTGTAGGGGACACATATCAGGCATTTTCTGTTAATAGACTTGACCTATATGAACATATATGTCACTTGTCTATCTCCATTATTGCTGGATGTGTGTGTAGCATAGCAGGTGATAAATCAGAGTATATGTATGCCCCTCTTCCACCCCTCATCGCTTATATCTGTCATGTCTTAGAATGATGTAGCCGTCTAGATACACCGAGCTTGTGGCAGTACTTGGTTTGAGCCAGGTCTCCGAAAGAGTATTTCACACATGTTTATGCCTTGAAATGTAAGGCTTAACTCGTCGAGGTAAGTTGGCGAAGATGTGACAATTTCGTGTGCAATATGGAGCTTAGTGTACTCGGATGCAAAGATTGCGAGGATACCACTGCAGGACATTTGCAATTCAAGCAGAAGGAGGGGAGTTTTTGTGGCCAAGATCGACAGGCTTTGACAGCGGTCGTTAAACAGACGACTGGTGTGGGGAACATAAACTCGCTAAACAGAGCTGGAAAAATCTGTGCACAACACTACTGAAAACAAGATAAATGGAATAAAAACAAAATGTAGGCCTACTGTTTACTGATGGTTCTAATGATGAGTAATGACAGTGATACGACAATATATTGCTAAATAAAAATAGAAGTAAGACAGTGAATTAACTGTCTGAATCAGATCCCCGTCAGCATAGTGCAATCATAGTGCATTCACGAACTATATTGGTATTGGAAGTATGAAAATTGAACAGAAAATTTATAATTAGAACTAAAAGTAAACCTAAACAAGCAAACTACAGTAAAACAGGAAACTGTTTTAAGAAAATTAATGCAAAATAAGTAGTTCCTTGCGAAATAAAGACACGAAACTAGACACACAAACTAGAGGCAACAAGAGTTAACTGTTATTTTAGCTCCTAAAGCACAGGCATTCGAGTTCATCTGCAGTGTAAATTGATCCTTTCGATTTTCGATCTTCGCCATTATCTTGCCGTCGTTTGTCCTCATTTTTTGTGGTCCAAATCTCGAGATCGCGTTGTTCAAAATCTTTAGTCTTTCAGAGCTGAGGGAAAAAGCCTGTGGCCATCTTGAATTCTATACTTAGAACAAGTTATCAGACTGTTATAAAAAATAAAAAAAAATAGCCGGCCGGAGTGACCAAGCGGTTCTAGGCGCTACAGTCTGGAACCGCGAGACCGCTACGGTCGCAGGTTCGAATCCTGCCTCGGGCATTGCCTCGGGCATTGATGTGTGTGATGTCCTTAGGTTAGTTAGGTTTAAGTAGTTCTAAGTTCTAGGGGACTGATGACCTCAGAAGTTAAGTCCCATAGTGCTCAGAGCCATTTGAACCATTTTTGTTATAAAAATAACCTTGCAGTTCCTCCTTACCCGTCTGACAAGGAGAACTGCCGTAGGTCGTTCTGTGATATAGTCGAAACTTGGCTTGATGAAAGAAGGGTGAGACTAAAGGGACACCTATTTGGGCTTAGGCGCCAACAGTCAGTAGTTTTCGTGAAAATGGCGGTCAAACTTTCGAAGCGACTTCACCACTCCACTCGCGCATCGCAAAACCAGATGAGTTGGCAGTGCAGTGACTAGGAGCACAGTTTCGAACTTTCGCGTCCTGTGTTCAAATCCAATCTTATCTCTGGTTTTCGTTTGTTGTAAGGGAAGTATGTCACAGCCACATTTTTGTGTCAACATAAAATACAATGTTATTATTGACAAAATGAATAAGAATTTCCAACCTTATTAAAATAAATTGTATGATCACAGATCTTACGTAAGTAACAATAGCTGAAAATTAAAAACATAAAAGTTCCAGTATTTCTATTTTTGCTTTGTTTATTACTTTTAGGCTTCAAGAGAACTAGTGCATTCATAAAACAATCAAAGCATAAAAATTTAGAGTACCAATACTGATGTGCGAAGGCACAATCGCATTCACATTTTTTGGTGTGAATGTCATTATGAAAACAACCTTACGATCTGGCAATAATTTCGCGGTAAAGCGCACATACCGCAGTATTTTCTCGAAAGCTGGATCCTGCAATTGATTTTGTCTATTTTAACTTCATCCCTTCTACTTGTGGTTTCCCTTTGCTACGCTATGAGATTATTGCACTTACGTAATCAGCGGATACCTGTGAGTGAAAGTATACGTCGCAGGATTCACATAACGGCATACAGTTTGGCGGAATTACATTTAATGAACATGCCAGTATTCCAGTTTCATTGACAAGTAGCCCAAAGGATAAGAAGGGATCGTTTTGCCCTCCCCTCGAGTCAAAAGTGTACAGAAACGGCTCCATTTTTACAAAAGCTCGTAAAACTTGATTCAGAAGTTGATGATTGATTACTTTTGAGAGGTTTCCAGATTTTTTGGCTGTTTCGTGCACATTCTGATAGCATTCCATTAAATAGTTTGCTTCATGATGGAATCTAGGACCAAATTTGTCGCCGGCCGTGGTGGCCGAGCGGTTCTATGCGCCTCAGTCTGGAACCGCACGACCGCTACGGTCGCAGGTTCGAATCCTGCCTCGGGCATGGATGTGTGTGACGTCCTTAGGTTAGTTAGGTTTAATTAGTTCTGAGTTCTAGGGGACTGATGACCTCAGCTGTTAAGTCCCATAGTGCTCAGAGCCATTTGAAACATTTGAACCAAATTTGTCACTAACTCCTTAGAAACAAACGAAAACTGTTGGCAGCCGTTTTCTCGAAAGTGTTAATCTATGCTCATTCTGATCATAAAATCTGTTTTCAATAAGATTTGGAATCTTTATTTCTTTTGCCATTAATTCCGTTGCATTTCGTGACGTCATAAAAAATATTGATGTCACATACTTCCGATACAACAAGAAACGAGTATGTAAGATTAGATTTGAACATGGAGGGCGAAATTTGTTTTGCGCGAAACTGATTTTACGCCATGAGAGTAGCCTAATGAAGTCGCATCGAAACTTTGTTATTTTCTCGGAAGCTTCAGTGTGTTGGGACCTATGACAAAATGTGTGTCTTTATTTTTATCCTTCTATCACCCTGACAAGTTTCGACTGAATCAAAGAGAAACCTTGGGACGGTTCCCCTTGTGCATGAATAAAAGTTGTTGGAAAAACATGTTAAATAGGTCAGATGGCAAGTTCAGACTGGCTACTACTACCTGTAGGATGAAAAGCATGTTTATGTTGCCAACAGGCTTGGACCTGTACGTGGGAAAAACATCCTACGTCTCGGGCGAGACAATGCCCTTTGTCCTAGAATTGATACAGGAGGAGGAGAGCCGACCTTGGGAGACAATGCCCTGTCCCAGAACCACAGGCTCAGAATGGTAGGAGGAAAACATCTTTTGTCTAACAGACAGACTTCGAGCTGCAGGTGAAACAAACATCCTTTGTCTTAGGTGAGTGATATCAGGGAAAAATCCAGAAAATCTAGCAACAGTGCAGATTGTGACAGTATTACAGGCCAACCATCGTGAATTCCAACAGGACAATGCACCATCTTGGATTTCCTGCAGTTTTATACTTAGGACAATACTCCTGCTTCCACAGCGATGTCATTGGAGTGGAAGGGAAACCCACTAGCACAATTAAGCTGTTTTTGAATTTCCCACCAAATTTTTAATTTCCTGACATATTTTAAATTCCCACCATTTTTCAGTTTTCCACTGTTTTTTTTTTTTTTTTTTGCATTTCGCGCAGTTTTATATGTAGGGCAAGTGGCCTTGGTCAGAAGCGGTAGAGTGTGGGAGTGGAATATTGCAATAAATGCGTGACATCATTGATGTTGTAATCGCCAGCCGCTGTGACCGAGCGGTTCTAGGCGCTTCAGTCCGGAACCGCGCTGCCTGCTGTTACGGTCGAAGGTTCTAAACCATGCCTCGGGCATGGATGTGTGTGATGCCCTTAGGTTAGTCAGGTATAAGTAGTTCTAAGTCTAGGGTACTGATGGCCTCAGATGTTAAGTCCCATAGTGCTGGAGCCATTTGAACCATTTGTTGTAATCGGAAATTCGTTTACAATGCAGACTCCACCACAACGTTCACTGCCTACCTACTACTGAAGACTCCGTCTGTAACGCGACAGAAAGTAAGAGATTTGGTTTATGGTTGAGAGTTTCAGTTTGTTTGCACGCCACACTACGGTCTCTTAGCAGCTCTCCGCTCTGACAATTGACTAGACGCCGAGCAGGCACGGGGCTTGGGCCAGGTGGGAGCTATTCAGCTCATGCGGTCTTCTCAAACTCGCACTACGCCAGAAGTGACGTCACATCCGTCACTGCAGATCCGCTCGCGGAATGGACAATAAAACTTCGTATACGTTTGCGCAGGTGTAGCATAAACCATAGAACTTACAGCAGAGTACAATACACCAACTTCGAGAGCAGAGTGAGACGTTTCAGATACAGTATGCTTGTTAAAACTTGTGACAACTAAATATCTCGCAAATGATGCACCGTACGAAGGAAATTTTCTGGCTGAAAAGTTAACTTATCAAAGGAGACATCTGTCTGGGCCGCAACTGACCACCACCTAACCACCCCTCCTGCGTGAGCGGGGTCAACGTTGTATTTTCAAATGAAACACCCCATTTTTATTGCATATTCGGATTGTATGGTTTACTCAAACCATTGTTTTAAATTCGTGGTAATGGTGCTGTAATCAATAAATGTAAGTCTGCCTGTTTTTTCAATTAAGAATTGACGCCTTTAAATCTACATTTCGATTTACAATGTAAATGTAAACATTTGTGTTCTAGCAGTTGATACTTACGTTCGAAATTTACTTTAGTGTTGCAGATTTGATTGTACAGTATCATATGGTCAGCCGTGTCAATGTCTCGCTACAAACTATATTTAGCGTGATCCAGGAACAACGAAGTGGATACAATAGTTTTCCGTTCCCTTCGGAATACTTGATTTCGGTAAGTCCACTCGCCTCTCACCATTGGGGTGCTTGATTTCGTTAAGTCCCCTTGGCTTTCATCATTAGGTGCTTGCTTTCGGCTTGATGGGAACAGAAAACTTATTACATCCATGTAGCTGTTTCTCGATCACGCTAAACGTCGTTTCTAATCAGACACTGAAACGGCTAACCATAATGTACTGTACATCAAATATGAAACACTAACGTAAATTTCGAACGTAAGTATCAACCGTTAGTATTCGCATCGTAAATGAAATGTAGAATCAAATGCCTCGGTTTTTACTTGCAAAAACAGAGCCATCTACTACGAATGCAAAATAGTGGTTTGCGTAAACCGTATGTTTTTGGACGTTCAATCTGAATATGCAATAAAAATGAGTGGGTTCTCATCTGAAAATACAAAGTTGACCCCGCCCACGCAGGAGGGGTGATCAGCAGGTGGCCAGTTGTAGCACAGACAGATATTCTCTCGGGTTTTCACCTAGACTATTTTTTCGTATGATGTGTCTCAAGTTCAAACAAACACTCCGAATAGATCTACTACGCAAAGAATATATTTAATTACACTGACGGAAAAATCGCAGCACCAAGAACGAGTAGTGCGACAGAACAAAGGTTGGAGGGCCTGTTTCTACATCTGAAATATGATGACCATTCAAATTTTACGCCAGTCGCATAAGAGTGGTACAAGTAGCGCCATTATAACGATGTAAATGCTGTGTGGCTAGGGCCTCCCGTCAGGTAGACCGTTCTCCTGGTGCAAGCCTTTCGAGTTGACGCCACTTCGGCGAATTGCATGTCGATAGGGATGAAATGATGATGATAGGGACAACACAACACGCAGTCCCTGAGGGGAGAAAATCTCCGACCCAGCCGGGAATCTAACCCGGGCCGCTAGGTTTGACATTCCGTCGCGCTCACCATTCAGCTACCAGGGGCGGGCACTATAACGATGCAAACCATTTTCGTTTTAGATATATGCTGTAACGGTCGTGACCGTTAGTCACCTCTGACATTCGACGAGGTGAGTTGGTTAGCCAGATGCCTTTGAGGCGACAAATGGTTCAAATGGCTCTGAGCACTATGGGACTCAACTGCTGAGGTCATAAGTCCCCTAGAACTTAGAACTACTTAAACCTAACTAACCTAAGGACAACACACACATCCATGCCCGAGGCAGGATTCGAACCTGCGACCGTAGCGGTCGCGCGGTTCCAGACTGTAGTGCCAGAACCGCTCGGCCACCAGCGGCCGGCTGAGGCGACAAAGACGCCGTTATTAACACCTCACTGAGTTTAAACGAGGTCGTATAATAGGGCTACGAGAAGGTGTCTTTAGGATAATTTAGGTTAAGTAGTGTGTAAGCTTAGGGACTGATGACCTTAGCAGTTAAGTCCCATAAGATTTCACAAAAAAAAAAAACATTCTAGGGCGTGGTTTCCATCAGGATAACGCTCGCTCGCGTACTGCCGTTTTAACACAACATGCTCCATAGAGTGTCGACATGTTGCCTTGACCTGCTCGATGGCCAGGTCTCTCTCCGATAGAGCACAAATGGGACATCGGACGACACTCCAACGTCATCCATAACTAGCATTAACCGTCCCTGTACTGACCGACTACGTGTAACAGGTATAGACCTCCATCCTACAAACTGACATACGGCGTTTGTACAACAAAAAAAAATGGTTCAAATGGCTCTGAGCACTATGGGACTCAACATCTTAGGTCAGAAGTCCCCTAGAACTTAGAACTACTAAACCTAACTAACCTAAGGACATCACACACACCCATGCCCGAGGCAGGATTCGCACCTGCGACCGCAGCAGTCCCGCGGTTCCGGACTGCAGCGCCAGAACCGCACGGCCACCGCGGCCGGCATTTGTACAACACAATGCATGCACGTTTGCATGCTTGCAATCAACATTCTGGCGGTTACAGCGGTTATTAATTTACCAGCAGTTCACATTTGCAATGGTTTATCTTGGGCTTACATTAACATGTGATTTTGCAACGTTAATCAGTAAATATGTTACCTAGACGTATTCCAGAAATTTCATTAGTCTACTTTAATTGTTTTTTCGTGTTGCGATATTTCTCCGTCATTTTAGTTACTGTGCCGAGGAGGTATCTCTAACGAACTTTCACAATATCATTAACAGCAACTGTTAACTATAAAAGAGACAGATCTGCCACATAAAAGTGCTCATCAAGACGCATTGACTGAGCTACCAATATGCTCTTTTCCGTACGTAATTAGCCAATGAGAGATAACTGAATTAGATTTTTGATTAAAATCAACATAACTGATTACCCAAGACACAGACACGAACTACAATGCAGTATATGTTGGTAAACGTAATTTCAGTCCGCCCCCGGTAGCTGAGTGGTAGTCTGCCTTCGGCGGTGCTACGGCACGGACGTCTATTTACGTCCCTGCCGGAGAAGTTCGCGCTCGCGCAGTTGTTTACCTCTTCGGCGTACTCACGCGTTTAGACGACTCGATATAGAATGGCACATGCATACCGAAAGTCGACTCTCAAGATTAGTTTTTCGAATGAATATGCGAGACCGAAAGCCTACGAAATAGAAAGGTTCCTACGAGACGAAGTTAAACTTGACTACAACGAACTTGTCGGAATCCACCTCTCCATAGTGAGCAGTGTCGTTTACGTCAAGCTGATTAACGATGCAGTATGTGACAGAATCATCCGAGATACTAAACATGGACTCAAATTTCGGCACTCTGATGGACATGTTGGAGAAGTAACTATTGATCATGCAGGACAGGGCTTACGAAACATACGTATTTTCGAACTTCCCTTCGAGGTTCCGTCTGACTTGGTCGTTGACGCCTTACGCCCATATGGAAGAGTGCTTAGCCACGTTGAGGAAAAATGGTCCAACTTCACGACTTACCCCGTTCTCAATGGGGTGCGTCAAATCAGAATAGAACTGACACAACATGTACCCTCGTACTTGTTCATCGGCGGATGCAGAGCTATAGTCATATACGGTGGACAACCCAAAACATGCTCAGGCTGCGGGAAAGAGGGCCACGTCCGTTCCGAATGTATGCAGCGGAGGATAGTGCAAGTTCCAAACGGCGAACCCGTACCTCCGTCCACGTTGACGCCGCTGCCACTAACGTATGCGGACGCATTTCGAACGGATCCCATCCCGAAGAATGACCAGCTACCAAATCCTGACAGTTTACGGCAACCGACTGCGGCGGAGACCGCCTCCAGTGACGAAACGACGCACACCTCTGCCGCTCCGGCGCCGACGACGCACTTAACCGAGCGGAAAGGATCGGTAGGAGAAATGGAAATTGATCCTGCTATTGTGCCGACAGCTGCTTTCGTCCCTGAGCACCGGGAGTCACTTCCGCACTCGGATACGGCGGCGCACACGCGCAAACAACGATCGCCGAAGCGCCACAAGAAACGACGGCTAGCGCCGTCGGATACCTGCTTACTGCAGTCCACGTCAGACGGACTTGGGTGTAACGTCGATACAGTGCATCCGGATGCGCAACGGGAGGTTCTACCTCCCACACAGCAGTACGACGCGAATCATGCTACACAGGGGTTGAATACAGACACACCGGACGGAAAGCCGACGGAAGGAGTCCCTCCACCCACCGCAGCACCGCCACCGCCTTCGGTCAGCCCGGCAGGAGAGACACGACGGGAGCTGGACCTCCAGCACAAGAACTGGGCCGACGAATCCGATACTGACCCCCACACCGACGACGCACCCGCAATGGCGAGTGCTGCGTCCACAGGATGTTAACCGCGCAGAAGATGCAGACTGACGCACAGACAGCATGTCACTGGGCAGAAGCACACAAATTAACATAAGCGTTCATGTGCGCTTTACGCACTGAGGAACAGCGGCAGGCATATCGAACAGCCTCTATTAATATTAATACGATCAGAACGCCTGTCAAATTGCAATTATTACGAGACATGTTGAATGCGTCAGACGTCGACATCGTTCTGCTGCAGGAAGTATGTGTTGAGAGCTTCTCCGACCCCTATGAGTACGATACGTACATTACACCTACTACCGACGGCGGCAGCGGAACAGCGTTACTTCTACGTAGCGGCATAGTAGCCGAGGACGTGGTGTACCTGCCGTCAGCGCGAGGACTGGCGCTCACAGTGCTGGGAGTACGGGTCGTTAACATTTACGCACCGTCGGGGTCAGACAGACGGCGCGACCGATCCCGATTTTATGCAGAGGAGATTGCAACACTATTCTTAGGTCGGTATGAACATGTCTTATTTGGAGGCGACTTCAACTGCGTGCTCGCACCAAAAGATCAACACCCACGTTATTCTTCGTGCCCGGAGCTGGGGCAACTCATACAGGACATGAATCTCATTGATACATGGGAGAAGATACATGGCGACAGACGTGGATACACCTACGTCACGAGTCACTCTGCAAGTCGTCTCGATCGCATCTACGTAACACGTCGTCTCGAACCTGCGATCCTCGATGCGGAATTGTGGCCTGTCGCCTTTTCAGATCACATAGCATATATATGCACGGTCTCCTTGAGTCGTCAACAAGTGTGGAGGAGTCGCAGTGTTTGGAAACTGAATACAGCACACCTTAGGGAACCTGAGTGCAAACGCTTAGTCGAAGACACTTGGCATGTGTGTGAACGACGCCTCCCGACATATCCGACGACGTTGCAGTGGTGGCTGGAATGCGTTAAGCCTGCATTGCGCCGAGCGTTAATTGCATACGGAAGGGAGCAGATGATGTGGAGGCGATACACGACGGAATTTTATTTCACGATGCTCCGCGAACTTTCTGTACAAGCACCTTCACAGGAGCGTCGTGCCGGAATAAAACGAGCACAGGCCCAAATAATTTCCATAACGCGCCGCCGACTGGAGGGTGTCGCAATCCGTGCAAGGGCCTTTGAACGAGTCCGTGGAGAATCCCCGTCGATGTATCACGTTATCAGAGAAAAACAACGTAGTCGCAGAACCTTAATACAGACGGTCGTACTGCCAGATGGTCGCCGCATGACAACGCAAAAAGACATTGCCAACGCTTTCGTGCAACACTACGGTCATCTCTATGAAGAAGCGGAACACGATCAGGCAGCCTTTCATGAGGTCCGACGAACGCTCTCCGCGTGTCTCGACGAGTCGGCCAACCTGGAGTTAACAGGTGAAATCACACTTGACGGCGTAATGGAAGCGATTGATAAGGGAGCGTCGCACAAATCGCCGGGGCCCGACGGGTTTCCGTTAGAGTTCTATCGTACATTTAAAGATCTCATGATTCCACGATGGACTGCCATGTACTGCGAATTGATGTCTCCCAACGTGCCTCTTCCACCCACCTTCGTGGAAGGAATGATCATCCCCATCCACAAACCATCTGGCGGCACAGGGATACAGGCCTACTGACCCTTCTTAATTGCGACTACAAGATCTACGCCAGGATACTTGGAGCACGCTTTAAACGCGTGATACGCCAAGTGATTTCACTCGACCAAACCCAGCTAGGAGGAGCTAGCAATATACAAACGGCACTCAGCGACTACCGCGACGTTATCGCACTGGCTTCAACATGTCGTCTCCGGGGTGTATTGGTATCGATAGACTTCGATCGCGCATTTGACAGGCTGAGTCATGCTTATCTCACGGACGTGATGACGAACATGAAGTTTCCGGAAAGTTTTGTCATCGTCGTCATGAGACTACTCCACGGAGCCGCATCCAAAGTGCTCATCAATGGACGCTTGGTGGGGCCCATCACCATCTCACGATCGGTCAGACAAGGGTGCCCGCTGTCAACGATATTGTATGCCATCGCTGTCAAGCCGCTGCTTTGCGGGCTCCGGAATCGACTCCAAGGAATGACGATAAGGCACAACAAGTTTATATGCCGAACATACGCAGATGACCTAGTGTTTTTAGCACGGTCAGGCGACGAGGCAAGAGCGGCCCTGCATTGGATTAATTTGTATTGTATGGCTACGGGAAGTCGCCTGAACATGGCAAAGTCGGGAGCGATGAACATCGGGAGAGGACTCCCGGCAGGAAGTGTAGCACCATTACAGCCCATCACCAAGATGAAATGCCTAGGAATTATCTTCACTACAGACGTTCGACGCCCGGCGGCACTGAGTTACAGACATCTTCTGCAAACAATTCGTGCGAGTGTCCGAAGTCACAGGTTAAGGGCACTGGATATGATACAATGGGTCACCTTTGCCAACACTTATCTAGCCTCTCGCATCCCCCACCTGGCACAAGTTCTTCCTATGCCGGTGGTGTTGGCCCGCCGAATCCTGGCGGCACTAGGATATTTTGTGAGCACAGGCCTGCTTTTTAAGGTAGGATACGAAACCCTCACCCTTCCTCGTAGTCGTGGAGGTCTTGGACTAGTCCACGTACGCGACCGAGCAGTGGCTATTTATGTAACCACGATGATAAAGATGTGGACACGACACCAGACAAGTCTGACGGGCAGCTTGATAGACGAACTCGCTCCACCTACTCGTTCGGCTCCGGTAGCGGTGGCTCACATCTCACCATCGCTTGCCCATATGTGAACCTTCTTTGTGGAACACAGTTATGTACATATGGGACTACCAACTACCAGGACGGCAACGGCACGTGATATATATCACATCTTGACTCGACGACGGCCGAATAATGCCGTAGAGCGCCGCCAACCAACGGTTACGTGGTCAGTGGTATGGCGTACAGTGCACCACCCACACCTTGATACGGGAACGCGCGCACTGTGGTATCAGGTGGTCAATGGGAAATACGTGACTCGTTCCAGGTTGCATACAATTCATATGGCGGACGAGCCACTGTGTCCGCAGTGCAATGTTATAGACACTGAGGAGCATCGCCTGATTTGCGGTCCTTCGGCGGACATATGGTGTTTGGTCAAAAAAATGATCGCCTTCCTCCTTCGGGTGGGGCCGCAAACAATAGAACCACGCACACTACTTCTCCCAGATAGGACGTATTATCCCCGAACGAAGACAAACGCAGTGACTTGGATTCGAGGTTTGACTGTGCGTTATCTTTTCCAAGACGGCAGTAAGAATGTGCTTGACTTTTGGGCCTTACTACAGGAACATCACTCACAGCTTATGAGACATCCGAGATATCGAACATATTACGCAAATTTTTTAGGGAGTGCCTTGCTTGATCCCCCACCCAGTTGGGGTGTCCCGGGTAGGAGAATGTAATTATTGTATATAAGTACCAGAACAAGAAAGAACCAGGACAGTGGAGAGGATCCACAAACACACGTGAAGACGTACCCGACACCAACGCGAGGTATGACGGGATTAGCGAGGTACGCGCCTAAAAGAGGAACGTAGAACGTTATTGTTTTGTACTGACAGAAGCAGGATATTTTCTTTTATTTTTTTCACTATTATGTAAAAAAAAAGTCCATTTATTTACGTTTCCCAGCAAAATTTTATTTTATAAAGTCATCGTCTTATATATTTAAAGAAAAAGTGCTAGAAGCAGTTTATGTTTGTTATTGTTCCACCGAATGTAAAAAAAAAAACGGTTCTGGCGCTTAAAAAAAATCGTAAGGCAACCGCTCGCGACAATCGGGAAATCCGGGTTCGTGTCCCGGTCTGCCACAAATTTAAAAAAAAAAAAAAAAAGTGGTCAGCGTGGCAGACTGTCAATCCTAAGGGCCCGGGTTCGATTCCCGGCTGGGTCGGAGATTTTCTCCGCTCAGGGACTGGGTGTTGTGTTGTCTTTATCATCATCATTTCATCCCCATCGACGCGCAGGTCGCCGAAGTGGCGTCAACTCGAAAGACCTGCACCAGACGAACGGTCTACCCGACGGGAGGCCCTAGACACACGACATTTCATTTCAACGTAATTTCACATCATAAACATCACTTAGATCTTAAGTTTTCTACATTTAATTGCCGATTTTAATTAATTACTCAGAAGTTTTCATAGTTTCACTCATAATTTAAATACCATTTAAGATACATAAGTTTGTATAATAGCAATGGAAAGGGCAGATCATTTACTACAAAACAGATGTGCCATTCATGTATGTGCAGTAAATATTCGAGGCACAGTCAACAAAAACTGGATATTTATCTCACTATTCGAAATGTGAAATCATTCGACTTACGACCGTCAGCGAACTACTTCTCTTTTTTATTGTAATATATCATTTTAATAAGCATTTAACGTCCTTTTGCTGACACCTCTACTTTTAAGGCTGCATTTATGTGTCGACAGTGGTATAGCAGACTGGCGATTTCTCTAAATCGCGGAATGACGTAAATTCGTGGATAGCCCAGGATTTGGGGAACAGATCTTTTAAGAAGGTGGTCGCCTTCTGGAGTCAGTCGCCTGGCCGCAGTTAGAGAGGCAGGATCTGTGCTTCTCCGGGCGGCGGTGTGGCCGCACAATGTCACGGTCTTAGCAGTTCTTCGGGATGACAGCCGCGAAAACTTAGAATAATTTTCGCGGTGGGTCAGTGTGGACTCTGAAAACATTTGCTTCTGTCGACATTTAGAAATATTTCGTCTGGTGCCAGACGGACTTGTGTTTATCGCAAGTAGTGCCAGTCTGCACTTAAAAGTAAACCTACCCAAGGGATACACTTCGATTTTGATCGGCTTTGAATATGTTGTAGTAGACAGAAAAACACATTTTGTTTACTCCCTCTTCCCCACCATCCTTGATCGCGCCGATACCTCTATCCCACCACTCTCCCCTAGGTTCCAGTACTCGGATCAGTTACCCCCCTCAGACATCAACACTCCCATCACCGCACATAACATCACACTGTCTTGTCCTCCGCTCCAAACGCAACACCGGCCCTGGTCATGATGGCGCCACCTACTGCCACCTCAAGGAATCCCCCCTTTCCTTCCAGGCTGTCCTTGCTACCCTGCACAATGTCCTCCTTTCCAATGGCTTTTACCCCGACCTGTGGAAGACTTCCCATGTCCTGCTGTTCCCTAAACCCAACAAACCCCCCTCTGATACCTCTTCGTATCGTCCCATCTGCCTCACCTCCATGTTCAGTAAGGTCTTAGAGACCATCCTCTCCCACCGTATTCACCGCCACCTGAACCAGCACCATCTCCTTCCCCTTACCCAGTGTGGCTTCCGGCCTTCCTTCTCAGCCAATGAACAGCTCCTTAATCTTACCAGTCTTCTTTCCCTCCAACTTAACTCCTGCCGCTCCACTATTTGTGTTTCCCTTGACCTCCAGAAAGCCTATGACCATGTCTGGCATACCGGGCTCCTCTTCAAACTCCAGACCTATTCTCTCCCTATCAATTTCGCCTGTCTCGTTGCTTCCTTCCTCTCCTGTCGTCCCTCCTATGTCAATATCCACAATTCCAACTAGCGTGCCGGCCGAAGTGGCCGTGCGGTTAAAGGCGCTGCAGTCTGGAACCGCAAGACCGCTACGGTCGCAGGTTCGAATCCTGCCTCGGGCATGGATGTTTGTGATGTCCTTAGGTTAGTTAGGTTCAACTAGTTCTAAGTTCTAGGGGACTAATGACCTCAGCAGTTGAGTCCCATAGTGCTCAGAGCCATTTTTTCCAACTAGCGTACCTTCTATCCCTCCGCCGGCGTGCCCCAATGCTCCATTCTTTCCCTTCTCCTCTATCTCTTGTACACCGCTGATATGCCCAAACCTCCCCTGCCTATTCATTTCCTCCAGTTTGCTGATGACACCGCCTTCCTAGCCCTTTATCCTACTCTGCAACGGTTCCAACGTACTCTCTAAACCCACCTTGACCAGTTCACCACTTGGCGCAACCAGTGGTTCCTTTGTATCAACCTCTCAAAGATCCAGGCGATCATCATAGGCCACACCACCCAATCCTTCCGCCTCCATGATTTCTACCTAACCATTTATGTTCATTCTATCCACCTCACTCCTAACCTCAAATACCTTGGCCTCACCTGGAATCCCCATCTCCTTACAATCCAACACAAACCCCACGACAGACTCCACCTCGTGAAACTTCTGTCCAGCTGGATGTGGGAACTGCATCCTTGCACCATCATTCACACCTACAAATCCTTGATCCGCCCGATCCTTTGTTATGCCAGCATTGCTTGGACTTCCGCCTCTCCCAGGTTCTATAACACCCTTCAAATCCTTGAGCGCCATGCACTCCGCCTCGCCTAACGTATCCACCTTCTGTCCCCCACGTGCATCCCCTACGACCTCATCCTCATCCCCCACCTTCTCCTTTTCGTTGAACACATCCACACCCTGTATATTGCCCATTGACACGATCCCCCCCCCCCCACCACCTGGTGCCCCCTCTCTCTCCACCCCCAACCCACTGCTGCGCCTTTACCGTTGTGTCCCACCCTCTCTCTCCATCTCCACACCCTCCACCTCCTTTCCCAATGCAAATTCCAGCACCTACCCCTCCCAGATGATGAACTTCGCCCTGACATCTACCCCTCCTACCAACTCTAAACCCACCTTCCTTCTGCCTCCTCCTCAGGGCTCCTCCCCCTCCCTTCTCCTGAGCGGCTTTCCCCTTCCTACAACCCCTCCCTCTCCTGTGCTCCCCTGCAATGTCTCTGCACTCTCTCCTGCCTTGTGTTCCCTCTTCATATCCCACCCTGCCCATCTCCTGCCCCTTGGTGTGCCCCCTGCACCCTTTTTTTCCACTTCCTCCCAACCCCCCAGCCCCCCCCTCCCACACCTTGCTCCCCTCTTTTTCCCTCCTCTCCAGCCTCCAGTCCCTTGGCAGGTCCCTACCAGCGGTTTTTTATTCTTCATGAGTGATCTGTCGTTTCCAGAGGTTTTTTGTGTTGTACTCAGTGCGATTTTTAACTAGTGTTTCCATCCAGTGTTTTTTAAGTGCACTTTGATTTGCCAGCTGTGTTCTTTTAACTTTATGTCGACTTTTTAACTGTCCCCCAGTGCAAGTCCCCATCTTAGTGTATATTTTAACTCCCATCATCTCCACTTACTGTGTTTTTTATGTCCCCCTTTTTATCTCCCCTTTTTATGTAATCACCCTTCTGTATTTTTGTAAAACCAATTGGCTGATGCTTTGCTTAATATAGCAATAATAATTTTAAGCACTTTATATATGCCTATGGATAAACAGATTATGATCTGAAAACTTTGTTGATTAAATATCACAGTTTGTTAGAAGGACGCACTAAACATCTATTGAAATAACAACACTGTGACAAAGCTTGTTGCTTTTGAACACTTATCTTGTATTAACTTGTACAAGATGACGACGAATCATCACTTTTACAGTATGTCCATCACTATGAAAAATGGAATAAACTAAACTTCACCGCAGAAATAAATACTTCAGTCCTTTTGTGGTGCTGAGCAACATATTCGAGGCTCTAACGAGATTTTGCTACCGATGAATGGTTTAGCAGCTTTTACACAATGGCTTCCAAGACGTAATTCCCATCGTAATATTTGGCCAGTACAGTGGATAATGCTGCAACATAATGTCTGCCTCCTTCACAGCAAACTACGACTTCCCACTAGCCCTCACAATAACATTGCCACTTCTGCTAGGTTGACAAATAGCTGCTTAATACTGTAGAATTATGTGTAGCAATAATTTCCCGTCCATCCGAAGCCGTTTAACAATGATCGTGCTCACTTTAAATATCACACAATAGAGTATGTGGACATCATACCACTCTACTTCATAACCCTTCCTACTCACAAAGAAGACCGTTCTGGAACTTTTTGTCGCGACGTTTCTTCCGCCTTATCCTTCCGCGGCGGAGTCCTTTAGATGTTACTTAAAGCCTAAAGCCATGACTCTTTACAGCTTTATTTACAAAGGTTCTTAATACTTTTAAATCTAAGATCTACTTAGCAATATATAGAGATTAACACAAAAAACATTATTTACAGCTATACATTTAAAACACAGTTGCAGATTATTGGTTGCACACTTCCCAGGCTGGTAGCAGCATCTTAGCAGCAGGCTGCCTTACTTTACCCTGCCGCCATTGGAGGGCACATGCGCCCTCAGTGCTATATCATCCCACTGCTTGTTTTATACAGGTTTTTACAATTGCTCTGCTACTGATTGTATTTTTTAACTTATGACAGAGAATAACGAAATAACTTCTAAGAAATGAAATAGAACAATTCCTTCACCGTGTCGTTACACTCTCCGTCTCCTTCTGTTACCTTCTCTCTTCACACTATGATCCCTATTCCAACAGGAGCCTGGTGGTTCTTACCACCACAGTATTTCTTTCCAGATCGTAACTTATATGTGTACCAAATTCAACTGAAATCGTTTCAGGGATTTAGGACTAGCTTTTTGCCCGTAACTTTGCCCACGCATACATTTCACACGTATTTGTAGATATATGTACCTTCATCTGTAGCGAATTTCGCGTCACAGTTTCATTTTCTCGCAGCTCAGTGTTTGTGATGTCATATCTCCTGAAAAGCGTATCGTACAATGATATAATTTTGTAGGTATCTCCAGTAGCATATGTGGCTACTGTATGCGGAATGTGTTGCGAATACAGTTAATAGCAAAGAAGAAATAAATTTAAAACATCATGCATAATGTGACAATGGTTCACGTATCTCAGTGATTATGTCATCACATCTCCTGAATTGTACGTTGTACAACGATATAATTTTGCTGGTACGTCCAGTGGTATATTTGAATACTGTCTGCAAAATGCGTCACGAATACTGTTAGTAGTAAAGAAGTAATAAGTTCAAATTTCATACTCCATGCAGCTGTTTTATTGCACGAACACCAAAAATGTAACATTTCTGGATAATGACGGTAACATGACAGTAGCCGTATAAAGAATCCCGACCAACACACACACATCAAAAGAAGTTTTGCATCATCCGGTTCCCAGAACTCCTGAAGATAGATGTTGACTGTGGATGTTATATCACAGACACAGTCCCTTTGACTGTTCAGAGATGTCACTTAACTCGCCCGAAGATGTAATGAACCATGCATGAACAGCGCCTATTAGACGGAGGGGGTCCGACAGCCGATCAGTTCCAGTCATTCCACCAGGAACGACGTACACGGCTCGTGTTGTCTGTAGTTCAGCCATGCCTAGACGGCCAATACTGCGGTTCTATCGCGTCCGCATTGTTACTTTGTGCAGGAAGGGCTCTCAACAAGGGAAGTGTCCAGGCGTCTCGAAGTGAATCAAAGGGATGTTGTTCGGACACGGAGGAGGTACAGAGAGACAAGAACTGTCGATAACATGTCTCGCTCAGGCCACCCGAGGGCTACTACTGCAGTGGATGATCGCTACCTGCCGGCCGTGGTGGCCAAGCGGTTAAAGGCGCCACAGTCTGGAACCGCGTGACCGCTACGGTCGCAGGTTCGAATCCTGCCTCGGGCATGGATGTGTGTGATGTCCTGGGGTTAGTTAGGTTTGAGTAGTTCTAAGTTCTAGGGGACTGATGACCTTAGAAGTTAAGTCCCATAGTGCTCAGAGCCATTTGAACCATTTGAACCATTTGATCGCTACCTACGGATTATGGCTCGGAGGAACCCAGAGAGCAACGCCACCATGTGGCATAATGCTTTTCGTTCAGCCACAGCATGTCGTATTACGACTCAAATTGTCCGCAATAGGTTGCATGATGCGCTACTTCACTCTAGACGTCCATGGCGAGGTCCATCTTTGCAACCACGACACCACGCAAGGCGGTACAGATGGGCCCAACAACCTGCCGAATGGACCGCTCAGGATTGGCATCACATTCTCTTCAACGATGAGTGTCGCATAAGAGCTTCAACCAGACAATCGTCGGAGACGTGTTTGGAGGCCACCCGGTCAGGCTGAACGCCTTAGACACACTGTCCAGCCAGTGCAGCAAGGTGGAGGTTCCCTGATGTTTTGGGTGGCATTATGTGGGGCCGACGTACGCCACTGGTGGTCATGGAAGCCGCCGTAACGGCTGTACGATACGCGAATGACATCCTCCGACCGATAGTGCAACCATATCGGCAGCATATTGGCAAGGCTTGGTCTTCATGGACCACAATTTGCGCCCCCATCGTGCACATCTTGTGAATGACTTTCTTCAGGATAACGACATCGCTCGACTTCAGTGGCCAGCATGTTCTCCAGACATGAACCCTATCGAACATGCCTGTGATGGATTGAAAAGGGCTGTTATGGACGACGCAACCCACCAACCACTGTGATGAATCTACGCCGAATCGCGGTTGAGGAGTGGGACAATGTGGACCAACAGTGCCTTCATGAACTTGCGGATAGTGTGCCACGACGAACAGAGGCGTGCATCAATGCATGAGGACGTGCTACTATGTATTAGAGGTACTGGTGTGTACAGAAATCTGGACGAACACCTCTGAAGGTCTCGCTGTATGGTAGTACAACATGCAATGTGTGGTTTTCATGAACAATAAAAAGGGCGCAAATGCTGTTTAGGTTGTTCTCTATTCTATATTTAGGTTGATCTCTGTTCCAATTTTCTGTACAGGTTCCGGAACTCTCGGAACCAAGGTGATGCAAAACTAATTTTGATGTGTGTATATGAACAACACTAGGCGTGTCAACATCACAATCAGTGACGCGAACTAGGCGTCCTGGTACCCAGCATTTTTCACACCACTTGTCCCGAATTACGCTACCCGTAAGGGATGAGGTTTGTCAGCCATGAAAAATAGAGGGGGAATCGTCTCTTGCTTAACGCTCCTGTCATGAAATTGTAGTTGTCCGATGTGCTTCCTGCACGAAAACAAAGTGCATTCAGCATTTTTTTACCCGAAAAGTTCTGCGGGTCCTCATTATAGTTCACATTTACAATAATGTTACATAGGTAACCTGCAAGCAGTTTCGGATATAACATAATTACATTCGAAAAAGCTACAAAAAATGGTTCAAATGGCTCTGAGCACTATGGGACTTAACATCTATGGTCATCAGTCCCCTAGAACTTAGAACTACTTAAACCTAGCTACAACTTAGAAAAAATACACCAAATGCAAAACCAAAATTCAGATATAACACTACATATTTTATATTCCATAAAATTAAAACGAAAATATATGTAGAACAATATTTATACATTCTATTCATTTATAATGTATTTATCTGGGAAAGACTCATTAAATAACTCAATATGAGAACTGGCATTCAATCGGGCACAAATTGAGCGCGCTTACAGAGCTACAGAGATATCTATAGCTTATTTTTGATAAGCCCGTCTTCGAAATGCCACTTCATTGTATATGCCTGAACAACCATCTTTTGAATGTTACATTTCTTATTTCCTTGCTTGTGAAGAAAATTCGAGAGGAATGCCGCCTTATGCAGGACACCTATGGCGTCTCACATACGGCGGAATTCCTCTCCAGTATATGACTGAATTTGGTATTAATAACGCTAGACATTTTTCTAATAGTCCAATGTCGAAATGAAAAACAAAGAAGGGGGGGGGGCAGATTTGAAAAACATGACTTTTTCGACAAATCTAGGTGCACCGTTGTAACATACATTGAAAACCAAAGCACTTTTATTTCATTCATAAATATTAAACTCAATTTTTTTCAAGGGGGTGTTTCGCCTCCACAACGGCCGTCTTTTATTTTGTTCTACACTACAACATATTCAAAGCCGAATAAAATCGAAGTTTATACCTTGCATAGGTTTCCTTGTTAGAATAATTTCGTTGCAATTTGGACTCTAGCTCGGACTGTTCAGTGGGGACTCAAGAGTATTTTACAGTGTCAGCTCTTGGAATAACTTCGTCGGTGTCGGACAGACATATGTTTATCACAATTGTCGTTAATTCGGAGATACAACGTTTCTGGTCTATGAACACATACACTATATACAATTTCGCAGTATTACCGGATTTATTTGCAATTTATAGCCAGTTTCTAACCACTACATGGGGTCTCGAGTCATTTTAGATCTGTTAACATACAGCAAGTGTGTTTTTCACCAGTCTGCCACTTATTACGTACATTGAGTGAATAAATAGTGAATGATACTGAACTCTAAAATCGTTGTTGGGGACTATTAATTCCAACCTAACAGTTTCGTGTTCTGATTTTGTGTATCAGGGAGAATTAATTTGAATTTTTCATTAAGAAAGCAAAAAGTACGACTCTGTATCCTACGACATTGATACGAGCTAACGGACAATTATGTATTCATATAGTTCTTACCGTACCATCGCACCTCTTGCCCCAGAGTTCGGAAACTGTCCACAAAAGGTGACAGAATCAAAAGTGAACAAGAGGATTGGGATGCAGAACGCAAACAGTCTACTCACAGGATGTGCAGTCTTCTAAAAATTATGATCACTTCTTCCGTTTAACAGCCCGAAGTTACACTACTGCTTTATTCCGTTCTCCTGGCGGCGACTGCATGGATGAGAGTGGGGAAGATACTGAATGACGCTGACGTTCTAAGAATAAGAATATGGAATGCTAAATTTTATTTACCGTTATACACATAACAATAGTTGCCATATGGAAGACAAATTATTCAGGACGTTGTCACTAGTGGACCCGGGGAAACAGGATTTTCATGGGTAGAAAATAAGTAAGCACTTAAAATAAATGTCGCAGTAATCTCTTGCCTTGTCATGTGTAGCAATCGCATTAAATGTTTAGGAACAAACGACAGCAACCATTTAAGTAATTTGAAGGCCATGTATGCAGCTACTGAAAACTGCCTATGGTCCGACCACCGAGGTCTAAATCCCTCACAATCCAAAGATGGCACTAAACTTCTCAAAGACATCTGCTCTATCAACTCCCACTGGAAGGAACGTTTTCATAAACATCCGAACAGCGACACGAGTGTTGAGGAAAATAGAGTCAACGTAATTCCTCAAAGGCCAACTTAGTATCAACTCGAAAACGTTGCTTCTCTCCAGAAAGGCGAAGAGGCTATCCACCAGCCGAAGAACAAGAAAGCAGCTGATGTAGATCGGACGTCTGGAAAGTTCTGTAAGAAATGAGGTCCGAAGCTTACTCAACGTATGCACCTACTTACAGCCAAGATATGGGATGCTGGAACCACTCCAGCTAACTCGCAAGATGCTATGGTCGTAATCATATTCAAAAAGGTGAACAAAGCCGATTGTGGCAACTACCATACAAAATAGCTACTTCAGTCTGCTGGGAAATTTTTTGCCATAGTTCTGCCTAACCGCCTGATGTCCCTTGCTGTAGGTACCCTGCAAAAAAACAATGATTTTAGACCAAACGGAGGTACAGTTGGTATGACATTTAGCGCCCGACAAAAGCAGGAGAAATAAAGAAAGGATCTTCCCCTCTGTATGGCCTTCATAGATATTATCAAGGCTTTAGACTCTGTTAATCGAGAGACTCTTTGGAGGGTGCTAGACTCATTCGGATGCACCCCAAACTGTTGACGAATACTTTACAGTTGTACGGTAACATGAGCGCCACAATCAATTGATGTAAACCAGAGAGGCTTTCGAAATCAAAGCAGGGAGGTGTGATCACCCCTACTTTTTCCAGAATTTGTTGGAAATTTACTACACCTCGGTGAAGGAGACATACCATTGCGAGTTGAAATAGTTTATAAGGCGGATGGTGGGTTTTTGAGTTTCAGTAGACTGAGAACTACGCTCGAGCAAATCACAACGTCTGTCGCCGAACTCCAGTATGCAAATAATAATGTTGTCATGGCTAACTTAGAGGAAGCCCTTCAAGCAATTCTGAATGTTTCCAATGAAGCATAAATGAGCATCGGTCTAGATGTAGACATCAGGAAAGCAAATGTTTTGCATCAATCTTTACCAAAGACCATTTATAAAGATCCAGCTGTAACACTCAACGATGAAATCCTGCGGAACGTTGAGCACTTTCTTTACCTTGGCAGTCATCTTTCGACAAACGCGAATATTGAAGCTGAAATTCAGCACCTGATACAACGTGCTAGCGCAGATTTTGACCATTTACGGGACTGCGTTTTCAACTCCCATGACATCAACACTCAGACTAAACTCTTTGTCAGACCATCATTATCGCAACTCTCATTTATGTGTGTGAGGCCTGGATCGCATATAAAGGACATATGAAACTCGATTCCTCACCATAATACTGGAAGTGAAATGGGAAGACCAACATCAGTATCCTGGAGGAAACAAATACTGTCGGCATGGAGATCACCACTATCATCAAACACCAACTTCGATTGCTTGATCGTATTACCCACATGCCCGACGGACGTTGCCTAGCATGGACAAAACGTAGAAACGTATTAGTAGAAAATATGGTTTCGGGGTTAGTCTCCTCAGCTACTCGCAAACCCATAAAGGACACTTATTCTCGTGGAAGACGAAAAAAAAAAAAAAAACTCGTTAGCGAGTCAGTACTTACGATAAAGTGGCAAAAAATTCTGAAATAAATACACTTTTTGTAATTGCAAAGACGGATTTCAAATAACCTCATTATTGTAAAACAATTACGGACGCTATCATTACACAAATAAAGAATTTAATAAATTGTAACATCCATAGATCTTCATGGACTTTCCACTTACAAACCAACGCAAAGATGGCCACTCACGTAACTAGAAGTTTGAGAAGCATACATGATCAACGATATTTTACAGGCCCGTACGAATCTTTTTCACTTATACTTAGTCCAGACCCACTTGTACAAGCATCAGTTTTTGCTTTGATCTCGTCAAGCTCTGATGACACTAAAATCCTTGTGACGCAGAAAACAAAAAATGGAAAACAGGATATGTGGTGCAAAACTGTTTAACGAAATAAAAATTATTCTCACGTTTTGTATGGCAGTTGAAGGTATCTCCATGAAATTAGCATAGTTTTCTCAGGATTAACGAAGAAACTTATTCTATAGCACTTAAGCTCTTTGTTTAAAAAGCAGGATGCAATCGTGAGAGAAGCTGTAACACCACACGAAATACTGGCAACATTACTTGGTTTATATACGCTTATGCGATATACAAAGATTTGCATCTATTATACAGTTCCTTTCTCTTTCCCTCCTATCTTTTTTTTTTCCTTTATTGAATTTCGATTCCCCCCGAAGGGTGCGGGCTGGCAGCAGCTTACAAGGGAACCTCCTCATCGCACCCCCCTCAGATTTAGTTATAAGTTGGCACAGGGATAGGCCATGAAAAACTGAACACAGATCAATCGAGAAAACAGGAAGAAGTTGTATGGAACTATGAAAAAAACAAGCAAAATATACAAACTGAGTAGTCCGTGTCCAAGATAAGCCACATCAAGGTACGTGTACACTGATGAGCACCGTGGTCCCGTGGTTACCGCGAGCAGCTATGGAATGGAAGGTCTCTGGTTCAATCCTCCCTCGAGTGAAAAGTTTTAATTTTTTTATTTTCAGACAATTATCAAAGTTCATGCACTCAGACATGATCAACTTCGCTCTCCAAAATTCCACGACATGTTCAGATTTGCTTGGACACATGCAGGATTTGACGGTCTACACACGGAAAAACTTGAAAACGTTAAAAACGTATGTTTTGACAGAGCACAGGGAAAACTGTGCGACTGTGAAACTTGCATTCATTTGTTGCCGTTTATGTGACAAACTCTTATGTTTTCATCACTTTTTTGGGAGTGATTATCACATCCACAAGAAAACCTAAATCGGGTAAGGTAGAAGAAACTTTTTACCCATTCGCCAAGTGTGCAAGTTAGGTGGGTCGACAACATATTCCTGTAATGTGAAGCACATGCCGTCACCAGTGTCGTATAGAATATTTCAGACGTGTTTTCCTGTGGAGGAATCGGTTGACCCATGAATTTGCGATCAAATGTTTTCGGTTCCTATTGGAGAGGCACGTCCTTTCGTCTACTAATCGCACGGTTTTGCGGTGCGGTCGCAGAACACAGACACTAAACTTATTACAGTGAGCAGAGACGTCAATGAACGAACGGTCAGATCGTAACTTTGCGAAAATAAAGTAAGTAAAATTGTTACTCGAGGGAGGACTCGAACCAAGGACCTCTCGTTCCGCACTTACTGACTCTAACCACGGGACCACGGCGCTCCTCAGCTGACACAGTCCTTGATGTTACATATCTTACACTTGGACTACTCAGTTTGTATAATTTGCTTATTTTTTCGTAGTTCCACATAACTTCTTCCTGTTCTCTCGATTGATCTGTGTTCAGTTTTTCAAGGCCTATCCACTGTGTCAATTTATAACTAAATCTGAGGGGGGTGCGATGGGGAGGTTCCCTTGTTAGTACGCTGCTCTTCAGCCTACAGAATTTTTAAAACATAAGATAAGACACAATAAAAGTAGGCTATAAAACGGTGATTTAAATTGTAAAACGGCGGAAAATTATGGAAAGTTAAAACATAAAACAAAGGGTTGGCGATGCTAATAAAATACAAAGGAAGCAGACAGGTAAAATAGTAGACATACAATTAAAAAACATGGCGACAGTCTGGTTTCTGTTCGCAAGAGATATAAAAACACACCCAGCGACAGTATGATTTCCGTTCGCAACACTTCGGAAAAGACGCACAACACTGAACACTCACTTCCCATCTCTTTTTTTTTTTTTTCTTTATTGTGATTTTTATCACCTTACACAAGGCGGGCTGTCAGCAGCTGAGTACGCCGCTCTTCAGCCTTGAGATTTACAAGAAGTAATAAATAGAGGGGACACAGAGAATACAATCAAAATGGCGGGCAAAACAATGTAGACACCAAAAAACAAAAAACAAGGAGCCGTTCACGCCTGACGAGAAAACATCACTGACACTAGTTGACACGGCGCACAAAACAGGGATGATGGCGATGGTACACGTGAACAGTGGCGGCGTTTCGGCGAACAAACACTAAACACAAACGAAGGCACACACACGAGACACTAATGGCGATGACCTCCGGCGCGCGAATGTTCACTGTGGGTGTGCGAGTCCGGGGACCTGCCAAGAGAGGAGGAGGAGGAAGGGGAGTGGGAGAGCGAGAGGGGAGAGCAGAGATGCCACGGGCAGGGGAGATAGGGGGAGGGAGGAAGGGGGAGGGGAAGCCCGGGGGAAGAGGGGTGGAGGGAGGGGACGGGGGAAAAGGTAAGAGAAGGGAAGGGAAGAGAAGGGAGGGAGGGTGCCGAAAGGAAAGGACACCAGAAGTGGGGGAGTGCAGGGTCAAAGTTGATAGGAGGCGTAGATGGAAGGGAGGAGGACATCATTAGGGAGGGGGAGCTGTTGGAAGCCACCGCGGGAGAGGGTGAGGAGGGTGGAGAGATGGAGACCGGGTGGGACGTGGGAATACAGGTTCGGCAGCGGGCGGGGCTGGGAGAGGATCGGGGAGACGAGCGGGTGAGGAGGATCGAGTTTACGTGAGGTGTACAGGATCTGTATCCTTTCAAGGAAAAGGAGGAGGTGGGGGAAGGGGATGAGATCGTACAGGATCCGCGTGGGGGAGGGGAGACGGATGCGATAGGCGAGGTGGAGAGCATGGCGTTCAAGGATTTGGAGGGATTTATAAAAGGTAGGGGGGGGGGGGCGGAGATCCAAGCCGGATGGGCATAACAAAGGATAGGGCGGATGAGGGATTTATAGGTGTGGAGGATGGTGGAGGGGTCCAGACCCCACGTACGGCTGGAGAGGAGCTTGAGGAGACTGAGTCGGGATCGTGCCTTGGCTTGGATTGTCCGGAGGTGGGGAGTTCAGGAGAGGCGAGGGTCAAGGGTGACGCCAAGGTACTTAAGGGTGGGAGTGAGGGCGATAGGATGGCCATAGATGGTGAGATAGAAATCAAGGAGGCGGAAGGAACGGGTGGTTTTGCCTACAATGATTGCCTGGGTTTTGGAGGGATTGACCTTGAGCAACCACTGGTTGCACCAAGCGGTGAACCGGTCAATATGGGATTGGAGAAGGTGTTGGGAGCGCTGCAGGGTGGGGGCAAGGGCAAGGAAGGCGGTATCATCGGCAAACTGGAGAAGGTCGACGGGGGGTGACGGCGGCGGCATGTCCGCCGTGTACAAAAGGTGCAGAAGGGGGGAGAGGACAGAGAATGGGGCACACCGGCGGAGGGGAAAAAGGTGTAGAAATCTGTGTTATGGATGGTGACATAGGAAGGACGGCGGGAGAGAAAGGAGCCGATCAGACGGACGTAGTTAATGGGAAGGGCGAAGGTTTGGAGCTTGAAGATGAGACCGGAATGCCATACGCGGTCATAGGCACGTTCGAGGTCCAGGGAGAGGAAGATTGCGGAGCGACGGGTATTAAGCTGTTCGGAAAGGAGATGAGTGAGGTGAAGGAGAAGGTCGTCGGAAGAGAAGGACGGCCGAAAGCCACACTGGGTAACGGGAAGGAGGCAGTGCTGGCGGAGATGCTGGTGGATGCGGCAGGTGAGGATAGATTCCAGGACCTTGCTGAAGACCGAGGTAAGGCTGATGGGACGGTAGGAGGAGACGGCGGACGGCGGTTTGCCAGGATTAAGGAACATGAGGATACGGGAGGTTTTCCACAGGGCGGGGTAGTAACCGGTGGACAGGACTACATTGTAGAGCCTGGCCAGGGTGGAGAGGAAAGAGAGAGGAGCTTCACGAAGGTGATGGTAGGTGACACGATCGTAACCAGGAGCGGTGTTGCGTTTTGTGCGGAGTGTAGCAATGAGATCCTGTGTAGTGATAGGGGCATTGAGCTCCGTGTGTGCAATGTTGTCCAGGTACTGAAAACCAGGAGTGAGGGGAGGGACAGAGGTGTCAGTTCGATCGCCGATATCCAGGAAGAGGGAGTAATCGAACTGGGGATCATCGGGGATGGAAAAAACATCGGAGAGGTAGGAGGCAAAGTGATTGGCCTTACTAAGGGTGTCAGGGAAGGGGTGATCATCATGGAGAAGAGGATAGTAGGGGGAGGGTTTAGTTCCGGTAAGGCGACGGAAGGCTGACCAGAACTTGGACGAGTTGATAGGTAGGGTATCAGTTAAACAGGTGCATGTCTGTCGCCAGTCCCGGCGTTTCTTAGCTGCGAGCAAATTACGAATGTGTCGCTGGAGTTGCCGGTGGTGTCGTAGTGTGTCCGGGTAACGCGTGCGGAGGAAGGCACGGTAGAGACGGCGGGATTCAAGGAGGAGGAGGACGGCCTGTGGGAGTAAGGTAGGATGGGTGGGGGGTGGATGGCGACAGTAGGGATGTGGGCCTCCACGGCCTCATACAAGGTCTGCTGGAGAAAGGAGGCGGCATGGGTGACATCATCGGGGTGGTGGTAGGTGAAAGGGTGGCTATCGACCCAGGTGGAGAGGGTATCCCGGTAGGCATTCCAGTTGGCACGGGAATAGTCATGGACGTACTTATGGGGAGGGTCATTACGAGGGTCGGGGCGGGGGCGATGACCGTCTGAAACGGTGAGGAGGACAGGGAGATGGTCGCTACCAATAGGCTCCAGGACATCCACCGTTATGCGGCCAAGGAGGTTGGGGGAGGAGAGGATAACATCGGGAGTGGAGTTGGATTTGGGACGGGTGTGCTGGGGGATGGGAATGAGGTCGCCTTGAAGGGAGGAGAGGAACCGATGCCACCGCCATAACTGGGCAGCGGAACGACTATGGATGTTGTGGTCGGCGGCGATCACGTAGGAGGAGAAGGTACGGTTGATGTGGGAGAGGAAGTCGAAGGGAATAGGGGCGTTGGGGTGGACATAGATGGTGGCGCAGGTAACGGTAAGGCCAGGGAAGAAGAGACTAGGGATCAGGTGTTCGGTGGGGTCGGGAAGGAGAGGTTGGAGTCGAACGGGGATCTGGCGGTGGTGCCCAATGGCAACTCCGCCACGCGCAATCGGGAGGGGATTATCGTGGCGGTGGAGGAGGTAGGGCGAAGTGTGGATGGTGTGGTGGGGTTGCAGGAAGGTTTCATTGAGGAGGAAGGCATCCACACGGTGGGTGGCAAGGGTGTGCAGGAAGAGGTTCTTGTTGGCGGGAAGGGAGCGGATGTTGTTGAAAAGGATACGGTGCTGCCGTGCCATGACAGGGATTTATACGAGGGTGTCAAGACGGGAGAAGGTGAAATGGGCCTGGTTGTTGGAGTAGGTGGCGTACATTTTGAGTTGGAAAACGGAACGGGCGGTGAGGGAGATCTGTTGGAGGGTGTGCCGGCACTGAAAAGGATGAACATTCTGAAGGACAAGGGTGGTGGTGGTGGGTTTGGAGAAGGAGACCAGACAGCGTGGTCATCGGTATCATCGGATTAGGGAAGGATGGGGAAGGAAGTCGGCCGTGCCCTTTCAGAGCAACCATCCCGGCATTTACCTGGAGTGATTTAGGGAAATCACGGAAAACCTAAATCTGGATGGCCGGACGCGGGATTGAACCGTCGTCCTCCCGAATGCGAGTCCAGAGTCTAACCACTGCGCCACCTCGCTCGGTAAGGACAATGGTGAGGAACCTGATGATGTCCTCAGCGGTAGGGGGTGGGCGAAGGGAGTTGCCAGGAGGGGTGGGGGCGTCCAGAGGGCGGACAGGAACGGTGAGTTCAGGAGTGGTAGGAGGGGCGCGGGCCTTACACTTCTGGGAGTATTTAGGACGAGGGAGGTTACAGGTATTACAGAAGGGGGGGACTGGAGATTGGGGCACTGCCGTAAAAAGTGGGCTTGCCTACAGTGCGGGCAGGTGGGGGCCTCGCGGCACTCAGATGTTGGGTGCGCATTATACCGCAAGCACCTTTGGCAGCGGAGGGATTGAGGAAGGGAACAGGAGGGGTCAACCTTATAATGCTGGTTAAAAAGGAGGGCACCCTCCTTCAGGAGACGGTCTATGGAGGGGGCGTGCTCAGAAAAAAACCCGCATAAGGCTGGTGGGGCCAGCAGCGTTGTGGATGCGGCGAACCACACGCACCTCCAGATGGGGATGGGCCTGAAGCTCCGCCAACACCTCCTCCTCCGTGATCATCGGACTGAGCCGAGTGATCACGGCGGTGAGAGTTGGTGGGCGACGCGGGGGTTGGGGTTGGCGGGAGGCATGAGGGCCAAAGCGGGTGACAGGGATTCGGGAAAGGAGGTCTGTGTGGAGGGTAGGGCTGGGGGAGGAGATGAGTACCGAATCACGGCAAGGAGTGAGGAGGGAGATGTGGGCACCAGGACAATTCTGGCGAAGGAAGAGGGTGAGGTCCCGGGCTTCAAGGAGGGAGGGATCAGGACGGGAGAGGAGGTAGCAGTAGGAGGAGGGGGTAGAGGAGGAGGAGGAGGAGGGGGCAGGGACGGGCGGGGAGACATCCATGGCATCAGGGGTGGGGGAAGGGGGACGTGGCGGAGCCTTTTTGGGAGCAGAGGAGGCAGGGGTGCCACTGGGGTGCTTGACGGCGCTGGAGGAGGTGTGGGGGATGGGAACAACTGGAATGTGGCGGGTAGTGGCAGGTCCCGGGGCTGGAGTCGGCGGCGGAGATGGTGAGGGCGATGGCGAAGGCGATGGTGAAGACGATGACGATGACGAGGACGATGACGGTGAAGGTGAAGGGGAGAGTGGAGTGTGGGCCGTAGCCCGCCGGGCGACCACCCTGGCGGGGGCCGCAGAAACGGAAGGAGCAGGGGAGGGAGCGGAGGGAAGGGATCAGAGGAGGTGTGGGAGGGAGGAGCTGGGGACGGGGCGACAAATAGGGAGGGAGAGGAGAGAGTGAGGAGCGGGGGGTGGACTGAGGGGGAAGTGAAGCGGCACACCACGTGATAGTGGTGGCAGCAGCAGATGGGGAGGTGTATATAATGGCAGTGGTGGTGGCTGTAGAAGAGGTGGTGGGGGTTGACATTATGATAAGGGGGAAATAAACACAGTACTAGATAAAGGAGCAAACGAGAGACGGGCAGGGCGACGAGAGACACAGAGGAGAAAGGGACAGACAATGACGAAGGAGACCGGGGCCGAAGCCCCACTCTGCTGCCGCTGGGGAGGGGGGGGGGGTGGCGGCGACCCGGCTGACTGGCTGGAGGGGACGCCTCTGCTGCTGCTGCTGCTGCTGCTGCTGGCGGCGGCGGATGGTGGGGGCAGCGAGGACCACCGCTGGCTGTGACCGCTGGTGGCGAGGACTGCTGCTGGCCGCTGGATGCGTATCTCCTTACACCTTACACCGCACCGATAACCCGTACCCTGTGGCGCGTGGCGGAGTTGCTATAGGCCACCTCAAGCACCTCCCTGTCCGGCCCCAACCTCTCCTTAACAATCCTGCCGAGCATCTCACCCTCAGCCTCTTCTTCCCCACCCTTACCATCACCTGTGCCACCATTTATGTCCGCCCTCGCACCCCCATCCCGTACGATTTCCTGGCCCACATTGACCGCACCTTCTCCACCTACGTGATTGCCGCCGACCTCAATATCCACAGCCGTGATCCTGCTGACTTCCAGCGGTGGCATCAGTTTCTCACCACTCTCCAGGGCGACCTGGTTCCCCTGCTTCGGCACACCTGACCCGAATCCAACACCACTCCTGATGTGGTCCTTGCCTCTCCCAACCTCCCTTGGCGCATCACCGCAGATGTCCTTCACCTCATTGGCAGTGACCATGCTCCTGTTCTCCTCACTATCTCTAATGGTCGCCATCCCCACAACGCTCCTCGCCCTGACGTCCCTCCTAAACTTGTCCATGATTACTCCCATGCCAACTGGGATGCCTACCGGGACTCCATTCACACCCAGGTTGACGGCCACGACCTTACCCTCCAATCTCCTGATGACATCTCTCGCGCTGCTGCCTTCCTGCACCAGACCTTGTCTGACGCCGTCGCCACCCATATCCCCACCAAAGCCATCCTCCCTCACCGCCCCGCCCTGCCTCCAAAGGCCATCCTTCTTCTTCGAGAGTCCCGCCACCTCTACCGCTCTTTTCTCCGCACTCGTGACCGGGATACACTTACCCGCCACCGGCAATTACAACGACACATCCGCAACCTGCTTACTGCGAAGAAACGCCGTGCCTGGTGCCAGACATGCACACAACTCAACACCATGCTCCCCATAAAACTCTTCCAAGTATTGGTCTGCTTTCCACCACCTTACTGGGAACCGCCCCACCCCCCAGTACCCTCTCCTCCTTAATGACCGTCCCTTTCCTGACAACCTCAGTAAGGCCAACCACTTTGCCTCCCACCTATCTGATGTTTTTTTCCATCCCAGATGATCCCCACTTTGATTATTCCCTCTTCCCTGTCAGGGAGCGTACTAATACCTCTGTTCCTCCCCTTCCTCCTAGCTTCCAGTACTTGGGCCACACCCCACCATCTGAACTTAACACTCCCATCACTACCCAGGACATCAGCCTCACACTCTGCACTAAACGCAACACTGCTCCCGGCCACGACTGCGTTACCTACCGCCACCTCAAACACTGCCCTCCCTCGTTCCTTTCCATCCCTTGCTACCCTCTACAATGTCATCCTTGCCACTGGCTTCTATCCCGACCTGTGGAAAACCTCCCGTATCTTGATGTTCACCAAACCCAACAAGCCTCCATCTGATGCCTCTTCCTATCGTCCTATCTGTCTCACATCGGTGTTCAGCAAGCTCTTGGAATCCATCCTTTCCCGGCGCATCCATCACCACCTCCGCCAAAACTACCTCCTCCCACACACCCAATGTGGCTTTCGACCTTCCTTCTCTGCTGATGACCAACTCCTCTGCCTCACACATCTCCTCTCCCTCCAGCTAAACTCCCGTCGCTCCGCCATTTTTGTCTCCCTTGACCTCGAAAAGGCCTATGACCGTGTCTGGCATCCCGGTCTCCTGTTTAAACTCCACACCTACGCCCTTCCTATCAACTACATCCGTCTGGTGGCCTCCTTCCTCTCCCACCGCCCTATGTTACCATCCATAATGCCAATTCCCACACCTTCTACCCCTCTGCAGGTGTGCCCCAGGGCTCTGTCCTCTCCCCTCTCCTCTACCTCCTGTACACGGCAGATATGCCCCAACCACCCCCTCCAGTATACCTCTTGCAATATGCCGATGACACCGCATTCCTCGCCCTCGCTCCTACCCTCCAACGGTCCCAACACCTTCTCCAGAATCACCTTGACCTTTTTGCTGCATGGTGTAACCAGTGGCTCCTGAAACTCAACCCTTCCAAGACCCAGGCGATCATCGTAGGTCGTACCACTCGCTCCTTCCGACTCCTGGATTTCTCCCTTACTGTCTGTGCCCGTCCTGTCCACCTCACCCCCACCCTCACCTACCTTGGCCTCACCATTGACCATCACCTCACCTGGATCCCTCATCTCCTCTCCATCCAATCCAAATCCCACACCCGCCTCCGACTCCTCAAACTCCTCTCTGGCCGGACATGGGGGTTGCACCCCTCTAAAATCCTCCACACCTACAAATCCTTAATCCGTTCCATCCTCTGCTATGCCAGTCCTGCCTGGATATCTGCCCCCCCCCCTCAAATTCTATAAGTCCCTCCAGATCCTTGAGCGTCATGCACTCCGCCTTGCCTTCCGTATACGCCTCCCGTCCCCCACGCGGATCCTCTATGATCTCATTCCTTTCCCCCATCTGCTCCTATTCCTCAAACATATCCGCATCCTCTACACCTCCCGCCGTCTTGAACCCCCTCACACCCTGGTTGCTCCTCTCCTCTCCGATCCCTGCCCCCTGCCCCCTGCCACGTCTTCACCGTTGTGTCCCCCCTACCCTCCATCTCTACACCCTACATCTCCTTTCCCAAGGTAGCTTCCATCAACTCCCCCTCCCAGATGATGCCCTCTCACCCTCCATTTCTCCCTCCTATCAGCTCTGATCCTCACTCCCCCTCCTTTCCTCTGTCCTTTTCCCGCGCTCCCTCTCCCCCCCTTCCATCCTCTTTCTTCCACACCTCCACTCTCTTTGCCCCCTTCTCTCCCCCGAGTCCTTTTACATTTCCCTCCTCTGCCTCCTCTCATTCCCTCTCGCGTCTGCCCTTCTCCCCCTTTTATTAGTCCTCTCCCTCCTTGGTTCCTCCCCCCCTTTTTTCGTTTTTTCCTCTCCTCCCTCCTTGTTTTTCCCCCTACTCCAGGTCCCCCCCCCCCTTCTGCCTTGGATCGGGAGTGCCATCTTTGTGCCGCCATTTTCGTGCAGTGTTTTCCGGTGTGGTTTTCCAGTGAGTGTTCTGTGTTGTGTATTTGGGAAGTGTAGCGAACAGCCATCATACTGTCGCTGGGTGTGCTCTTTTTATCTCTTGCGAACAGAAACCAGACTGTCGCCATGTTTTTTAATTGTGTGTCTACTATGTTACTTGTCTGATTCCTGTGTATTTTAACAACATTGCCAACTCTTTTGCTTTCTGTTTTAACTTTCCGCATTTTTACGCCATTTTACACTTTAAGTCAACATTTTATCGCCTGTTTTTTTCTTGTTTCTTTCTTCTTCCTTTATTTAAAAAAAAGTCTGTAGGCTGTAGAGCAGCGTAGTAAGCTGCTGCCAGCCCGCCCCCTTCGGGGGGAATTGAAAATCAATAAAGAAAAAAAAAAAACAGTACAGTACATCTCCGGCGGTACTCCGCAAGGTTACCGCCCTTCGATTGTGCCATTCCAGCACTAATCGAAGTGCTAGGTTTTTCAGGTGCCAGCCAGCCAGCCAGCCAGCTGAACAGAGCCGCAGCGGTCCAGCAGCAGCAGCAGCAGCAGCAGCGGTCCCGGTCCCGGTCCCGGCCTGCAGCGGCGGTCCAGCCGGCAGCAGCCAGCCAGTCCTCCAGCAGCAGCAGCAGCAGCAGCAGCAGCAGCGCTCCCGCCAGCCAGCCAGCCAGCCAGCAGCAGCAGCAGCAGCCCCGGCCCCGTCCGCAGCAGCAACAGCAGCAGCTGCGGCGTTCCTGCCACCCGCCGTCGCCGTCGCCGTCGCCGTCTGACCCTGGTCTTCGTCCGTCTTCGTCTTCCTCCGTCTCCGTCTCCATCTTTGTCTTTGTCTTCGTCTGTCCCCAGTTTGTGTCCTTTCTTTTTCGTCCTGTGCGTTTTTGTTTCTCCCTGTCATTATGTCCACCCCCACCACCACTACCACCACAGCCTTAGTTTATACTTCCCCCTCCTCCGCCACCACCACTATAACATGGTGTGCCCAGTCACACCCCCCTCCTTCCATCCCACCTCTTCTCACTCTCCCATCGCCCTCGCTCTTTGTCGCCCCCTCTCCAGCTTCTTCCTCCCGCTCCTCACCCTCTGATCCTTTCCCCCCACTCCCCCAGCCTGTCACTGCAGGGTGGTGGCCCATCGGGCCACTGTCCATGCCTAACTCTCCCCATCGCCCTCGCCATCACCGCCGCCACCGCCACCGCCACCGCCGCCGTCGCCTTCACCGTCACCATCACCATCTCCGGCGCCGACTGCTGCGTCCACACCGGGACCTGTCCCTTCCCACCACCTCCATATAGCTCCCATCCCTCATATCACCACCCGCCCTTCCCCCGCCGTTAAACGCCCTAGTGGCACCACCACCTCCTCCGCTCCCAAAAAGGCCCCGCCCCGTCCTCCTTCCCCCCCCCCCCCAGAGTGCCACGGATGTCTCCCCACCTGGCCCTGCTCCCTCCGCCTCCTCCTCCTCCTCCTCCCCCCATCTTTATACAAATACCTCCTCTCCCGTCCCGATCCTTCCCTTCTCGAGGTCCGGAATCTCTCCCTCCTCCTCTGCCAACACTTCCCTGGTGCCCCCATCTCTCTCCTCACTCCCAGATGGGATTCCGTTCTCATCTCCTCCCCCAGCCCAACCCTCCATACTGACATCCTCTCCCGCCTCCCCATCACCCGTTTTGGCCCCAATGCCTCCCTCAACCCTGCTCCTTCTCCATCTCCTACCCGCCAGCCCCAACCCCCGCGTCGCCCGCCGACCCTCACCGCCGTGATCACTCGGCTCAGTCCGTCGATCACAGAGGAGGAGGTGTTGGCGGAGCTCCAGGCACATCCCACGCTGGAGGTGCGGGTGGTCCGCCGCATTTTCAACTCGGCCGGCACCACCCACCTTATGCGGGTTTTCTCCGAGGACGCCCCCTCCATTGACCGTCTCCTGAAGGAGGGTGCCCTCCTCTTCAACCAGCGCTACAAGGTCGACCCCTCCGGTTCCCCTCCTCAATCCCTGCGCTGCCAGAGGTGTCTGAGCTATAACGCGCACCCAACAGCTGAGTGCCGCGAGGCCCCCACCTGCCCGCATTGTAGGCAAGCGCACTTCCTCCGGCAGTGCCCGAACCTTCAATCCCCTCCTTGCTGCAATACCTGCCATCTCCCCCATCCCACCTACTCCCAAAAGTGTAAAGCCCGACCCCCTCCGACCACTCCTGAACTCGCCGTCCCTGTCCGTCCTCTAGACGCCCCCATCCCTCCTGGCAATTCCCTTCGTCCCCCCCCCCACCGCTGAGGACATCATCAGATTCCTCACCATCGTCCTTCAGAATGTCCATCCCTTTCAGCGCCCCCACACCCTCCAACAGATATCCCTCGCCGCCCATTCCATTTTCCAACTCAAAATGTACGCCACCTACTCCAACAACCAGGCCCATTTCACCTTCTCCCGCCTTCACACCCTCGTCTAAATCCCTGTCATGGCACGACAGCACCGTATCCTTTTCAACAATATCCGCTCCCTTCCCGCCAACAAGAACCTCTTTCTGCACACCCTTGCCACCCACCGCGTGGATGCCTTCCTCCTTAATGAAACCTTCCTCCAACCCTACCACACCATCCACACTTCGCCCTTTCTCCTCCACCGCTCCGATAATCCCCTCCCAATTGCTCCTGGCGGAGTTGCCATTGGTCACCACCGCCAGATCCCCGTTCGGCTCCAAACTCTCCTTCGCGACCCCACCGAACACCTGATCCTTAGTCTCTTCTTCCCCGGCCTTACCATTACCTGCGCCACCATCTATGTCCGCCCCAATGCCCCTATTCCCTTCGACTTCCTCTCCCACATCGATCGTACCTTCTCCTCCTACGTGATCTCCGCCGACCTCAACATCCATAGTCGTTCCGCTGCCCAGTTACAGCGGTGGCATCGGTTCCTCTCCTCCCTTCAAGGCGACCTCATCCCCATCCCCCAGCACACCCGTCCCAAATCCAACTCCACTCCCGATGTTATCCTCTCCTCCCCCAACCTCCTTGGCCGCATAACGGTGGATGTCCTGGAGCCTATTGGTAGCGACCATCTCCCTGTCCTCCTCACCGTTTCCGACGGTCGTCGCCCCTGCCCCGACCCTCGTAATGACCCTCCCCCTAAGTACGTCCATGACTATTCCCGTGCCAACTGGAATGCCTACCGGGATACCCTCTCCACCTGGGTCGATAGCCACCCTTTCACCTACCACCACCCCGACGATGTCACACATGCCGCTTCCTTTCGCCAGCAGACCTCGTCTGAGGCTGTGGAGGCCCACATCCCTACTGTCGCCATCCACCCCCACCGTCCCACCTTAGCCCCACAGGCCGTCCTATCAACTCGTCCAAGTTCTGGTCAGCCTTCCGTCGCCTTACTGGAACTAAACCCTCCCCCTACTATCCTCTTCTCCATGATGGTCACCCCTTCCCTGACACCCTTAGTAAGGCCAATCACTTTGCCTCCTACCTCTCCGATTTTTTTTCCATCCCCGATCATCCCCAGTTCGATTACTCCCTCTTCCCGGATATCGGCGATCGAACTGACACCTCTGTCCCTCCCCTCGCTCCTGGTTTTCAGTACTTCGACAACATTGCACTCACGGAACTCAATGCCCCTATCACTACACAGGATCTCCTTGCTACACTCCGCACAAAACGCAACACCGCTCCTGGTCACGATCATGTCACCTACCGTCACCTTCGTGAAGCTCCTCTCTCTTTCCTCTCCACCCTGGCCAGGCTCTACAATGTAGTCCTGTCCACCGGTTACTACCCCGACCTGTGGAAAACCTCCCGTATCCTCATGTTCCTTAATCCTGGCAAACCGCCGTCCGCCGTCTCCTCTTACCGTCCCATCAGTCTTACCTCGGTCTTCAGCAAGGTCCTGGAATCTATCCTCACCCGCCGCATCCACCAGCATCTCCGGCAGCACCGCCTCCTTCCCGTTACGCAGTGTGGCTTTTGGCCGTCCTTCTCTTCCGACGACCTTCTCCTTCACCTCACTCATCTCCTTTCCGACCAGCTTAACTCCCGTCGCTCCGCAATCTTCCTCTCCCTGGACCTCGAACGTGCTTATGACCGCGTATGGCATTCCGGTCTCATCTTCAAGCTCCAAAACTTCGCCCTTCCCATTAACTATGTCCGTCTGATCGGCTCCTTTCTCTCCCGCCGTCCTTCCTATTTCACCACCCATAACACAGATTCCTACACCTTTTACGCCTCCACCGGTGTGCCCCAAGGCTCCGTCCTCTCCCCCCTTCTTTACCTTTTATACACGGCGGACATGCCGCCGCCGTCACTCCCCGTCCACCTTCTCCAGTACGCCGATGACACCGCCTTCCTTGCCCTTGCCCCCGCCCTGCAGCGCTCCCAACACCTTCTCCAATCCCATCTTGACCGGTTCACCGCTTGGTGCAAACAGTGGTTGCTCAAGATCAATCCCTCCAAAACCCAGGCAATCATTGTAGGCAAAACCACCCCTTCCTTCCGCCTCCTTGATTTCTATCTCACCATCTATGGCCGTCCTATCGCCCTCACTCCCACCCTTAAGTACCTTGGCGTCACCCTTGACCGTCGCCTCTCTTGGACTCCCCACCTCCGGACAATCCAAGCCAAGGCACGATCCCGACTCAGTCTCCTCAAGCTCCTCTCCGGCCGTACGTAGGGTCTGGACCCCTCCACCATCCTCCACACCTATAAATCCCTCATCCACCCTATCCTTTGTAATGCCCATCCGGCATGCACTCCGCCTCGCCTATCGCATCCGTCTCCCCTCCCCCACGCGGATCCTGTACGATCTCATCCCCTTCCCCCACCTCCTCCTTTTCCTTGAAAGGATACGGATCCTGTACACCTCCCGTAAACTCGATCCTCCTCACCCGCTCGTCTCCCCGATCCTCTCCCACCCCCGCCCGCTGCCGCGCCTGTATTCCCACGTCCCAACCAGTCTCCATCTCTCCACCCTCCTTACCCTCTCCCAAGGTGACTCCCGCCAGCTCCCTCTCCCTGATGATGCCCTCCTCCCCTCCATCTACCCCTCCTACCAACTTTGATCCTCCCACCCTCCTCCTGTGCTTGCTCCTGTGGGCACCCTCCCTCCCTTCTCTCCCTTTTCCCTCCCTCCTCCCTTTCTCCCCCCTCCTCACCCAGGCTTCCCCTCCCCTGTCCCTCTCGTCCTGCCCCCGTCTCCTCAGCCATTGGCATCCTTGTTATCCCCTCTCCCCCACCTCACCCCTGTTCCCCCTTGGCAGGTCCCCGGACTCGCACACACTAAGTGGACACTCGCGCGCCGGAGATCACCGCCATCAGTGTTTCGTCTGTGCCGTCATGTTTAGTGTTCAGTGTTCACCGTCACACTCCATCACTCACCAGTGCCATCGTCTTCTTCAGTGTTTGTGCGCCGTATCAACAGTTTGCAGTGTGGATTATCATCGAGTGTGAACGGCTCCGTGTTTGTCTTTATGTGTCTACTGTTTTATTGCCCACCGTTCTGTAACTTATGTGTCTTCTCAGTGTTTCTTCTCATTGTGTATCCTATGGCTGCAGAGCAGCGTAGAATGCTGCTGACAGCCTGCCTGTTGTACGGGTTTAAAATAACAATAAATAAAAAAAAACAGTACAGTATATCTCCACCCCCCCTACCTTTTATAAATCCCTCCAAATCCTTGAACACAATGCTCTCCACCTCGCCTATCGCATCCGTCTCCCCTCCCCCACGCGGATCCTGTATGATCTCATCCCCTTCCCCCACCTCCTCCTTTTCCTTGAAAGGGTACGGATCCTGTACACTTCCCGCAAACTCGATCCTCCTCATCCACTTGTCTCACCCATCCTCTCCCACCCCCACCCGCTGCCGCGCCTGTATTACCACGTCCCGCCCAGTCTCCATCTCTCCACCCTCCTTACACTCTCCCAAGGTGGCTTCCGCCAGCTCCCCCTCCCTGATGATGTCCTCTTCCCCTCCATCTATCCCTCCTATCAACTTTGATCCTCCCCCCCACTTCCTGTGTCCTTTCCTTTCGGCACCCTCCCTCCCTTCTCTCTCCTTTTCCCCCCATCCCTCTTCCCCGGGCTTCCCCTCTTCCTTACTCCTTTCCTCCTATCTCCTCTGCCCATGGCATCTCTGCTCTCCCCTCTCCCTCTCCCTCCCCCCCTTCCTTTCTTGGCAGGTCCCCGGACTCGCACACGCTACGTGGACTTTCGCGCGCCAGAGATCATCGCCATCAGTGTCTCGTGTGTGCCGTCGTGTTCAGTGTTCAGTGTTCACCCTCGCACTTCATCGTTCACCTGTGCCATCGCCATCTTCAGTGTTTGTGCGTCGTATCAACAGTTTGCCATGTGGTTTATCGTCGAGTGTGAACGGCTCCATATTTGTCCTTATGTGTCTACTGTTTTATTGCCCACCGTTCTGTAACTTACGTGTATTCTTCCTGTCTTTTCTCATTGTGTATTCTATGGCTGAAGAGCAGCGTATAATGCTGCTGGCAGCCTGCCTGTTGTACAGGTTTTAAAATAACAATGAATAAAAAAAAAAACAGTACAGTATACTCCTCTTCCCATCTCCTCAGCCATTGGCATCTTTGTTCTCCCCTCTCCACCCGCTCCACTCCCCCCTCACCCTTCTTCCCCTATTGGCAGGTCCCCGGACTCGCACACGCTACGTGGACTTTCGCGCGCCGGAGATCACCGCCATCAGTGTCTCGCGTGTGTGATGTCGTTTTGTGTTTTTAGTGTCCGCCGTCACGCTTCTACGTTCACTTGTGCCGTCGGATTCATCAGTGTTATGTGCGCCGTGTCAACGTGTTTTCAGTGTCGTTATCGTCGAGTGTGAACGTCTCAGTGTTTTTTGTATATCTGTGACCACTATTTTTTTGCCCGTCAGTATGTTCTTTCTAATTCTTCGTTCTGTGTACTGTTATTGTCAACAAGATAGCTGAAGAGCGGCGTAGCATGCCACTGACAGCCTACCTGATTGTTCAGGTATTAAAATTACAATAAAGGAAAAAAAACAGTACAGTATATCTATGACCTCATTCCTTTCCCCCATCTGCTCCTATTCCTCAAACATATCCGCATCCTCTACACCTCCTGCCGCCTTGATCCCCCTCACCCCCTGGTTGCTCCTCTCCTCTCCCATCCCCGCCCCCTGCCACGTCTTCACTGTTGTGTCCCCCCTACCCTCCATCTCTACACCCTTCATCTCCTTTCCCAAGGTGGCTTCCACCAACTCCCCCTCCCGTATGATGCCCTCTCTCCCTCCATTTATCCCTCCTATTTTAACTCTGATCCTCACTCCCCCTCCTTTCCTGTGTCCTTTTCCCGGGCTCCCTCTCCCCCCCCCTTCCATCCTCTTTTTTCCCCACCTCCCCTCTCTCTGCCCCCTTCTCTCCCCCGAGTCCTTTTGCATTTTCCTCCTCTGCCTCTTCTCATTCCCTCTCGCATCTGCCCTGCCCCTCCACCCTTTATGAGTCCTCTCCCTCCTTGGTCCCCCCCCCCCATTTTCGTTTTTTCCTTCCGCGCTCCTTGTTCCTCCCCCTCCTCCAGGTCCCCCCCCCCCCATCTGCCTTTGGCTCGGGAGTGTCATCTCTGTGCCACCATTTTCGTGCAGTGTTTTACAGTGAGTGTTCCGTGTTGTGTTTTTTGGGAAGTGTTGCGAACGGCCATCATACTGTCGCTGGGTGTGCTTTTTATCTCTTGCGAACAGAAACCAGACTGTCGCCATGTTTTTTAATTGTGTGTGTACTATGTTACTTGTCTGATTCCTGTGTCTTTCATTAACATTGCCAACACCTTTTGCTTTCTGTTTTAACTTTCCGCATTTTTTCGCCATTTTACGCTTTAAGTCACCGTTTTATCGCCTGTTTTTCTTGTTTCTTTTCTTCTTCCGTTTTTTAAAAAAAGTCTGTAGGCTGTAGAGCAGCATACTAAGCTGCTGTCAGCCCGCCCCCCTTCGGGGGGAATTGAAAATCAATAAATAAAAAATAAACAGTACAGTATAATTCCAAGCTAACATATCTATCGACGAAGGGAGTCATTTACTCAGTTACTGGTACTGTTACTTACGCACATAATGTATTAACGTAGCTCATGTGCAACTTACTGACAAGTATGACAGATGTCCTTCACTGAAAAAAATCAGATTGTTTCGTCTTCGAAGAGTAACCAACGAAAGATCACAGTGCTCGAAAAAGTATAAATAATGCCTGTATTTTTTGAGTACAGTGACAAAATAAAACTGAAGTAATTATCATCAGAAAAGGGTGCATTCGAAGAATTCTGTAGCACTACAAAGTGCAGTTCGGCGCGTTCACTCGCCTCGTGCAGCACCCATACTCAAGCTTGGCGCGCTCCCTCTGCGCGTGGTGACATCTGGCGGCAGACTCCAGTACTACTAGCAGGCTTCTTCGATCGGCCAAATTTCGCTGCAGTAAACTTGGTGGCCCGAGATATATACGGGTGACGATCATAGCGCTCCGTGAGCATGCCTGAAACGTTCGGCGCTGTTGAGTCTCAGTGAAACACAGTACCTCGGTGGTCTCTCATCCAACCGGACCCTCTACATTTTTTTGTAAAAGACATGTTTTCCGGACTTACGAATCAAGTGAGTAGCTGGATGGGGGGAACGGCAAAGAAAGATGGTGATCCCCAGAAGAGCGAAGAAGAGAACTTGTCGCCTCATGCTGTGGAGAATGACGTGATAAGCAACACTGAAGCTGAAAATAAGAAAGACAGGTATGATTTGCATGTATTTAGGAGATTATGTTAAGCTATTTTTGTGCTCGATTTAACTAATTCATTCACGATTTATCTCATTATCAAGATGTGAAGTTGTAACATTTGCTGTATATGCTCAGCAGAATTTCCTTATAGTATTGACATTCGAAAGTAATGTGTGTGTCGTATCGAGCATTTGTTAATACGTCTTCTCGCACACTATCTTTGAGGTTAAGGGCCGCGTATGACATACATTCACGTATCATCAGGTGGGTCGTGGTGGGGCAACATCGTTTTGTCATTGCGGTATTTAGTCTAAATATGTGAAAATGTTTTAACTCTCCTCTGCGTCGTGCTTTGCAGTGTAAACACTTTAAACTGAGTTTAGAAATACATAAGTCACAAATGTTTGTTTGTACAAGCATCAAGTACGAAGTTTTAGATATTTGTGGAAGCATCAAGTTCATGTCAAATGTTATGTCAGTGATTTCTAATCACAGTTGTTTCGCAGTTCTTTATTCGAAAACTTTATTCTGCTCTTCTCGCTACTGCTGTCACATCAGTTTTTCTTTTGTAACAATGTGTAGTGTATTCTTTTGATATAGCTGTTTACATCCGGTTGTAACAGATAACGTCTAATCAAGTACTGTAGGGTTTGTTAGTTTTGTTGTTATACTGCGTTTCAGATCCGCGTTTAAACAAAGATGTATGGACTTAGTGAGGAAGTAACAAAATACATTTCTTGTTAAGTGAATTATAGGTGTCACTCATGGAAAAAAGTAGCTTGTTATCAGATATTCATGCTTTTTAAAATCACTTAAAACGTTTCACATTATAGCAAGTGTAGTTCATGGCACGCACAAATAACAAACTTTCTGCTGTGATATTATATGACAAGTGTTCACAGCAATGTAGTGTGTAAACTGCGTTTATAGCAATGTGAGCATCAGAGAGCATATGCAAAGATAGATGTACTGTAGTAAAAGTAGCTTGGCGTTAATAAATGTTAAGAAAGTCACTGTTGTATGTAGTACATAAATTTGCACTGCATTTCCAACAAAGTTATTTTTCATTGCGTATTAGTCAGTTATTAACATACTGAATGCAGAGCAGAAAATTACTTAACTGTTCCATTATTCTGTGAGAGGGAAAAGTGACTTTGGTTGATGTCACTTAGTGATAACACAGATTGAATATTAATTAAAACGAAGAATCACAATGGTATTTTCTGTCAGCTGGCTTTTCTGATGATGTGACACGTAATTCCGTATTTAGAACTGTCACAGAGTAGTGTTAAATAGTAAGCTGAGAAGTGGAAAATAAGCTTGTTGAGTTTGAGTACAATTTTCTTTCAGGCCAGCTTGCCTTGCATGGTTTTCGCATTTATGATAAAGTGAAGAATACATAAGTAGGAATGCAGATAAATTCTAAAAGTTTAGTCTTTCGAATTTTTTTGTATGTTGCCATTCATGAAATGGTCTCACCATATACTTCATTCGTTTGCTGCTGTTTCAGAGATGTTCGAGAAACTTGTATAAATTTTGCTCCCCTCTTTTGTAGCTAAGTAACTATTGTCATAAAACTGCCCTAGAAACAATGTCGTGCAACATATTTTAGTCAAGTAAGTACTGATGTGCGGACATTCCTGTGTGTGTTCTCTAAAGCTCAGCTCTTGTAAATAATGAGACAGAACTAGAGGTCAGTCACCTATGAGTTTCAACGACATAAAATTTCCTACACATGAATCCCAACAGTGAGTTATCTCTTTCAGTATTATCCTAAACCTTCCACAACATTAAAAAAAAATCACTGAGATTGGCGTCCTTTGCATAATGCCAAATAAAATTACATAGGCTTACCTTTTTCCGTCATGCAAGGTGCACATTCTAACGTAAGTTGGAATTAAGCGACGTTAGTCTCGATCAGCTTTTGCAGAATCACATGAGGTGAATCAGTGGCCAGTGATTCGTTATCATTTTTCCTACTGAACATGTCCTGTGCCATTCATGAGCGCGACGTCGACGAGATGTTAAGTTCTGATCGTCTTCTCCCCCGCCTCCCGCTCCTTCCACCCGAATGGTATTCTCCTTTCTAATGATCACGTTGTACAAGCTTGAGGACTGGGAGATGCGTTACGAACAACGAAATTCAATTGATAATGATTTCGCTGCTGAATTCGGTGTCACAATCTTGTCATATACGAGGTGTAATCAAAAAGTCATGAGAATTTTTGTTTTTCTTAAAGAATCTGTATTTATTCATCAACATTGGCCTCCAGAGTAATCCCCCTCAGATATAATACGTACACCAGCGCGCTTTGCAATCTTCGAAGAACTTACGGAACTCACGTTTCGTCGTTTGTTCAGCACCTTCAGCGATTCTGTTTTTCTCATCAGTGATGGCAAAACGTCCTTTCATGGATCTCTCCAGTTTCGGCAATAGAAGGAAGTCGCGGGGGGCCATGTCCGGTGAATACGATGGCCGAGACAATAGCACTTTGTTTTTTTTACCAAAAAATTACGAACTAGCATTGAGATGTAAGCGGGATCATTATCGTGATGCAATTTCCACGAATGGTTTTGCTACAATTCTGGTCGTCGTCTTCGGATTGCTTCACGCAAAAGGTGCATGGCTTCAAGGTATCTTGTTCACTGCTCGACCATAAGGGAGGAACTCAAGCTTATCCCATTGCAATCGAAGAAAACGGAAGAACCTTCTCATGTGATCGAATTTGTCTACTTTTTACTCGGTTTTGGCTCTGCAGGCAGTTTTCATTAGGACGGTTGGGCCTTTGTCTCGATGTCATACACTTACGCCAATGTTTCGTCACCAGTTACAACCTCATTTTTACTTCTGGTTCGTTGTCGACGTTGGTTTTGGTCAAAATTCAACAATTTTGGAAAAGTTTGCTGCCACACGTTTCGTGCCAAAAACACCCGAAAAAAACTATTTGGCATGAGCCAAAGGATATGCCGACATCAGCAGCAACCCCTCTGATGGTGATTCGGCGATTTTCCAGAACCATTTTCTTTACTTCTTGCAAACTGTCACCAGTATTTCATGTGCAATGGCGGTCGTCGTCTTTAGTGTCTTCTCGACCCCTCTTTGATACATTTATACCATTCGCAAACTCATATCTTAATCATAGTAGATTCGCCAAAAGCGACAGTCAACATTTGGAATACGGTGCTGAATTTTCCATTTTTTAAGCAAAATTTAATGCAAGTAATTTGATCCATCGTTTTCGAAAGGAAAAGCTCGCGAAGATGTCGAAAATTCCACTTTCCTGACGTAACTACCAGGAATATTTTCTACCGAAGAAATTTCTCAGTAAAAAAAAATAAATAAATAAATAAAAAATTATAACTGCAAGCAATAGGTAGAAGAGACCTCGACAGCTGAGTTAGACGAACAGTCAGTGTATGGTAAAATAATCTTTCGGGAAATAGTAATGCATTCGCATAGACCCGATAGCAGACACAAAAATAGCAGCACACCGTATCTAATGCTAGTCTACAAGAATGTTTGAAATTAACACGAGGCACGTATGAAGAGACTGCCAGTTCACTACCGCTTGTCCTTTCTATGGACATTAGTGAAAACTGGAGCCCTTCCAAATTTAATTAGCGCACGTCTGCTGCTTTGAAAGATCTGGGTTAAAGCACTACATCAAGCCAAACGTAATACCGAGTTTGAACGCAATTATTGTTGAGAAAATATTGCTTGGTTCTTTGTGGTCCAGCAATCAGTTGCTATCATTGCTTTTATATCGTTTCTCTTATGCGGTTGTTATTGACGCCGGGTGGATTGCACACTTACGTAATACATACATAATTCATATTTGTAAGAACGTGGTGAATATTATTATAATCGAAGCTGTGTTATGAATTTCTGTCTTCGGATATATGCCCAATTTTGAGCCCTTCTGACACCTCTCTAAAACATCCAATTCCTTCTTAATCTGTTCTGAATTCTTCAGGGAACTGTTACTTGATCTTTTCGTAATTTTGTCACTGTGTAAAGGCATCAGCGACTAAATACAAAACCAAAGCAGGTTACTGCTATTTTCCGTATGCGATTCGTTCCTCAAGCAAAATGATGCAGAGTTGAGTTTTGTTTTAGAGTTCGTTGGGTATTTCTAACTTTTATAGTTTCATCACTGTATTCCAAATTGACGAGAATGTACGTAGTCAGAGCTAATTCGTGTACCGCTGAGTTAGGTTTCATCTTTCGAAAGTGCTTAACAGCCACGCAGGACCTCTACATGAAAGAAAGGCCGGCCGAAGTGGCCGTGCGGTTAAAGGCGCTGCAGTCTGGAACCGCAAGACCGCTACGGTCGCAGGTTCGAATCCTGCCTCGGGCATGGATGTATGTGATGTCCTTAGGTTAGTTAGGTTTAACTAGTTCTAAGTTCTAGGGGACTAATGACCTCAGCAGTTGAGTCCCATAGTGCTCAGAGCCATTTGCACATGAAAGAAACAACTGTACCATTCTATTCTCCAAGCTTAAAAATGTTACTTTTCCCTTTTCTCTCCATTATGCTATGAATTACAAACATGATGATTGTGAATACTTACCAAAGTCTTGTTCCAGACCATGGTTGCAACTGAAACATGTGGTTTGAACTCAGTCTCTGCGATACGACAGAACAGCTTTGTCACTAATTTGCACACAAAATATTTAAGACAACACTGAAGACAAAACATATTGAAGCTGGGACTTTGGTCGCAATGACTGAAAGTAGTTGGATGAAAACTCATTACTTGGCAGAACTCGTCACGTTTCTGCCGCGACTGGACGCCTGAGCCGAGACACATATAAGTGAGACCTTGCTCTGAATCGATTGTACTGTCACCCCGTCGACTGAATAGTAATTCCCATCACGGCAGATTCATGAATGAAAATTGGCTTTCACGGAGTGACGTCTATGTGACGTAAGTACCAAATTTTCGCCCTCTTTTCCGTCCCGACATCCCCTCCCCCCGTGGTACTACTTAATTCAGAACATCGCTCAAGAGCTCCCAGCGGTCTAACCTTCTCAGAGTTCGAGTGCCATCCATATTGTAATCATTTTTCGATAAGCTGGAAACTTATCGTGCGGTAGACGACTTTTTTTTATATATTACATGTAAGTATTAATTTCTTCCTCTGTCCAAGTTAGGGCCAACATAATTGTGCCCTCCATCCCTCCCCACCCCCACCTCCCTCTACGTGTCCCTTCGCCATCCCTTCGCAACTCCCTCTAGCAATATCGCTACTAGCTATACGTCTTCCGTGCCAAATATGTTGATAGTTGCATTCTGAACGGTGCTGTTTCCTTTCAGCACTGTGTAAGGTTGTGCGTGTCACTAGTTTCCCTCAGCGCTTGTTAACTGTCAAGTGTTTCTTCGTTGTAACTGTTAAGTGTTTCATATAATGTGTTGCATCTTGGTTTGTGGAATTGGGGGGGGGGGGGGGAGAGCCAGTACTTACATTTGCTTGTAGACATAAAGCCATCATTCACCCTAAAAGGACCACCCTGAACAGTTGGGGCAGGGACACAGTCTGCCATATGAAACCATTGTAGGAACACAGAACGCATTTTGACATCAAGTAGGCTTGGTACTTTGCAGTCACTGTTAAACAGACGAACTTTGCAGTCGAGTGTTATCAACTCGCATTCCATAGCGACATCAAGTTCATTCACATTACTGTCACAGTATTTCTTGCACCAGGGTGGTTAATAGGTGTTTGTGTGTGTGTGTGTAGGGGGAGGGGGGAGAGGGGTCGTGTTCTGCAGTTGTAGTAGACGCCGGAAAGGGAAATCCAGGTACTGTCATTCGTAAGTTCTGATCTTTAAAAATTAAGAACGAATAAAGCTGTACCGAGACTTCAGTAGTGGTCCTTGATTACAACTGTTCCGCTAAATCACAAAAATCATGTTGCCTCTCGCTTGACACGCAATAAAGTATTTGAGCGTAGCAACTCCCAGAAAGATAGTGTTGTCAGAAAGAGAGGGGCCATTCTCTCGTTTTTGCTAAGGTCAGAAACATTTCTTCATTTCGTGTACCGGAAATGAATTGCTTACACAGAGAACGCAGAAGCGCTTCTTATAATGACAGCAGCTGGGCTACGCACTGAAGATCAAAAAGTGGCTGTGAAAATTAAGGGACTTCGCCCCCCTCTGGCAACTGGACTAGAACAGTTGTGCTGCTGGTTTAACCCAGGACTGTAAATCAATCTTTATTGATTATTTTGGCGTTGTAATATAAATCAGGTATGTGCCCTAAGATCGCTGGATACAAAAAGAGACGAAGTCTTCCTTAGTGTTGTTCTCGAATTATGGAGTGCGGATGGACAAAAAAAAACCTCGTTTGCGGCAGTGCACTTGCGCAGTTGGTGCACTCGCCAATGTCCGTTCGCTGTAACTGGTTTGGCTCACTCGTTAGACAAAAAATTGGTTCATTATTTTCAGCCAGTTTCTAATGTACACGTCGCTTTCTTAAAAACAAACACAACTCATTCAAGCGCTACCCTTTTGTGTGTTTGAATGCAGCTGTCGATATTCTTTCAAACAGCTGCCTCCGCTATAACTCTCGTGCACGAACGTGTTTCGATTATAGCATTATTGTTACCGAAACTGTTGTCACGCACGTCTCATTCTTTGTATCTCTTTTTGTCGCAGCATACATACTGCGTATGGAGTACGTTGCTTTGCACAGCTCTGCAACGCAACACCGTCGTTGGGCCGTGTTCTTAGTGGTAGTTTATATGATTTTTGACATTTGTTGCATATTATTTTTTACCCGTGGCTTTACTGGCCGTAAATGGCAGTTTGAGTACAAATTTCTCATGCACAGACTATCTTTCTAAAATTTCTATCACAAAAATTATCTTTTTTGTTTCAAAACTGTATAAAGATGTTAGCACATTTAGCTATTTAGCTATACGTGTTCCCCCAGGGATCAACTTCAGTAACTCTTCTCCCGTAAGTTCCGTATTTTTTTTTTTTTTAAAGATACAATGACACGTTTAGTCACTGTCAAATTTTAAGACAAATTGCTGTATCAAAGAGACATTGTAGACGATTCGAAAAGACTATGTATGGCTCAAAACGTAGTTCCCACTCACGGATGTCGTAACTATAATTGTATGAAAATGCAGGGAATACTGTTCTGTTTTTTGTCATTTTGCTTAAATCTTTAATTCAGGAGAAATTGGAAGACACCACTGTTTCGGCACGTGGCCTGCCGTTCACCACTTCTACGCAGGTCGAGCGCATAAATCCGTGTCGGCCAATCGCAGGACGGCTCCCACGTCACGTTGCGCCCCTCTCCCTCCCCCCCCCCTGCCAACCCTCTCTCCCCACTACGAGCACTTCCCCCACCATTTCCACTTCCAGAAAATCGGCACCCACTTCCTTCCCCTCATATAGCGCGTATTTCCGAGCAGACACACAGTTCCCGCCCGGAGCTTGGACTGCGAACATCGCGTGCGGCGCTCGGGCAAGAGAATGTTTGGCACGTAAGTTACCATCTCCCACACGAAGACGAGTTCTCTCTCATCGTGTGTGGCCCTCAGTCTTCGTTCTCTTCGCCTTGTCTGTCCAGTAGCTAGAGTGTAAAGTTTCGTCACGTTTGTTTGAATTTCTGTTAGTTTTTAGTATCCTATACGGCTTTTATTCGGATAGCGTCATAACATCCGAAAACGATGATACACTATCATTGTGATAGCATTGTTAGCGCCTTATAGAATGAGAGAGATGGTGTGAAGATTAAACACAATAAGTTGTCAGCCTCATTTACGGTCCACGTGTTTTCGCCAAATCACCCCATACTGATTGAGCAATGCCGCAATTCAGATGACATGTACAATGACCTCAATGTAGACAAAATATTCTACTGTAATATAGAAAAGTGCATTTACAAGGGAAAACGAGTGTGAATGACAAACTAATTTGCAACCCCTAGTATCGACGTGCATTTATTTTTTTTATGTTATTGTTGGGAAGTATTGGGAATCATTATGTAAACAGATTTCTGAAACAATTTTTAGCTCGTGAGCCTTTTACAGGACACTTAAATTTTTTAGTTAAGAACGACCACATCTCAGGATGACAGCACAATAGCCCCGAGAGTGGTTGTTTGAACCGTAATTTTAAATGCTTGTTGTTACAATTAGCAGATGCTGAATGAGACAATTCTCGTTCTGTTTTAAAGAAATGCCTCACTTAATGGCGTTTAAGGTGTATTCGACGTAGAGGTCATTATAATACGTGTACATAATGAACTGCAAAGCCAGAAGGAAAAGACTGGACGTGGCTGAATTATGGAACCACCAGCATGCGAGGAAATTCCAAATCGGGCAACTAACGCTTCAATTACTACTTAGCAATTAAATTAGAACGACGCGTATCAGCAGCACGTTGCTTACTTATTTCCCTACATTAATGGTTCGCATTATACATAATCGTTTATCGTAGTTCTGGTTGTATTGTTTGGGACATTGTATTCTAAAAGACATTAAATCACACGCGGCGCTCTTCCAGGAGTCGTATTTCAAGCTTTCGCGAGACCATAAGATTGGTGTGATAGCGTAACAGCACGTCGTAATTTAATTAATAAACACAGACCGAAACGAGAAGCTGTAGGCAGTTCATTGTAAGTTATTGTACAGAAAGTTCCAGCCTCACACTGTAAGAAAGATTTTTGGGTGCGATGTTTATTTCTTCGCATTTCGCACACTATACCAAATATGAAGAAAATAATCCAGAATGTGTCCTCGATGCCTCCTAAAACTTGCACAACCGACTGAAAATTTGCTCATACTGCAGCATTTACTTATTCGCTGATTGCCAACAATAATGAACAGCATTTTTTTGAACGATTCTCTTCCAGGCGACCCCTTTGGGAAGCAACAAGTGCTACGCAAGCGATTCGTCAGAACGGAAAGTCTTCCCATGATGGCAGTGGAGAGCGTAGATTGCAAGAGATACACATGCAAGAGCTTTTGACAGTAAATCTCCCTGATTGTGTGAAGCATGCATTTTTCTCTGCAGTAGCTGTACGGCAGGACTTATTCATGGTCCACCGAAGAGAATCAGTAGTTTGTAGGGTGCCTTACGGAAGTTATGGAAAGCCAAAGCACTCCGAGCCGAAATCGGGCGGAGTCAGCTTTTCTTGGAAAACGGAGATCAGCACAATACGTCCAGAAAAAAAAAAAAAAAAAACTTAGCAAAAGCAGTAATTGAAATTCTTATGATTCGCACTGCTTTTCTTTTCTGCAGCGTACTTCTGCTATCATGTGTTGTGTGTACGGTATCTTGGATTCTTTTAATGGGGAAGTGACAGCTGATGTAGCAGGCACCTTAGTTCTCTTTAATGTGGCAGTTAGAATATTAACAGCCGACTCCTCATTACGTCGACAAACTTTCTTCGTAAACTCAACACCCTTTGTGAACTTAGCTCTACTGTTCCTAACTGATATTTGTTTCCTTTAATGTTATTTCCCTCTTGTGGTACTACGTCGTTCCGAGTAATCGTCTCTCCATTAATGGGCGATTATTTTTATTCTGCGACCGAGCTAATTCCCTTCAGCTAATTATAGACAGAGTGGCTTACGTAAGTATAAACGACAGTGTAGAACCATACTAAAGTTTAGAATTAGAAATGTTCACATCGTAATGCTAATATTTTCAGGAGAAGACAGTGAACAACGATAGTCAATTGGTAAGAGGGAAATTATAAAATGGTTTTATGTAAATCTAAAAATTATTGTTTTCAGTGTGAAGTATGTATTCGGTTTTGTAATACGGTGTGTGTCATATCCACCAAATAATCTTTCTTATTATTTGTTGTTGAAGAAATTATTAGAGTTGCAATGTACAAATTTTATATTGCTAGCCGAATAACAAAAATTCGTTGTTGTTGTCAATAAATCATATCTACGTAATTTTTGTATCACACGTAATTAAATTGGTTTCTCTTTACACACCTCAGCTCTTGGCACACTGCAGCTCTTGGATAACTAATGCTATGTTTCTTATTGTTTCCGTAGACAAACTGACAAAATTGTTAAATGTGTCACTTTTGTTTTTGTGTTAATTCTTTTCCACGACAGTGCTTACACACAACGTAGAAACACATTTTGATGATACTTATGTTTCAGTAATTCGAATGAAAAGTACAACAAAGATATTGGAACCAAAATAATTAATCGAAAGTACATTGTGCGAAGACGGGAGATTATTTTCAAATGTCAGAGGCTGCTAACTTCATCGGTGAGTGTCCTGACAAAAAAAAGTGACTTCAGCCTCACAAGTAGGTGCTAGTTACTTCCAGAACATTGAATTATGTGACTAATCTTTAGCTAATCATCCACCCGCCACTCAAATACACTGATTCGCAGCAGAATGTTTCGGTAACTTCTAAAGCTAAATATTAAGGATGATTCAGCTAATTTGTGTTCATATCGGGTACTTTCTGAAGTGTTAAAAATACCGCAGTTGTTTTCACGCAGATGAATTGTGAGAAAGTCCTCACTAACGGACGTAAAATCCCTACACACCTTTATTACAGGAATCTGTATCAGCTTCGCTTTTTCAAATGGAACTACAGTAATTTCGGCTCTTAGTTCGTAGTTCCAACGGAGAAGAATTCGACGGTGTTTCACTCTTCAGAATCGGATTACTATCTACAAAAGAGAATGCAAGGAAACTGAAATAACTTACTGGCAATCAATGCAACCACACGAAGTAGCACCTGTGAAGTGTACAATAATTATGAGTCAAATCCTAGCGTAGGATCTATCAAAAACTGGTTTGAAAACTGTTAAGACTACTCAAAATAGAGTCCTGGCACAATTACTATTTGATTTTGCGTTTCAAGGACTTAGTCAATTTCCTAGCACATACTTATCTAGAATATGTCGCGCAGCAAATACTCCCGCGTGACTGGAAGACAGTGCTTGAAACCCCTCTTCACTAAAGGGTAAAAGAATGGATGCACAAAAGTACGGACCAGTATAGCTAACATACACCTATTGGAGCATTCGAAATCGTGTTTTTTGGTAATGAATCGGGTTTCGAGCAGCATGATCATTAGTCGCATCGAGAGTGGTTTTTAGCACGACATTCTGACGTTACTGAAGGGAAATAAGTTTCTATCGAAGGACCAGCACAGATTCGGGAAAAAGCAGTTGTATGAGAGACAGCTTTCCTTATCACGCACGATAACCAGCAAACAGCAGGGGCTAATGAACACGTAGACAGATTAGATTTCCGAAAGGCGTTAGACACTGTGACACACACACACACACACACACACACACACACACACACACACACACACACACGATTTTTTAAAATGATCTTGACACTTCAGAGTTACGGTAAACGTTTTTTCTGTAGGTACTACATGATTATTTGTATGTAAACAGCAACTAAAGTTTTTTGTGCCCTCTATAAACAGCAACTAAAAAAGTTTTTTGTGCCCTTTTCAATCTGTGAACCGCTAGTCACACGACACATGTCCAGACGACTAAAGTGCTTGCATCGATGTCACTAACAGCTGCCGTGATAGGCACTCATACGTCAGCTATGTTGTGGGGAAGAGGAGGTGTGAGAAGACAGAGCCTTTGGTATATCCCCACAGGCGAAAATCACACGGTGTCAGGTCCGGACAACGTGAGATGTCTTGCCAGCAACCGAAGATTGCCAACTGATGCACGACCGAGCCATCACCGTAAAACTCAGTATCCATGAACTCGTGAACATCGTTCAGGAAGTGCTGTGAAGCCCCATCCCGAACTATCACTGACGTCTTGCAGTTGCGGCATGAAGTGCTAAAAATACCTTTTCCGTTGGTCTGGCAGTCATGTTGCTGGAGATTACTGTAAAATAAAAAAAATTAAAAAAACCTTCCTGATTTGGTCTTTCCATACATATGATACAAGCTCGCCCCGTGGTGCCACGTGCAGTTCCACAGTAGTTAAAAGAATTCCCAGGTACGTATATATTTCTGTCTTCTATTACTCCACCTCGTCCTCTTCTCTCTCTCTCTCTCTTCCCTCTCTCCCCCCCCTCTCTCTCCCCCTCCCCCCTCTCCCTCTCTCCCCCCTCTCCCTCTCTCCCCCCCTCTCCCTCTCTCCCCCCTCTCCCTCTCCTCCCCCCTCTCCCTCTCTCCCCCCTCTCCCTCTCTCCCCCCTCTCCCTCCCTCCCCCCTCTCCCTCCCTCCCCCCTCTCCCTCCCTCTCCCCTCTCCCTCCCTCTCCCTCTCTCCCTCCCTCCCCCCTCTCCCTCCCTCTCCCTCTCTCCCTCCCTCTCCCTCTCTCCCTCCCTCTCCCTCTCTCCCTCCCTCTCCCTCTCTCCCTCCCTCTCCCTCTCTCCCTCCCTCTCCCCTCCTCTCCCTCCCTCTCCCTCCCTCTCCCTCTCTCCCCCCTCTCCCTCCCTCTCCCTCTCTCCCCCCTCTCCCTCTCTCCCCCCTCTCCCTCTCTCCCCCCTCTCCCTCTCTCCCCCCCCTCTCCCTCTCTCCCCCCCTCTCCCTCTCTCCCCCCCTCTCCCCCCCTCTCTCCCTCTCTCTCCCTCTCTCTCTCCCTCTCTCCTCTCCCTCTCTCTCTCCCTCTCTCTCTCTCCCTCTCTCTCTCCCTCTCTCTCTCCTCTCTCTCTCTCTCTCTCTCTCTCTCTCTCTCTCTCTCTCTCTCTCTCTCCTGCCTCTGTCCATTTCATCCTCACCCCTGTCTTTGCCCGTCTCCTCCTCTCTCCACGTTATCACCCCCATCCCAATAGGATGCTGGGCGTTCTCACCCCACAGTAATTATTTCCAGACTGTAACTAATGTGTGTACCAAATGTACTTGAAATCGTTCAAAGCGTTTAGGGTGAGCCTATTAACCGTGGCTTTGCCCGCGTACACCCATGGCAAATATATTTCAGATATATTTAACATATTTCACACGTATGTGTACACTATTTCGCCTGTACCTCTAGTGAATTTCGCTCTTCAGTTTCTTTTTCACGCAGCAAAATGTTTATCACGTCGTCTCTACTGAACGATGAGTACAAAAAAAAAAAAAAAGTTCAAATGGCTCTGAGCACTATGGGACTCAACTTCTGAGGTCATCAGTCCCCTAGAACTTAGAACTACTTAAACCTAACTAACGTACGGGCATCACACACATCCATGCCCGAGGCTGGATTCGAACCTGCGACCGTAGCGGTCGCGCGGTTCCAGACTGGAGCACCTTTAACCGCTTGGCCACCACGGCCGGCTATTTTCAGGTGCATTCAGCGGTTTATGTGGCTACTGTCTGCGAAATGTATTGCGAATGAAGATAGCAAAGCAGTAATAAAATTAAACCTTATACTTGATGCGACAGTTACGCATTTCAGTATCTATAACACCTTAATTCGTGAACTGTGTGTCGTACGATGGTACTATTGCTGTTACTTTCAGTAATGAAATGTCGTGTGACGAGGGCCTCCCGTCGGGTAGACCGTTCGTCTGGTGCAGGTCTTTCGATTCGACGCCACTTCGGCGACTTGCGCGTCGATGGGGATGAAATGATGATGATTAGGACAACACAACACCCAGTCCCTGAGCGGAGAAAATCTCCGACCCAGCCGGGAATCGAACCCGGGCCCTTTGGATTGACAGTCTGTCGCGCTGACCACTCAGCTACCGGGGGCGGACATTACTTTCAGTGGTGTATGTGAATACTGTCTGCAGAATGTCAGAAGTAATAGCGAAAATGCAGTAAGCGATAAACGCTTTTCCTTTCATCATTTTGCGGGGGTGGTCAGCGAGGAAATGTTTCTTAATGGTTTGAAATTGTGTGTCATGTTTGTAGCAAGTCACTAAGTACCTGCATTCTCAAATACTGGATGAATAAAGTATGGCTACTCGCTCCGTGGGCTACACCTCTTTTCGCCCCCACTATTTTGGTAGGTAGGTAGGTAGGTACAGGGTGTTTCAAAAATGACCGGTATATTTGAAACGGCAATAAAAACTAAACGAGCAGCGATAGAAATACACCGTTTGTTGCAATATGCTTGGGACAACAGTACATTTTCAGGCAGATAAACTTTCGAAATTACAGTAGTTACAATTTTCAACAACAGATGGCGCTGCGGTCTGGGAAACTCTATAGTACGATATTTTCCACATATCCACCATGCGTAGCAATGGCGGAATGGCTTCACATGCAGATGAGATGTACTGCTTCAGCTGTTCAATTGTTTCTGGATTCTGGCGGTACACCTGGTCTTCCGAGTGTCCCCACAGAAAGAAGTCACAGGGGTTCATGTCTGGCGAATAGGGAGGCCAATCCACGCCGCCTCCTGTATGTTTCGGATAGCCCAAAGCAATCACACGATCATCGAAATATTCATTCAGGAAATTAAAGACGTCGGCCGTGCGATGTGGCCAGGCACCATCTTGCATAAACCACGAGGTGTTCGCAGTGTCATCTAAGGCAGTTTGTACCGCCACAAATTCACGAAGAATGTCCAGATAGCGTGATGCAGTAATCGTTTCGGATCTGAAAAATGGGCCAATGATTCCTTTGGAAGAAATGGCGGCCCAGACCAGTACTTTTTGAGGATGCAGGGACGATGGGACTGCAACATGGGGCTTTTCGGTTCCCCATATGCGCCAGTTCTGTTTATTGACGAAGCCGTCCAGGTAAAAATAAGCTTCGTCAGTAAACCAAATGCTGCCCACATGCATATCGCCGTCATCAATCCTGTGCACTATATCGTTAGCGAATGTCTCTCGTGCAGCAATGGTAGCGGCGCTGAGGGGTTGCCGCGTTTGAATTTTGTATGGATAGAGGTGTAAACTCTGGCGCATGAGACGATACGTGGACGTTGGCGTCATTTGGACCGCAGCTGCAACACGGCGAACGGAAACCCGAGGCCGCTGTTGGATCACCTGCTGCACTAGCTGCGCGTTGCCCTCTGTGGTTGCCGTACGCGGCCGCCCTACCTTTCCAGCACGTTCATCCGTCACGTTCCCAGTCCGTTGAAATTTTTCAAACAGATCCTTTATTGTATCGCTTTTCGGTCCTTTGGTTACATTAAACCTCCGTTGAAAACTTCGTCTTGTTGCAACAACACTGTGTTCTAGGCGGTGGAATTCCAACACCAGAAAAATCCTCTGTTCTAGGGAATAAACCATGTTGTATACAGCACACTTGCACGTTGTGAACAGCACACGCTTACAGCAGAAAGACGACGTACAGAATGGCGCACCCACAGACTGCGTTGTCTTCTATATCTTTCACATCACTTGCAGCGCCATCTGTTGTTGAAAATTGTAACTACTGTAATTTCGAAAGTTTGTCTGCCTGAAAATGTACTGTTGTCCCAAGCATATTGCAACAAACGGTGTATTTCTATCGCTGCTCCTTTAGTTTTTATTGCCGTTTCAAATATACCGGTCATTTTTGAAACACCCTGTAAGTACAAGCAAGTTGATTCAGGTGCCCCTACTGCTGTCGTTTTATACAACCCACGATTTTGTAGCTAGACTTCATAAACAACATGCGAGATTTTTCATGTTCTCTCGCTCGCTACGCGCAAACTATTGGTCCTACAGAAACAATAAACTGGACAATTTTGTGGATAATTAAATGTAATTAAATTTTGTAATGGGGTACGTTTTTGCTAGAGGCAGTAGATCTCGAGTTATTCAAGAGAAAGGTACAAAAGTGACCTTCAAACGCAACCCCAATACCACACTCACCCCACACTGGTTAGGATTTCTAGTACGTTGTTCATGGTAACCCTCCCCCCCTCCCACCCCCCTCTCTCTCCTACGACCGTACAAATATCTGTGACTGCACGAATTATTTCCCACATTCCTCCTTTTTGGTCTCTATTGACTGGCCACATTACGACACTTGCTTAGTCGAACATTTACAGATTGTAAAACTGGCGTTTGTGTAAATTTTACCTGGTAATTTTCTGAATTTTGACCGCATAAAATAATCACCTATTTGTATTTGTGTGGCCTTCTGACTAAAAAACTACTGTGCTTGTAATTGTTAAGTTTCGATCTGATTGTCAACATAATTAGTAATTGTAGCGTAACGTTTACAAAAGTCTATTTTCGTTCATTACCCTCAAGGGCACGTTTAAATTAATAATGTTAACGAAGTTGCCGACTACGCTGATGACGTAATAGCCCGGTCAATAGATACAAAAACAGGTCAAATATCTGGAATTGTTTATATAGTCGGGAATGTTTGTACCATGATAGGAGTGAATGTCACTAGCAACAAATGGTTCAAATGGCTCTGAGCACTATGGGACTTAACTGCTGTGGTCATCAGTCCCCTAGAACTTGGAACTACTTAAACCTAACTAACCTAAGGACATCACGCACATCCATGCCCGAGGCAGGATTCGAACCTGCGACCGTATCGGTCGCGCGGTTCCAGACTGTAGCGCCTTTAACCGCGTGGCCACCACGGCTGGCCACTAGCAACATACTAGAAATCCTCGCTAGTGAGGGATAAGTATGGGTCGAGGTGTGTTTCAAGATCACTTTTGTACGTTTTTCTTGAATAACTCAAAAACCGTGGCCTCCAGCGGAAACGTATCCCAGGATAAAAATTAACTAATTTAAATTTCCTACAAAAAGGTCATTTTTTCATATAAAACGAAAGTGATAGAGACTGCTAAATCACGCTGTATAAGGTTTTACCCTGTGTGTTAATTCAGGGTATAAGCTATCTCCATTCCAAATTTCATCCAAATCCGTCCAGCCTTTACAGCCTAAAGAAGTAAAACACCTCTCTCTCTCTCTCTCTCTCTCTCTCTCTCTCTCTCTCTCTCTCTCTCTCTCTCTCTCTCTCTCTCTCTCTCTCCCCCCCCCCTTGTAATATGTATAAGGTATCTCAAATCAAACGTATTTTTACGATCACTTGAAGATATCGAGATAATTTTTTTTTTTTCTCACCGAATTGATGCGTATTGGCAGGATGTGTAGGGGCACCACTTCAACATATGTAAACAGGAAGACGCAGATGTCAATCATTAATGAGAAAATAGTTTTTACGCATGCTTACATACTTTCTGTGGTCGCTTTTATTCAAGTAGTCCACAGCCGACCGAATTAGCCTTTAGTTTCATAAGCGCGGGGTCACTGGATCAAACGTTACTGCCGGTGCTACTTCCGTACTTCCTTTTAGCTATCTGCACCAGTAATCGGTGACACGCTTCGATATGCGTCGTCTCCGCAAAATTTTGTGGCGACCGAGAATCCATTTATGAAGGTAAACCAAGTTTGTTTTGAAATATACGTTTAAAAACCATGCACATGGGAATCTTTGACGTTCATTTCATGTGCTGAATATCGCAATAATTATTGTTTTCCATGTTTCTACGAGCAGTGTCATCCTGAATGGTGCAGTTCTTCAAAGGTTGTGTATTAAGCTTGTCACAAATGTAGATACAATAATACTAATAAAATGACTGTACAGATTGGGAAGTTCACGCGATCTTTTTTTTTTTCAGTTTCCTTAAGCTGATAGTTTTCTTCATTTTTGAGTATGAAGATTAGGAAAGTAGTAAATAAGTCATTAAATATTTTAATTTGCACAGTCGTAATAAACATGTTGTTAGAATTACATGGGAGTAAAAAACAAATCACCCGTAGCGAGGCTCGATCCAAGACCTTGTACTTCTGAAACTAAGCGCTTATTCTCTCGGCTGCAGACTCATCTTACAACTAGCGACCCTACAGAGTACATAAACATGCCTAAAATTTTCAAACTATATTTTCTTGAAAATTGTTGAAAGTTATGTTTTCCTATTGACCTATGTTGAAGTCCATATAACGCCCTACACACCCTGCCACTATGAATCAAATTGGCGAGGAAAAGTTCGTACGGTTCCCTTGTAACTAAGCCGGAACCCAGTAACAGTCGCAGGCTGCGTATATAACGGATTTCAGGAGCAACAAAAACTTGATTTTCAGTATTTTTAGAGGTATAATCTTATAACTGACGGCTCACAGATTTCTAGATTTTATTCATTCAGTATTTGAGAATGAGAGGACTTATTGACTTCAAACTAACTTCACACGCAATTTCAAACCTTCAAGAAAGTTTCTCTCGCTGACACCCCCTGCAAAATAACTAATAGAAAAAGGTTTTCGCCTACTGCATTGTCGCTGTTCATGTGGTAAAACTTCGGCATTAAACATGACGTTGTAATTTATTACTTCTTTACTCCCGACTATATTCGCAACAAACGTTGCAGCCGGTACTTAAACACATCGCTGAATGTACCTGGAAAAATACGTCTTTGTACGACACATAGTTCAGGAGATACGACGTAAACAGTGAGATGCTTGAAAAAGTTGGTTTTGCCTAAAATGGAGTGCAAAGTACCCTGTTTATATACATCCAGTGTTTCATAGTGAGAGCACTCAACGACTTTCAACAAACTTAAGCATTATTTCAAACCCTTCCTAAACTTTTTCTCGCCCACATGCTTAACGTCAAATATTTAACACATTAAATCAGCCGGCCGGAATGGCCGAGCGGTTCTAGGCGCTACAGTCTGGAACCGCGCGACCGCTACGGCCGCAGGTTCGAATCCTGCCTCGGGCATGGGTGTGTGTGATGTCCTTAGGTTGGTTAGGTTTAAGTAATTGTAAGTTCTAGGGGACTGATGACCACAGATGTTAAGGGGAGCCGGAGGTGCCTATGCTGCCCATGTTAAAATCACTAAGTTTGAGGAACATTTATGAATAAACTACCAAATAAAAAAATTTGATTTTTTTTTTACATATAGAGTGGTGTAGTATTGCAGTTATGATAGAGGGATTTTGGAGTATCTTTTCTAATTTGCTTCCAATTTTTTTTTATTAATGACCCAAATTTTTTTACAAATAATTGCTTTATAATTAAACTGAAATGAAACTACTGAACATATTGCCAAATGGCTGTGTTACAATGTAAGTTTGACCACTAGGAGTGCTGTATAAAAATTTCATCTCTCTAGCTTGAGTGGATTTTGAGAAAATGTTCCTTATATTCGAAAAATTCTAATTTACAGGAAATGGCTATCAGTTTCTCAATACATTCCTGCACTATACGATGGATTATCAGGGTCTTCTTCTTCATCCTCCAAAAGCTTCCTCTTATGTCTTCTTTTCTGGCCTGTTGTTCCATTATACTTCATATGCCTTTTTCTTCTTTCTGCTCCTCTTATCCTTTCTCTGTCAATATTTCTTAGTGCTCGTACAGTGTTCACCCCAACTGTAAATCCTAATGCCTTCAGAACTTCACATTTCACACTGTTCCCTTGGTTGTAGGTTGCTATTGCATCGTAAATGCCAAAGTGCAGTGTTTTTATGCTTACAAACACCGTTTTAGGAATCACTTTCCAAATCAAATTTTGTACGCTCTCATTAGGATTCTGCGTCTTTCCGTGTAGACATTTGTGCAACAATTCTGGCTGTGCTAAGTCATGAAAAAATGGTTTTATTGCATTTATCACAGCTGCTGGCAAACCATGTTTGTGATCATAGTCCTTTTTTGCATTATATTTGCACCAGGAATCTTTTGGGCACAGGCTGTGTTGAGGGTATTCATTGGAAGAGGCAGTATGAAGGAACAATGCCCACACTGCTTTTCGCATGTCACTAACATTACTAGTATTTTGCCTTATAGCATACCCATAGTATCTCTGTAGATGTTCAATCACCTCATCAGTAAGCCTGCCTATCCCTCCTATTGTCTTTCCATCACTGAGCTTACTTGAACCCAAAGTTTGTTTGAGCCTTCGAAGCCGTGCTTTTGCACATGCCAAATGCATTCCAACTTTTCAACTACAAATTCATTTCCATATGGTTTCAGTTCCTCTATAGTCTTGAAACCTTTGGAGTCACCATCCCCAAGGTAGTATTTGTACCAAACGTTGTACCCGGGAACTGTACGTTCAAATATTTGTTTCACTCATCCACTTCCATTGCTCCGCTTGATCCACTAAAATTTGCCTCACAGGTTCCACTGTGCTCTCCTTTGATTTTATTTTTGCACCTACAATGTTTTGATCATATTGCAACATCTATCACTTTTGCACTATCACCACAAGTAGCAGTTACAACCCCATTCAGGGATTTATGACCCCTCTTTTGCCAGGAACCATCCAATGCCACTACCAAATCCCTAGAACCACCGTTCATTTCTACAGATTCCTCCACTGCTTCTTTCACGGTTTTCAAAGCCACATCTTCAACAGAGGATCCTACCAGTTCACAGTAGTACCCAAATTTGGTTGGAGGCGATGGCAAATTCATAATACCACAAAACAGTTTACCAGCAGCAGACCCTTTTCCAATGGATCGAAGACCATACACAAGTCGAACATTCACATCAAACACTCTAGATCGTCCATTTTCACCAAAGAGACTGGCATGTGAATTGTAGAAAGTCACTTGATACTTGCAACATGCACAGATTATCTTCATCTCACAAGCTAAACCAAAGTGCTTTGTTATCTCTAGTCCCACTCCTACACTTGAACACATTTTGCACAGAACATTTTCTTTCAGCACAGAAGATAATAATCCAATATTCAGTCTTCATTAATATCATCACTGTCACTAACATATTCACGAAATCTGTCACTTCCACCAGTCAGCTTCTTGCTAGAAGATGTCACAGGGCTATGGCCGGCCATGTGTTGCTTAGCAGAAGAACGCACTGTTTCAGTAATTGTAGTATCGCAACTTGGTATTAGTGTTAATTTTCTTTTCCCTACATTCTTCCTCTTCTTATATACACGGTTAGTAAAACGTGGCATCGTAACCAGAACAACGCTTTACACAAGAAGTATAATACTACCAACAACAGGCGCAACACTGAACTAATTCGAAACGGTAAACAGCAAAGTGACGATGTTCCGCGCTCTTAGCGCTTCATTTGTCACAGAAAACAATGTAGCCAACCCTTGCACACTCGCTGTATGCGTAACATAAGGCGCTGTATGCGTAACAGGCCGAGAAAATCCCAAGCAGTTCGCCAGGAAATCACGAGAGGGTGTTAGATGCATTCAGCGGCCGCCCATTTCCTCTGCAGGCGTGGGGGAAAATGGTAATAACTCCACTTCTAGGGCGAGTAGAACAATAATCCAAAGTTTACATTAAAGAAGAATGTTCCAATTAATTTTCGGTAGCAAAAAAAATCGTAATTTTTTGGATTTGACCACCTCCGGCTCCCTTTAAGTCCCATAGTGCTCAGAGCCATTTTTGAACATTAACTCATTTGTAATCACACGTTTGGAACTGTTTTATGTAACGCAGTCAAATCCACATCTACATCCATACTCCGCAAGCCACCCGACGGTGTGTGGCGGAGGGTACTTTGTGTACCTCTATCGGTTCTCCCTTCTATTCCAGTCTCGTATTGTTCGTGGAAAGAAAGATTGTCGGTATGCCTCTGTGTGGGCTCTAATCTCTCTGATTTTATCCTCACGGTCTCTTCGCGAGATATACGAAGGAGGGAGCATATACTGCTCGACTCCTCGGTGAAGGTATGTTCTCGAAACTTCAACAAAACCCCGTACCGAGCTACTGAGCGTCTCTCCTGCAAAGTCTTCCACTGGAGTTTATCTATCATCTCCGTAACGCTTTCGCGATTGCTAAATGATCCTGTAACGAAGCGTGCTCCTCTGCGTTGGATTTTCTTTATCTCTTCTATCAACCCTATCTGGTACGGACAGACGCAAGAGACAGATGCAAAAAAAGTAAGTAAACTGTTTATTATTTCAAAAGTAATTGCCACAACTGTTAATAAATTTGTCTCACTATGAGACAAGACGGTGAATGCCTTCTAGGAAAGTGTTTGCAGTTGCCAGCGGAATTATGATTGTACTCAGACGTGCAGTTCTTCGTCCGAAGCAAACATGTGGCCAGGAATGTCTTTCTTCAGACTCCAACAGTATGGAAATCGCATAGGCAGGTGTCTGGACTCAATGGGGGATGTATAAAGGCTCCCCAGCGAAACGCGGCGTAGTCGAAGCAACGTTGATGGACGGGCCCAGATGTTGCCAAGGTTGTTTAGAGTATGGTGCAGAAGTTTTGTTGGGAAGCCCTTACATATCCTCCGTACAGACCCGATACGTGTCGATGCGATTTCCAGATGTTTGGAGCCTTGAAGAAAGGCATTCGTGGTCGTCGATTTGCTTCAAACGGAGGAGTGTACGCCTTGGTGCAGTCATGGTTCCATAGGCAACTGCAAACATTTTTCCGTGAAGGCGTTCACTGTCTTGTCTCAATGGGATAAATATATTAACAGTTATGGCGAATACTTTTGAAATAATGAACAGTTTACTTACTTTCTGCACCTGTCTCTTCTATTTGACAGTCCGTTACACGTGGGAGTCTAGTTCTTTAAGAAATATGGGGTTTAGCGATTGTAGACTAATAACCAAGAATGTTGACTGCTAAGTGATTAACTAGAATAATTTATGTCTAAAGAACTTAGTACGATATACTGCTGGATGGCGAATATTCAACAGAATCGAATGTGACGTCGTATGTGCCATAAGGAAGCGTAATAGATCCACTAACATAATCGACATACATACTCGTGAAACATTAATTACGTTGGTTCAGGAGCACTATCGTCAGTGCTGTTGGATACTGCAAGGTATCGTCGTTTGGCCGTCTTAAGGAGACGAGGAAACACATGAACAATATTTCCAATGCATGCAATTACTAGCAGCTGTTTTTAATGTTTATAAAAGCAATTCCCACGCCCGGGTTCCCGGGTTCGATTCCCGGCGGGGTCAGAGATTTTCTCTGCCTCGTGATGCCTGGGTGTTGTGTGCTGTCCTTAGGTTAGTTAGGTTTAAGTAGTTCTAAGTTCTAGGGGACTGATGACCATAGATGTTAAGTCCCATAGTGCTCAGAGCCATTTGAACCATTTGAATTTGATAAAAGCAAATTAATGCAATGACAGAGATTCCGAAAGTATCAGACTGTTAGTTGTTAACAGCTAGAGCACGTCACATCGTGTAAATGTTTAGGGTTAACACTAAAAAGCTACTTGAAATGTGAGGAACACACCGAATCTGTAGTTAACATCAAACAAAAATCCCTGGGAAGCAGGCATTAAGATGTGGAGTATCAGTGGATGATAGTAAGGAGTATTGTACAATACGTTGTAGGCACGTATGTACCGAGAGATGTTCTAAGGGCGCTACACACACACACACACACACACACACACACACACACACACACACACACACACACACACACACACACACAGATTGACGCGACAATGATGGCGTGACCGCCTATGATTGCACCGGCCATGATGCCACATTGACGCCTATTCACAGTGGTTAGTGTTTCTTCCGGCGTGTAGAAGCGCACTTGAGCGGCCGAGATGACGAAGTTCTCGGACGACGTTCTCATGCTGATTGCTGTGACTTTATATGACGAAGAGGAAAAAAAGTGGAAAAACCAGAGTGGACTGATAAGGCGTTGAACAACAGAACAACCGGATAGGGAGAAGAGGAGGGGGAAGATTGCTACTCTGTACAGTGAATTGATGGACAGTGGAGAAAAGTTGTATGAATATTTCAGAATATCAGACAATTCATTCAGCTTACTATTTAACAAGTTGGAAGTTTGTCAGAAAAAGCGAAACACACACTGGAGAAAAGCTGTTACGCCAAGAGAACAGCTCGCCGTTCGTTTGATGTTAGTATATAATACAGTTAACACACACTTTGACAGTTTATTGTAAATTGAATATATGAAATCAGCATTGATCATCATTGGCTTCTCTTGTATAGTATTGAGTGTTTTCTTCTCTTTCGCGCGATACCGATCCTTTACCGCTAAGACCGCCTGTGAAATGTTCGTTTGTTATATCGCTTCTTACTGTTTGTTATATCGCTTCTTACTACCTGTTTTCAGATACTGGGCCACGGGAGATGGGCTAAACACGATTTCATTTAGTTATCGCAGGGGTATAGTACGGTTCACAAGAAAAACCTGCTAAACAATTACAGACGATAAGGTAGTCGGACTGATGCGCACTCGGTCAGAAGAAATGTGGAAGAATATCACTGTGGGTTTTTATGAAATGTGGCATTTTTTCTGACTTCACAGGAGCTCTGGACGCGAAACGAGTTTCTGTTCAGGCTCCTTCGTACACCGGATCACTACTCTTTAATTACACAAAGACATTCTCCACAACGTTATTGCCTCTTGTAGACTCACAGTGTAGCTATATTGCTATTGATGTCGGGGCATATGAAAAAAAAGTGTCACAGCTATAGCCAACAGTTCCGAACAATAATCTTTAACCTAGCTGGTTGTGTTAGTTGATGTAAAATCAGAAATTTACACGTATTTACTTACGAGTTGTTTTTGTTTCTGCTCCTGTTTAATTGCAGAGTGTATTCTTCAGTTCTGTGTCCATGTATTTGGGATTGGAGAGATGATAGGATAGTTGCGCATTAATTCAATAGTTTTTTCATCATTTCTGTTTTTGATGATATGCTACTTCACGACAACAGAACAACCTGACCGTGCCGCGCGCGTGAAGTGAGAAAATATCGGCTGTAAGAAATTTGGCTATCACGGTGCGGGGTCGTGGGGAGCACGGAATGCACGGCCAGGGTCACGCCAGGGCGAGTGTGAATACTTCCCTTTAAACTTTTAGAACAATGTCTTCAAACGCATCGGCTGTATAACGGACCGATCACGACAATGTCGCGTCACTGATATGTGTGTGAAGTGGCTTTTGAAGGATAGGAACGATACTATGTTGTTGAACACTCATTCTGAAAGTTGCTACGAAAGAAAATAGATCATAGTTCCAAGTGAATTTAAAAATTGTTGAAGGGTACAAACTGAACGAAGCCAAAATGCGAGTAAGGAGAACAATGTAAGAAGTCCGGACGTTAATTTTGCCGATTTCCTATGGCGTAAATTCCCCAGAGAGTATTTTAGCTCGTGTAGAATCAGCAAATGGTCGAAAATCAGGTATTTAGCCCCGCAGTAGTGATACAGGTATCGAAACGGAAGGTGACGGGGGACCGAACTAAAATCGCCCTTCGCAAATTGTTTCACAGCGAAAGATCATAATTCGGTTCTTCGTTTCAATCGTCGCACGAACGGCGAAATACCTAGGAATGAGAACTGTTCGCGGATCAAAAAGAAACTAAAAATCCCTCAACCGAGGAAATGCATCTGGACGCGTGAATTAACTGCGCAGTTTTATACAGGTTGTGCGAAATAAGTTGTTCCTCTTCCGGAATAGGTTCTAATCGGTCGCTGGAGAAATGAATGCTCCCAAGCAGCTGGAGAAAGATACAGCGGCAAATTTCCGCCTGCAAGGAGGTCGTCGGACAGACCCACATAATTATAGGCCTATATCCGTGACATCCGTCAGTAGTGAACAGTGACACAAGTTTTACGGTCGCGTATTACTGACCTTCTGTGAGGATGAAATATCCTTTTCAGAAATCACCGTGGGTTTCGTTAACGGGTGTTGTGAAACTCTGACAGCCTTGCTCTTGGTGCTGTCCAGAGGGCCTAGATGACTGCATACACGTCTATGCAGTGCTCCTTGACTTCTTAAAGGCATGCAGTACTCTTAAGAAATGTGGCGTAGTGAACCAAACACGAGCTTACGGAATATCGGACCAGTTCTGTCACGAGATTAAGAAATTCTTAGCAGACTGTACTCAAGTCATTATCAACGGAACGAGATCAACACCTGTAGAGGTAACTTCGGGAGTAACCTCTAAGGGCTGTTTGTAGTCGGTGCTGTTCACGATAAATATAAACGAGCTACTGGATGTCGTGGAATGATCCGTGACACTGTTCCACTCGTATAAGCCGTAGTAATGTTGCAATGCCAAATGCAGGGAAACGTACCGGGGGATCGACGATTGTGCAGAAACAGGCTTGAAGAACTACACTGGAAACAGTAACCACCTCGAAGTATACCTATCTGGAGTGATCCAAAGCGAAACTTTGCCATAAAATAAGTAGTAGGAAAAGTAGATTCATGGGAAGAATCATAAGTAACTGTAGTTCTTCTATGGAAAAGCTAGATAACCAAATTCTCGTTCGGCCACATGAGTACTGCACCTCAGCAAAGTACCCTTATGAGGTAGCACTGAAAGAGGATGTAATAGGAGATCCAAAGTACAGTGGCGCGTGTAGTAAGCGCGAGAGGGTTACGGAGATAATCACCAAACCCCAGTGGCAGACTGTAGGAAGGTATTCCGCATTCCGGACAGATTTGCTGTTAAAAGAGCGGACACTCCAAGAAATCAGTTCACACATTAATTCCTGTCAAATAAATCTCGCTAAAATAGTGGAAAAGAAAGAAATCAGACCATATACAGGGGCTCAGCGGCAATCGTTCTGCCCCCAACTCATTCGCAAATGGAGCAAATAATGGAAAATGGTTTAAATGGCTCTGAGTACTATGGGACTTAACATCTGAGGTCATCAGTCCCCTAGAACTTAGAACTACTTAAACCTAACTAACCTAAGGACATCACACTCATCCATGCCCGAGGCAGGATTCGAACCTGCGACCGTGCAGATAATGGAGAGAGCATGATTGTCGTACCGGAAATACATTTCACCATATACCCCTAAGTTGGTTAGTCGATTATAGACGTAGAAGGAAGGCGAATGACAGACCTAAGATTTGTTGGAAGGATTCTGGGGAAGTGATAGACTTTCGTGCGACAAATTCCAAAAATACTGCTTCTGTTCATGTAGCTGCTGTCTAGCAGGCGCGAAAACAGACATGGAACTTCAGATACGCGGTCTTACTATATGTCTTTCAGTTCTTGTGTTGCAGATGTTGGGCATAGCTTGTCATGAGTGAAATCGATCATGATCTTCTCGTAGTTGTGAATAACACTAACAATCAGTTATGTATATTGTCACGAACGGGCAGTTGATAATGTAGTGTCGTAACTTGCGCCGATTCATTATTAACTCACACTGAGATAATGTTGCGAAATAGACAGACGAGATACACAATTCAAGACATTCGCCAGCTTCCAGTCGCAGAAAGTGACTTTTAAATACAGCATGGGAAAACGCTAGTTCGTTTTACCCTATAAATAAAACCACCTCGAATCAAATAGCCCGTGAATGTCTTGTGACGAGGCCTGCCCATTCTGCATAAAGCGCTGCACACTGGCGTTCGAAAAAGAGGTGTGAGTCAGACCCGGATCGAATCTGCGAGCCGAAGTAATCGTCGGTCTGGTATAATGAGTGGTTTTTCGGGACTTTTACACGCACATATCGAGCTCGTTCTCCACCTCAGCTTCAGAAACAATAAATAAACATCCAAAATATGAATGAAAACATAATAAACTTTATACTATTCAGAGACAGCTAACACATTTCTCCCTGAGTCAGTCATCTTCAGTCAAAATACTGCTTATAAAAATGCAGTGAAGAATGTAATTAGCCAACTGTTGCTACAGACCAATCTTTCTACTTCAACCGGCCTGAAATTGTCAAGACGTGCAGTAATGTGACGAAATACTATATTTCAGTATACAAATAATAAACGAAATCAGTTTTCAGAGTGTTAAAAACAATCTAAAACTTTACCGCACGTATTACACTAACCAGAGCAAATAATATTTGTAAAAACGTGGCGTCCTGAGCTTTCAGCCAGTCAGGGTCGGTGTCATCATTGCTCACTTCTTATCTATAAAGGCCTTATAAAGATCGAAAATATGCAAATTGTGTAAACTTTATTTTGCAGAATGCTAACTACCTCCTCCGTCGCTCCGTGGTAGAGCACAATAACAAATAATTTGTTCTGCATGTTACCGTATTTTAACTTATTGATTATCTCGTTTTCTGAGGCTGGTATAGGGAAGCAATCTGGCATTTGCGGGAGTGGCAAACCACGTAAAATCCGGACGTGGGCTGAGAGGAGTACAAACGACGAAGGAAGGAGAATTGGGGTTGAACTCTACGTCGTAAAAGAATGAAATACGGAACAAAGGCTGGCTTGGGAAGGAAATCGACCGCATCCTTTGTAATGCACCAACCCGGGTTTTAGCCTTAAGTGATTTAAAACCCAAATCTGGATGGGCGTCCGGGGATTAAAGCCACCGTGCTCCCGAAAGAGTGCGACATCCCACTCTGTGCTGGTGTACCTGACGGTTCGTTAATTTTGCATAAGGACTCGAACCGGCTCTGTCACACCTCACCATCTAGTAAGATAAAGCACAGAGCTTTCAGTCAACTATTTCAACAAGTACGATATTACAGTAATCACATTGACGAAAGTTCATTGTGTGCGTATTTTTATACTCACATTGCTGCGTCAGTTTCTAGACTGTCTTTATGTACAACAATCCTGAACGCAGTTATGAACTTAAAGTAATCTGGATGGAGCCGAATCGAAATTAAGCTGTGCTTCCTTTTCCATTTATTCTGCGAATGCTGAACAGTGTCGCTGAGCTACGAAAACATACTGGAGTCGCAAGCAGGGTGCGCTTTCAATCTGAGGCGGATTTGGGCATGTCAGGGAGTCTCCGTCGGATAGCCGGTGGCAGAAGTCATACCAGACGGCAAATATCAGGGTTCACTGTGGCAGAACGCCCACGCCGTGTTCTCGGCAAGCCCGACCTCGGGGACTGCAGCGGTATCCACGGAGCGTGGGGGTGCCTTGGCAGTAATTTCACCCTTGAAGAAGCTCCGTTTTTCCTTCAAATTTAAGGCGCGCATTGCTTGTCTCCCGGATTACCATACAGTTGGAATAAAACAAGGACATGATGGAGTTACCAACGGAGCACGAAGTTAACGTCATTTTTAAATAATGGTGGTACAAGCACGAATTTTTGTTTTTTAGAAAGAATTTTGTCTATTCATTTATGGGCATACAGAATGATGTAGATTATCTTAGAACGTTTGAAGCCACGTTTAATATTATAAGAAGCGAAATGGATAAAGGAAGAGAATAGGAAATCACAGTGACAGTGGCTGTTAGGAAAGAACAGGATATTTATCGTCTGTATTGACAATACTTCCTTCAAAATAGCCTCTAGTAGATAGTACACGATTAAGGCAGCACGTTTTCCAATCCACTAAATACTCCTGGAACTCCATTTTTGGGCAGCTTTTAGCTCTGTCAGAGGTGCGGTTTTAATCTCACCCTTACTTGTAAAGTGATATCTGGCTTCAGTTTCTTGTTTTTGTGTCTAAGAAAGTGTTAGGAGGTCATGTCAGACGAATACGGAAGCTGAAGCATCATTTCAGTATTCTTTTTGGCCAGAAGTCAATGACAAGCGTGGTTCACTATCGTGGCGCCAAATACTTTGTTTTGCTACAAACTTCGCGCAGACTGTGTTGAACTTGAGTACTCTTTATTAATCGTTCGACCTTCCGGCTGGCACTCTGTATCTTACGCTCTAAGAATCTAATTAGTACAGTGAGCATAACCCTCAATTTTGACCGCACTTGTCGGATCTGTTTTCTACCTTTGTGGTCCACAGTGCTTCCACTGGAAAATTCATGCCGGTAAATCCGTGTTTCATCATCCATTATTACATGCTTCAATGGCTGTGCAACGTTGTTGGCTGAATTTAGCAACTCCTGAGCAACTTTCATTCTCTCCTGATTTTGTTCCAGAGTCAACAGTTCTGGAACAAATTTTTCTGTCACAAGTTTTATACCTTAAACATCCGAAAACATGTCGTAGCATCAGGAAGTTGATATGCCAACATCATAAGCGATTTCTCTTATTGTGATTCGGCAATATTTTTCCGCGATTTCGTAGGTTGATGTGCTGGGTCGTTCATGGCGTTAGTCATCTTAAAAGTTTTCACGGCCTCCATCGAAACGCTTATACTAATAGTGTACCATTGTTTTACTCATAGCAGATTCACCAAAAGCAATATTTAACATTTGTAAAACTTTGCTGCACTCTCTTCCGTACTTGAAGCAAAATTTAAAACATATTTTGTACACCATGTTTATAGAAAACAAATGATCGCCGATACAGGTCACACCAAATCGCACCTTTTTGACAACTGTCGGACTAAATATCCAATATGGCCAACACTTTAGACATACATTCCAGACATACTAGTATTTACCAACACAAAACGAAAGAGTCCAGCGAATAGGGTAACACAACACGCGAAATAACAAAATTCTCGTTACTTTCTTGACATATCTGGTAAAGGTACATCTATTACCGGATGTTCTCGGACACACAATTCATTTTACCGATGCAATCCTATCTCTAGGACGTGTTCAACAGGTAGCAGTCCTGTACACTGCTTGAAATGCAACAACCATGAAAATGATCCAAACGGCTCTGAGCACTATGGGACTTAACTTCTGAGGTCATCAGTCCCCAAGAACTTAGAACTACTTAAACCTAACTAACATAAGGACTGCCGAGGCAGGATTCGAACCTGCGACCGTAGAGGTCGCGCGGTTCCAGACTGTAGCGCCTAGAACCGCTCGGCCACCCAGACAGGCCAACCATGAAACCCCGTCTCTACACCTACATTATGCCGCAGTTCGTGGTACAGTGCATGGTGGAGGCTAGTGTTCACTATTGGTAGTCATTACCGTCCCTGTTCCCCTCCCAAATGACTGCCTAAATAATACTGTACGAAGCCTGGTAATCCTTATCAGGTCCTTACGCCAGATGGTCTATCGAGGCAGTAGAATCGTTCTACACTTCGTCCCCGAACACCTGAGCCGAACTCCTGAATGGGTCGCAAAAGCGTTCTGCACGCAGTCGTGTTTACATGATTGCTACATGGTCCCGGACTTCGCACAGTAAACAGTAATCGACCATTCGCCAACCCTGCAAAACGAACTTATCACACTATACGCTGATGAGCCAAAACATATAAGACCGCTGTCCCCAGCAAGACTGAATACCGCGTTGCGGGCACATGACTTGTTTAGTGAAGTATCTCATCGGAACAGAGGCGAATGGGGAATCATTATAGCCACGATACGGGCTGCAAATGGGGAAATCTATGTCAGTACTCCACAAGCCACCTGACTGTTTGTGGCGGAGGGCACTTCTGTTACCACTAACTTATCCCCCCTTCTCTCTTGCACTCGCGAATGGCGCGTGGGAAGAAAGGTAATTGGTAAACTTCTGTATTAGCTCTAGTTTTTTGGACTTCATCATCCCTATTTCGCGAGATGTGACTGGGAGGAATCAATATGTTGTTCGACTCACCCCGGAAAAAAATTTCATTGGAATTTTCGATAATAAACCTTCCCGCGATGCACAACGCCTCTCTTGTAGCGTATGCCATTGGAGTTTGTTGAATGCCTGTGTAACGCTCTCGCGCCGACCAAACAACCCCGTGACGAAACGGGCTGCTCTTCGTTGGATTTTCTCCATCTCTCCTATTAGTCCTACCTAGTAAGGGTCCCAGATAGGTGAACAAGACTCACGACTCGATCGAAAAAGCATCTTGTATGCCACTTATTTCGTGGATGAGTTAAATCATAAGATTCTTCCTGTGAATCTGAATGTGGCATCTGCTTTCGTTACTAGTTGTTTTGTATGATCGTTCCACTTAAGGTCGTTCTGGGTTGTTACTCCTTTATTTTGCGGTGGATACTGTTCCCAGCAGTTTGTCATCAATAGTGTGATTGTAAAGTAGTGATTTGGCATCATCTGCGAACAATCATGAAGAGCTTTCGACGCTTTCTATTAGACCATTTATGTATATCGTAAACAGTAACGGTTCTATCACGCTTCCTTGGGGTACTTCGAAAATTACCTTCACATCTGTCGATTTTTTTCCGCTTAGGGCGACGTGTTACGTCCGCAAGGATGTCTAGAATCAGTATCAAATCTAGCCCGATAGTTGGTAAGCTCGTTTGATTTTTTTCCACTAAACGGTTGTCCGGGACGGTGTAAAATGCCTTCTTGAAATCGAGGGACTGTGCATCAACCTGAGAGCCGTTGTCTAGAGCGTTATGGATCTCATATGGGAACCGCCGTCCTGAGTTTCGCAAGACCTTTATGGGGAATCCATGTTGATTCTTATAGAGGAGATTTTCGTTGTCCAAAAACTTCATAAATCTTAAGAATGAAACATGTTCCAAATTTAAAAACAGATTGTTTCAACGTTAGAGACGTATAAATACGTGCATCTGCTGTACGACCTGACTTGAAAACGGGAATGACCTGCGCTTTTTTCCAGTCGATAGGTACCCTCCGTTGTTCTAGCGGATTACAATGAACTGCTGCCAGTTTTTCGCGTCATCTTTGTAGAACTTTACAGGTATCTCGTCTGGTTCTGATGCCTTTCCACTGCTAAGCGATTTTACTTGCTATTCCGCGATAGGTTATCTCAGTATCTGCCGTTTCGAAGTTCGTACGATGTTTGAAAGGAGGGACCGTATTACGATCTTCGGTGGTGAAACAGTTTCGGAAGACTGAACAAAGTATTTCGACCTTATCTCTGTTACCTCCCGTCTCTGGCCTGTATGGTCACGGACAGACTGAAGAGATGGTTTCGAACTGCTAACTGATTTTACCTGAGACCACAACCTGTTACGGTTTTTTGTCAAATCGGTTGACAAGATTGTACTTTGAAAGTTATTGAACGCTTCTTTCATTGTTCTCATTAAGCTCATTTTCGCTTCTCTGAGTTTCTCTTTGTCAGCTAGATTTTGGTTTTCACGAGTCTGTGATGCTCTGTGTTATGTTGCAGTTTCATCACACCGCTATTAGACGACGGTGGGTCTTTCCATCCCTTAAGACCGTACTCGGAGCATACTTCTCCGAGACACATTGACGATGCTTCCGAAATTTTCCTATATGTGCTTCACACCTTTCCTCTCAGTGTTGAATATTTGATGTTGACTACTCAGATACTTGCCAATTTGTATCCTGTCATTCTTGCTAAGCAAAAATATTTTCCTACCTTATTTAACATTCTTAGTAGTTCCTGTAGACATAGTTGCTACAGTCGTATGATCCCTGATACCTTCATCCATGTTAACTGATTCGATAAATTCAAACCTGTCTATTGCTAGAAGGTCTAAGACCCTACCTTATCGAGTTGTTTCTCCAACTTGTCGAAGTAATTTTCGGACAAGACGTTCAGAAAAATGTCACATGAATTCCTGCAATGTCAGACGAATCCCTATCTTTGGCACCAGTTTTCATAGCATTATTCCGCCAATCTATACCTGGCAAGTTGAAGTTATCTCCTAATACAACAGCATGATCAGGTAAACTACCAACGCTATTCCGCAAATTCCCTCTGATGTCTATAAAAGTAACTGATTACCATTTTTGACCGATCTTTGATTCTTAACTTCACCCAGATGAACTCACATTCGGAATCTTTGTTAATCTCGCTAGATATAACTAAATTCCTTACTGCAATAAATACGCCGCCAGCATTGATAACTAACCCATCCTTACGATAAATATTCCAGTCTGGATTTCGGTTTCAGCCAACCTCCTGTTCCTAATGCCATCTGGGCATATTACCCTCCATTAAGCGGTGCTGGTTCTGGGACCTCCCCTTGGATGCTCCTGCAGATCGCAAATATATTAATCTTTTCTGTATCCGTTCTACGACGACGAGCATTCTCAGAGAATGTTGTGGCTGATGTATCTTCGAAGAAAAAAAAAAAAAAGGCCGTGTCAACCCCATACGTACTCCCTCACTCCAGTATCGGAGATCGAGAAACCAACATCCGATACTGTCGCAGAATCGTCTGAGCCTCTGGAATATACCTTCCACTCTGTTCCAAACCAGAAGACCGCAATCGACCCTGGGTAAGATGGTACAAATAGTGAGCTTAGCCTGCACTCCACATGTGATGCTAGTTCCCTTCACCAAATAACTATCCGCCGAAAGTAACTCAGGATAGCCTCAGAACCCAAGCGGCAGGCGTCATTCGTGCCAACCTGTATCACCATTTGCATCCGGTTTTACCCAATGCGCTCGATAGCCGCCAGCAGGGCCTCTTCCACGTCTCGGACGAGCACCCCCCTCCCCCCCCTCCTCTTCCGGCGACAAACATACTTAGTGCACTGACATTAAAATCCACTGACTTATGGCTTCGACAACGGGAAGATTGTTATGCCCTGGAAACGAGCACCCCGGAAGGGTGACGCTGGTCGGCTGTTAACTGTGCAGCTCTGGTGATCCTCAGTGGAAAGTTGAAGGACGGTGAAATCACGAGCAGGCGATAAGGTATTAGGCGTCCACGCCTTATCACAGAACGGTGATGTCAGAGGCTTGCGCGCCTTGTAAAGCAGTATAGGCAGACCTGACGACATAGTACAATGCTGGTGCAGCCGGCACAACCGTTTAGGAACACACCAGTCATGGCACACGGTTTAACATGCTGCTCCGCAGCAGACGACGTATGCGGGTTGACATCTTGACCCAACGACATCGGCAATAGCGAATACATCTAATGTGTTTCACAACTGCTGTAGTCGCCGCAGTACCTGTTCCTTTGGACATGTATGCATGGCCAAAGGAACTTTGCATGGTAATTCACAGTAACACAGGCACTGCAATATCTTATTTATACGCAGACACCGGGCAAGTGACTTTCAAGTAAAATGTCTCACCTGCACGGGAATATACATAATGGACGTAAGAGTTCAGGTTGTAGACGCATGGTTGGCGACATATTGAAGTTTGGGCCTGGCCGTGAGTCGTTCATGGATAGCCAAAAGATAAGGCGACCGCTCGCGATATGCAGGAAATCCGGATTCGAGTCCTGGTCCAGCACAAATTTTCACTGTTGTCATTCCATTCTACAGCTGATGGTTTATATTCGCAATTGCAAATACATTTAATGTAATAAATATTTCTTGTCTGAACCATTTACCTGTTCCTTTCAGTCTTCTGATGAGACAACTAGAAGGTAAACTACTTCATCTGCAACCAATCTCTGAGTGTTTCGTTGATTTTTCATGTAGATTAAGAACAGCAGAGCACCTATAACACATCCTAGGGAACCCCGGATGTAACTTCGGTCTCACAAGAGGACCCTCCATACGGTAAATCACGGATTTTGATGCGCTTCAAATATGTTGTAGAGGCATTCATCTTGAATATCTGGCTATCCGGTTTTTTAGCGACGGGCCTTGGTTTTTGAGAAAATCGATTTTGAAGTCCATTGCGCGGTTTGTATACCCTTATCATTACATGTATTTCCAAGTTAATTCGTCTACTCGTTTTTTAACGTTAGGTCCAAATTTTCCGGACGGTTCTTGCATACATAAAAAAACATATAGGAGCAGGATTCGAACACGGTACCTCTAGCGCGGTAGCCGTGAACCTTTACCGCTGCGCTACGCTGACTTGCTCGGAACATATGTAATGTTACGGGTATACAAAGCACGCAATGAACTTCAAAATCGATTTTCTCAAAAACCAAGGCCCGTCGGTAAAAAACCGGATAGGCAGGTACTCAGGGTAAGTGCCTCTACAACGTATTTGAAGCGCATCAAAATCGGTGATTTCCAGTATTGAGGGTCCCCTTGTCAGTAGAGGATTAACCGTCCGTAGCTATGAACTGTGGTCTTTCTGACAGGAAATTTTAACACAGTCGCACAGCTGAGGCTGTACTTCTACAGCAACGCAATTTCATTTGAAACGGTTTGTGGGAGGACGGTGTCAAAAGAGTTCTGGAAATGTAGACACGTAGAATCAACCTGAGATCTCCTTTCTGTAGCCTTTCCAGATTTAAGTTGTTCATGGTTTCCCTAAATCGATTTTGGCAACTATCGTGACGTTGCTTTCGAAAACGCCACTGTCCATATCATTTTCCATATTTGTACAACCCGGGCTTGCGCTCCGACCCCGTTTACAGCAGGTCTTGTGTCTTCTTTAAGCGAACCACCGCATGAAGCAGCCATGTCAACCCAAATACTTCGCATTAATCATCCGCTGAGGTGTAATTTGCAACTACGTTACAGAAAAATCAGTTTAACTGTTGCAAGAAAGTGTACTTCGTGTATGAGTTCGTCTCCTTGTGGATTGAACCTACTTTATGTTGCATACGCCGCTGGCGCGAGATACGCCGACTGTGGTGCCGACTGATAATGGAAAGTGCAATGCAGCTATGCGTGAACTATCTCAAATATGTAAATAGACGTCAGGTACTCTTACGATTCAAGTTCACGAACTTTCTTGAAGAACACTGTTACATTATTACTAAACCACCACAAATTTTATTACTCCCTGTTTTACTCAAAAGAAGTCATAATTTGTAGTTTATACGAGTACACTAGTTAATTACGATTATAAGGTCTCTATTGGCATGTCACATACAAAATAAGTACAGAATGTAGAGTTTTAGGCTCTATACTGACAATATCAGATTGGCGGGCAGCGCGAGTTGGTACCAGTTGCAATCATAAATTTTACGAGCGTTTAGTGATTTAGGTTTTGAAACTTCGTGGCCAATTAAAACTGTGTGCCAGGCTGGGACACGAACACAGGTCGGGCGGTGAATTGTGCCTGGAAAGCTTAGTTCGGAAGTTCATTTTCTGTGAAAGTCGGAGCCCAAAAAAATGTAATGTATTATATTTCATAGTATAAGGAGGTCGACAGAACTGATATGACAATTTGAAAACGAATAAAAAATTATCAGTTTGTATTTTAGCACTATGACTTCAGACCATCTTGAGTAGAAGGCGCTACTAGCAGCTAATGTGGCAAATAATGCATCAAGTAAAGACTGTATAACAGCCTAAAATATACAGTTGTCAATATATGAAATATCAACAGTGATAGTTTGCTACAACAGAAATAAGTACCATGGTATAAAACATGACAGTAAAATGTATAAGCTATAGAAACTACAGTTTATTCTCTTATCATGGTCTGGGAACGCCTTTGTTTTTAAAAAGATTATATTACCTCTCAAATGTCATATAAATTAAATAATATGACCAGTGATGAAAAAAATACAGATTAAAAATTATGTCTGAGCGGGCGTCGGACCGTCGTCTCATACTCGCTCACCTTAGGAAGCTCGAACGCTAACACCTTAACCACCATATACTCTAACGTACAGCACCTACGCACAGATACATGAGCCACATAATAGACGCGTAAAACGTCTTTGCTATTTTACAAGAATTACCAGAGCAATGCACCTTAATACTTGCATATTTTGTTGTTTTAATGGCCTACTGAAGGTGTATAAAGTTTGAAGTAAATCTGTGATCCCTGCGTCGTGCCCTCCCCTTTATAGTGTTAAACCTCTATAAAAGTTTGCCAGTTTAACCACGAGCCCGTAGAAGGTGGTATACACGACGTGCAGCAGAACTGGTATTTCCTAACCACTGGAGATTGCAAAAGTTTAGTTAATTCTTTCCTGAACACATTCTCGGATGTGCAGACAGTATACCAGTGTAGCTATAAGTGCAAATAGATAATATACTTCAAATAAAATCCGGGATGGAATTACGGTTTATTTATCTACAGACACCGTAAAACAGACACTATTAAACACTCAAAAACTCGAAATTAAGTAAAAACCGAGAGGGTGGCCTGCAGAGGGGTGAGGTAGGGATTGCATCCTACTACCAACTGACTGGACTGGCGTGCAACAGAAATCTTTCGTACACTACGGGTCTATTGATACGTTGTCGGTAGCATAATCATTTTCATTTAATAACGAAAATTAACATTGCTGAAAGCGGGTTACACTGTTCACTGCAGTGCCCCAATATTAACGTTAAAATTAGCAAAAGTGAATTGTGGTCAGAATAAGAGGAACGTCACAAGCTCTGTACTTCGTGAGATTCTGCAAATCTGTTGCGTGATGCACTGTTCTTTCGAAAAATTAACAGGAATCTGCTGTATAACGATGCTGAATACGAGGTATGTGCGTACATAGTAGTGCATCATCCGAAAGAGCGTGCCAAAGGCCAGATGAGATACTGACAAAATGCAGACAATGAGACGGCAATATTTTTTATGAATAATATTTTTACTCGAGTGTATTGTGTGTTCAGTAATGACAAATTTAGTTTTCCTTTTCATGTACTTCTGCAGAACACAAGTAATCTGCAGTTTTCGATTACTGTAAGGTCCAGTAATATTTGTGGGTGCTATAATCACTGGTCGTGGGTGTGTGTTTTCTTCTTCGTTCGTAAGTAATAAACTCGACTTTCTCATGAGTATTCCTTGGTACATTCAGTTGTTAACATAGAAGTGTTTGCGTTATATATTTGTTTTCGCAAATTGTTCTACTCCGCGAAAGAAGGGGTTTGCACTTTCGAGTTAGCCTACTGTTAGTAATGGCTTTATTTTGACCTATACCTCCGGTTACGGAAACATACAACATGTGAAGAAATGTTTTGAAGTAAATACGTCGTGTACGAACTAGGGGAAAGAAACGCACTTGACTTACAGACAAATTTTTAAAAAAAAGGGTAAAGGCCACTTTTAGCTCTGACATTGGCGCTTGTAATTATCACCTCACTGCCGGAATTATTCTCCGTTGGAATGCACTGAAAGTTTTGCTTTCTCGTGAGAAAGTGCTAGGCGCTCAACGGTGTACATTACGGACTTGTGAAACAGGAATAATTCTGGAGTAAATTGTTTTTCGGAAATACGGAAGGCAAGCTTAGTGTAGATGCGAACATGATAGTATTGTTATTCAGACAGTGGCAAATAACTTCAGTGTTATAAAGAAAAAGAGTAATTTTCATTTGTCGTTTCCATTCTTCGGTTACCAACGGAACATAACGGGAAGAAGGGGTGGATCGATATTGCGTAGCTGCTGAAGCCATCAGAAGTGCGCATCGCTCGCTGCCATCGACCGTACCGTCCCTAGAGACTGTCTCCGCTGAGAAATAGCCGTGTTCATGCTTCACAGCTACAGTCACTCTCATTAAGCTGGGTTGCTTTCCTGTCAAGTGAGGACGGCACAGTAGACAAGGTAGGAGACCGCCTGGTATTCGGAAGAAAAGGGGGGGAGCGGGTCAATAACCCATCCGGCCGTCCATGTCAAGGTTTTCCATGGTTTACCAAAAGTGCTTAAGTTATAATAATTTATAATTGCGTGTGGCGCAATGACCGGGTGCAAGTGTCTAGACTGGACGCCACTTGAACCACTTGCGTAACCCTGATCTACACCAGTTATCCAACCGGAGAAAGGGGACCTACTGTTTAACGAAGAATCCAAACCATATGTCGTGGTTGGCTACTCGTCACATCCTTGAGGTGAAGGCTAGACTGAAGGCAAAACGGAAAATTTCCGTGGCCCGACCGGAGTTGATCCCGCAACCTCTCTGTTCACAGGTACGCGGTTTTCCGCTAGACCATGAGGCCTGACATTACTGAAGCTAAATATTGATTTTAGTAATAAGGCTACGGCGGTTTCAGACTTAGAGCCATTTGGACTAAGCACTATGGGACTTAACATCTGAGGTCATCAGTCCCCTAGAACTTAGAACTACTTCAACCTAACCAACCTAAGGACATCACACACATCCATGCCCGAGGCAGGATTTCAACCTGTGACCATAGCAGCAGCGCGGCTCCGGACTGAAGCTCATAGAACCGCTCGGCCACCGCGGCCGGCTCAGACTTAGTATTTGCGTGTAGTTAAACTTAACGCTCCCACATGTAATGACTTCGCGGCCGGTAGTGTCGTTCAAGATGGTGTTACGTTTTTGGGACAGTATGTATTTGGCTATCATAGTAGTCCTAATGCCGATTTTAAATATGTTAGTGTATGTCGATGCAATTTGTCCTTCAAAGTGCGCCTGCCACTGATTTATATTCCAAGGGAGCTTCATAATTTCTGTCTGATTCGCGGGTGACTCATTTGGCGTGCATGCGTTAACGGCATTCAAACCGAACCTTTCGAATGAGAATATTTACTCTCGTCTTTCTGCTCTACAAGTTAACCACCTCGTGGTGATCATAGGTGCACAGGCAGCCACTAATGCGAAAGCAGGTTGGTTGTAATTAAACTTGAGCTACTTCAGGAGGCCCCCATGAAAAACGAGTCATAGTAGGACAGTAAAACTTCGTGGAAACAATTCTAAGCCGGAAGTCAATCAAAACGGTAAGATTATTTGCTCTGCTATCTCCAGTCTGTAGCTGACAGGAATGCAGCTGCGAGTCAGTTACGTACTTCAGACGTGATGTGCATCATTATAAACACATTCTCAGGAACGCAGTTACGTAGGGTTGATTTCGATCTAACTTGAAACATACATAGATAGAACTGCTGCAGTGAAATACAGAACGCAGCTAAGAAATACGCAATGCCACGAACAGAAGTGACATATCCGGAGCCGGCCTCTGTGGCCGAGCGGGTCTAGGCGCTTCAGTCCGGAAACGCGCTGCTGCTACGGTCGCAGGTTCGAATCCTGCCTCGGGCATTGATGTGTGTGATGTCCTTAGGTTAGTTATGTTTAAGTAGTTCTAAGCCTAGGGGACTGATGACCTCAGATGTTAACTCCCATAGTGCTCAGAGCCATTTGAACCATTTTTGAAACATCAGGAGAGAATCACGCTGAAGGCACAGCGATCTATGATTGTCCCCTGGTCATTACAACTGGCGGGAGGGAGTTATAATGGGGTGTAAGATCACCACGAACGGCAGTGTGTGCTCTGCAACGAGCTCCCTTGGTGGTTACAAGGTGGGTAAGTAATTCTTATGGTAGAGCATTCTCTTCCTCGACTGCTGGACGTTTGTTGGTGTACCAGCAATGAGTCTCCCCAATGCATCCCACATGTTCCATGAGGTTTAAGTCGAGGAAACGGGCAGGGCAGTACATTCGCCAAATCCTCTCGTTCAAAGCAGTGTTCGATGCGGTCGGGTACTGTCTTCCATAAAAAGCTAGTGGGGAATTACTGCAGTGTCACAATAACGTTGTACTGTGATTGCGCCGAGTTTAAAGATTTGGAGGTCAGGACGCCCATGCGACATATTATCTTCTCACACGCTAACACCGGGACAACGAAATCGATAATTTTCGACAATGTTCCTCGGTGCATAATGTGTTTTCACCTCTCGCCATAGAAGGGTACGTCCGGCATTGTCGAACATGATCGTTTTGGTGTGGTGTGGGGTGACATAATGTTTCATCGGAGTACTGACCTTCAAATATTTGAACACGGTTCACTCACCGTTATTGCTGCACTGTTCCCTATGTGCGTCATTTGAAGTGTGCATTTCGCCCGAACTTTATTTTTATGGATGACAAAGCCCCACCGCATCGAACAGCGCAGGTGAAGTAGCTCGTGGGACGAGAGGATATTTGGCGAATAGAATGGCCCCCTGTTCCCCCCCATCTTAAATCCCATCAAGTAAGTGTGGGATGCGTTGGGAAGACGCTCTGCATCACGTCCACATGCACCAACGACCATCCATCAGTTTTCAGTCCAACTGGTGGAGGAATGGAACGCCCAACCACCAGAACCCCCATACCAACCTTATGTCCGGCATGGAAGCTCATTGCAGAGCATGCGTTACCGTTCGTGGTGGTCACACACAGTATTTTAAGAACCGTGTCCCGCCTTTCCTAATGTCCAGGGGACCATCATACATCGCGATAACTTCAGTGTAATTATTGCCTTTGAATAAAACGGTGAGCCGCGCTGGATTAGCCGAGCGGTCAAAGGAGCTGCAGTCATGGACTGTGCGGTTGGTCCCGGCGGAGGTTCGAGTCCTCCCTCGGACATGGGTGTGTGTGTTTGTCCTTAGGATAATTTAGGCTAAGTAGTGTGTAAGCTTAGGGACTCTTCATTGTGCTGATATTACAGAAAGTTCTCCATTTTTGTGTAGATAGTATAAGTAGCTGGACTATCAGTTTATTAGTAGTGACATTTCGTATGCAGCTAATGGTATACGTTTGTTCGTGTTGATAAACATTTTTTTTTTTCAGGGAAAACTTCAAAATTAGATTTTTCTCGCCGTTTGTGGCTTGCAAAGTGGATGTGATGTTTGCATGCACATTACACTTGAATTACTTTTTCAACACTGGTGCTTTGCATAAAAGAACGGAAATCGCTACATCATAAACGGCGAACAATGGAACACAACAAGACGTACAATAAAGTCTACTTGTTGGGCAGTATTTTTCAGACGGCCAGTAACAGCAGACATGTACAGCCACGGGTGGAAGGGAGCGAGGGGAGAATTTGTTCCCCGCTCCCGGCTTCACCTCTCGCTAGTTATTCTGAGCTGCCTACCGTACAGTCGTCTTGAGGGATTCTTCGCGAGAACAACATAACTATATTAAAAAACTAAAAACCCGCCTCGATTGCGAAAAAAGCACCTAGTGTTAAGTGTTTTCCCAGGTTTAGGCATAGATAACTACACCTTCTTCAGAACAATAATAAAACCCACAAGTGCCTAAGAAGACCTTTGTCAATGATTAAAAGAACACCATAGCTATACATTTATAAACGAGAAAGAAAGGGAAAACACAAACAGTACATACGTACAAAGACAAAACCACTACTTAACTGAATGGTGTACGCTCCTCACACCGGCCTATGTTCGATGGGCCATGACCTGCCATAAACTGCAGCTACAAACGGTCGCTCACTTACAAGCCTGACCCCGCTATGTATGCACATGCGCAAGACAAGGGAAGTTACTTGAATGCGCATGCGCATACGAATACGAGAAAGTTTATCCTGGGTCGGGGCTAAATAGCCCATATATTCCCAACCGTGGATCAACGTATATCAAAAAATGAAATGGATAGAACAAGAGACGAGCTAAATAGGAGATAAAAACTAAAAATAACCGCACACGGTTGCTTATGCTAGTAAAGAAACTTATATATGAAGCTACCTATGACAACAGGAGGAACGCTTAAAAACTATACCTAAAGCCAGTAGTTAGCCTAGGGGGTGGGGGGTGGGGGGGGGACTGATGGGACGTAATCTAAAGACGTCGTGGTAATAAAGATATAGGGGTAAAACGTGAGGTTTTAACACTTAACACTAGGTGCTTTTTTCGCAATCGAGGCGGGTTTTTAGTTTTTTTAATATATTAACCAACGATTGCTGACGCGCTGCGATGTTGAAGGTTCTTAAACAACATAACTGTTCCTGCGAAATGCATTTGGATAAATTGGAGAATAATATTTCAGATACCCTAAAAGGAACTTGCTGTCGTTGTTTTGTATTTCCTTTTACGGGGGAATGGATGGAGACAGGTGTCCAGAAGTACACACAACTGAATTTCCCTCTCTCCATCTGTGAACGGTCCAGGGGAGTCTGCAGCCTACACGCATGTTACTCGAGGACGACGATTACAAGAAGGCTCACCGCCAGCCGCAGGTCGGCCACGGCCTGCTAAAACGCCGAAGTGAAGCTGATTCTGCGCCGCCTTACAGCAGCCGTACAAGTTCCCCGAGAAGGAGCGGTATCGAACGACAGCACTCGGCGCTTTTACGATCAGTAACTCTTTTACGCTCTCAGCTGAGAGGTAGCTTTACAGCAGCTGCTACCTCGCGGAAAGCCGGCAAAATTTTTTTACATGCGTGTCCTTTTTCGCCTCCACAACTTCCATTTAGTGGCGCTCGTCCTAAAAATGCCGTCCCGATGTGATTTCGGCTGTAATCATTACGGATCCGCTTTTATCGTTTCTGCCATGCGAGCCGTCGTAGCGTGCGTCAACTTGGCTGATTGAATACACTCCGCTGCCCCAAGGTGGCTTCCTCGCTGCAATTTCCAGAGCGGCCGTCCCTACCAAGCGCTTTTGTGCGCTGTGGTTGAGAAGCCGTAGCTTTCTGAACAAAGAGAAGGGGGACTACCAGAGGTAATCACACAGTTTTAATTACCACGTTGAAAAATATAAAGCTGCGACCATCTATCTTATTAACGACGTCGGTTATTCTCTAAATATTCAGTTAACAGCGCAAACACTTTCCCATCGATTGGTGACTTTGCGAAAACCTCGAACTACAGAAGTCTGCATTTTTGGCTGTTAAGAAAACAAGAATGGACGTTATCAGGTATACTATTGTATTGTTTGTGTGCCACAAACGCACAAAAATAAGATGTATACGTGTCCACATGTACCAGCGATGTGTTACAATGTGAAATGAAGATGGTAACTTACGATATGTGCTTGAAAATGACCCAAGATAAAATTGGCCAATTGCACGGATAGTAAAAGGAATACAGTGTACTTGCGCCATGTTTTCATTCTCAAAACACGTTGAGCTTGTGGACGCTCAGAAAAAATTTAAAATGTTAAGGAAACGTTCCACCTTGAAAATAACCTTGTCGTCGTTTAGAAAATGGCTTCTATGCAGTGGTTTTCTGCCGTGGATGAGATGTCAGAAGGATGTGGGGTGAGGCAAAATTAGACAGGAAAAAAAAGCGCCGAGTGGTTCTAGGCGCTTCAGTCTGGAACCGCGCGACCGCAATGGTCGCAGGTTTGAATCCTGCCTCGGGCATGGATGTGTGTGATGTCATTATGTTAGTTAGGTTTAAGTAGTTCTAGGGGACTGATGGCCAGATGTTAAGTCCCATAGTGCTCAGAGCCATTTGAACCTTTTTTTTTTTAAAAAAAAAAAAGCAGCATGTGTAACAGTGTCCTGTATAGGATGAACTGTGCCGTTGTCGTGGAGCAAAAACACTCACTAGGACAGTTTCAATTGACGTTTCGTCCCGACAACCTCTCCCATAACCTCCTCGAGAGATTTCGGTAGTGAGCTGCCGTGACGGTTTGCCCCTTACGGGCATAATCTCGTAGCACAACACAGTGATATTCCTAAGATACACTCAGCATTAGCTTGGCTGATGGTTTAGTTTTCGCCTATTTTAGGGGATGTGCCTCTCCACGTCCCCACAAATGGCTTAGCTCCTTCGTCTCTGGGTCATAGCGATACATCCAGTACTCATCCACGGTGATCAGGCGGTTGAAGAAGCCATCTGGATTGGTCTGGCGCAGCTGCAACATTTGCGCTGTTGCCGCGGTTCGGCGGGCTTCTCGAATTGTTATGAGCAGCGGAGATCGGATATGAGCTCCGTATATTGCTTTGAGCTCGCCAGCGAGTCGTGTGTCGTGCTCTGCGATATCGCCGCCTCCGTTTGCACGCAGACTCGACTCGTGAGTCCGTCGCAGCCCCTCGTCGCCTGGCACCGTTCTCTGGTATAAGTGGACTCGACTTGTTCAGAAAGGAGAGAGAGTACACGAGTTCGCAAGTAACTCCGCGGACTTAGGACATTCCTGCTACATACGTATCCGTTTTGAAATTAATTTCCACCATTAAACTGTAAATTATTATTCATTTATTTCAATTAATGATGACTTCGGCTTTATAATCATTCTCAAGTGCAAGTTGAAACGTCACATAATGTCCGACCTATGTAAATGACACAAGCAAGTTACAAATGGTTCAGATGGCTCTGAGCACTATGGGACTCAACTTCTGATGTCATTAGTCCCCTAGAACTTAGAACTAGTTAAACCTAACTAACCTAATGACATCACACACATCCATGCCCGAGGCAGGATTCGAACCTGCGACCGTAGCGGTCACGCGGTTCCAGACTGCAGCGCCTAGAACCGCAGTTAGCCCATAAACGCAAGTTGCTGTGACCACATACATGTATACAGAAATAAAGCACTTTTTTGTCGCAGAAATAGAACAGTGAATCTGCTCTGTGCTTAGTCTTCGTTTAACGCACCACATATGTTTTCTCGTAGTGGAGGTGAACTAAACAACCATTTTCTTTGCATTGGACGAAATTCCCATGTTTTTCGTCTGAAGCGTGGACTCTTGTGTGAAAATTATTCCAGATATCACTTTGCCTCTAATAAAACACATTTGCAATTGGGTACTTTGCATCAGTTAATTTTGTCTTACACTCCACCGCTGTACCCACGCCCGGGGTCCTGGGTTCGATTCCCGGCGGGATCAGGGATTTTCTCTGCCTCGTGATGACTGGGTGTTGTGTGATGTCCTTAGGTTAGATAGGTTTAAGTAGTTCTAAGTCCTAGGGGACTGATGACCATAGATGTTAAGTCCCATAGTGCTCAGAGCCATTTGAAGCATTTTCCACCGCTGTATCACAAAACACTGCAGAAAAATTGTGTACTCACCTTCCGTACTAGCAGAAAGTCACGACTAGCCTTAAGCTCCTGCATCCTACACTAAGAGAGAACGAGTCGATGAGTAGGAAACGGCCGCACCGCCACAGTTCTCACAACCAGACTCGTCACACTCGCGGAACTACAGCGGGAACAAAGGAAGCCCGTTAGCACTTGATGTAACAGCGGCCCCTTACATTTCTGAAGTATGCAACCGAACATTCGACTCTTACTTGTGCCGTTTCTGATCTCGGTCCGTTTCTGATATCTAGTGCGCAGTCGCGGAAGCGAGCGGCGAACGACCATCTTACTGAAGCTCAAAATGTCGTCCATTAATTTCGTTTCAGCACATTTAAATAATTTCGTATTAATTGACTGTTACCTGCAATGGAACGTGACGCCCGTACCTGGAGTCGAAACTAAATTAAGCTCTCGCTTCTACAGTGCAACTAAAGTGAACATTATCTGTGGCCACAATGAAGCACAGGACCCAGTCCATCAGTGTCAGCTGCGAATCACGCAGGGTAACGACAGTATTCCGCCGCGGCGATCAGCACTGGCAATTAATTGCGCGTTTGTCAGTGAAGTACGCGGCGGACCGAACCGCCGGTTAGCGATTGCTATCGGCCCATCGCTATCGCCGGCCGTATTTACGAGGACTGAGTGGCCGGCGCTTGAGCGACTCTGCGGCCGTTGTTACTAACGGCGAATTTAATTAATTTTTGCTGGATGCGTAAGTCGTTACGCCTTGTCTGTGACGGTTTTAATAGCTGCGCCAAATTGAAAGCGGGCGGATAGGGAGAATTTTTTTGGACCGCTTACTGTACATTGATGTTCCATTTGTGGCATATGCGACTCGAGAATGGTTATTAAATTTACTGGAACAGGTTAACGTCAATAGCAGCAGCTGATTCATGGCTACGGCTTTTACAAGCTATCTCTCGTTTCTGTGGATTTCCTGTAGCTGTTTCAACGTTCTGGGAGGCATAAAAAGTGCGAGATATCAGTTTAACTGTTTCGAAATCCATGTAGATGACACGAGAACGTAAGTTTTCGCAGCGATATTCTTGAAGAAATGCTCCACTTAGACCCATTTCTTGCCGCCCCCGTATTGTCAAGCTCAGACCGAAACGCTACAGAGAAATCGTTGAAGACTGCCCCATACAGTGAAATCAGCATCTGTACCAGTGCAGAAATAGACATAATCTCTCTCAGCATAAAGAATTTCTTTAACTACTTTATGTCTCCCTGAGCCGGCCGGGGTGGCCGAGCGGTTCTAGGCGCTACAGTCTGGAACTGTGCGACCGCTACGGTCGCAGGTTCGAATCCTGCCTTGGGCATGGATGTGTGCGATGTCCGTAGATTAGTTGGCCGGCCGGAGTGGCCGAGCGGTTAAAGGCGCTACAGTCTGGAACCGCACGACCGCTACGGTCGCAGATTCGAATCCTGCCTCGGGCATGGATGTGTGTGATGTCCTTAGGTTAGTTAGGTTTAAGTAGTTCTAAGTTCCAGGGGACTTATGACCACAGCAGTTGAGTCCCATAGTGCTCAGAGCCATTTGAACCATTTTTTGTCTCCCTGAAACAATTCTGTCAACTAAAGAAAGCGCCAGCATACGGTTAACAAATAACGACGATGACGACAGTGATGGCGTCGTCGAAAATTAAGAATTACGTGAAAATCTGAAGCGACAGGATGTCCATTGAAGCTTTTGTACGTGTAGGTGATGATTCTACCAGGTGTTGAAGTATTAAACTGGAATTTGGTTGCTATAATTATACGTTTCTTCTTTGAAACTGATAAACAATACTTTATTCAAAATAATCCCCATTGCTACTTATACATTTCTCCCGTCACTCCAGTAGGCTATGAACGCCACTCAAAGAAAAAAGTCCTTCTTTTGAAGCAAACCAGCCAGCGAGCCATTTTCGTACATTTTCGAACGAATTGAAGCATTGTTCAGCGAGAGCGTGTCTCAGTGATGCCAATAGACGATAATCGGACGGAGCCAAGTCTGGAGAATAAGCCGCATGCACTAGTATTTCCCAACTGAATGCCTCGATCGTTTCCCTGACCTGTTTTGCTGTGTGTGATGAGGCGTTATCATGGAGCAATACGACTTCGTGTTGTTTGTTCCACATTCTTGTCGTTGGTCACGCAATTCTCGATTTAAATATCATTTGCTGTTGGTGGCGAACAGTGTTAACGGTTTCACGAGGTTTTAGCAGCTCATAATAGATAACACGCTTCTGAGCACACCAAACACAGAGCATTGTTTTCTTTCCAAAGTGAATTGGTCTTGCAGTGGATGTTGATGGTTTGCATGTGTTCACCCTATGATTTACGACGCTTAGGATTTTCAAAATATCTTTCGATTTGCTTGCTGTCTTTTATTCAGTTCATGCGGAACCCATTTTTCCACTTTCTGCACCTCTCCAGTAGCTTTCAACCGAACAGAAACGGCTTCCTGCGTCATATTCACTTGTTCCGCGAGTATCATCTTCGTTCAATAAAGCCTGCAATTCGTTGTCTTCGAACTTTTTCGGTAGTTCCCGCGCTCGTCATTTCTCACGTCAAAATAACCACTTTTGAATTTTTTGAACCACTCCAAACACTGTGTTTTCCCCAGAGCATGTTCACCGAAAGCTTCGAAAAGCATTCGATGCTGTTCGCAAATCGTAGTTCGTGATCACAAAATTCGACATGTTTACGGGTTTGAAACAGATACCGATGTATGGAACTTGGGTCAGCTGTTATAGGAAGCAGATGGCGCTGCAGACTCGGTCTCACGAGCCCTACACTTACGGTTAGCACCATCTATAGGGAAATTCCGGTTTCATACTTCTACACCTGGTGAAAACAGGTTATCGCCAGGGCCCGGATTTTAATGACCTAAAAAGCAACACAATGTTCAAGAATGTATGACCTAAAACGTCTCCAAATATAATCTTAAAAATAATGACTTTATTTTATTTAAAAGCATTCTTGTGTTTTTCATATACCATTCGCATTTGAACGTATTGTGAGTGTAGTACTTACTTTCTGCAGTTTTTCAAACTAGCAATTACTTTTAAATGTCTGGGTGTGTGAGAAAAACACGAAGTCCAGTGAAAGCAACAGCTATCGAAACAGTGAAATCATGTTTATACTACTACTACTACTGCTACTACTACTACACACCACTTGTTTAAAGTATTCCGAATTAGAGAACACATCCTGCAAATCGTTCCTGCAGAGTTGCACTGGCCCACAAGTTGCATTTTCAAGTTTTCTGTTTTCAAAGATCTAAGACTGTCGCTGAGGATAGTTTGGTATATGGAGAAGCTCCTCTCGATGGAGCGTATTTGAAGGCGGCGAGGACACTGCATTGGTTCACTGTCTTTAAATGTTACGGCATTCCCAGAACGACTGTCCCTAATTTCGCACATTTTCAGATAGAAAACACATTGGAATTTGTCGTCACTTTGTCGTCACTTTGTCGTCACTTTGTCGTCACTTTGTCGTCACTTTGTCGTCACTTTGTCGTCACTTTGTCGTCACTTTGTCGTCACTTTGTCGTCACTTTGTCGTCACTTTGTCGTCACTTGACAAGCTTGACCGAATTCACGCTGCACAATATCCAGGGCGTCACACAGTTGAGCACCAAGGAGCTTTAAGTACTATGATGGTTTTTGATACCACTGAAAAGCTGGCGTTGATGTACGCCAAATTTCCAGACGAGGTATCTCTGAAAACCTCTTTCATTGTTGTGATAACATTTAATTCATCGCTATTAAGCTCAGAGAAGATTATTTGTTTTGGTGTAATTGGAGCAGTAATACTCAGCAGCATTAAGTCAAGAACCTCCCCTCGTTTAACAACGGCTGAGGGGGAAGACGCAGTGCTTGTTCTTTGAATCTCTGCACCTGTAGCGAAACTTTTGCATAGATTTTATTCGTACAGAAAATTTTGTCCACATCTGGGCAATGTGATCGCACCTCAGCTGTGACTCTGTGTAGCGCATGTGCATGAGAAGTGACGTGCACCATACTAGGGTAGAGAATCTGAAGCCCCTTGTGTGTTCTAACCATGTATGGAGCCCCATCTGTTAATAGCTGTGAAACATTCTCCGACCACACCATCCGATCACAGTAGCTTAATGAAGTTGACAAACAAAATGGCAGTTGTCGATTTGTTAACGCTATCGAGAGCTTCACGCATTAGGAGGAACATTTCTGCAGACGCAACAGTTTTTATAAAATCACAATATTTGCAACATCACGCCCACCCACATCTGTGGTTTCATATATGTATACTCTGACCTTCCGGTCAGCAACACTAATTCGTACTTTCTTCAACACCACCTCGTCGTACACGGATACATAGTTCTTTCCCAGTGTAGAATCGTCTGGAGCTGGATGTGTTCTGTACTTCCGTAACTGATTTTTCAGCTTCTCCAGTGGGATGTTGGAAGAACACCAATATATCACACAGGTCCTTGAAGAATAATTTGACGGTTGAAGATGGACCTGTCTGCTCAAATAAGTGTTTCTCTGCTGTCATTTTCAGCACTTCTCTCAACACAGCTGTGTTTTGCGGTGTCGATGTTGGACATTAAAGCGCTTCTCTGCACTAACTTTTACTTCACGCAGTTTACAAGTTAATATTTCCCCATTAGTGCTGAAGAACGTCTCTCGCTTCAGTGTTTAGACTTACAAGTTACCGATGATTCTTGTCGCTGCTTGACAACACCCAAGGATGGTAAAAATTCTGTTCTGTGAATCGCGAGTTCAGTTTAGACATTACCATGTTTTATGGATGGTTTCAACTTAGTGACGATACTGAAAATCAAAAATACACGCCATCGGTTTGGTCGTGATTTTAGCTAATAGCACGCTAGCCATCGTGTGTAATGACTTGTGTTCAACGTAAACTTGGTACGCAATTGACCAATGTTACCCCCCTCATGTGGAGATTAAAATGTGTTTCTTTAAATGGTTTGTTCGTTATTTTTCTTTTGCATGCCCTTAAAAATGTTTCCACAAAGTTTCATTATCCTAAGATCACTCTTTTTTCATGGTGGCCCTATCAAGTAGCGGAAGTTTAATTATAACCCCCTTGTATATTCGATTCATTTGAGAGGTCGCCTGGTCTGAGTGATGGTATAGGTTTTTACCCGCCGATGGACAAATACTGACAAGCCGAAAACGTTGTGAGGTCCTGCGTTTCGTTTTCCTACAAGGCGCCGCTCAAGTAGGTGGTGGATTAATTATTCTTGTGTGGGGGATGGTCACTTGCAACCTGCTGGGGACCTGTAGCTTCACCAACACAAAATTCCCTGCTCCATAGTTCCGTAACGGTCCAAAGGCTTGTTGAAACTCCCTACCCCACTGTAGGGGTGTGTCTGTGTGGCTCGAAAAGTCATTTGATCTCAGTCCTGTTGGGTGAAATACGCGTGCCTTGGACCCAGCTCCGACCGACCTCCGTGTGTTTTGGACAGACTGTGAGCGATCATGGACCAGACACACACTCAAAAGTTTTCGGGGTCTTGTGGAATCCATGCCACGACGCGTCGTCTCATTGAGAGATGAAAGAGCGTCTCCACGCTAATACGGAGGTGTTTTTAATTTAGTTACCCAAGAGTGTAAACTAAAACCAATACACCAGAAGTCAATCGCACCATTTCTTTTCTATAGTTTGTGACAATTGATAAGGATTAGAAACACTTTTAGGTTTTTCTCCGACGATGATGCCGTTTACTGGAAAGTATAGTCGTAAGACGATTGTAAGGACACATAGAAGTGGATAAAATTTCTACTTGGTATAATGGAGCAGCAAAATACTGTCTATAACGAAGGGAGAGAACCAGACGGTATCTGAGAAGTAGATTAGTGATGAACGTCTTCAGCACGTCACATCGTTCGAGTATTCAAGGGTAACGCTAAGAAGCAATATGCTATGGCACGAACACGCGAAGTCAGTATTAGGGATGGCGAATGGAAAGACTTCGATGCGTTGGAAGGGTTCTGGGACAGTGCACAGGCAGGGCCTGTAAAGGAAATCACATGAAAGGCGGAGGTGTGACCATTTCTAAAATAAGAAAGACTCGGCGCGTACAGAGAGCCATATGGATAATAATTTCTTTCTCTTGCTCATTACACAAATGGATTAGGACAAAATAGATGTGTTAGAAGCACCACCTGCCATGCGCTGGTTAGTGGCTAGCTGAATATGTACGAAGATGAACAGAAGCTAGCGGAGTATGTACAAAGATGTTGCTCACTTCCGATTTTTGGTACGCTAGTGTAACAATTATTTGTACAGAATAACGCAGAACATTCATGCAGTTGCCAGTTTTGAAGAAGTCCCTCTGAAGAGCAGTTCGTTTTTTAGCCACATATTTGGAACTATTTTCTTTAAAAAAACTTTAAATTTAACTAGACGGATTTTCATTTTAGTAACTTGCACAACTATACTGGAAGTGTTCGTTTTCCCAGTCCACTTCGACCAGTCAAATGTAATCTGTAGATTCGAAGCGAAATTTTAGGCCAGCAATTGACAAGTTTGTTCCGAAGCTTACCACCGTCGTTCCACGTATACGTGTCTCCAGGTTTCCCTCTGACGGTCAGCATCTTTGATAAGGCTAGTACTCTCCTACCTCAGGAATGTGCGCGCACGTACAGTCCCCCGGTGCGACTCGGCTCTTGCAGTGGGGGCTGTTGGGAACGGAAGGAAGCGAGTGCCGCCTTCGCAGAGGGAACAAGCCCCGCGTAACGAAGGGTGATAAGAGTTTATCGTCGCCCCGTCGGTGACGAGGTCATATTACAGGCGGAGCGCAAACTCGGATGGGGAAAGAAATCGTCCGCCTCATCTTCAAAAATATTACCTCCGCGTTTATCTTAATAGAGTTAGAGGAAAAGAGCTAAGCACACTTCATTACTTCGTGTAATATAAAATGAGGAAAACTTAGAATATTTTAAATAATCTTCTTTCAGTTGATTTGTAGAATTATCTGTACGTTATCAATGCATCAGCGACCTCTAGGATTGCATTTGCGCCGGCCGCAGTGGCCGAGCGGTTCTAGGCGCTACAGTCCGGAACTGCGCGACCGCTACGGACGCAGGTTCGAATCCTGCCTCGGGCATGGATGTGTGTGATGTCCTTAGGTTAGTTAGGTTTAAGTAGTTCTAAGTTCTAGGGGACTGATGACGACAGCAGTTAAATCCCATAGTGCTCAGAGCCATTTGAACCATTTTGATTGCATTTGCATCCTATTTACAGGGTGTTGGTTTTAACGTGAGACAACTAAATATGTCGAATACTAAGTATCGTAGGAAAAAAAATGTTGTAGGTGAAGTTAATGTTAGCAAAGGGGACATCTCGGAACCCCCTGTTTTTATTGGATATTAGGATTCTACGCCAAAAATTACGTACCGTTTACTCAGACAATCGTGGTAGATGGCGCTGTAAAGAGACAAATATCAGGAGTACCCTTTTTTCCAAGAAAGAACCGACGCATTTGTTTCTACATTCATTTGCGATTTAAATGTAAGCCTTTGTCTTCTAACAGTTGATATTGTTGTTGAAACATTACTTGAGTGTTGGAAATGTGATTGTGCAGTGTACATAAAATGGCTAGACATTGACGTTTCTGGAAAATAAGCTACATGCATGATAAAATAATTTCCTGTTCCCTACGGATTCGAATGTGGTGAGTCCCCAAGCCATCACAATGCTTGAGTTCGGTGGCCTCCCTCTAACCCAGCCAACAGGGTGTGTGTTTCCATCCAACCGCCGTAATTCTCTTCTCGCGGCTACCGCCTAAGTACAAACCATAACCATCGTAATAAGGTAAAATGCCCATGAAGTGATTGACAGGCGCATCTAGCATGGATACTCAACGAAATCGAGCACCCTAGTGGTGAAGGGCAAGGGAATTCAGTGATACCATGAATCCTGACGGGAGCAGAAAACTATTGCGTTCACGTCTTCGTTCCTGAATGACGCTAAACATAGCTTATAAACAGACATTGAAACGGCTAACCATATTGTACTGTACAATCAAATTTGCAACACTAAAGTAAACACAAAGAGCTGGCCGTGTGGCCGAGCGGTTGTAGGCGCTTCAGTCTGGAACCGCGCGACCGCTAATGTCGCAGGTTCGAATCCTACCTCGGGCATGGATGTGTGTGATATCCTTAGGTTAGTTAGATTTAAGTAGTTCTACGTTCTAGGGGACTGATGACCTCAGATGTTAAGTCCCATAGTGCTCAGAGCCATTTGCACCATTTTGAAGCTGGAAGCGTAAGATACGTGCTTGAAAATGACCAAAGATTGAAACTGGCCAATCGCATAGATAATAAAAAGAAAACAGCCTACATGGACCATGTTTTCTTCATATTTCTGTAACATATAAAGGGGAAAAGTTGTTAGCAAAAATCTTTACGAGTTCGGGGCCGATTTACTTCAGATTTGTATAATTAGACGAACCAATGAAGAAAATTAATGAAAAATTATATGCCTTGTCTAACAACGAGATACATCTCGGTAAACTGACTGTAATTCCTATCGCGGAAATAAATTACAATAGCAATATACTTCTTGAATATAGTAGCAGCAGACGTTTCTTGATCGTGGGACGAGCGAAAGCTCGTGCATTTGACAGAAGCACTGCAGCTAGTATATTTTCTAGGATACATTTCGTATGTAATCAGTAAATAAGAGTTTGCAATCACATTTGTCAAATTCTAGAGCTTTCGATATATTCGGGGGGGGGGGGGGGGGGCGGGGTGACCCCGCTCACGCAGGGGCTATTAGCAGGTGATTAGCACCGTTACTAATGCTAACTCTTCACCCGGAACACTTTTTTGTCGTACGATGCGTCGTTTTCGAGATATTTGGTTAACTCGGGGCATAAGTAGTACTAAGTTCACATGGCTCTCTTAATGCGAAGAAAACCAGCAAGAAATACCAATCCGGGCGATTACTACTTGCCTTTTCAAAATATTCAGAAAAACGCAGAGAACTTTACGCAGCAGTAATTAAGAGCAGAAGTCCGTCACCAACGACATTTGTGATTATTTTACGGAAGTCCGACACTGCTATTGATTCAGAAATAGGAAAGTGAATTTCTCAAACAAGACTTTGTTGGTACAAAATACTACTGATCACTTGAAGTGCTAACACACTAATTCGTAGTGGCAGACTTGTAAAATGTAGAGGCCAGTAAATAAATAAAAGTTGGAGTTACTCAGTTGCGCTCAGGCAAAAACTAATTCGTAAGATTCGATTTTAAGGCTTGAGGTCAAGTGTTCACTGCACTCAGATTTCTGAGACAGAAATGAATTACCCTAATGTTTTCTCCCTTTCGTTCTATAAAATGTCGATGCGAATTCTCACAAAGCGTGCGTTTTTGTGCCAGAGCGCACAAATCTGTCTGTGAGGTACTCCTTTAGTAGGGGGATTAGCTTAAGCGGAGTAGTTGTGGAGAGAGATTGTGCCCGATGAGGCAGCGTGCGGGCAGGTGCTTAGCCTGCCTAGACTACTTGTAAATAACACCTGCCGACTGTCTGTTTTTCGTCCTTGAACTACGCTGTCATATGGTCGTGCTATATTCCCGGGTGTTGGGTTCTTTCATAAGCACAGTCACTACATAAAGCAGTATGGAAACTATGAAGGCGCGCTTCGCACTTGGTGTTCCGCTGCCTTTGAATAAGAACATCAGTATGATAAAAGGGTCGTTACAAAGTCAAATACTGGCTGCTCTCTTATGCAGCATTCGAAGGATGTAGTTGCCGCCGGCGTGTGTAGTTGATGTTGCCTAGCGGCTATATCTTTGGGCATTGTTCTTTGTATTTGGACAGTCCTATATATACCGGGTGATCAAAAAGTCAGTCTAAATTTGAAAACTTAATAAACCACGAAATAATGTAGATAGGTGAAAATTGACACACATGCTTGGAATGACATGGGGTTTTATTAGAACAAAAAAAAAATCTCTTGCGCGCGTCGTTTGGTGATGATGGTGTGCTCAGCCGCCACTTTCATCATGCCTGGCCTCCCAGGTCCCCAGACCTCAGTCCGTGCGATTATTGGCTTTGGGGTTACCTGAAGTCGCAAGTGTATCGTGATCGACCGACATCTCTAGGGATGCTGAAAGACAACATCCGACGCCAATGCCTCACCATAACTCCGGACATGATTTACAGTGCTGTTCACAATATTATTCCTCGACTACAGCTATTGTTGAGGAATGATGGTGGACATATTGAGCATCTCCTGTAAAGAACATCATCTTTGCTTTGTCTTACTTTGTTATGCTAATTATTGCTATTCTGATCAGATGAAGCGTCATCTGTCGGACATTTTTTGAACGTTTGTAATTTTTCTCTAATAAAACCCCATGTCATTCCAAGCATGTGTGCCAATTTGTACCTCTCTATCTACATTATTCCGTGATTTATTCAGTTTTCAAATTTATACTGACTTCATTCCAAGCATGTGTGTCAATTTGTACCTCTCTATCTACATTATTCCGTGATTTATTCAGTTTTCAAATTTATACTGACTTTTTCATCACCCGGTACTTAGTGTGAGGCAGTTTTCGAAAAGATGAGAGCTTTCGTGGCCACAGAGAGCACAAAGTCGAGGCCTAGTGTACACTATTTTGCTTCATACAGTTAGCACACTTCGCTTGCGAACTGGTGAAAAACTGGGGGAAGGGAAGCAGGTTACAGGGGAAAAAATTCCACTCACAGGGAGGGACGATCCCATACCAGATTCAATACGATATTTGGTATCGATACCAATACTTAAAATTGTATCAATACCTCGATAATACCTAAAATAGTGTCGATACTGAAAGTATCGCGTGTATGGAATTTAAGCTTTTAACACAAAAGGACTTAAAATACAACACAAAATATCGATATTACGCCATATACATTAATGGGTTTCACTGGATAATGTACTAGAGTGGTAAAAACTAGTGTTTTTTCTTGGAATTCTCCTGCACACGACCAAGTATGAAAACAGTATCTAACTATCACCAATTCAAGAACCTAAACCGCTGGGCGACAAGTAATACTCGCGCCCTAATTAAAAACTGAAGGAGAGTCTTACAAAGTCTATGGCAATACCTTAATAACGTACACTAAAAAACTAGTGGTCTGTAGTGAAAACAAACTGTGATCACCGCTTGGAATGTGTCTTGTAGTAATAAGGTTATAATGTAAAGGAGACACAAACGCGGGAATTTCCGATATCACTCAATGCTGGCACAAAATGTAACTACCGCTCGCTTCTCCAGTTTGTATGGAACCGCGTACAGGGAAAGCGGCCTCATGCTCCCCTGTACGCGGTTCCATATAGATTGGAGAAGCGCGGTGTTTTGTATTTGACGGACAATGAATGTTGGGAAAAAAAGATTCCGAGCCTTTTCGCCCTAATGTTTTAATCATGTCACCTGAAAATGTGGCTTTAACCCCCACAAAACCGGTAGTGGTACAGTAATAAAGGACCAAAATAAAGCTGAAGCGGTCATTTATACCCAACATTGACTAGTCATAGCTGTGGTTGCCCCACTTACAAGGTTGTCTTTTATGTGTGTTGGTACTGCCAGTTTTGTAGATTGGTTATGTGTGTAACAGTTGGATGTGTTCAGCGTATCTAATTTGAAATTTCCTGCCAGTTAGTCCTATCTAGTAGCTTGAGCAAATTTTACATTTGATTTTGCATATCCTGAATCTGAGAATTTTTCCTTTCAGTAGTTCAAGGCGTGGACTAATTTCTGTTGTAGGCTGTTTTTTTTTTAGAAGCGGGTAAAACTTGATCAAGCAGCTACATACGGCAAACTGGGAGGAACTTTAAAATTGGATTCACCGGCGCGCGCACTCAACCATTCGCACTCATTGTACAAATTTACAAAATCAGCAATAACAGCACACACAGACTCGATAATTCCGTAGTTAATAATGGTAAAATAAATTTTATAATTTACAACTCCATGATAAAATGTAATCAACAGAACATGTAATACCTCTGACTGTATTCAAAAACTTTGTGGAACCATACTGTCGTGATATCTCTGTAGTATGTTTTGATTACAAAAAGAAACAGTGTTAGTGATGATTTTCGTATGTATTATAGTCCGTGTAATGGAGGATGTATAGTACTTGTAAGGAGAAAAATTAAAAATAGTGAAAGAGTAAACTATACCGTGATGCACAACGACTGTTTGGCAGCGTCTGCCACAGTAGTTGGCCGAGTATCTCCGTGACGCTTTGGCGCTTACGAAATGCACCTGTGACAAATTGGGCTGCGCCGCTTTGAAGCTTCCGTATTTCCTGGTTATCTGGTTCGGATCGCAGACTGACTAGCAATAATTGACTATTAGTCGAAAGAGGGTTTTGTAAGCTAAGCTCCTTCGTGGGTGGGATCAAAGGGGTATTCAAATTACGGTTCGCGGCTCGTAAGGGCATTGCGGCCTTGGAATATGTCTCGGTGGTTTCATAAAAATAATAGTTCATGGCTCTGAGCACTATGGGACTCAACTGCTGTGGTTATCAGTCCGCTAGAACTTAGAACTACTTAAACCTAACTAACCTAAGGACATCACACACATCCATGCCCGAGGCAGGATTCGAACCTGTGACCGTAGCAGTCGCACGGTATAAAAATAATAATTTGGTTATTCGCGCTCTGAGTAAAGAAACAGTGTGCGCTGGTAGTGAGACCTAGTGGGCGGGCGAGTAAGTGTTGTTACTATGACAGCGTGAAAGATTGTAGTTGAATTATAAAATATGACTAATTTGTTTTTATTCAGTAAAAAACAGTTTTAAAGTTATTATTATCGAAAGTAGATCATCTTAATTGTTATTTGTCGTCTGTGATTTATTTTTCTCTGTCAGCATGGACAGATTCTTAAATGTTAGTACAAAACGTGGTATTTCAAATGTATCATGCAGTTATAAAGAAATGAAGAGATTAAAATGCAGGAAGTATGATGAATTTCGGTTTTGAGTCTACTACTGTTGGAAATGGAAAACCGACCGCAGTGTGTCTTTTGTTTCGAAGTTCTACCTACTATAAGCATGCTTCCTAATAAAATAAAACTACATTGGAAGTCAAATCACGGTAGTTTGATAACGAACTACGAGAATACTTTTACCGCAAGTTAAAAGAAATAACAGAACAAAAAACTTTCACTAAATGAGCTACGATTTTTACAAAACCTCTTTCAACTTATAAAGTTCCCTACCTTATACCAAATCGCAAGAAACCTCACACCGAAGCGGTAGAACTTACTTCACCAGCTGTTACGGACATGGTATCTGCTATGATGGACGACTCATCTGCTAACAAGGGAACCTCCCCATCGCACCCCCCTCAGATTTAGTTATAAGTTGGCACAGTGGATAGGCCTTGAAAAACTGAACACAGATCAATTGAGAAAACAGGAAGAAGTTGTGTGGAACTGTGAAAAAATAAGCAAAATATACAAACTGAGTAGTTCATGGGAAGATATGCAACATTAAGGACATTGGGAACGCAGGAGCGCCGTGGTCTCGTGGTAATGTGAGCAGCTGCGGAACGGAAGGTCCTTGGTTCAAATCTTCCATCCAGTGAAAAGTTTAATTTTTTTATTTTCAGTTTATGTGACAAACTATTGTGTTTTCATCACTTTTTTGGGAGTGATTATCACATCCACAAGAAAACCTAAATCGGGCAAGGTAGAAGAATCTTTTTACCCATTCGCCAAGTGTACAAGTTAGGTGGGTCGACAACATATGTCTGTCATGTGACGCACATGCCGTCACCAGTGTCGTATAGAATATATCAGACATGTTTTCCTGTGGAGGAATCGGTTGACCTATGACCTTGCGATCAAATGTTTTCGGTTCCCATTGGAGAGACACGTCCTTTCGTCTACTGATCGCACGGTTTTGCGGTGCAGTCGCAAAACACAGACACTAAACTTATTACAGTGAACAGAGACGTCAATGAACGAACGGACAGATAATAACTATGCAAAAATAAAGAAAGTAAAATTTTCACTCGAGGGAAGACTTGAACCAAGGACCTCTCGTTTTGCAGCTGCTCAAGCTACCACGGGGCCACGGCGCTCCTGAGCTCACATTGTCATGATGTCGCCTATGTGGCCCATGGACTACTCAGTTTGTATATTTTGCTTATTTTTTCATAGTTCCACACAACTTCTTCCTGTTTTCTCAATTGATCTGTGTTCCGTTTATCAAGGCCTATCCACTGTGCCAACTTATAACTAAATCTGAGGGGGGTGCGATGGGGAGGTTCACTTGTAAGCAACTGGTAGTGTGTCTTCGACAGACAACACTATTAGTCGTCGAATACTTGATCGTTTTGAAATACTGCTCATTTATGGTAGAGAACAACATTAATTTCGAAAATTGTGTAGGCGTGAGGACAGACAGTGGTCGTAGTTTGTTACGTGGGGTTGCAAGCTCTGGACCTTCAAGATGTGCCTCTTGCTATTTGGACACGGTACACCAAGAAGCACTGGTATCAAAAAGAATGAGCCTTCTCCTTCATGAGGTTCTTCAATCAATGATCGAAGTAGTAAATTTCATTAAAAGTCGGTCGCTTGTGTGTATACAGCTACAGTTACATACACAATACTCAAACCGCCGTGAATTAGCAAACGGTGTTTTGAATTATACCAGTTATTAGGACTGTTTCCCGTTCCATTCACGTATGGAGAGCCTGAAGACTGTTTAAATGCCTCTGCGCGATCTGTTATTAATCTAATCTTGGCCACATCATCACTACGGGAGCGACACATAGCAGCTTGTATATTCCTAGATTTATGATTTAGCATCTTTGTCACTTACCACAAACAAACTTTTGACCATTCGTGCTGCCCTTTTCTGTATAACTTCAATATCCTATGTTAGCCCTATTCCGTACGGGACATAAGCGCCTGAGGTCGCATGAATGGCTTGTAAGCCATCTCTTTTGTAGACTGATCGAATTTTGCTGTTATTCCACCACTGAACCGGAGTCTGCCACCTGCTTTACCTGTGACTGAGTGTATGGGATCGATCCATTTTATAGCCCAGCAAAGCGTTACGCTCAGGTATATGTATGAGTTCTTTCCAACTGTGACTCGTTGATACTGTCGTCATTCGTTTTGTGAAGTGCATAGTTTTACATTTTTGAACATTTAGAGCAAGTTCCCTATCTTGGCACGATTTTGAAATCTTCATTATAGATAACTTTATAATCTATGAGAAGTCTGAAGTTAATGCTGTCTATTGGATCATTAAGATGCAACATGAACAGCAAGGGTCCCACGCACGAAGTTACTTAAACATCTGTCGATGATTCTCCATTCACGATAACATGATGCGTCCTCCCTACCAACCATCCCTCAATCCAGTCACAAATTTCACTTCATAGCCCATACGATCGTGCTTGCGATATAAGCGTAGATTTGAAACTGAGTCAAATGCTCTTTTTGAAAAATCGAGAAAATGCATCTTCCTGATTGCCTTCATCCATTGCTTTCAGGATGTCATGAGAGAAAAAAGTGCTAGTTGGGTTTCACTCGGTGTGTGTGTTTCTGGAATCCATGCTGATTGGCACAGTGAAGATCATTCTCTTAGAGATAGCTCAAAATGTGTTCTAAGATTCCACAACAAATGGATATCAAGGATACTATCAAGATGTTTTCAACAGATGAGTGTTGGAATGGGGGCTGAGCACATTTTATTACTCTCAGTGGCTTTCAAGTGGGAGTCTGTCGAAAAGGGTGTATGTACTTCAGTCTTCTTTTGTTGGAAACGTTTGAGCTGTGAGAAGTTCGTAGACAGTGACTTCGTTATGAAGCTGACGTATATTTGTGACATCTTTGAAAACCTCAGTTCATTGAATGTATACCTTAAAGGTAATGAGACCAACATTTTGCAACTGTCAGCCTTCAGAAAGGAATTCACTGTTGTGGAAGACGAAGTTGGATGCTATATACATTATCTATATCCTGATCTTCACAGGGTTTTAAAAAACTTTCAGTTGAATGAGGAATTGAAGTTTGTGTTCTTGAGTCAATAAACTTAACTCATTTACCTTTTGAAGTACTTCACTGAAATTCACCACAATTGAACCAACGATCCTGTTAGTACGAAACATCCGTCAACTCTTACCACTGAAGAACAAGCCATACATTGATATTTCTTCAGACTCCACATAGAAATGGAAATACATTCCCTCATCATCGCTTGAGTTTTACTGCGCGTTAAAACAAGCGTATCCGTAAATAGGTAACAAGCCCCTACGAATATTGGTGCCTTTTGCAACATCCTACTCACATGAGGTGGTTTTTTTTTTAGGCACTGGCAGTCAGTACGAAATGCAGATCGCGAATGAATGTGGAGAAATATGCTAGTCGCAGTTTCCAATCTTCTGCCGAGGCTCGAAGAATTGATGATGAAACAGCAAATTCATCCTTCCCATTGATTTCGTTGCAAGAACAAGATACAATAACATCAAAAATGCATTAAAACGCATGTCAGCTGTTAAGAAAGAAATAACTAATTTTTTTCGCAACTTAAGTTTATTTACCCAACCCTGCGAGTCTGATTTCACGTGCAAAAGGAGACGCGATTGTTTGTTCAGCTCAGGCGAGCCGTGGGCCCGAAAAGTTTCAAGAATCGGTCTGGCCTTTGCTTTACATGCGATTGGTTTCACGTAGTTCTGTCTGTTACCATTTTTAAGAACAGACAGGCTGCGCAGTGATAAGTTGAGACAGCGAAGTGTAGTGGTAAGCCCCGGCCCGTCTAGTGTTTGAATGGAGCTGCATGGCACGCAGCTGGCGCGTTATATGCACCCAGATAGCAGCAGCGCGCTGACACACATTGTTACTGCCGTATCCGTCGCAAGCCCCATTTAGCTGGCACCTGGCGCAGTTCCCTCAGTGCACCTGCACCCACTGCTGCGGTTATCATTTCGCATTCAGTTCACTGCTCCAGCGTGGCTAGCGGGGAGTGCCTACGTGTTCCCTACGTGCGCTCTAATTTCACTTGTCTCCTCATTATGAACCACAGTACGTGCAAACTGTACGTGATTTCCAACCGAATATTCGTCACCGCTACAATTGTAAATCTAGCATTTCAAAAGGTTTGTTAACAACAGACTCGTTATATTCACTTGTTTACTACACAATGTGATTAACTCTCTTCAGATCACGAAGAGCGTTTTTTAATAATTTTGGATTGTCTACTGTCATTGTGTGATATTAAGAGACGACAGTGGAGTGGAGAAAGACATCGTGGAACATACAGGACTAAGAGACATCTGCATCAACCACCTGAAGCAAAATGGTGGAGATGGAAGATAGGTTACTGAAACAGAAAGTAACCGACGCATCTAAGCTACATCAGACTGCAGTTTCTTCTGTAAAAGAAGCCGTTAATCACAAATTATAACAAATTCAACATCATCCATCTGATACTTGCGACAAACGTCTCGTCCCGATTTTTCAAGTATTGCAGTCTTCAACAGTACACATACTGGTTATTGCGACAAGTTTCATAATGTTTTGCACTCGCCTTCCATTATGTCATCCACTCGTTCGTCCTTTGCTGTTGGAATGCTGCAAAGAACTCCGTGAACATCCATTCGCCTGACCAGCTGACATGTTTCGTGCATCTCCATGTTCGTTACGGCCATAATTCTGCCATCCACTCCACCCTATTCCGAATATCCATTTCTTTTGTTTTCCAGTAACTGTGAACATGGATTTTTAAACGTTCCATTACGGAAACAGCGAAACCTTTGTTTTGTAAACTATTTAGATTACCGAAAATACCAGAGTCCCCTTTTTTATTCCTATTGCTGTCCATCTACAGTAGTCTAAATGTAACGGCTCATCACCTGATCTTAAAACTTCGGATCATCTCGTTTCGATTAATCGGATTACAAGAGATTGAGACAATACCAAAACTGCTACTAACGAAAAAACTTCTTTAAATTCCGTGATGTACCTTTTGGAGTGAGATTATTTAACAGGTCACGTGACATTGGAATTTGTTAATTCATCTGTTAGTATAAATAGATAGGGTTGTCAGACAAGACTTTTACTTAACTAATGACGGTGTATATTATTTTACTTCACCTGCTTAATTATTGGACACTACCCATCCTACCTGTCGCCATTTTTAACATTTGGTTGTAGCTGCTGCAGTTCATTCCATTGAACCCATTTCGTAATACGGATGTTCAGGGCCTGCCTCTTAAATCTTTCCCTAGGGTTTTTTTCCTTCAAACCTATTTTTCGAAGCTGGTAGGTCAATGTAGGTGTCGAATTAATTTATTCTTTCCTTCTTTTCTTGCAGTATTTATTCACTGGATTTTATTTCAGTCCGAGATGTCTTTGTGGCTCTTCTCCATACCCATATTACTATTTCTTCTAATTTTTTTTCTTTTTCTATATAGTTCACACTTCACTACCTTTGCATAAAATACTCCAAATAAGTGTCTCGGTTAACTTCTTTCATTTTACTATGTTAAGGTGGTTGTTAATAAATTACTCTAATTTCTGAAGATCTGTTTGATTATTGCAGTTGTTTCTTTGATATCCATTGTCATCAATTGAAAATCATTCACTTGCATTATTATTAACTACATATGACGGTAGTATCTGTTCCCGAAAGAACAGTTACCGTGGCTGACCATGCAGCTTGCCCCGGTCGGGGCACACATTTTCAACATGTCTCCAATGAAGTACATCAACGCCTGTTTGCAGCTGGGGTGTCCATTTAATTATCATTGCATTATTATTGTTTTTCCTATCTTAATCTTTGCCCTACTTGTCTGTTCGATTTGTGCATCACCATTGTTTTAGTACACTTTGTGTTTAATTTTCAGTTTTTGTCACCAGACACAATATTTAACATACAGCTTGTGACCCCCCCCCTCTCTCTCTCTCTCTCTCTCTCTCTCTCTCTCTCTCTCTCTCTCTCTCTCTCTCACACACACACACACACACACACACACACACACACACACACACACAGATGGGGGGGGGGGGGACGAGAGGACAATTGCTTGTAGTTGTTCAAATGGTTCAAATGGCTCTGAGCACTATGGGAGTTAACATCTGAGGTCATCAGTCCCCTAGACTTAGAACTACTTACACCTAACTAACCTAAGGACATCACACACATCCATGCCAGAGGCAGTATTCGAACGTGTGACCGTAGCGGTCGCGCGGTTCGAGACTGAAGCGCCTAGAACTGCTCGGTCACAGCGGCCGGCGCTTATACTTGTGTAAACGCGAATTTAGTAGTAAGAGTATGTTCTTTTGCCTTGATGGCCGTAATGTGTCGTGCATCGAGACACCTAAAAGTACTGGAGATACGTAGCAATTACCAAATATGTATCATATTTTTCATTGCGAGAAACAGGGTGAAACCTTTTAACACCAGAATCGTTTTCCTACGGCAGGGATGTATTTTATAAGAAATAAAGAATAAGAAAAATAGTTTATATGATGTTCATTCCGAATAGTATGTTTTAAAAAACTGGTATAAAATACACAATTTATATTAGTAACCTACTACATAGGACGTTCATAAGCATGAATAAATATTTTCACTGCTCTTTCAGACAGCTGCCTTCCAATCACTGCCACAAATAATGTTTCATTTTTCACCATCACGGTTCATAAATTTCGTTTTACTTTGTGCCAGTCAAATTTGGGGCTGCTCTATCGATAGGTGACATAAAATTACAATTTGCGCGTAATTTTGGGTGTAATGAGTACCAGAAGTTCATTTTCTGCCGACAATGGGTTGTTACCCGAAGCGCTCGAGAAGGGGTCTTCGTTGGAGCTGACTCCACCTATACGTTATTAGAACAAAACAAAATACACCTTCCGAAACAAAGGAAAAAACAGCTGACGTCTTTTGTGGGAGAAATCCTGTGTGTTTATTACCAAATTCTACCGAGGAACACTACAGATCTTTCACTGAGGTGGTATGCCATTGCCTTCTTCCGAACTTTGAACTGACTTCACTCACCGGTTAACCGGTTACTTTGGGGAGGGGGTTGTCTAAATTTTAACGTGGATTCAGAACCACGGTATATAGAAAGACTAGTAAAGGGACTTTAAACTGTTGCGGACTTATTCCTTTGAAATCGGTAGCATGTGTGTTTGGCGTCAGATTGATTTACCACATCAGTAAAGATACCAACAAAAAAAACGAGAAAGTGGTATCTTGTTTAACAAGTATTGTCATGGTAAATAATTATGTTCATGAGTGGAATGAGTGTGATTGACGTAATATTTGCCGGGAGCTCTCTACAGCTCTACATAATTCCCAGGAAAGAACCCACATGACGAGTTTCAACAATCGCGTGATCTGGAAAAATCACTAAATGTGATGTCGGAGCCAAACGGATGTTATCCCTGGCCTGTGCAGGGCAGTTAACCGTTTTCATGTATCTCTTGGCGTGTGCTAGGCGCTCGGGGTTAACGCGGCAATGTGAGCGTCAAAGCTACCTTTACTGGTGCGTAAAGATGTAATCTTCGCACGAGATTCTCCAAACTGCGTATAAACGTAGCTCTTTGCGCTCCAAGTGCCTCATTCGCATTGGAAGTTGCCGCAACAGCAGACGTTAAATATCTGCGACAGAGTGCCCTAAGAACACTTTGATATTCGTATACACTAGATTTTATGTCCTGTTCACACACCTTCATAACATCGCTTGGATTTACAGCTGTGGTACACAATAGACAGGCCGTTTTCGCAGAGAAAGAGTAACAGGGGCTAAGTACCACTGGTCGGCTGGCTGACGAACTGACTGGAATTGTATTCTATTTGGAAAAAGAAGTTCAGCGTGGCGTCTCTCTCTCTCTCTCTCTCTCTCTCTCTCTCTCTCTCTCTCTTTTCCACGCTTCCCCCCACCCGCTCCTCTCTCCATTTCCCATCCTCCAAAACCCAACTTGCCTCTTACTGCTGCTACTACTACTGCTACTATTATAATAATGACGATTTGTTTATCTTGATTTAACAAAAATGCTATGAAATAGCAGTTGCAAACAGTTACAGCATTTAAAAAGTGTTGGTCTGAAAATTTAAGGACATCATGTCGTGCAATTGATATAAGAACTATAATGGCAACAAACTCTTAGACATCGCAATTTACGCAGTATAAAATCGAAGTCTGTATTCGCCGTTATCAGTATTCAGTCTAGCACTAGGTTATGCACTCATTTCTGGAGATCATGGCGGTAAGAGCGTGTAAATTAGGGTAATTCTGTTTCTTTGAATCATTTCCGCCAACGTTATGGAAATTAGCCTCCCTGTAATATTTTTCTTTGTGTGTGGCGAGGGGGCATTACCTTTCTTTCTTGGCATTCTCAAATTCCTGTGGTTTGCTAATACTATCTGTGAACACATTCGAACTCTGTCTGATTTATTTTCGGCGACAAGTACCGTCAACCTATCAATAAGCGCCTTCACTAAATTGGAATGTTCTCCACAGGCGGTCAGTATGCAAGCACATCCATGTGAGCAAGAAACTGAAAAGTATCAGGGGTTGAGCGCAGCTTGTAATTTCGTAGAATTCGGTGCCATTTGGAGACTCACAGTTTCCATGTTTCTTATCGTGCGAAAGTTAGCTGCGAAATATGGAAATGGATGTATGTAGTATTATGATCACTTTCGCTAAAAAAGGTTCAAATGGCTCTGAGCACTATGGGACTTAACTGCTGTGGTCATAAGTCCCCAAGAACTTAGAACTACTTAAACCTAACTAACCTAAGGACATCACACACATCCATGCCCGAGGCAGGATTCGAACCTGCGACCGTAGCGGTCGTGCGGTTCCTGACTGTAGCGCCTTTAACCGCTCGGCCACTCCGGCCGGCAACTTTCGCTAAAATATTTTTTTGGTGGGGGGAGCAGTTCCTTTAACCTCCCTGCCCCCCCCCCCCCCCCCCCCCCCGCAGCCTTCACCTTTTGCATCAACGCCTGCCGTGTGGTGTGTTCATATGATTTGTTGAGTCTTACCCACGAAAGGCAAGTCCAGCGTTAGTGGAACACCCCCTCCCAGGCGTTTCTGCGCACTGCGTCGCCATTGATGTAAGTCACGCAGCGGAAGGGTCGGTATAATTTCGTGTAGCAATCTATACGTTTGCCATGTGGCTTTGATTGGTAGTATGTAGAGACTCGCCTGCTCGCTCATCACTTTGTATACAGACTGTAATACAGAGTGATCACAAATGAATCATCGGGTTTTGGATGAACGTATTTCACGAAGTATTATGCGAAAACTGTGAATGATGCATAGTATGAAAAGTCATATTTTCAAGATTATTACACAGCATTATTAATATTTTATGTCCTGCTTTCCTTATTCCACGTGCAAACACTTACGCGTCACTAAACTAAAAACGATGCATGTTCGAGCAAGTACGTCAGTGTACCAAACTCAAGCCTTGATGCGATCCTGACGTTCAGTCAGTGTTGTCAGAAAAGGTAGTACTGTTGTTAGCAAAGGTGGTACTTAAACATTTTCTTTCACGCATCGCCATAGAAAAGTAATAACGAGCTGTAAGATGAAGAGACCTCGGGGGCCGCTTGAGGAGTGCAAAATCATCCTGAGCGCAGAGCCCAATCCAGCGGTTTGGAAAGTCAACATTGAGACAGGGACTCTGTACTCTGTGCCAGTGATAGGTATCACTTTAGGAAACAACCAGTCTTAGAACGTATGTAGATACTAGTTCTGCATGACCGAGTAAGCGCGCTCAAAAAGCCGTCCCGGATAGGCTGCCCGCATTAGTTACTTCGGAGCACAGGTGACATGATTGTCCTAAATAATCTTTGACTCTAAAGACGTTAGGGTGCGTTCATGCTACCAGCTCATGCTGCCAGCTCGCTGCTCGTCGGCATGGCATGGCATGGCATGGCAAGGCAAGGCAATGATGATTGAAACCCATTTGTCTCACCCGCTCATTTTTAACCTACACCATGGCTGCTCGTCCCGATCCTCTCTAGGCGATGATACCAAGCTGGTTTGTGTTGCGCGTTGCGTACATCGCCGTTTTTCGTGAACCTTGAGCCTTGACTGGCTGCTTAAAGGGCACTCCAGTAGTGCAGTGTTCGACTGCTGCTCGTTGTACGGTTTTCGGGGCCTACACGCAACACAGTATTATTCCTTGCGAGCTGTGAAGACAATTCAGTAACGCCAAAAGTAATTGACGATTTTAAACTGACACTTATTCAGCCGTTTTTACTATAAAAGAAAGTCAGTTCCAATTAGTCTTGGTTTCATTACATTAATGTCCTTAAATAAATACTGTTCGTAACAGCTATGCATAGCTTTTTCAAAGTGAAGATAAGGTCGGTCTAAAGCCTCCAATTATATTTCGAAGTGGGTTTTGTAAAGAAACTAAACCATGGAAATAAAACACATGCAGGCAGCCAATATGTATTTATACACTGTTGCGCCAAAGAAACTTGTATGGGCATGCGTATTCAAATACAGAGGTATATAAACAGGCAGAATACAGCGCTATGGTCGGCAACGCCTATATAAGACAACAAGTGTTTGGCGCAGTTGTTAGATCAGTTACTGCTGCTAAAATGGCTGGTTTTGAAGGTTTCAGTGAATTTGAAGGTGGCGTTACAGCCGGCGCACTAGCGATGGAACACAGCATCTCAGAGTTGGCGATGAAGTGGGGATTTTCCCGTACGATCATTTCACAAGTCCACCTTGAATATCAGGAATCCGGTGAAACGTCAAATCTTCGACATCGCTGTGGCCGGAGAAAGATCCTGCAAGAACGGGAACAACGACGCCTGAAGAGAATCGTTCAGCGTGACAGATGTGCAACCCTTCCGCAAACTGTTGCACATTTCAGTGCTGGGCCATCAACCATTCAACGAAACATCATCGATATCGGCTTTCGGAGCCGAAGGCCCACTCGTGTAGTCTTGATGACTGCACGACCCACGGCTTTATGCCTCACCTGGGCCCGTCAACACCGACATTGGACTGCTGATGACTGGAAACATGTTGCCTAGTCGGACTAGTCTCGTTTAAAATTGTATCGAGCGTGTGGACGTGTATGGGTGTGGGGAGAACCTCATGAATCCATGGGCCCTGCATGTCAGCAGGGGAATGTTCAAGCTGGTGGAGGCTCTGTAATAGTGTGGAGCGTGTGCAGTTGGAATGATGTGGGACCGCTGATACGTCTAGATACGACTCTGACAGGTGACACGCACATAAGCATCTTGTCTGATCACCTGCATGCACTCGTGTCCGTTCTGTCATTCGGACAGACTAGGGCAATTCCAACAGGACAATGTGACAGTCACACGTCCAGAATTGCTACAGAGTGGCTCCAGGGACAGCCTTCTGAGTTAAAACACTTCCGCTGGCTACCAAACTCACCAGACATGAACATTATTAAGCATATCTGGAATGCCTTGCAACGTGCTGTTCAGAACAGATCTCCACACCCCTCGTACTCTTACGGATTTATGGACAGCTCTACAGGATTCATGGTATCAATTCCCTCCAGCACTACTTCAGACATTAGTCGAGTCCATCCCACGTCGTGTTGCGGCACTTCTGCGTGCTCGCGGGGGCCCTACACGATATTAGGCAGGTGTACCGGTTTCTTTGGGTCTTCAGTGTATTAGAATCTTACAAACTTAAATTGAAACTTAAAACTAAGAGAAAATAAAACAAATAAAACCAAAACTTAATTAGACAAACATCTTCGTTTTGCAGAGTTCCTTGGAGATATATTCCATGTCGAAATTCTGAGAATTCTGGGCAATAGCCGTCTGTTCTGTAGGTCTAACATAGCGTCTTCAATCTCACCTCAAAAGGATTTTGGAACACTTTTATTTAGGGTTCTGGATTCTTAAATTCTGTGAGTCTTTCCTCATACTAAGTTATTTTTTGCGGGAAGAAATCCAGTGTCTCTTGATTTCGCGTAGACAAGGTCTCCCAACGACCAAACCATCTTTCCAGTGTCTGTTTTTCAAACAAGATAAAATTTTTAATAAATGCTTGAATATCGCCATACAGTTATGCACTTCAATAATTTATACCGTGGAGGTCGGCGAAATATTTAGTTACGTCAACTAAAAAAGTCAAATCATTCAACCATTGTTCGTTCTCCAAAACCGTGACATTTTTTACTGTGGCGATCATAAAGGTTTTTATTTCTCCCAACAGAGAATAAAATCGTGTTAGCGTTGGTGATCGTCTGAGACAGCGAACTCGGCAAAAAGTAAATCATATCATGCCCCGGACCTCCTTCAGACAGGAAGGTCTGTTATGATTTAATCCTCTTGCGCGTATGAAATTGACAGTCAATGTTACCTTTTCTATCACATCCTTCAAATCGAGAACTTCAGCAATCAGCTGATCATAGTGAATAATGCAGTGGTGTTTCAGAATCCTGCGTGTCATGCTATTACTCTATTCAAAGTCAAAGTGCTCGCGGTAAACATGAAGATCAAACTTGTATATATAACTTCTTACTCTTCATATAATTTCTTGTCTGTTATTGCTCCTTTCATTCAACGTAAGTCAAGTAATTCCTCGGTTACATTGTAATTACGTCTCCTCACACAAAGACTGCCTACGGGTCAGTATCTGAAACCTTAGCACTTTCATCAAGCGCTGAAGTGTAAAATAAACATTCTTCATTTTTGATTAGAGTGAAATTTCAGTATCTTCTGCCATGTCGTCAACTCGTGGTGCAGTGGTTTGATGTGACAAGCTTGTATTTTTCGCTAACGGTATCTGGTCTGGACACAGTGTGATGCAAATATTTCCAAACATTTTTTGATGAATACTTCATGAGACAAATGTTTTCTCCTTTGGCAATAGCTTCTGCTATTTTAAAGCTTAGTTTTGCTATATTTTCTGAGTTTTCTTGTTGTTTCTTAAACATGGCTTGCTCTCCGGTCATTTTTTTCCGTGAATAGATTCGATTGAATCTTATTTGGCCACTATATTCATCATACTTAGAAGCATGTTCCGTGTTTCGTAGGATAATAGCGCTTTTTGTTGTACGCCTTCCACACTGATATTGTCATTACATATGAGACACATTGTGGTTCCATTTTGTTGAATCACAATATATACTTCAGCCATGTCGGTTTGAATGCACGACGTTCTGCGTCAACTTTCCGTTTTTTCATGGATGACCTGACTGCATTAACAATCATGGATCGTTCATTGATAATCAGTACAGCCAACAAAAACCTATCGTCGTAATCACATGAGGCTTCTGGAACAAAATTATAAATATACTCATCAACCTCATTGCTCGATCTTAAAACCAAAATAAAATATAGGTAAATAAGTACGAGAGAGGCGAAGTAGGTCTCCAAAAAACGTGAATTATAATAAAACTGAATTCTTCTTCCCTAACCGTACGCGCGTCGAAGGGACAGATATATTTATATTTCGGCATCAGTTTACAAGGTTAAATTACACTTTAAATTTCCAACGCTTTGGTGCTCGTAAACGAGCGTCGTTTTCGGACAACGTTGCCGCATTCCATTCTATTCCACATCATGGAATTCGACGCGAAACATGTGCGACAGAGGTCGATCGGTTCTAGGCGCTTCAGTCTGGAACCGCGCGAGCGCTACGGTCGCAGGTTCGAATCCTGCCTCGGGCATTGATGTGTATGATGTCCTTAGGTTACTTAGGTTTAAGTAGTTCTAAGTTCTAGGGGACTGATGACCTCAGATGTTAAGTCCCATAGTGATCAGAGCTATTTATGTGCGACAGAGAAAATGTACGCGGAAGAGTGGATAATAAACAGTAGTTGCCATGTATGTTCACCGAACAAGCGGTATCACTGGCAATATGGCCGCCATACTAGGCGGAATGTCAGCAGCTCGCAGAAATGCTGGAATCATGGTGAACATACGCCGGACTACTCGGCTGTATTACTCGGCCCCACGGCCATATTTTCAGCCACACATTGCCAGAAATATTATGCTCGTGTACAACCCCATTACAAGCAGATTTCACACACGGCCACATACACAGCCGCCCACACTATGCCACACGCATCTGTCGCTTTTATAACTAGTATGTTAACTAATTAATAGGCGACCTCTGGCGTTAACTACACTATTGGCCATTAAAATTGCTACACCGAGAAGAAATGCAGATGATAAACGGGTATTCATTGGACAAGTATATTATACTAGAACTGACATGTGACTACATTTTCACGCAATTTGGGTGCATAGATCCTGAGAAATCAGTACCCAGAATAACCACCTCTGGCCTTGATACGCCTGGGCATTGAGTCAAACAGAGTTTGGATGGCGTGTACAGGTACAGCTGCCCATGCACCTTCAACACGATATCACAGTTCATCAACAGTAGTGACTGGCGTGTTGTGACGAGCCAGTTGCTCGGCCACCATTGACCAGACGTTTTCAATTGGTGAGAGATCTGGAGAATGTGCTGGCCAGGGCAGCTGTCGAACATTTTCTGTATCCAGAAAGGCCCGTGCAGGACCTGCAACATGCGGTCGTGCATTATCCTGCTGAAATGTGGGGTTTCGCAGGGATCGAATGAAGGGTAGAGCCATGGGTCGTAACACATCTGAAATGTAACGTCCACTGTTCAAAGTGCCGTCAATGCGAACAAGAGGTGACCGAGACGTGTAACCAATGGCACCCCATACCATCACGCCGGGTGATACACCAGTATGGCGATGACGAATACACGATTTCAATGTGCGTTCACCGCGATGTCGCCAAACACGGATGCGACCATCGTGGTGCTGTAAACAGAACCTGGATTCATCCGAAAAAATTACGTTTTGCCATTCGTGCTCAGAGGTTCGTCAATGAGTATACAATCGCAGGCGCTCCTGTCTGTGATGCAGCGTCAAGGGTAACCGCTGATAGTCCATGTTGCTGCAAACGTCGTCGAACTGTTCGTGCAGATGGTTGTTGTCTTGCAAACGTCCCCATCTGTTGACTCAGGGATCGAGACGTGGCTGTACGATCCGTTACAGCCATGCGGATAAGATGCCTGTCGTCTCGACTGCTAGTGATACGAGGCCGTTGGCATCCAGCACGGCGTTCCGTATTACCCTCCTAAACCCACCGATTCCATATTCGGCTAGCAGTCATTGGATCTCGACTAACGCGAGCAGCAATGTCGCGATTCGACAAACCGCAATAGGGATAGGCTACAATCCGACGTTTATCAAAGTCGGAAACGTGATGGTACGCATTTCTCCTCCTTACACGAGGCAGCACAACAACGTTTCACCAGGCAACGCCGGTCAACTGCTGTTTGTGTATGAGAAATCGGTTGGAAAGTTTCCTCATGTCAGCACGTTGCAGGTGTCGCCACCGGCGCCAAACTTGTGTGAATGCTTTGAAAAGCTAATCATTTGCATATGACAGCATCTTCCTGTCTGTTAAATTTCCTGGTGTAGCAATTTTCATGGCCAGTAGTGTGTTAAGCAACGTCCAACCAGTGCAACAGCACAGTGTGTCTCAGTGACTGAACTGAAAGAAAGAAAGAAAACGAGCGAGCAAGCGAACGATGGCGGGTAAGGATATCACGACGCGACGCCCTTGCGGCCAACGTAGCACGCGCATGTGCCACTGGTGGGGAAACGCGCGGCAAATATCATGAACGGAAGAGGGCAGGTAGTAGGTCAGCAAGTACCACATTGCGTACTTGTTGGCACCCGGGCGCAGTCGAAATAACAGGTTAATTTTTTCAACGGTGTTCTCATTTAATACTGTGATTCTACACAGAGTACGCGAAGGAACTTGCCCCCCTTCTTGCAGCGGTGTACCGTAGGTCTCTAGAAGAGCGTAGCGTTCCAAAGGATCGGAAAAGGACACAGGTCATCCCCGTTTACAAGAAGGGACGCCGAACAGATGTGCAGAACTATAGACCTATATCTCTAACGTCTATCTGTTGTGGAATTTTGGAACACGTATCATGTCCGAGTATAATGACTTTTCTGGAGACTAGAAATCTACTCTGTAGGAATCAGCATGGGTTTCGAAAAAGACGGTCGTGCGAAACCCAGCTCGCGCTATTCGTCCACGAGACTCAGAGGGCCATAGACACGGGTTCCCAGGAAGATGCCGTGTTTCTTGACTTCCGCAAGGCGTTTGATACAGTTCCCCACAGTCGTTTAATGAACAAAGTAAGAGCATATGGACTATCAGACCAATTGTGTGATTGGATTGAAGAGTTCCTAGATAGCAGAACGCAGCATGACACTCTCAATGGAGAGAAGTCTTCCGAAGTAAGAGTGATTTCAGGTGTGCCGCAGGGGAGTGTCGTAGGACCGTTGCTATTCACAATATACATAAATGACCTAGTGGATGACATCGGAAGTTCACTGAGGCTTTTTGCGGATAATGCTGTGGTATATCGAGAGGTTGTAACAATGGAAAATTGTACTGAAATTGAGGAGGATCTGCAGCGAATTGACGCATGGTGCAGGGAATGGCAATTGAATCCCAATGAAGACAAGTGTAATGTGCCTCGAATACATAGAAAGAGAGATCCCTTATCATTTAGCTACAATATAGCAGGTCAGCAACTGGAAGCAGTTAATTCCATAAATTATCTGGGAGTACGCATTAGGAGTGATTTAAAATGGAATGATCATATAAAGTTGATCGTCGGTAAAGCAGATGCCAGATTGAGATTCATTGGAAGAATCCTAACGAATGCAATCCGAAAACAATGGAAGTAGGTTACAGTACGCTTGTTCGCCCACTGCTTGAATACTGCTCACCGGTGTGGGATCCGTACCAGATAGTGTTGACAGGGGAGATAGAGAAGATCCAACGGAGAGCAGCGCGCTTCGTTACAGGATCATTTAGTAATCGCGAAAGCGTTACGGAGATGATAGATAAACTCCAGTGGAAGACTGCAGGAGAGACGCTCAGTAGCTCGGTACGGGCTTTTGTTGAAGTTTCGAGAACATACCTTCACCGAGGAGTCAAGCAGTATATTGCTACCTCCTACGTATATCTCGCGAAGAGACCATGAGGATAAAATCAGAGATGAGAGCCCACACAGTGGCATACCGACAATCTTTCTTTCCACGAACAATACGATACTGGAATAGAAGGGAGAACCGATAGAGGTACTCAAGGTACCCTCCGCCACACACTGTCAGGTGGCTTGCGGAGCATGGATGTAGATGTGTCTGAAAAATTAACTTTGTCGGTCTGTGGCGGCCATATAATGGACAGCCCTGATCTAAGCATATAATTATTTGCGCCTTATGGCACTACTCATTCCCAGAATTGCAAAAGCCTGTTAGTCAAACTCAGAGACAAAAACATCTATGAATGTAATTACTTTAGCATCTGCCGTTTATCATCTCCAACTGGAAAGGAATCAAGCGCAATGTGCAGCTTTTATTATGCTACGTCCACTGCAAAGTCTCATCTCAGATTATTTTTGTTGTTCCATATAGGAAATAAGTATTCTGGTAATTGTAGAATATGGACAACAAATAACTGTTTACGGTTTTTGATGTTGCCGAGCAACACTTATGCAATAATTTTTAAATGGACATGCCGCCATTTGACTGTACTGTTGTTTATTTAATTACGACCCAGGTAATTGCCATTTTCAAGTGATTGAGTTTGTCATTAACATTAATATGACGTGCTCCTACTATTAGTTACTGATATTTTTACAAGATGATTATTTTATATTTGACATTTCGTGGGGAGCGAATATTTTTCTTAATTTATGACCAAATTGAGCTTGGTTTCTTGTATTATATGTTAATGACATAAACTCCATCACTTGAAAGTGGAATAAAAGGCCGAAAACTAGGTCGTAATTAAATAAACAAAACTTCATTCTGATGGCGGTGTGTTAATTTAAAAAATAAAAAAATAATAAATATCTGTTTGCTTTTAATAATGTGAAATGAGACTATTGTAAAACCATAGCAGATTGTCCAGTATAAGCGGACGTCGCCGAGGGAAAAAATTCGTATACATTTAGATTTTTCTAGACGCGGTCATTGAAATAACACGAGGGACTGACACTAGACCTGCACTGATGGATGTCCTGCAGTGTTTGACTCAACGCTAAACCAAGCTAAAGTCGAGCAGCATTGACACCAATCAGTTCAAAATGGTTCAAGTGGCTCTGAGCACTATGCGACTTAACGTCTGAGGTCATCAGTCGCCTAGAACTTAGAACTACTTAAACCTAACTAACCTAAGGACATCAAACACATCCATGCCCGAGGCAGGATTCGAACCTGCGACCGTAGCGGTCGCTCGGCTCCAGACTGTAGCGCCTAGAACCGCACTGCTACTCCGGCCGGTCACCAATCAGTAACTCGCATTTACTGATGATGAAAGGAGACAAACCCGCCAGGGTAGCCGAGAGCGCTAATGCGCTGCTTCCTGGACTCGAGTAGGCGCGCTGGTCCCGGATCGAATCCGCCCGGCGGTTTTCCACATCCCGCTGGGTAAATACCGGACTGGTCCCCACGTTCCGCCTCAGTTACACGACTCGCAGACATTAGGAAACGTTCGCAGTATTCCGTGGCTTACACTAGACGCAGACAGCTGGGGTTCACTAATTCCGTCCCACGGGGTTCGGGGTGGCTGCAGGAAGGGCATCCGGACACCCTCTGCTACGAACACTGCCAAATCAATAGTAACACGGTCGACCCCGCTTTGACGAGGGACAAAAAAAAACTGAGGAAAGGAGACAGATAACTGTGTCACTACCAATTCAGGCCGGCCGAAGTGGCCGTGCGGTTACAGGCGCTGCAGTCTGGAACCGCAAGACCGCTACGGTCGCAGGTTCGAATCCTGCCTCGGGCATGGATGTTTGTGATGTCCTTAGGTTAGTTAGGTTTAACTAGTTCTAAGTTCTAGGGGACTAATGACCTCAGCAGTTGAGTCCCGTAGTGCTCAGAGCCACTACCAATTCAAAAACTTTTTTGTACTTTTAGCTATATTTCACTCGCAATTATGTATGCTCTAAAACTCCTCACGGTAAGGAACCCGAAATCAAACGTTTTCACAAGATGATTTGTAAATCAAGAGCACGTAGGTGCCAAATAGTGTCATTTCACAATGACTGTCCCGAATTATGAAAATGTAAAGGGTTTATTAAGAAACTAAGATGCTACACTACCAGATTTTTTAAACATATGCTTATTTAAGTGTCAGGAAGTCGTTTCTGAAAGTATTTGCATGGAGTGTAGCCATGTATGGAAGTGAAACATGGACGAGAAATAGTTTGGACAAGAACAGAATAGAAGGTTTCGAAATGTGGTGCTAAAGAAGAATGCTGCAGATTAGATGGGTAGATCACATAACTAATGAGGAAGTATTGTATAGGATTGGGGAGAAAAGAAGTTTTTGGCACAACTTGACTAGAAGAAGGGATCGGTTGGTAGGACATGTTCTAAGGCATCAAGGGATCACCAATTTAGTATTGGAGGGCAGTGTGGAGGGCAAAAACCGTAGAGGGAAACCAAGAGATGAATACACCAAGCAGATTCAGAAGGGTGTAGGTTGCAGTAGGTACTGGGAGATGAAGAAGCTTTCACAGGATAGGGTAGCATGGAGAGCTGCATCAAACCAGTCTCAGGACTGAAGACCACAACAACAACAATGCTTTTGAAAACTGAGAAATGTTATGGAACTAAAACCGAACGTAGACTGTATCTTATTTCACAAGGAAATTAAAACTTTTGTGGAAAAAATAAGTTCAGAAGATGAAGTGGCGTAGTATTACATGTCGTCATGAGTTTTTACAACGTGAAAATCGGAGAAGTCGACTTTCCTGTTTTCGCCGTCCCGGCCCGGCGCGAAGAGAGGATGTAGCGTAAATGCAACTAGGCACCCGGCGAAGAGCGAGGTAAGATTTGCTAGCTGCCAGCAGCACGGCTGCAGCGTAAACGTATCCTAGGCGTGTAATACGTGCTCGGTTACATCCAGCACAAGTTTCATTTGTCGTCTGTCTGTAATCATGCAGCGTGAGGAAGCCAATGCAACAACAGTTAAGACTTGAAAAATGTATACACATTGATGAACCGGGAAGGGGTAAAAAGCGAAGTATGGAGTAGACATGTTGGCTGTAGCCTGATACAGAAAGTCTACTGGGTACGTATCGTGCATGAATGACTTACTTAAGGAAACACGGTTGTAAAAAAAGTCTCACACGGACACTGCTCCTTCGTGGATACCGGCAATAATAAAAAGTAATATAGCAGCAAAGCATGTGGCATTTTGTGCTAAAGATACAAGACCTGTTGGTGCGGTTTCTGGTGGATGTTTCAGATAACTAAGCCAAGTATTAATAGATATCGATGCACAATATAGAGAAGCCATCGTTCGTTGGCATGCCACGTTCCTCTTCTATAAGTAGGCATGTCTAAATACAGGTTGATGATACTAGAAACAACATAATGCTTTCTGTTATTACGGAAGTTTCTAATAACGTACCATACGTGCTGCGACAGTTGATAGGTGGACTGATTTGCGTAATAAGGTTTCGTTACTTCACGCTTACAGCACATTACATAAACACAGATTGGCCTCCTGTGAATAATGTTCAAAAATGGCTCTGAGCACTATGGGACTTAACATCTATGGTCATCAGTCCCATAGAACTTAGAACTACTTAAACCTAAGTAACCTAAGGACATCATACACATCCATACCCGAGGCAGGATTCGAACCTGCGACCGTAGCGGTCACGCGGTTCCAGACTGAAGCGCCTAGAACCGCACGGCCACACCGGCCGGACGAATAATGTTTCATTTGCAGATAAATTCCCGGATGTTAAGAAGACAGAAGTAAATATTATAAAATAACTGAAAGAGAGGCAGGCTGATTGGAAAATTTCATCGGACATGTTGCAAATTTTCTCATTGTCTCTGACCGGGGTGCCAATATAATAAAACATTTGGAAAATTACGGAAAGCTTCCTTGTCCTGTCTATTGTATAAACAAAGACTGTTTCTTGTTAAATCATTGGCCGAACATCGCAGCAACAATAAATACGTACTGTAAAATGCATTGTATGGTTCGTAAAAAAAAAAGGCCTGTGTTCATCTCTGAAGTCTTCTCTCAAACATGAGGGCTGTATATATTGGAATAGCTTGTATATGATGCTGGAGCCCTTAAACATTCATTATAATGATGTTGCTGTTTCGCTGAAGGAAGAGTGTTCCACTTACAAATTACAGGGGATATGATAATGGGTCTGAAAGAGAACTGTGAATTTCTTGAAACCATTTAAAGACGACGCAGATGAATTAGAAGGCGAAAAATAAACTAAAGTCCAGTTGCTTCTTTTGCAGTTTCACGGACTTAAGCAATTCTGCAGTATACAAGACAGTAACTGTGAACTCAGTTTAATTACTGCAATTCCATTACGATACCAGGACAGGGCAGATGTGTGATCAACAAGCATAATTGATGTATACTAACAGATACACACTTTTTAACAAGAGGTGATAGGGTTAAAAATAGAGCCCTTTCTACGTGAGAAGGTTGTAATTACTTTCAACCATGAAATTGCTACGTGTATGTGGCAGTCTTTCCGCTATTTCCGAATGCTGGACGTAAATAAAATGTGGGAAGTTCTTAGCAGAGTACGATAAATGTGTGCAAGGTATGCAGGAACAGCATGGAGTCATTAACTCGATAGTTTTTCCATCGTTAACACTAGTGTCTTACAGTCAAATGAAAGTATTATAATTCGTATAAAATTTCAACGTGAAACACTTTTTTCTTGGTACACCTTCCACGTTCATGATTTCCGCGTCAGTTCTGTATTACTTCTTCTCTCTCTCTCTCTCTCTCTCTCTCTCTCTCTCTCTCTCTCTCTCTCTCTCTCTGTGCAATGTGGTTGCCACCCACAGAGAGAGTGAGATGGTTTCGTGGATTTGAAGATTAACAAATCGTCCACAGCTGACGAAGTGGACCTCTATAATTTAACACACGCAGGCGATGATATCTTAAAGTGATGGAACAGATAAGAAAAGGATCTATCGGGCCTGGCAGTGGTTGCAAAACATATTTCATGCGTCCCAGCAACAAGCGCACCTAGTGAAGAGTGCGTAGTAAAGTTGGCCTGTTATTAATAAATCGCCACACTCAGACCCAGAAAGCCTCGGTGATCTAATGTTGATCAACAGGAACTATAAATTCTCTTCCAAATAAATGAAAAGTTACTGTTTTAAGCTTATAATTTTCTTCGTGTGTTTTCTTAATAAAAACAGTTGTCGTTTAGATTTCAGGGATACTATTTAACGTGTACGTAGTTTCCTAATGACAGGCAGTTTTTTTTACGTGATTATACTGAAATATCAAATTGCTTTCAACATGTCTGAAGTTAACTGTGTCTTGCGTACTTGGAAATGTTACTTTTGTTCTTAAGAGAGAGAGAGAGAGAGAGAGAGAGAGAGAGAGAGAGAGAGAGACGGGGGCAGGGGCAGGGGCAGGGAGGCAGTCGTTGAGTCTGTGCAGTACGGAGTCGTGATGCGAAGCGAGGTGAGATCAGCAGCGACGAGCGAAAATGTGTATCGGACCGGGATTCGAACACGGGATCTCCTACTTACTAGGCAGATGCGGTAACCACTGCGCCATCCGATACACAGCGTTATCTCGGCATATCTCAAACCTCCACCGAACGCCACCTATCCGTAGTTCCTGTCCATTATACTCCCGTTCACTACTCGGAGATTCCCACGGGAGGTCAGATGAATTTGTGCATTCGCACTGAAGAAAGTGGATCCATTGCCCAGCTATGCTTATCAATTATACGAATGCTTTCTGTCTGTTCTTTCGGAATCACGCAGAAATAGCAGCTGTGAACCATAATATGTAAATTGAAGGGGGATCACTGCTGTCAGATGTAGCGGAACATTAAGCGGTTACCGCACCTGCCTAGTAAGCAGGAGATCCCGAGTTCGAATCCGGGTCCGGTACACATTTTCGTTCGTAGCTGCTGATTCCGCTTAATGTCCCGCTGCAGCTGACACCAGTGATTTCCGAAAGAACAGACATTACGCATTTATATAATCTCCATTTTACACTGGGATTTGCCGCGACCCATATGCGAATGTTGCGACGACTCACTTGACCTTTCACGTGGAACATCGCCTCATCGTTGAACACGAGTCTGGGGTAAAATCGTTATCTTCCAGTGCTTCCTGGAACGAAATTGGTGGCTGATAGTGCTGTCGCTTGGCCGAAAACTTCGGAGCACCTGTATGAGATAAGGTTTCTCATGTAGTCGCTTTAGCGGAATCTTCCACACAGATTTATTTGCGCTACGAAGAAATGTTTCGTGGCAGCTTTCACTGTTTCACCTGCAACTTCTGGTAGTCCGGAGGTTTCTTCTTTACAGAGACAAGCCGTAGACACCATCACAGAATCCTTTTGACGGATTTATGACTGTATGCTGTAGTGTCTTCGGAACGCACGTTGCGTAGTAGTGACGGATTCAGTCTTCTCATAAGGCAACAGAAAACATGGTTTCTATTGGCTAGTCGCCATTTTGGAAACTGTCATTACTCTGCCGCCTGGTAAATTACAGTGAAACCTGCCGTGACATAAACAAAATTTCAAATGTAAACTGTGGTGTCACTGCCAGACACCACACTTGCTAGGTGGTAGCTTAAATCGGCCGCGGTCCATTAGTACATGTCGGACCCGCGTGTCGCCACTGTGTGATCGCAGACCGAGCGCCACCACACGGCAGGTCTCGAGAGACGTACGAGAACTCGCCCAGTTGTACGACGACGTTGCTAGCGACTATACGGACGAAGCCTTTGCTCTCATTTGCCGAGAGACAGAACAGCCTTCAGCTAAGTTAATGGCTACGACTTAGCAAGGCGCCAATTGTATCAGTGCATGTATCATACGAGTCTTATTTGTATCGCCACAATCTCCAGATGTATAATCAAGAACGATGTATACAAGGACGGATTAAAAGTTAAGTAGTCCAGAAGGTACCTATTTTCTTTATAGTATTCAATACGTATCCTGTTCCAGACTTGACGCCAGTCGGCGTGTGTGTACGCGTGCCTTTCGGCTTCCTCCTCAGTGTGGCGTGACTAGGTTGTTACGCCACAACATAAACTGCATGTAGCACTGGACAGGTACACACGAACGGCCATCTGTCCGATGGAGCATAAAATGTGATTTATTTGAAAAGACCACCTGTCGCCACCGTGACATAAACAAAATTTCAAAATGTAAACTGCACGTAGCACTGGACAGGTGATTTATTTGAAAAGACCACCTGTCGCCACTCAGTGGACGCGCAGTTGCGCTATTGGCGTGCAAATTCCAGTCTTAGTCGCCGAAGAACAGCAGTCAACATGGGTGCACGAACCAAGCGCCTGTTGCGGACGCCCATACGCAGCAACGTTTGCTGAATGGTCGTCTGCTCGACGTCTCTGTTGGTTTTATTATAGTCTCTGTTGGTAGCCCCTTGGTTCATCTGGGCGGTCGATTGCTCAACAGTTGCACGTCTACTCGCCCGTACACGTCTCCTTAGCTGTAGTCCATCCCTGTCATCCATGACCCGTGGCGCACCACATTTGCCTCGGCACCGATTTTGGGTAGCGCTCTTTTGTCATGCATGGTTATCTTAACCACTGCGGTTCACGAACGGTTTACAGACTTAGCCATTTCGGAAATGCTTCCACCCTTGGTCCGAAAGCCAATGATTATGCCTTTCTAGACATCAGATAAATCGCTCTGTTTCCGCATTACGACAGCGACTGCACTGTTATCCGCGAGATGTGAAATCTTTATATCATCCACTGTTAGAGCTGCCACCTGCGCATGTGAGTGGTTGTTGCACGTTGACGTCGAATATAGGCGTTGGTCGTATTAACGTATCTGAACAGTCTACTCGTATATTCGAAGGTATGAGAGGTGAATGATTTGTAAATCACCCTGTACTCCGCGGCCGGTTCGACCCGGTCCTGTTTCCTTTCCTGCACGGTAGACCATAACACTAGTTAATCTAGCGAGTTTAGAGCAGCTTCCAAAGTTTGTTAAACATTTAGCTGTCTTCTCTCTCCCGAGCGTTCTCATTGGTTCAGTCCATTCTGCGGGTAACGAAATTACTAAACATGTGATCGTTTTATATTTCTCAAACTAACAACTGGAATGCTCCGGTAACGTCACGGGAAACGCACTGAATACCACGTGCAGTGAAAGCATTCGCTAGCACTAGGCTGTTCTCGGATACGTACAGCTGTATATATCTGTGTAAGCCACTGTGCAGTGCTTGGCGGAGGGTGCTTGGTATCACTATTAGTCATCCCCGTTCCTGTTCTACTGCAGATTGAGCGAGGGAATGACGACCGCATGCGAGCCTCCCCACGAACCATAATCTCTCTCACTGTGAACTTGCGCGTCATGAACGTAGGCGACGGTATTTCTTCTATAGAGTTCGGCAGAAGGCTCGTCTTTTTGCCTCCAAGAATTCCCATCTAAATCACAGTGCATTTCCGTATGAAGCGGTAACAAATCTAGGAGCAAAGCTCGGAATTACGTGGACATTCTCCTACAATTCGACGGAGTGAAGCTCTCAAGCCGTCGATCATCACTCCAAATTTGGTAGCACTGGCATTCTGTACGTAATCTCTCTTATAGACCCAGTAGACTGCTAAAAGTCTCCCAATAAACCGTAGGTGGCCATAAACCTGTCCTACAATCCACCTTCTGTGCTCGTTCAGTTTCATGTCGTTTCGCAACGCTACGGCCGGGTATTTAGTTGAAGTGACTACGTCAAGCAGCATAAGATTAATAGTGTACTTGAACGTTTTTCCAGTGTTTCACCCAACAATCAGCATTAACTTACGTAAATGCTTTCGGGAATATCGTTGTCCTCCTCCTTCTTCTTCTTCTTCTTCTTCTTCTTCTTCTTCTTCCTCTTCACTCCCTACATACGGAATGTCCTAAGTTCTTGGCACTTTCGAAGGCCTACCTAAAATCCCTTTGAGGCCGATGACCGTCTTGACTACGGAGGTCTGCCGCACCGCACATAACATAAGAAATGACTCTGCATAAAAAAAACTGATATAATCATTACTCCTCAAATAACCATTTCATCTCAACGTGGAAAAGATCAGTTACGTGGGGTGAGGACTTTTTTACATTCAAATGAAGTACGTTACTACTCACGTCAAGTAAATGCAGTAAAATTTTAAAGGAACCACCAAAATTGTTGTAATGTGTGTTGATTAACGGACAACCAGTTTCGTTCAGGCGACGATTTTCGCTACCCGGATGCTATTACATTAGCTTAAGGGAAGGATCCTTGGCGTCCTTCCATTAACCCAACGTAACTGCATCTGTGCCTTTAAGATGATCGCTTGACGTAAACCAGTTCTCTGTAAATCAGCAGACTGTACAGTATCTTCTCGTGATTTCGTGATGACATTCTTTAAATACATTGAAGCTGTGCAGCACAGTTAAGAAAAAATACGAGTACATATTTTGTATTAAAGTGGGTGGTAGTTCGGGGCACTCAGGCACCCAGGCACCCAGTCATCCAAAGTCACCGTAGAGCAGAGCTCAAGCTGACCTGGAGGAACAGGAACCTTACGTTAATCCGTCACATAAATAACTCCCGTCCCCTCCCCTCCCCTCCCCTCCCCTCCCCTCCCCTCCCCTCCCCACCCCTCCCCTCCCCTCCCCTCCCCTCCCCTCCCCTCCCCACCCCTCCCTGTTGAAACACGTCTTACCGTTCACAGCTGAGCACATTATAGAAGGGTTTTCAGTAATGGCGGGCACTCCGGAAAATTGTCTCTAGAATAGTGAAGAAAAGCTGAGACAGAGTTTAATGACTCTTTCACCAATCGTGCGAGAGGATGGTTGCGACAAGAAGGGAAATGCAAGATTCCGTGACAATAAATTAGAAAAAAAAAACGTGTATATGACTGGGCTACCTGTAAACTAAAGAGCACTTCCACCAGTCGAAACACTTCAAAGAAATACAAAGGCGACTTCTGAGGCAGGAAGTCGTAGAAATCTGCAGTGGCTCAACAAATTTAATTGCTTGTGAATCTTGGAAGCCCCACTAGTTGCGGGCCAGCGGAACAGACAGAGAGCGAAGAATAACGGTCTTTAAAAAACAGGGAAAAAATACTATAGGCAATCGTCTCTGTATTAAATGTCCTTCACTTCTGAAAAGATTATTTTCGAACAGAAGCAAGGTGGTATTTGCCAAGCTCGTACAAAATTTTAATGTTCTCTTTCTAGCTTCTCAGCTGGAGAAGAGAGAGTTGAGTCTGCACAGATAGGCGGGTTTTGTAATGAACTGCAGTGCGAATAACGTGAATTTCTTATATTTGTGGTGGGAGGGAGAAAGGTGTTTAAGGGATAGGGTTAGTGGTGAAATGCGTGATCACATATTTTTTAGGCAAGGTTTCTGATCCCTGACGTAAGTCCATTCGGTACAAAACTTCTTGCGCTTTCTGTGGAATGAAATCCGCAAACAGAACACAAGATGTACTATCACAGTCGCAGTTGCACTTCTTGCGCAGCTAAGGGTGGGTTGAGGATGTGAAGGGAGTGACAAGCAAAACAATTGCAAACGAACTGTGTTAATGTCGAACTCATAGTGTTTGTGGGTGCTTGGTTTATGGGTGACAATCGTCATGACGTATATCCTCTGTGGATGGGCATGGCAGTAGGAAGAGGTGACATGGAAATAATAGCCTTGTTGTGATTTCAACCAAACGTGTTACATCGCTTACTATATGGGAGAAGTATCAGACGTAGGAATTGAGTAGGGATAGGGAAGGAAATGGGGCGACAAGAAAGCATGACTCTGGAACGCCTGGATAAATGTCAGCAGACTGTGGTACACATATGGGTTACTATTTAGGGTAAAATTCAGTGGCAAAAACACACCAGAGCACCGCTAGTAACGAGAATGGAAGTTGGGAGGAGGTGAAATTTAAAAATAATGTAAAAAAGTCCGTTGCATATCGTCTTGCTATGTTGATTGGAGTAAGTTTAGATATTTCATAACCGGAAGTGTGCCTAGGGCTTTATATGTAGTGACTGGTTAAAAATGAAACTAAAATGATATTTGTGATAACATTTTGTGTTAAATTAATATTTCAGTGAATATGAAAAGGGTGTTTCTATTTACTTTAAACACGAATAGTGTAGGTTACGCTTTACCGTGACGGTTTTCGATATCAGTTGAAACTACAACTTCACTGTTCAAACGCAAGTTTTTTTTTTAATTCCACCTAAACCTGTATCGGTAGGTGGATTTATGTCTCTCGATAAGACGTGTATGTGTTGTGTGCACGGTTTTTGGGCACTGTCTCCAGTGGCCACAGGGTCCTTTTCGTATTGTGTTCACATCACATACATCTACTTAATTTGTATTTACGCTAAGGTATGAATAATCTGCATTTATTTTCACTCTGTAGACTGGAGCCATTCGTTCTAACATAGTATGGGATAAATAAATAAACTAAGGAACGCCTTATAATAAGCTAGTAAGAGATAAATTGATAATTCTGTGTATTTATGTTGTCATTTGTAAGATAAATTTGGGGTTACCCAGCGGGCTTACTACTTCCTATTTTGGAACAGTATTGAGACAGCTCTGGCCGTCGTCTTAAAGCAGTGACAATGATAGCCTCAGAAGCTCTGACTGTGGATTCGGAATAGCAGCCGGCCGCTGGTGGCCGAGCGGTTCTGGCGCTACAGTCTGGAACCGCGCGACCGCTACGGTCGCAGGTTCGAATCCTGCCTCGGGCATGGATGTGTGTGTTGTCCTTAGGTTTAAGTAGTTCTCAGTTCTAGGGGACTTATGACCTCAGCAGTTGAGTCCCATAGTGCTCAGAGCCATTTGAACCATTTTCGGAATAGCACTGTCCTCAAAATGCTCAGATTGAAAATAAAGCCAATAACTGCGCGTGAAATAAAGGGTATTCTAGAAAGATACATCCGATTTCAGAAGATTATATCTAGTACATGAATGAATATAAAAATTTGTGGTGAATTGTAGATCATGAATCGGAACTAAAAGGCGTTTACTAAGGCGCCAATTGGAAATAGCAACCTCATATGGTTTCCATCATAGGTCTGCCTGTTGCTGGTAGCTGGTTTGCTCTTCGTCTACATTTCTTCTACAGTCGTGTCGTACGGGTTTCGAATTATACCATTGGCCTCTACAGTCACCCGGTGCCACGGAAGATAAATTTTTGTGGTTGTTTTTGGAAGACTCCCTCTCAACAACTTGGGAGAAACTGCGACTCCACACGGCAGCAGCAGTGAATGCAGGAACTCTTAATATGCTCGCGAAAGTTTGAGACAAATTTGACTATCGTCTGGATCTTTGTCGTGCGTCCGGAGAAGAGCACATTGAATGTTTGTGAAAGTTAAATGAAAATTTGATTGTAAAATGTACCGCAGGGTATTCTTCACATATGTGTAAACGACACTCACTGGCACAATCAGTGCTTCTTTTAAAAATAAAAAAACTTTGTATTCTTATGTGTAAGTTAAAATTCAGTACAAGCTTCTATCAGTCATATAGAAGACAGTCCGGTTGGAATAGGACAAATGTTTTTTAAAATGCCATGTATGTCTCCTTGGGTCTAATTTGAACCCACTAAAACTTTTGGCAGTTCAATATAAGTACGTGTATAGCGGGTGTTTTGTTGTTAGGCATGCCTCTTTTACTAATATAAGTCGTGCTGTTAGACTCTGCTCTGACGCGGAGCATTTTCTACACCTCGTCAGGAAATTTGCATGAAAACTAAGTGTAAATATTCATCCAGGAAACTGTAACCATTTGCATTCTGTGAACCTAAAGCTGCCTAACGCAGCCTGTGCTGTCCCCATCTAGGGCGCTACTCTTGCCAGCGACGCGAAAGAGGTAGGGAAGTTGCACTTGCTAGTCTTCCTTGCTCAGGAAATTTGAATGTGGAGTGAAGATGGATGTGTAGATTCGATCCCGAAATCTTACAGTTTCCAAGCACGCGCTTTACTCCTAAACCACCAGGTCAGACATTTTTGTCAATAACATATGTTCACAAAAATGTACTTTCTTAGCTTTTAAATGATTTTCATTTTGCGAGGCTTTTCATTGGATGTATGTGTAAGTTTCTGGTTACATTTTGGACACTTTACTCGGCAAGTCATGGAATGGGTTACAACAGTTACTTTTTTAATTGTAAAGTTATTGTGTTCTTGTTACCTTTGTGAGAAAAGCGTCACAAACGTAGAAGTTGAAAATTACAAGCACACTTGAGCCTTGATCTATGTTGTGTGTTCCCTACAGCTGAACGAGAAACATTCAAAGGTAGCATCTTATTTCGTTTAACTTCTATGAGTGGGAACACCAACAGTCTTATCCCATACGTCATACGCAAAATCTATGATCGTAAGGTAATCTTCGTCAGCCTGTCTATGGAAGACTGTTCAGGTAAAATAAATAAAAAATTCTTCGACCTAATTCCGTCATCGGTCCTCAGTTTGTAGAAGTTAAATATCAGGTATTATAAGCTAACACCATTGTCATGTAGATTTAATATAGAAAAAGGATTTGCTACATACGCAAGAGTTTGGCATAGTCAGAAATATAGAAATGAACAGTATTGAGTAGATCAGAGTCGGGGGGGGGGGGGTAGTTCGTGGAGATGTTAATGTAGATTTATTAAAAGATACAGACAGAACTGGGGGTTTAAATCTAAATTCAGTGGTTAATTTTCCAACTCGTGTGCAGCTAGATAATAGAATCATGATTGACAAAATGTTTATAAACAGTGCGTGCTCGGTTGTTAAGGGAGTATCTGGTTATGCTGCACAATTACACTGACGAGCCAAAAGAATATGACCACCTGCTTAACTGCTTGTTTGTCCGTCTTTGCAACGAAATACATAACTGATTCTGCGTATCAGGGATCCGACAGTTTGTTGGTAGGTCTGTGGAGGTATGGGGCAGTAGGTGTCTACGCACAGATCAGATAATTCCCGTAAATAACGCTGTTCTTGGCTGTTTCTTTATTGACATCTTTTCCAAAATATTCGAAACATTAATATAGTCATTATTCTTGCTTTCAACTAAAAACTAATTTAATTAGCGTATCACTGTTTGGATTCCAGAAGGGTTCCTTAACTGAGAATGCTATTTATACAGTCACCAACCAAATATTAGCGGCTTAAATAGTAAAATTTCGCCTGTTGGTGTTCTGTTCTATCTCCAAGACGCTTGCTTGACTTTTATTACTTATTACTTTTTTTTTAAAAAAAAAAACTTCGGTTCTATAAGACTGATGGCTTTACACAGCTGGTTTGAATCATACTTCAGAGTACAAAAAGTTCTGCTGTATAATTCATACCATATTTTAAAGGTCGAAAACTTCACTCGGGAGAAATCGCAAACGGAATCCCACAGGTTTCAATCTGCAGTCCACTCATATTGTTTATACAGGGTGTTTGTAATTAAAGTTCCAATTTTAAAAATCTGTAGAAAGAGAGCCACTGCTCAGAATGACGTCAAATTTGAACAGCATATTGTTGACGCAGAAGGAAACGTCATGGAACGAAAAAAAAAGTTAACGAAAGTTTTACCAGTAGACGACGCTGTAAGCGTCTTAACATAAATGGGGTCGGTAAGAAATTACAGGTAAATCACAATACAGTACTTACGGTTTGAGTTGCGAATTATACCATCTGTACTGTTTACTCTGCATGACGGCACTAGTTCGGCAGCCAGCAGTTATGGGACTGTTTTTAGCTGAGCCAAACCACAACGGCAGGGTCGTACCACATCGTATGGCAAAAATCGGTCTTTGTCCTGAGACCAAAATCCGCATAAAAATCAAAATGACATCGGTTTTTAATTCTCCTTCGGGCAACAACCGCATAAAAATAGACATGGAATCGGTTTCTAATTGTCGTGAGACTAGCGCAAGACGTGTTAAATATGCTGCTCACCGCATTCTGCCACAAGTTGAAATCGAGGAACAGGATGTTTAACAACAGATCGAAGTGTCTTGGGGGTTATGTTCAGAATGCGTTGCGGAATGCTTGCCTTCAATTCAGCTACGTTCGTGATTCGAGCACTGAAAGCAACATCTTTCAAATAACCCAACAGCCAGAAGTCACACGGATTAAGATCAGGTGATCTGGACGGCCTGGCTGTGGAGAAATGACGGCTAAAAATTCTAGCGTTTCCGAAATGTGTCTGCAGCAGCCGCTTCACTGGCTGTCTATTGTGCGCAGGAGCGCCATCTTGCATAAAAATAATCAGGTCTCGTCTCCTCGAAAAAATACTGCCCAACGACAAACGATGCTGTCAACGCGCAACTCACAAGGGAACCTCCCCATCGCACCCCCCTCAGATTTTGTTATAGGTTGGCACAGTGGATAGGCCTTGAAAAACTGAACACAGATCAGTCGAGAAAACAGGAAGAAGTTGTGTGGAACTATGAAAAAAATAAGCAAACTATACGAACTGAGTAGGCCATGCGCAAGATAGGCAACATTAAGGATAACGTTAGCTCAGGAGCGCAGTGGTCCCGTGGTTAGCGTGAGCAGCTCCGAAACGAGAGGTTCTTGGTTAAAGTCTTCCCTCGAATGAAAAGTTTAGTATCTTTATTTTCGCAAAGTTATGATCCGTCCGTTCGTTCATTGACGTCTCTGTTCACTGTAATAAGTTTACTGTATGTGTTTTGCGACCGCACCGCAAAACCGTGCGATTAGTAGGCGAAAGGACGTGCCTCTCCAATGGGCACCGAAAACATTTGCTCGCAAGGTCACAGGTCAACCGATTCCTCCACAGGAAAACAAGTCTGATATATTCTATACGACACTGGTGACGGCATGTGCGTCACCTGACAGGAATATGTTGTGGACCCATCTAACTTGTACACTTGGCGAATGGGTAAAAAGATTCTTCTACAGTGCCCGATTTAGGTTTTCTTGTGGATGTGATAATCACTCCCAAAAAAGTGATGAAAACAGAAGTGTGTGTCACATAAACTTCAACAAATGAATGCAACAGTTTCACAGTCGCACAGTTTTCCCTGTGTTCTGTCAAGACATACGTTTTCAAATTTTTCCGTGTGTAGACCGTCAAATCCTGCATGCGTCCAAACAAATCTGAACATGTCCTGGAATTTTGGAGAATGAAGTTGATCATGTTTGAGTGCATGAACTTTGATAATTGTCTGAAAATAAAAAAATAACACTCTTCACTTGAGATAGGATTGAACTATGGACCTTTCGTTCCGTAGGTGCTCACGCTAACCACGGGACCACCACGCTCCTTACTTGCCGGGTTCCTTAATGTTGCTTATGTTACGCACGGACTACTCAGTTTGTATATTTTGCTTATTGTTTTCATAGTTCCACACAACTTCTTCCTGTTTTCTCGACTGATCTGTGTTCAGTTTCTCGAGGCCTATCCACTGTGCCAACTTATGACTAAATCTGAGGGGGGTGCGATGGGGAGGTTCCCTTGTCAGTAACATATCCAGGAGAAAGGGTACTGGTTGAAGTATGTGCGGATTTTCCATTGCTCATATTCTGCAACTCTGCGTACTGGCATGTCCTTGGAGATGGAAATGGGCTTCGTCTGTCCATATAACGTTCCACTTCCATGCGAGCGAGAAATTCCAGAATAAACATTCTTCTTGCTGGCAGGCAAGCAGGAAGCAAGTCCGGAACGTGATTTCTTTTTTTTAATGGGTAGCAATGCTGGATGTTTCGAAGGGAGCAGCCATGTCCAACGTTCGGACAATACCCTGCGCTGCATGTCTGCACACCACCGCTCAACCCATCTTGCAATGCTGTAGTCACATCTTCCACAGACTTCGGATGAACTGCTTTCCTCCCTCTGCCACATTGCACTTCCAAAGAACGTTTTTTTTTCGAAATTTGTAACCATTTTCTCCAGACCCTTATTAAACATCGGATCAATGCCATTTTTCATACCCTTGAGTGCCCAGAACTTCTGCTGGGCTACTGGCGCACAGTTACCGTTCTTGTAAAAGAAGACAGGTACGTTGGGCGTCTCTGACAAAAACTGAAGAACAGCGTTGCATATTTTGACACTTCCAGCGCCATCTACTGGCAAAATTTGCGTTAAATTTCTTTTTTTGTTTCATGACGTTTACCCGTGCCATTCTTAGCAGTGGTTCTCTTTCTACAGTATTTTGAAACTGGAAATATAATTATGGACACCCTGTATATGTGAATGATCTTCTACTTTATGTCCAACGGGCTAAATTGATACTTTTTGCAGACAGTGGTGGTTTTCTAATAAATTACTGAGCTTTTCACTCAGTTAAGTTCAGCTAATTCTGCTCTTCGGATAGCCGGCCGAAGTGGCCGTGCGGTTAAAGGCGCTGCAGTCTGGAACCGCAAGACCGCCACGGTCGCAGGTTCGAATCCTGCCTCGGGCATGGATGTTTGTGATGTCGTTAGGTTAGTTAGGTTTAACTAGTTCTAAGTTCTAGGGGACTAATGACCTCAGCAGTTGAGTCCCATAGTGCTCAGAGCCATTTGAACCATTTTGCTCTTCGGATAACGGCTAGTCTTGCAAGCAAACGAAGCACCCTGCATATATATTTCACATACTTCCACTCAGTGCCTTCTGGAGTAATTTTCTGCGCTAACTCATAATTTGGCAAGAAAGTATTGATTGCATGAAAGCTAGCAGTAAGAATGCCGCGCGTGATTAGCCGAGCGGTCTTTGGCGCTGCAGTCACGGACTGTACGGCTGGTCCCGGCGGAGGTTCGAGTCCTCCCTCGGGCGCGCGCGCGCGCGTGTGTGTGTGTGTGTGTGTGTGTGTGTGTGTGTGTGTGTGTGTGTGTGTGTGTGTGTGTGTGTGTGTGTGTGTGTGTTTGTTTGTCCGTAGGATAATTCATGTTAAGTAGTGTGTAAGCTTAGGGACTGATGACCTTAGCAGTTAAGTCCCATAAGATTTCACACACAGTTTTTGAGCAGTAAGAAAATGTGTTTACACGCCGTCGTCATATAGGTACATCTTAGAGGAGTTAAGCATTTTAATTGCACCATCACAATAATTAACTCTTTTTTTTAAAAAAAGGACACCCTACGAAGGAATTATTCGAATGGGACGGAAACCGGTAGATACGATGTATACGTACAGACCAACAAATCGTCACAACTTGAGACAAATTGGATGGTTTTCTCAAGAGAAAGAGCTTAACACACTGCGCAAGTCACTAACGCATTGGTTCACCTCTGGCCCTTAGGCAAGCAGTTATTCGGCTTTTTCCCCTTTGCGTGTTATACAGGTTCAGCCTCTGGACACCATCATAAGACTTGGAGAAAGATACAGAAATGTTGCCGGAATGGGTTCAAATGGTTCAAATGGCTCTGAGCACTATGGGACTCAACTGCTGTGGTCATTAGTCCCCTAGAACTTAGAACTACTTAAACCTAACTAACCTAAGGACATCATACACATCCATGCCCGAGGCAGGATTCGAACCTGCTACCGTAGCAGTCGCACGGTTCCGGACTGCGCGCCTAGAACCGCGAGACCACCGCGGCCGGCACCAGAATGGGTCTGATGAACTCTCCCCAGATAAGTCTCTCCATACGCATTTGATGGATAGTTGCTCGTTATTTCATCACAGTGCTTGATAATCTCAAGCTATCTGTTCAGACAGCAGCTGCCGTTTATCTGACTTGATTAGCGAATGGAATCGTATCCCTAAGATCAGTCGATAGTGGTTTTCCTTATTGTTTAAAAAATAATTCGAAGATTTCGTCGCGTCTTCATATTGACTGCCTCAGATTCTGTTTTCTCTCTGCAGCGTTTTTGCTCGTGCCCTGAGCATAATGAAAACAAAGCATTGTTACTTCAGCACTCACTCTCTTCCAAGCCGCGAACGTTTAACAGTTCCCCGTTCTCGCAAAACCATGTTGTTAAATTTGGATTACCGCCGGTCTAGGAAGAATGTGGCACCGTTCTGCTGCCTCCCTCGGCGCAGGAACCATGAGAATGAAGTGAGAGAGTGGGCTCACGTAATAATACTGTTTGTAGCCCCTCGCTGTTCACTGCTGTAACAGCACATGAACTGTCTATTAGTGGTACAATGTACCCTCCATCGCGCTCCATACAGTGGCTTGCAGTTTGTGTCAAATTGAATTCTTTTGATCTGATATAATTACGCAGTCCCAGAAAGAAACTAAAATATATACTTAGTATTTTGTCACCAATGTTGATTTATTTGAAATCTAACTGCTTTCCTCAGGCATTTTCTCTGCACTGACGTGAGGTGAAGCAGAAAGGGAAAAGCTTACAGACAACTGGGTGTTCTCTGTGACGGGTTAAGGACCTCTTAGCGGAGAGAATTTAGCACGTCATTCTTAAAGAGAACTCACCAGATGTAACTACGGGCGTACCCTAAGGGCGTGTTACAGGGGCCGATACTGACTCTAATATGTATAATCAGGTTGTTAGCGTCCGAATTTTTCATGCTTTTGGCGAAGTGACATGCAAGAAAATCTGAGGAGTGAGGTTGGTATAGGAACTTGCAGTTGACCCTCAACATCAATAAAGTTAATACAGGGTGTTCGAAAATTTCCGTTACTAACTTGTAGGAGCTGTAGACGGGAGTGGATAGAAACCCGTGCCCGGAAACGTGAAGGTCATTGTAGCGGAAGAGATTTCGTCGCCCTTATCGAGATCGCTCTCCACAACGTCCAACGCATACCCTTTTCGCCACAATGACGCAACGGCTTCGAGAAGGGTACCTTCACCATCAAAAGGCGTGACAGTGGTGCTCCAAGGAGACGCCGCACAAGCGAATTGGAAGAGGCCGTACTGCATCACGTTGAAGAGAACCCGTCAACGAGTACACGAGCAATTTCTTTAGCTATTAATGAGTGGAATCGTAAGATAAGTGATACACTGGATCACGCTTAATCAACTACTTGTAAAAGTGGTCGGCCGGTCGTTGTGGCCGGGTGGTTCTAGGTGCTTCAGTCTGGAACCGCGAGACCGCTACGGTCGCAGGTTCGAATCCTACCTCGGGCATGAATGTGTGTGGTGTCCTTAGGCAAGTTAGGTTTTAGTAGTTCTAAGTTCGAGGCTGGGCCACGGGGTCGTGATGTTGTTCATCACGTTGCCGAAGTATCAGCGCCAATGTGGAAGAACATAACAACAATGGGCAGATTATATGTTGGTTTTCATGCCATCAATACAAGAGATTATGTCGTGGTACCTCGTTGCCACAACTGTGGTGACTTGGATCACATCTTAAGGCTGTGCACCAGGGAGCCGGCGTGCACTAAGTGTGGGGAAAACGGTCACAGCCGCAAAGACTGCGAGGCGGCGGCAGTTTGCATACCATGCAAGAATCGAGGGAAAAAGTGTTGCGGAGCCACAGGCAGGAATTGCCCGACATACAGAATGTTGGAGCAGAGATTAATCTCCAGAACTGATTATGGTTGAGCCCGGCATACCGAACAGGATGCCAAAGCGAAAGTCCCCGAGCAAAAGGAGGGATGCCATGAGGGCAAATAGATTCAAGGATTTTTTGAGGTCGCTTTCGGGTGCCACTAAAATTGAAACAAAAGGCAAAGCCATACAAACTGAATTTCCAACAATGGACATAGGCATACAAACCAATCTCCCCCTCATGGCTGAAACTCTCTCCTCTGGAAGCCGGGGAACAAAGCCGAAACTACACCAACAACGGCAAGGGCATCCTGTGGCTGTGGCAACTCCTAAAGACAATCATACAAACAAACAACCTATTCAAGAAAACATAGTGACAAGCTCAAGTACGAGCCCCACAATACAAAGCACACTAATATGTAGACTGCCACCGGTCGATCCGGTTAGGGTGTACCCCAACTTGGAGTACACCATGCAACTATCTAGACTGGAGCAGCCGGCTACCCTGACCACTGCCTTACGACATGTGGTCCGTGTAGGACATGAAGACGGCAGGAAGATAACATTCTCGGTTATGGAGGCTGTTGACAGAATCCAGCTAAAATCGGTGAATCTCCCCACCGACTTCGGAGCCTTGCGAGACCTGCTCAAGAAAGTGTTCGAAAGACGAGGTGAGAAATTTGATCTTGACGACATTTACCAACAATCAGTAATAGCACATGGACGAATTGCTTTTGACTGGAGTAAGACCTGGCCACATGACCAAATACATACGTACTTCCCCTAATGACAAAAATAACTATTGGACAGCTTAACACTCATAACAGCAGACTCGTAATGCAGGAGCTCCGAAGGGAGGTGGAGGAGAGGAGACTAGATGTACTCCGTCTACAGGAGCCATACTCCCTGGCTGGGAGCCGGCCGCGGTGGCCGTGCGGTTCTGGCGCTGCAGTCCGGAACCGCGGGACTGCTACGGTCGCAGGTTCGAATCCTGCCTCGGGCATGGGTGTGTGTGATGTCCTTAGGTTAGTTAGGTTTAAGTAGTTCTAAGTTCTAGGGGACTTATGACCTAAGATGTTGAGTCCCACAGTGCTCAGAGCCCTGGCTGGGAAAATAGCTTTTGCTGCCGCGAGCTGGCAAATAGTCAGCAGAAGCGATGACCCGAAGGCGGCGATTATAATCATAAATAAACTCTTGAGAGTCACCACACTCTCACAGTTCACAACTAGCCACTGTAACGTCGTGGAGCTTCAATCCCCTATGGGAATCGTAACTCTCATAAACATGTATTTTCAGTATGGGGACAACATAGAACATTACATGGACCACCTAGCGAGAGTTACCACGGCGTTGCGGGGAAGAAAAGTTGTAATAACAGCCGACATTAATGCTAAATCCCCCCTGTGGTACAGTGGCACAAGAGATGCCAACGGTGAAAAAGTCGAGTAACTTATTATGGCATCAGAACTTGTGGTGGCCAACAGGCCTGGCAATCCTCCTACCTACGCTGCAGGAGGAGGACAGGGCACAAATATTGATGTCACCCTTGTAACTCCAAACACAGCTAGCAATATTCAAAACTGGAGAGTCACAGAGAATGCCACCACAAGCGACCACAATTTGATAACTTTCACCTTAGGAGAAAGAGAGTGCCGCTGGGCCACGGGGTGGGAAGTACAACTAAATTACAGAAGAGCCGACTGGGAACACCTAGCGAAGGAGTGTGACATTCCTCCATCACCGGAAGGTGACATGCATCTGGACATGGACGTAGACCAGAGAGCGGAGGAACTGGTGAATGCAGTGACAAGAGCGGAGAGGGCAGCTGTACCTACTAGGAGGAGGGCCATGGCGGCCTCTGTCACCATGGTCTGCTGAACTAGGAGAACTGCGTCAATCTGTCAGAAGGCTGAGGAGGCACTACCAGCGCAGTGTCGTCTGGCAGGAACGACAAAGGTGGCAGTTGCTATATAGGAAGGAAAAGCGGAAGTTCCAAAAGGAACTGCGTGAAGTTAGGATGAGAAGCTGGGAAAACTTTGTGCTCAACCAGCTAGTCATGGACCCATGGGGGCTTCCATATAAGTTGGTGAGAGAAAAAATCCGCTCTCCTCTGGAGCTATCAACAGTCAGGTACGGGGACAGGATGACGGAGTCCTGGCAGGAGACTGCGGGGGTCCTCCTCCGGTCCCTGTTGCCTGACGACATTGCGGATGGGGAAACAGAGGGGCAGAAGCAACTCAGAGATGAAGACCAAGAAGTATACATTAATGAGACGGCTGTCTACCCCTTCTCAGAGGAGGAGGTAGCAACCCATATAAGATCACTGCAAAAAGGAAAAGCACGTGGGCCAGACGGCATTGTGGCGGAGGTGGTGCAGTTTCTGGCGCCTCAGCTGACTGCGCCACTAACACATCTATATAATGAATGCCTTAGACAGAGAAAATTCCCAAAGAGATGGAAAACAGCAAATGTAGTTATTATAAAGAAAGGACCAGACAAGGACCCCGCAGAAGTGAAATCTTACAGGCCGATTTGCTTGCTGGATGTATTTGGCAAAATACTGGAGAAATTGTTGGCTGACAGATTGACAGCACACAGAGTGTTGTTGTGCGGGATGAGCGACAGGCAGTTCGGGTTCAGGCCGGGGCGGTCGGCATCTGATGCAATCGCCCTGGCGGCCGAGGTCTGCGGCTCGACCCCGCACAAATACGTGGTTGGCATCATGGTTGACATCAGTGGCGCCTTCGACAACCTGTGGTGGACTTCGCTCTTCTCCTGCTTGCGGGAGAAAGTGTGTCCAGGGCCGCTATACGGTTGCCTGAGGAGCTATTGCAAGGATCGGGAGGTCTGGCTATCATCCTCTAGCGAAAGAGTTGGAAAGATAATTACCAAAGGATGTCCCCAAGGTTCCGTCTTAGGACTCCTCTTCTGGGACATCCATATGGAGCCTTTATTAGATAGACTACAACAAAGTGATGAGGTGATAGCCTACGCGGATGACCTCCTCCTGTTGGTTGGCGGCCGTAGCCGCGAAGACATTGAACCGAAAATAGAGACAGCATTAGACAAACTCCAACAGTGGTGCCACACGACTAAAATGACGATATCGCCCAGCAAATCCACTTACCTGTTGCTAAAAGGACATCTTATTAGAAATCCGACTGTCAAAATAGACGGTTCACCAGTTCTCCGACGACGTGAGACACGCTACCTAGGAGTTATCATTGATGAGAGGTGGAGTTTCGGAAAACACATCGATACCGTCACCCAGAGAGCCCTTCAGATATTAAATAACCTCATTTCAATAGGCCATAAAAGTTTCCATCTTCCTCCACACCTAATTAGACTCTATCATAATAGTATCCTAACCGCAGTTGTGAGCTATGGCTCGGGAGTCTGGGCGCACAGGCTCACGAGGGTTGTGCCCGCCGTGGCAGTGAGAAGGGTCTAGAGAAGCATGGTATTAAGAGCTGTGGGTGCCTATAGAACATCTCCAGGGGGGGGGGGGGCTATTAGTCATAATGGGGCTCTGCCCTCTGGACATAAAGATAAGAGAACAGGCGGCTTGGTATTGGGACAAAAAGGGAAATTATGAGAAGATTGTAGATATTATGGGTGGGGGATAAAAGAGAAATAAGGAAAAGAGGGGAGGAGCTCTGGCAGGAGACTTGGGAGGTAGAAGAGGCTGGACGAAGAACCTTCCAGTTTCTACCTGATGTGAGGGAACACCTGGGATTGAAGTACTTTGATCCTACACGAGGTCTGATCCACTTTCTCACTGGCCATGGACCCTACCCGACTTCTTTATGTCGATTTGGGAAGAGGGCAACACCAGCGTGCGACTGTGGCGATCCGGAGGGTACACCCGAGCATATAGTTTACGAATGTCCCCTCTTCAATGATATCGCAAACACACTACGAGACAGACTACCAACCATGACACATATCAACTACTCAGACGAGAGGAAACTTTTCAGACTTTAAACACCATGGCAAACGAGGTATCTCGAAAAGTTCTAACTGAATATTTAAGAGAGATACACTAAATAATAATGACAATAACCACCGATTGCGTCCAAGAGCCCTATTCCCATGCCGCCTGTGCGTGGACTGGCTGACTTCATCTAAGTTGGAATCCGCCACGTGCAGGATTAGGGGGAGTAGGGAACAACCACCGATTGTGACACACACCAGATATGACGTAGGATAAGTTAGTTTGTAGGACTTAGTTATAGGAAATTAAGAAAGGAACTGCAGCGAATTTAACATCGAGGCCTGCCAAGTGCCAGAGGCATGCTCTTCGGGATTAGCTCGAAGAGCAAGGCATATTAAAGTAGGTTTATATCTTTCACTGGCACACATGTGACGCTGCAGAATATATATAAATTAAATTAGGTATAAACAGTATATGTAGATATTAGATGCCCATTGTTTGTTAATAACTGTAGCTCACTTATTAAAACTGAAACTAGCTGCAAAATTTAATGTAAATGTATAACTGTTAGGACCCACTAATGAATTAAGGATGTGGGTTAACTTGTATAATTATAATGGTTATTACTAATAAAGAATTTTTTTTTAAGTTCGAGGGGCTGATGACCTCAGATGTTAAGTCCCATAGTGCTCAGAGCCATTTGAACCATTTTTGAACATCCATGCCCGAGGCAGGATTCGAAACTGCGACAGCAGCAGTCGTGCGGCTCCGGACTGAAGCGCTTAGAACCGCTCGGTCACTGCGGCCGGCTGTTTCGGGTCTTCATTGTGCGTTAAAGATATCTATGAAATTTCCTGTAACGAGTAATGCTCAAATTTTTGTAACGCAGTAAACAGTGGGAACCCATACGGTGGACACACCACAAACGATTATGTATGGTTTTTCAAAGAAGCGCTGTCACCTTCGGTGCGACAGGCAGTCGTTGGATATGAAATGAAGCAGTCTGCGTAACATGATTGATGTGAAGCGCTCGCTCAGGATCTCTTACCGCCTGAACTATTTATATCGGACCATTGATTAATTATTCTAAAATACACAGTTCAGTATCGTCTACGTCTGAATTATTTTTACGCTTACGTTTCTGACGTTCTGTACATACAGATATCGGTATCGGTGACTTTTTAGGGCATACCTTTCGATTAATTTATTGTTTTTTTATTAAGTCGGACGCAATAAATTCTATAAATTTCCAGTTGCTGGCTTAGACGCATGATTGGAGTGCAATCGCGCTCGCACACATGTGTGAAAGTCAAATTAACGGTAAAAGCCGTCCTCTCACGGGACGTGAAAGCACGCGTGGACGAGGTTCTGGTGACGTCACAGCGTGGAATTCCACGTTCCACTACACTGCGGAGGTTGAAATGCTGAATATGAATATGGCGTGGTAGATGCTTGCCTCGTGGAGAGGAACGTAGCCAGTTAGATGTGACATCGTTTTTACGTCACAAGCAGAACTTGGGGCACCAAGTTGTATGGAATTAAAACATCGTATCTAGTGGGTTTTCTTCCTCATCGAGTACGTGGTATGAATACAAGCAAACTGAGGAGCTGTCGAAAACGCATCATTTTAGCCACGATTTTTTACTATACAATGACAGGAACCACATATCACTAGGTAAAGGCTTCCTCCAGTTGATGTTTTTAGTGTTGTAACTTCCGTGCTGTGAAGGTGTGCTGTTACAATGCTACGGCACAATGGTGATTTATCAAATGCGCGTCGTTTTAGTACCGTTCGAATATCAGATATCAAATAATGTCATTTGTAGATACAGTCTTTCGACGGTGTATACAATATATAGAGGTCAGGCTGCTATGTCAAAGCTGTAGCGTAGTTGATACCTTCGTGAACTGGGAGCAGGCAGCTAAACACGTTGGCGTCTACTTGCTTCCAAATTTTTCTTCTCGCCTTTTGTTTTATAGGAAATTCAGGATCGTTCTTGTTAATTCAGTAGAAGTATTGCCTGCAAAAATCGATGTTATTTACTATAAATAGTGTATTAGCTGCAATCCTTGATGCAAAGGGCAGAAATCTTAATGTGACTGTCGGGCTGTCAGAAAGTAAACACAAATTACACGCTGGAAGTTTTTGCTATTACGAAACTTCCTGTAAAATAAATTTACCTCCCTCCTTTTTTTATTGAGTGCCTCGTGTTTGTATCTTAAAGGTAAATATCTTTTTCTAAAAATCTCCTCCTCCATTCAAATGAAATTACGAAACGAATTTCGATATTGGAAACTGTGTGATCAAGTACGTCACTTCGGAGAGATAGTATTCAATGCAACATAGAGAATATGGATATTATGTAAGCGCAAACTTGAAATTAGACACTATATTTTAACTATACTCAATTTAAAACTGAAAATGGGATGAAGATTCAGTTGAATTAATAAATAACTTCTACTAGTATGTATGTCAGATCGTTGTACAACATTATGTAATGTTTCTCTACCAATAATTCGCTGTTAAAGCCATCGACGAGTCCTCAATATTCTTTACGATTTTCTCCGCTCTTCTTCCACAATACCTAAACAAGTTGACGCAGCTATTTTACTCGCGTCCATTTTCGCAAAGAAACTGTGATTAACGCGCCAGCTGCAGGTGGTAACAGCCGCTAGCGAGGGCTAAGGTCGCAAATAACGATGCGGAGCACATTCCGTGAAATGAAATGTAGCAGGTAGTCCCAGAGCGTGCAGCAGACAGACACAACGTCCGGCGCGCTTCGCGGTGAGAGACACGTCCTGTGTGAGGGGCTGCAGATAGCGCACGTCTCCGTGTCTCTTGCACTCTTATCGTAGTAGTGAGGATGATGCCTTTCGATAACTTTCAGCAAATTTTCTAAGTGCGCAGAAAGTTTTGCTGTGCTTTCGCAGTTTTCTTGCGTTGCGCTTTCGAACCCGCAGCGCGTGCCGTCGGCACGTCGTCGAGGAAACTTTGAGCTATCTGTTTTGTAACGGTTGAATGCCCTCAGCTTCGATCGCAATCTCGACGGTCATCAAACTGCCATAAAATCTCCCTCCATCCGTTGCCAAGAAAATAAATGTTCTCAGCTGCTCCATCCAACCCTGTACAAGTGCCTTCTCGGGAAGCAATTAGGGGCACAAATGGCGCGGAAAAAATACAGATACACAGATGCTTGGATTTATTCCCGTAACGAAGGAATAATGCGTAGTCGTCAACAGAAATGCTTCAGGCTGCCTTTGAGCCCAATTCGTAATTTAATACTAAAATTCTTCCTTAATGTTTCTAACCATCTGTATTGATATTTGTATTAAGTGCACTTTCCGACGCTAATTCGTGATAATACTTTTTAATATCCAGCCTGAGAAGACAGTTTGCGTTTATTGCATTTATACTTTCAACACTTTATTAATTATAAACAATGCACGGGAGTGCGGTGTTTGCAGTCACTAAAAATACAGCAATTAGCTGCACAAGCTGCAGGAACGTTATTAAAGTATAATGAAAACGTTTGAAACACGAAAGAATTCAGTGTTAAAGTTCTTTTTTGGGGAGAGGGGGAGATTGTTATTTATTAACAATGCCTTTGCCGTGAATTACTCGGCACACTGTTATGTCATGTATGGACTTATTGTTTTTTAAATTTATTTTGGCGTTGGGCTGCAATGGCTATGTAGCCAGCAGTAGTTACAAAAATCACGTTAACATAATAGCAAATTTCACAGTGAAAGAATAATGAGTTTAAAGTACAAACATAAGGCTCTTAAAATAAAATAAAAAACAAAGTGACGAACACCATATAGCCAGTAGTTGCTACAATAGTGCAAAGTTAACAGAATTTTAAATTTCACAATAGAAAAATGACGGAAGTTTGAAGTACAAAGATAAGTTTTGAATGTAAAAGAAAAACATAACAATGCGACCTAGTTTTCGAACAGGGCTGGTGACATGGCAGAACGACATGCACAGCAACTTAGTTTAAAGCTAGGCGACGACGTCAATTACAAATATAAGCTCTTAATTCGAAATGCACACAGCTGCCCAGCTTTCGAGGCGGGCTAGTTCCCTGTGACGAAGAGATCCACAGCAACGTATAGCTTAAAACTGGATACAGGCGTGTTTTAAATAGTCCGCCAGCAAACTGTACTTACTTACATCAAACTGGTAAAGTAAAAAGTCATACTTGTGGGGAGGGGTGACCCCTCGCAACCAATTTCCTTCACAGGACCGCTTGAGCGGCCGTTTACTTGGCTCAGATCTGCCACTACCTCACCGCAGTGTTCAGAAGAGAGAATTTTTAAATGGTGTAGGTGGGCGGGTTAACGCCCATCTCCTAAGTCATGCGAATGATAATCCCATATCTACGAAGCTTCACCGAGGCGAACCATGGTCGAGAAGTGACTTTCGGTTTTATGGTCACCAGGTGGCCGGCTTTATCCTGCTGGGATATGGGCCATTCGCAGCTCCAATCGTGATAAACGGATTTGTGAATCGACGATTTGAGATTCTTACAAGGGGCTGGTGTTGGGCGTAACTGCCCTTCGGTAATGCTCATCTTAGTGAGGCGGTCAACAGTGTCATTAAGGAGAACACCGTGAACCATTGGAAGATCCTAAATCCCACCATAGCTTATTGGTGTTAGGAGGCTCGTCAACAACTGTGCTGTAGGTGATATCTGTAAAGTTCTTGGTGGCTGTCTCTTCTCGTCTTCAAGATGTAGTATAAACTAGGTAATATTTTCGATGACATATTCGCTGTTATTACGAAGCGGCGGTGGTTGTTTACCGTACTGAGTAGAATACGGGTTGTGTGATAGAGGGGCTTGCTGGAGGTGGTGAGAGATAGAAAATTCTTGGCTAATTACCGAGAAGGCGTGTCGCCAGACTGGTCTAAGAGTGTGCCATTTAGATGGACGTCTCGCGCCGGAGACGACACCCGATCTGTCCGTTGACTGAAAGTCATTCTGACGATACCCGGCACTCTTTCAGGGAGAATCCAACTGAGGTGACAACGACGGTGGCGGTGATCTCGTGGTATAAGTCTTCTATAGCGACTGGCGGCTGTAGTGAAAGCTTCGGAGGTAGTGATGGAAAATCCATGTGACTTTGGGGATTGGGAGGCTGCCGGGGGCAGAGGGGTATGTGTACTGCTAGGAGCTACCAACGTGGCGTATGCCATTGCACGTTGTAGATCTTGTTGGTGGAGAAATACCGCGCACGACTTACCTGTGACTGGGTGCCGACGAGAGCAGTTTGTGCAAGATAGAACCGTCGCCGTGCACAAATAGGTTGGGTGTTGATAGCCGCATCTGCTGCAACGAGTATTGCTTCTACATTGTTTCCCCCGACAATGAAGACGCAAGCAATTTCCGCATTTGATGACGGGAAACGTGTGGTTCCACTAGACACCGTGTCCCCAACCTGGCGAAATGTGAGGTCAAAGTTTGTGAACGAAACACTACCATGCAGACTAGAATTGGTACTGTTATTTTGGGATGTGAATTAGGTTTCTTCGTGTAGCGTTTGATTTCCATTTCACACTAGTGGGGTGGGAGTGAGAGAATGAGTGTCATTTATAGGTTTCCTTCTCACTGTGTGACAACGATTTCAGACATTTTAACCACATTAGTTTCTTTCAATATATGTAAGGGCGCCGCTCTCTGCGTTGAGCGCCCGTAAGCTGCGAAAACAAGCAAACAAGCACGCGCGCACACTCGTTCCATTTTGTCGACTATCTCCTTACGTTAGACAAATGTCTTCATCGCGGATAATGCCATACATATGGAGCAGGAAGTAGCGGATATACACATCGAACTTGCGGTCTTTGAGAACGGCGGCCTCTATTACATTATTGGCAGCCGCAGCGATCTTCCGTTCTACCTTAACTCTCTTTCTGCCCGACGGACTAATTTAACAATATCGTGCTTTAAATGAGAGCTGTAGGCATACACTCATACGATGCAGTTTTCCAATCTTCTTATCTAAGCTCTCCACGAAGACAAGTGTATGGGCCTGCATTAGAACGATTCTACAGAATGCTGACACCCTCCGCGCAACCGCATCGTTAGGGGTCGATGGTTGACCCTGAGAGTGGTTTGTGTTTCTCTGCACTGTGCCGCCAAGGGAAGGGGGACCTGAACGCAGTGTCTCGCTCATATCACAGTCCGGGACGGTACGAGTCCTCACAAAGCCTTTTAGTAAGGGGACTGATTTGCTGCTGCTTATGTTCCGATACGTCGGCTGAAGGTGCTAAAGCTGTAAAGGTTACAGTGATGGCTGACTTGCTGATTGACATGATGTATCTATACCTATTCTGGTTGTTTTGTCATTGTTGTGGCTGAAGGAGATGAAACTGTTGCTGCTCGGCTAATTGTTGCTACTGCAGTTGTAGTTGCTCATGTTGGTGCTGCAGCTCCTGCGGTAGAAATTGCACGTTCGCGGATGGCGATTGACCCTGTTGGACCTCACAATGAATTTCGGACATCGTCGGCAGCGGAATATCCGTCGGTGCGTTCTGATGGCAAATCTCCAGCGCCAGCTGTACGACTTGAAGAGTGTCGGGAAATCGACCATTTGTGAGGTTAATTTTGTAGCACTTTCGCTGCAAACTTGTGGTTAAGGAAACACACACATCTCTGGCGTTCACTACTGAGTGTAACCGCTTCTTCACTGGGGGAACGGCGATATGAGTATAGAAACACTTTCTGTTGTTGGGGTTTTTAATCCAGAGACTGATTTGATACAGCTTTCCATGCTACCCTATCCTGTGCAAGCTCCTTCATCTCCAAGTACCTACAGCAACTTACATCCTTCTGAATCTTCTTAATGTATTCATCTCTTGGTCTCTCTCTACGATTTTTACCCACCACGCTGTCCTCCAGTACTAAATTGGTGATCCCCTGATGCCTTGGAGCCGGCCTTGGTGGCCGAGCGGTTCTAGGCGCTACAGTGGGAACCGCGCGACCGCTAAGGTCGCAGGTTCGAATCCTGCCTCGGGCATGGATGTGTGTGTGATGCCCTTAGGTTAGTTAGGTTTAAGTAGTTTTAAGCTCTAGGGGACTGATGACCTCAGAAGTTAAGTCCCATAGTGCTCAGAGCCATTTGAGCCATTTGTGATGTCTTGGAACATGTCCTACCAACCGATCTATTCTTCTAGTCTTGTTGTGCCACAAATTCCTCTTCTCCCCAATCCTGTTCTGTACGTCTTCATTAGTTACGTGATCCACCCATCTAATCTTCAGCATTGTTCTGTAGCAGCGCATTTCGAAAGATTCTGCCTCTTCTTGTCTAAACTATTTATCGTCCATGTTTCACATATATACGCTTATAAGTATACAAAGAGTACAAAACGACACACTCGTCCGCGAAACGTAAGCAACCCGCACACAGCGTACTTCCAGCACGTGTGCACTGTCTGAGAGCCGGAAGTAAAGTGGTTTTTTTGATTCCACCTGACGACTGTCCATCTAAGTAGCTCCACTGAACGTTTCATATTTCGGCTGGGCGGTGACAAGAAGCTGAATCTTTATTTTATTGTCGAATTCGTCACTGTCGTCGTCCACATTGATAGGATATTTTGTGCTCTGTACAATCACCGAACTATAGTCTGTCTGGTTCTGTGCATACATCACAGGTTGTATCCATTGATCACTATATGACAGCCTGATAATGTAGAAACTTTCCCATACATTTAATTAAACCGTGGCTCAGTTTCAGTATTCGAAACCTAGTTTTCTGCAATGCTTTGTTCAGACTTTTAAAGAAAACTCGTGTTGTTCTGACGCAAAAGTATGAGTTTTATACTGAGGTGACAAAAGTCATGGGATGGACAGCTCCTAATATCGTGTCGGACCTCCTTTTGCCTAGCGTAATTCAGCATCTCGACGTGGTAGTATTAAAGAACAACCGCCTTCAGCCAAAAATCGTGATGTTATCAACGTGACATGTACGGGGCCTTCAAGGTCTTTCTCGCTGGCCTTACACTCATACGGGGCCCACGAGAATACTACTCGTACCGCTGTGATCGCCATGTGGCGTCGCCCTCCAGCAGTCACGGGGAAGACGTGCGCCATGCTTTGAGCACCAATCAGTGTGGCGGAGGGGGGAGATGAAAATTTCTTCACTCACTCGCATTCGAACCGATTCTCTCGGAGTCGGGCGCCACTGTTGACATGCGCCGGCGACCTTGGCTACTTAGTCTTCAAACAGCTAGATTTATTGAAGAACATAAAATATACAATCATTCCTTACGAGAAGCTTGTCGTTTCGCACTGCGTTCATCCGCTTTTTTCCGTTGCTGTTTTGGTTTGAAATGTTCTTTGCAAAACGCCGATTTTGCATCCATACCCATTGTTGATTCGTGGCGGTATCTCCTTGCCTTTTTTTTCCGGCCATTTCTGTATGCTTGACCATTTTGATCGATCGGTGTGATACTTCTTCGCCATTTTCAGTCAACGTACTTGGCTACTCCCAACTAGTATACAAGGAGGAAACGTAGAAAAGTGCCTAAGGCGGCGGGTAATCCATCGGAGTGTAGACCGTCCACAGTTGAATGACATCTGCCGGGCTGTTACTTTGTCCCAGCCTTTCAAGCGCAGGATGTGTCTGGTGGCACGAACACGCGCATTCCGTGGCTGTCAAACCCCTCGTGACGGTTCACAAAGAGCAGATAGACCCCCGACGGCAACCCAACACTCGCTTGAAAAGAGGCTTGTTTGCTTCTTATATAAGTCTAGTGATATTTTATTATTTCCCTTCGCAGGCTGCCACCAAAAATAGTGGCACGCTGACCTATCAGGTCGTCTTTTTACAAGATTCATCTCTAGCTCCTCATTTTACGTTAGAACAACGACGTAAACACTGCTGCAGGAAGGACAAGATGCCAGAATGAGTCATTGGACGAATGCTGAGGAAGTGTAATTCATCCGTGCGGGAAGTTGTGTACAAAACTCGTACTATCGACTAAAACTATTTGTAAGGTTGTGAAACATTTTTACCAAATAAAAATTGATGAAAGAGAGAAGGAAAGTTTAGGAAAGAGCTGTGCGATGTGTAACGATCGGTTCGATTCTGCCTTTCTAATAGATTTGCACGACCTGGGTGGAATATTAAAGTAGTTTTATCCGCGAGGGTTTGGAAAAGCTGTTAACGTAAAGACTTCAATGTACGTTTCTCCATTCATATGAAAAAAAATCTCTTCGATTTGTTTCCATCCCGGCAGCGGGCTTAATTGCTTCCATCAGTTTGTTTGTATTTCTTCTGATAATGCTATATAATTTCTGATGCTCTTTGCCCCCTTAATAGGATCCCCATCCGAAACCTCACGCGTATTTCTATGCCGTTCTACCAAATTCCTTCATCTCATGTACTAAATCTTATTTTGGAGTCGCGAATGATGTATAAAACTTACTTACTTCTGTTTTTCAGCGATAATTATTAACTATCTAATTTCCCACCTTAGGTAGCCGATATAAAATTGTGATCTCCACTAACGGACGTTTGAAATGTATAATTAATTAGTCATTGCGGAATTATCCTTCCAGCGAGTTAATTTTTAGGCGACCATTTCATGGAACTCATTACAGGTTTTAGCTTAGGACTGGCGTCCAGTAACATTTGCTCTCTGCACTTTTTATGTGGGGGATAAACTGAAAGCCTGGAAAAGTGTGTAAGTGGTGCACAAGCGTCGAAATGATAGTTGACTGCAAAGAAGCCCCTGTTCGCCCACGTGGTTTGTGCGTTGGTGAGGTCGGTGTCGCTCACGAAGCCGGATCGTTAGCTATCCATTCAAGGAAACTGTGGCCATAGCCCCTTAAAGTGGATGGCTGGCGAGCTGCTGCCAGCCTTGCCCGGGGTTTAGCCCGTTTAGGTTTGACGTGTTACTTTTTTGTTGCGCACTGTGACTGCAGAATAGTTCTGCGATAGCAGCGCTGGTTGTGTGCTGCCACAACACAGATAACACGTTTTTACTGCGCAGATAAACGTTACTGCCTCCTCCACATTGCGGCCGGCAAAATTAAAACCTGACATTAGGCTAAAATTTGTTTTCGCTTGGAAATTGAGTGATACCAGGAAGCATTGCGACGTCTAATATACACTTCTACTGCAACAGATGGTAACACAGTGCGATTGTAATATTTGGGAACATTTTCCCAAGGTCTAGACGTATCGAAGACAATAAAGCTGATCCATGATAAGCGCGCTGGCATTCGGAAAGAACGGTTGTCAGATTCCTGACTGGCTATCCACATTTAAGTTCGGCTTAGTTTTTCTAAATCTATTAAGGCTGACTCCTTTCCAGAGAGACACGGCTCGTTCCCTTATCTGTCATTAATGTACCTGAGCCTGGAGTTTCACCTCTAATGCCGGCAATTCAAGCCATAATATGCCTTCCTAACAGAATTGATGGTGTTCGGGGTGCCAAGTTGGCAATAACTATGCTAATTAAAGTACTGTAAATCTGCAGGGAGCGCGATAACTGCAGTAATTAACTGAAGCAAAACAGCGATAGCATACGCAATTTTTTAAGAGAAGTTACGCTTTGCGTCTGGAATTGTCCTCAGTACAAAACAGGCCTAGAAAGATTTACGCTCGCACTCTTTGCGACGCAGCCGAGTATGCATAGCGCTCAGGCATCCTCCACCATGGACTGTTCAGAGATACGTTAGTGAGGCGAGTATATGCTGAAGCCTGCAAACGCGGGAGGAAGGGAAGACGTGGTCACAACGCCGTGGGACTATCTATAAAAGGCGAATACTGCAGCATACTTTTGTAAGTAGGATTTTATCACTATTTTAAATTTTATCTTCCTAAAAAAAACTTCATTGCTTATTAAATGAGTACATTAGACAGCGTTCATATACTGAACAGAACTACATATCCTCTTTAATAACCAAAGGCTTTACGTGCAGCCAATTAACAAAAAGTTGCCGTCCTTATCAATTTATACGCATTTCGATTTTTGAATATGTAATATTTACTGAAGAGCCAAAGAAACTGGTGCACTTGACTAATATCGTGTAGGGCACCCGCGATCACGAGGAAGTGGCGCAGCACGACGTGGCATGGACTGGACTGATGTCTGACGTAGTGCTGGAGGGAATGGACACCATGAATCCTGCAGGGCTATCCATAAATCCGCAAGAGTACGAGAGGGTGGGGGTCTCTTCTGAACAGCACGTTGCAAGGCATCCAAGATGTGCTCAATAATGTTCATATCTGGGGAATTTGGTGGCCGTCGGAAGTGTTTAAATCCAGAAGAGTGTTCCTGGAGTTCCCCTGTAGAAATTCTGGAGGTGTGGGGTGTCGCATTGCCCTGCTGGAATTGCCCAAGTTCGTCTGAATGCACAATGGACATCAACGGATGTAAGTGATCAGACAGGATGCTTACGTACGTGTCACCTGTCAAAGTCGTATCTAGACGTATCAGGGGCACCATATCACTCAAACTGCATATGCCCCACACCATTACAGTTCCTCCACCAGCTTCAACAGTCACCTGCTGACATGTAGGGACCATCGATTCATGTTGTCTCCATACCAGTACACGTCCTTCCGCTCGATACAATTTGAAATAAGACTCGTCCGACCAGGCAACATGTTTCCATTCATTAACGGCTCTCGACTCCGAAAGCCAATATCGATGACGTTTCGTTGAATAGCTGATAGCCCAGCATTGGACTCTGCATCAATTTGCGGATGGGTTGGTCTTCTGTCACGCTGAACGATTCTCTTCAGTCGACGTTGGTCCAGTTCTGGCAGGATCTTTTTTCGGCCGCAGCGATGTCGGAGATTTGTTGTTTTACCGGATTCTGATATTCTCTTGCACTGTCAAGAGGGTGTGTGCCCGCATCCCTTTAGCGGCGAGTTCTGGACCTCAGTGATCTTATGGGGATCATGTCTTCATCCTTAGGCAATGGCATTACGATCACTTCAGCGGTTTTTATTTTACAACCTCTAGCTCGTTTCTTTTTGAATACACGTTACAGTTTTATTAAGTTATGTACAAATATGATAAATGTGTTTACTATATTCAGGGGCCTCAAGATCGTGCATCGCATCGCCGAAACTGAAAGCAGATGAAGCAAGACCTTCAAATACAGCCGAAGGATTCATTCATATTTTTAAAAAAATTATGTATGTAAAATCTGTAACTGGCTACAAATCCATTTCACTGGGTCTGATAGACTGTAAAGTCCTTAGTGGCCGTTAATGTCTGACAGTCAATGTACACATCACTCCACTTCATCTGCAGGCCATAAGTGTTTCCTGTCCCATCCTCACCAGATGGGATGCCCACTCTGAATTGTTAGTAACTTTGTACACAGTAAATAAGTTTCTTACGTCGTACAAACGACGATAGGTGAGTTCTCGTATTCGTCTGGCAGAGCACCTCAAAGCACATTTGACACCGTAACTTTTGCCTCAGTCGTTTACTGACGAAGATGCTCTATACCACATTTATACATTTTCCCGTCTCCATCACCGCCAGATGTTTTCAGCATCATTAGAATGCACCCTGTAGACCCTCCAGGGTAGCCGAGAGCGCTAACGCGCTGCTTCCTGGACTCGGGTAAGCGCGCTGGCCTCGGATCGAATCCACCCGGCGGATTAACGACGGGGGCCGATGTGCCAGCCAGCCTGGATGTGGTTTTTAGGCGGTTTTCCACATCCCGCTAGGTGAATACCGGGCTGGTCCCCCATGTTCCGCCTCAGTTACACGGCTCGCGGACATCTGAACACATTCGCACTATTCCATGTATTACACTCGACGCAGACAGTTAGGGTACACTAATTCCGTCGCGGGGGGTACGGGGTGGCGGCAGGAAGGGCATCCGGCCACACTCCTTAACCATTAACATGCCAAATCGAATTAACGATGGCTGACCCTGCATAACTGCGGGACAGGGCTCAAGCGATAGATAGAATAGAATAGAATGCACCCTGTAGAAAAGAAATGGTACAGGCACGTAGCCCACTGCTCCAGAACAGCAGGAAGGTGACTGCAGAGTAGAAAGTTTGTCACGTGGTCCCTCTTAGATATAATGGTTGCTATGATTCTGTTTTGGGCGCTCATGGAGCATAAACCAGGAACTCGTAATATAGTCTGGTGATGAGGAAATGTCGCCACTAAATCTCATGTAGATCAGATTCTAGTTCCGTCAACCACCTTAATTTGAACCTGCCATTTCCTAGTTAATGAATCTTATTTATTGTATGTTACAGCATGTTTTAAGAATTATTGTTGCTGTTTGCACATATTTTCTGTGGGCTTTTTTTCTGTTGCCGTTTTTTACGCAGTGAACATCATGTCATGTTCATTGGATGGTATGTATCTGCTTTTATACACAGAAAAACAAAACTTTCGCACTTTGTTTTTCTGTGTATAAAAGCAGCTGCATACCGTCCAATGAACATGACATGATGTTCGCTGCGTGAAAAACGGCAACAGGAAAAAAGCGCACAGAAAATATGTCGCAAACAGCAACAATAATTCTTAAAACAGGCTGTAACATACAATAAATAAGATTAAAAAACCCACTGTTGATGGTGATATTTGTCGCCGAAATTAGTTTGGGAGAATAAAGAAGTAAACGAATAACAAGGTGTTTTGCACCAAGGCTTACTCATTTTCTGATATTACTGATTCACCCAGAATATTGAAATTAAATTATAAATAGAAAATAAATAGTTTAAAGACAGTTTTGCGGAGAGTTTTACTAAAAAGATGACACGAGTGACAATGTGTGTTCAGTATTTTAGTGGTGATAATGACGTTTTGCAATAACTGCGACATTAAGATAATTCATTAGGTCGCACATGGTAGTAGGATAAGTACCAAAATACCAGGGAATTTTGAAATTGCGGTGGTCAACAGCACTGTCGGATTAATGGATGGCGATGCTGTTTTTTCGGGAAAATATTGTAGCTGGGCGATAGTACAGTAACACAGAACGATTGACAGTATTTAAACATTACTTCTGAATTACCACTATCCTAAAATGTTGATAAATGGTAGATAGTGACCCTAACAAAGGGAGGGAACCCGTGAGTGTCTGATTACGGTATCAACGGTTAAGTTTAGGAGCATGTCACATAGTTCAAATATCTACGAAGTGACACGAAATGTGTGGAACATGTAGGATACGGAAATAGAAGATACCATAGAGCATCGGGATAAGAGGAGTGGGTCCTTAACGAAATCGCATACAAACTTCTAGTGTGACAAATTCTGCAGTACTGCTCCCGGGTATGGAGACGTCATGACAGTAGACAACGAACAAATTCTGAAATTCGATTCTAAAATCGTGGAAGGTCCATGCGCCCGTAGAAAGTGTAACTGAGATGCTCAAGGAACCTAAGGGGCTCCGGAACGCCCTATACTTGCAATGTTAAAATAACGCTTATAAATTACATCTTTCCTCACAAAGTATTTGAGGTAGGAAGTTGAACTTTTTAAAGATTATTTATTGGAATATGGGCTACAACTTAACACAGGGGTTTTACAAAATTTTAGTTCAGTTATTAAAGATGATTTTTTTTCAATTGTAATGAAAATTCACATTTTTTTGCAATTTTTTATTTATATATTCAAAAATATACAGTTTTTTGGAAAAAGGCTGTGTTAAATTATGCAGAAGGTACTGTGTAACATTTACTGAAAGTTTGAAACAAATATGTTTGGAACATCCTTACAAAACATGTAATTAGTATGAGAAAATAAAAGTTTTGGGAATCGAGCGACAAAGATTGGATTAACTTTTTAGTGCATTCCAGGTCCATAGGATGGATTATCTTCATCCTCTGCAAACTCCTCCTCCAGCTTCCTCTTGTTCCTCCTCCTGTTTACTCTTGCTTGTATTTCTAGACTCTTTACAGCCCTGTCTGCAGCCCGAAGGCGTTCCTTGTCTAAAGCAAGCATCGCTCGTACCATGTTAGAACCTATCTTCATTCCTATATTTCTAAATACCTTTGGCTTTCCAACATTTCTCCTTTTCTTAAAAGCCTTCAGAGGATTTCTAATAACTTTACTTTTACTCATTATTATACTTCAACAAAACAGAGACTCAAGAAACAGAATTAATTACGAATATTTTCGAGATAACGACACAGTAAATAAACATGAAACAATCGACAATCACACCAGCGATATATATTGAACCATCACAGGTTAGCCACAACACATACTTTATCTCACATCACTAAAATGTACCTGATGAACACGGACGTTAATAATAACACCATTTGACAGCAGTTTAACAGCGTCACAGTGGGTCACGCCCATGTAGAACACATTTCAAAAAAAAATTTAAAAATAGTTGTAGTCTTCGGAATTGAATAAATTATATATCTATTAAAAGGTAATAGCCTGCAGATTCAGAAAACGCAAAAAAGTAAAAATTGAACTTTTAATGATTTTGAGCCTTTCCGGAGCCCCTTAAAAAGGGAAGTACCATATCTACATCTACGTGATTACTCTGCTATCCACAATAAAGTACCGGGCAGAGGGTTCAATGAACCACCTTCATGCTGTCTCTCTACCGTTCCACTCTCGAACGGCACGACGGAAAAACGAGCACTTAAATTTTTCCGTGCGAGCCCTGATTTCTCTTATTTTATCGTGATGATCATTTCTCCCTATGTAGGTGGGTGCCAACAGAAAGTTTTCGCAATCGGACGAGAAAACGGGTGATTGAAATTTCATCAGAAGATCCCGTTGCAACGATAAACGCCTTTGTTTTAATGATTGCCACTCCAATTCACGTATCATGTCTGCGACACTATCTCCGCTGTTTCGCGATAATACAAAACGAGCTGCTCTTCTTTGTACTTTTTCGATGTCATCCGTCAGTCCGACCTGATGCGGATCCCACACCGCACAGCAGTACTCCAGAATAGGACGGACAAGCGTAGTGTCAGCACTCTCTTGTTGCTCCTTCTAAGTGTTCTGTCAGTGAATCGCAGTCTTTGGTTTGCTCTACCCACAATATTATCTATGTGATCGTTCCAATTTAGGTTATTCGTAATTGTAATCCCTAAGTTTTTAGTTGAATTTACTGCCCTCAGATTTGTGTGACTTATCGCGTAATCGAAATGTAGCTGATTTCTTTTAGTACTCATGTGAATAACTTCGCACTTTTCTTTATTCAGGGTCAATTGCCACTCTTCGCGTCATATAGATATCTTATCGAAATCATTTTGCAAGTCGTTTTGATCATCTGATGCCTTTACAAGACGGTAAATGACAGCATCATTTGCAAACAATCTAAGACGGCTACTCGCTATTATAGATCAGGATGATGCGGTTCCTAACGCGCGGCTGCGGCTATCGCAGTGTGACTGACGTTTGCGGCATCACGAACGAACCAGAAAGCGCTCTGACCTGCAGCTTGATAGTACATAAAAAATGAGTTTCCTTGTTTTAGTTCTGTGAAACAAGCGCTGTATGTAACTGAAGCAAAGCCACATGAGCCTCTGGAGCTAATTTTTCAATAGAGGTTATTTTTCCTTCAAAAAATTGAAAACCACTTATTTCGGTTTTTGGCTTTTCTTCTTTGTATAATACATCTCACTCGATTTTGAGGAAACTAATTGGCAAACAGAGTTGATTTTTTTCTTATATTACAGTTTAATATCACAGCTTGATGATGAAGTGGCTACTTTTTTGATGTTGATTATAGTTATTGTGATGCTTGGATATTTAGTAACGCATCGCATAAAACTTCAAAGATTCACCGTGAAAAATGCTGTCGCTTGCTACTTAACATTAACATATCGAAATTGTTTTTAAAACGGAAACGAAAGCCGTATCTCACTACAGTATGGTCGAAATAGAAGTTGTGGTTCATTTGAGGACACTGGAGCCGACTGGACTGCCTGTTGGCGCGGCGCGCAGGTGGACGTAGCTACTAGTCCTCCTAGCTTCATGAGTCGTGTGCAATTCGTGGAGATAACGCATTTTTCTCAGAAGGAGTGAGTGCGATTTGTTGTTCTGCTTACTTCGGGAAGAAAGTGAAGAAGACATCTTTCTCCAACAGTTACATAGTTGTAAAGCTGAAACATATGCCATCTTTAGAAGAAGGCTTGATGATGATTTCTTTACGACACTATCACTCGTCGTTTATTAAACGACGATGAAATGTTCCGTATGTTATTCAGGTTAAATACTGCCCCGTTTAACCATGTCTCAAGAAGTGTCCATCAAATAGTGTTATTCGGTAACACCTGGCGAAAAATTAGCCATAACATTAAGGTGAGAAAGGTAGAAATACTTTGTAGACTACAATGGTTTATTTAACATTTACTTTGTTGCGGAAAGATGAAAACTATTTACAACGAACTGAAATTTGTTACTCATTCGGTTTGACAATAATCACGTTCAGTTGCCTGGTTCGTAAAATTCACATTTGGTCATAATAAAGATTTCGGCATTAATAATTGAGGATGCTGAACATGCTGGTTGAAAAGAAGTTGCTATCTTCTGGATCTAAAACCACATGCATTGACATAATTTTTACTTCTTTAATCAAGTATGATCTCCTATTTTTTGTCTGATATGAAATAAATCGTCGTCGTCATGATGCATGTGCTCAAAGTTCATAATAATAAATTTGAACGTCATTTCCGTTAGTTTTTCGCCATCTACAAGTGTAAATCGCTCTTCTGTAGCAGACAGCGTCAGGCTGCAGAATCTGCTAAGGAACCGCTCCGCATACTTCCCGACGGGGCTGCGGCAGCTGCAAGCAGCACGATGGGAACAGCACCTTTAAGGCGACAGGCGTTTACTGAATAAACGTCCGTACCGGTGGGTGCGCATGCCCAAGGGTTCTTCTCCCTCTTGCCGTAAGCTTCGCGTCTTGTATAGTGGACAACTCTTGCAGCGATCACAAATTGAAGAATTATTCTCCCTTCACATTCCCCTCCCCCTCCGCTCCCTCACCGGTTGAATTTAAATGAAACGGTATTAGAGATATTACCTCCGCCACTTCCATCATATAAACCAAACAGGCCGTGAGAATAAGGAAATAGAGATTATGGTACATACAGGGGCAAATAGGCAGCTATTTTTCCCTTTCCACCTGTGCGGATGGTATGTGACAGGACGACGTTATTACTGATGATAATCTCCTCAATGCTTACCTCTAGTGCTCTTTCAAGTATGTGTTTTGCCGTGCTGGGCACTGGTTACTGCCGCAGGATATTCGTACGTATTGAAAACAGTAACCTTTGACTAACAAAATCAAACATGGGATATTGACACCGAGGTGCGGTCACTCTGACCTCTCATTTTTGGGTGGGTGTAATGTTAGCAATTTCAATCCTTTTTAAATTTTCTGGTTTTCGTATGAAAGAGCCATTAATGCAAAGTAAACAAACGTGAAAATACAAAACATTAACATTAATTAATAATTGGCAAATTGGCATTCAGATATATTTAGCAAAACTGCACACCTCGTAAACTATTACTTTTATATGTTTTCCAATAGCTAATAATGAAATTACAGATAGTTTTCGAGAAAGAAAATTTCCTGTGTAGAAATCAACGTACACTACTGGCCATTAAAATTGCTACACCAAGAAGATGACGTGCTAGAGACGCGAAATTTAACCGAGAGGAAGAAGATGCTGTGACATGCAAATGATTAGCTTTTCAGAGCATTCACACAAGGTTTGCGCCGGTGGCGACACCTACAACGTGGTGACACGAGGAAAGTTTCCAACCGATTTCTCATACACAAACAGCAGCTGATCGGCGTTGCCTGGTGTTGAGTGGTACTTAAGTAAATAAATTAGTGAAATCAAAGTGAAGTAGAAATTAGAATATAAATGAAAAACTTGGTTTAGTTTAGAGAGTTACATACTGGCAAACAGCGGGCAGAACAGCAGAGTCGAAGAGGCAATGACCGTGAAGTCGTTCACCTCCAGTAAACTGAAGTGAATAAATACGCGAGACGCAGTGGGCCCGACAGACGAGAGACGAAGACGAAGAAGTGAAGAAGCGTAGCAGTAGTTTTCAGTCAGTTTCGGTGCTGAAGACCGTCATGCAAGAAGAGACTGCATCATGCACAGACGCACAAAGTCCGCCGCTGTAATGGAATAGTAAGCAGCAGCCGCGGCGCCAGAAGACAGAAGTTAAAAGGTATTTGAAGTCTGATTTTTACATACCCGGGTGACTCTTGAGGACGGGAAGGAGACGGCCTCACATCATCAGTCACCTGTGAGCTGGGATGAAGATCTGACAGCCGAAGACTGGCAAGCGGGAGTCCGTTGTTAGAGTCCGGGACACTGGCCTTTCCACGCCGCGCCGCTCCGCTGGCCGACGCACAACACACGCGGCCGCTTAGAGAAGAGAAACACTGGGACGCCACATCCAAGGTATCACCATCCGATGCACGACTTCGCTCGCAATAATTAAACTGGCTACCTCGCGCTGCGCGTCTCCAGTCAGCTGGGCGAGACGGCGACACGAGATACACACTGCCACGCGTAATCAGACGCCGCCGCCGCCGCTGCCGCAGCAGAAGACTTCGCAAACGACACAGCTGCCGCTCTCCGAGCCAGAACATCGAGTAAGAAACAGTTGTACAAATCTTCAATAAAACTTATCTTATGTAAAAATGTTTCATTCGACCTCATACCCGAGCCAAGGAAGAACCCACCCTGCCCACATGTTGTTAAGAGAGAAAAATTAAGTAATTTAGTATTTTCACCCTGACATAATGCTTTAGAATGCTCATCCTGACAATTGACTAGCATCAAAAGAGAAAACCCAGTTACATTTAGTATCAGAATTGTTACATTTGGTGTCATTATGAGGCGTGAATGACAGTCACTAAAGGTCCACAGTTAGTATCGTTTAATGTGTGAAAGGATAGGGGTGTGCATAGCAGTCGTAAAATTTTCTTTATTTAAAAAGTGTATTCGCTCTCATAATTTTAAGAGTTGGTCGAAAATATTTAAACATCTTTTTCATTCAGTGTAGTAAGATTGTGTAACTAACAGTTTGTAAAATGATGACACGAAATCGTACAAAGTCAGAGTCAGCACCACAAGCGGTTTCTACTGAGGAAGCTATTCAGAGCTTAGTTAATCAGATAGCACAGCTTAAAAATGATAACAATGCATTATTTAAACAGTTGAGTGAGGTTAGGCAAACCAGTTCAATCCCTCCCACCCTAGATTCCTCAGCAGCAGCCTTGGTAACTCCTTTTTCAGGTAAACCTGGCGAAGACATAACAGCCTTTTTTGATGATTTAGTAGCAGCTGCAAAGTTAGGATCATGGTCAGATGAACAGCTCTTACAAATGACAAAGTTAAGATTGCTAGGAGAGGCTAAAGCACACGTATTATACCATGAAGAATTACGGAATGCTCCAACATTTGAGGAATTGAAGAAAGGATTACTTAAACGTTTTCAAAAACAGAACAGCTGTAGATTTTATAGGGAAAAATTAAACACTATCACTCAGAGGCAAAACGAGTCGTTAGAAAGCTTTGTAGATAGGATTAGAGAAGTTTAATATTAACACCTATCAGTTGACAACTAGTGATGAAGCAAATAAAGTTATTTTACAAGAGGCAGAAGATAGAGCTCTGGATACATTTTTACGTGGGTTACCTCCTGAAACGTCCCGTCGTGTCAGGGCAGAGTTTCCTAAAAATTTAGCAGAAGCTGTATCTGTGGCGACGGCTTTCGAAGAAATAGACATTGCCACCAGATACAAGAAGAAGCGAAATGTATTTTCAGCAGGAGTAAGATGTTTTAGGTGCGATCGACAGGGACATAAAGCAAAAAATTGCAGACAACCTAACTGCACTAACTGTCAAAGAATAGGTCACACATTCAAGGAATGCAGGTCTAAGAAAGTTTTTGGAAATGAAAATCAGTTAAACTCAAACGGGAATGTCGGAGCCGCCGCCAGGCGTTCCCAATAAAATGTCATGCCATTAAGGCGAATGTGAAGGCGGAATGCTGGTTATCTGCTACCATAAGTCGTCTCCATCCTTTACTGGTCCAGAAGTGTCTTAGAACATCGTCCTGAAATGTCAGGAGTTTTCGTTAATTCTTTTGGGTCTTAGCCTAGGTCTCTGCCCAAAGGGTATGGCCACAGGCTGCATTACAGTCTTGCAGATATTAACCTTCGTCGATCGCGGCCGGGACTTGGCAGTTATCCGAGTGAAAACTTTGAACTGTTTCCTGCGCGAATTCTTGTTGCCATTATTTGCTTATCTATCTCGTTCTTTTCTCTGAGCACTGTATAAATCACCCTAGATATCACAAATAACTTTCTTCTGAAACTCACTTCGATCCGTTCGCCCACGAGATTAAGAAAAGCAGCAGATAACGGTGCCCGAAATGACGTCGCGTTGCTGGATAACTAGATGGTATTGATATATGCCGTCGAGACACATTAATGTGGCCACAAGGCTAAAGCTTGAACAACCCTACGATGCAGACTCCAGTGCCGTGGCCAGCTACGCTAGGATTGTCGGTTGGGGATCCATGGCACGAACAGCCCGATCCAAGTTGTCCCACAGGTTCTCGATAGGGTTTAAATCGTGGGAGTTTGATGGGCTCACCACGCAATTTTGACACTGCAACTTCTAGGTCACTGCCGTGTAATAAATCAATACTCAAATATACAGCTCTAAAATCGGCAGTGTATTCACAATGTGCAGCCGATGTTTTTATAGGCAGGTACATCGATATTTCTTCCGCCATATCGATACGTATCATCGATGTATCGAGAGCCGATAGTAATATTTTTTAAATACCGATATATCAGATTCCCGCTATTTTTAAAAATATCAGCAGTCCTAGGAAGCACCCTGTTGTAGACACGGTAGAGTGGCATAACGGAATTTACGTGTAGAGATGGATTATTTACTACTCAAATGGTCAAATGTTTGTGAAATCTTATGGGACTTAACTGCTAAGGTCATCAGTTCCTAAGCTTTCACACTACTTATCCTAAGGAGACACACACACACACATATATATATATATATATATATATATATATATATATATATATATATATATATATATATGCCCGAGGGAGGACTCGAACCTCCGTCGGGACCAGCCGCACAGTCCGTGACTGCAGCGCCTTAGACTGCACGGCTAATCCCTCGCAGCATTTACTATTCATATTACTTTTTTTTCCCACCTTGGAACCTCAAGACACAGAGGTATTTACCTTGATCTTTAATTCTGTTGCACACACAGCTGTAAGGTGTTAGTACTTTAACGCCCACGAACTAACATTTTGTCTTCTGTTGCAAGACACATCACCGGTATATTTTGGAAGTGTAATTTGAAATATCCGAAATACGATTCTGCATGTAGTATAAAAGAAAAGCACAATATTGTTCATGTTCCACAGGATCCTGGAGAACATAAACAATATTGTAATTAAGTTGTTCTGCGAAGAAGCGAGGGAAGAATTAGTTAAATATACTACTCGTGTCAGCATATAATCCGTTACGTCGTGATGTCGAATGGCTCTGAGCACTATGGGACTCAACTGCTGAGGTCATTAGTCCCCTAGAACTTAGAACTAGTTAAACCTAACTAACCTAAGGACATCACAAACATCCATGCCCGAGGCAGGATTCGAACCTGCGACCGTAGCGGTCTTGCGGTTCCAGACTGCAGCGCCTTTAACCGCACGGCCACTGCGGCCGGCCACGTCGTGATGTCGGAGAATACTGCCGATCATTTTCGCAGTATATGTTGTTTAAGTGTCTGGTCATCTCCAGTGGAAGCCAACTGATCTTGTCTAGTTTAATACCTAGGTCTTATAACTGTCTCTTTTTTCCTTGCGGTCCAGAGGCGCACTAGTAAAGTGTGTTGATGATTTTATTGTGACTTCGTTGCTGGGAATACGTGAAGTCAAAAGACGTTTGTTTGATTAACTGTTCTGTATTGTAGCCTGTTCAAAAAAAAAAAAATGGTTCAAATGGCTCTGAGCACTATGGGACTTAACATCTGTGGTCATCAGTCCCCTAGAACTTAGAACTACTTAAACCTAACTAACCTAAGGACATCACACACATCCATGCCCGAGGCAGGATTCGAACCTGCGACCGTAGCAGTCGCGCGGTTCCGGACTGCGCGCCTAGAACCGCTAGACCACCGCGGCCGGCTGTAGCCTGTTGACTAATGTCCTACAATTGACTGTTTATGTCTACGATCCTATTGTTAGTCACAAAAGTACAAATACACTGAAGAGCCAAAGAAACTGGTATACCAGCCGAATATCGTTTAGGGCCCCGCGAGCACGCAGAAGTGCCGCAACACGGATTGGCATGTACTCGACTGATGCCTGGAGTAGTACTGGAGGGAATCGACACAATGAATCCTGTAGGGCTGCCCATTCGAAGATGGGTAAGCGTTCTTCAAGCATTTAGCGCCAGTAAACTGAGCATTTTTTTTTATGTTCGGAAAGAAGATACGGATTCGTCTTCACCTTCCGGTACCACCACAGCGTTTTTGCCCGGCAAACAAGATCAGATGCGTCGTTCTGTTTTTGATCTGTGGTCTGTGCGCCTGTGAGAGTTTTCGCCTTGATCGTATTAACTCCTTTTCGACCAGTATGTAGCGGATTTTTTCTGTATTGGTTGTTCTAGTATACATCTCAGTGTTACTTGAAGTGCCTTTGCAGATGAAGTGCCAGAAGCTCCTGGCAACCGGAACACTCCCCGTTGTACTATGTTTATTGTTTCTGGTCGTGTTAGAACGAACAGACAGCGTCAGTTGTTAGTCTGCATATCGTTAAGTCCCTGTCACTAGGAAACCTGACAGTTGTGAAGTTTTGTCAGAGGAGAAGATATCTTCGCTGTATTTGTGAGCCACGTCACAATTCTCGTAAAACAAGTGGTCTGAATGTTGTCAGGCGTCGTGGCTCCAAGCGGTCCTCCCCCCTGGACTGCGGGCAGTTTCTGATGTGCTCTTTGTAACGTCCTCGCCTTGTCAGAGCCCGACTTCTCGTAGAACGTCGACGGGAACTGCAGAACTTGGCATTGTCTCCTGTTCCACTGTTCTGCTTGGAGCGACACTACGAGTTGATCGTAACAGACCTGGTACTGTGAGTTACGAAACATGCATAGGCATCCAGCATATTGTTTCCTACTTTGAATATTGAACTGTTCAGTGCTGCAGGACTGTGGCTTTCGTGCCAGGTATATTGAGATAGAGTACGCGTGTGATCAGTTACAACTTATATGATTTGCGCTTGCATAACGCATAACACTTTCTTAACCAAGGTACAGACTGGTATGCACTATTTTCTCAATTTTAATTTTCAGTTTGCTTCCAACAGAATAAAACAAACTGAATGTCTAATGCCAGATTTCAAATAAAAGTTTAAAGGCTGGTTACTCTTACATTATTTTTATTCTGTGCAGCGGTTCCTAGCAGTAATTTAAAGCCTGGTACTGGATGTATTATTTATTCGTATGCAGGAAGGCAAGTAAATTGTTTTCGCCTTTTTCTAATTTCTGTTCTTAACTTCAAAATTTGTCAGCATTACGTGTATTATGAACGGGGTCTTAAGCTTACACGGTGCCACAGAACCTGAGGGAAAAGAAAACAATACTTTCGTGAGAGACCTTAAGAGCTTCAGGAAAAGACCTTATTTTTGGAAAACTTGTTTAAGAGTAAACAAATCTGAAAAAATGAAAGTGAACTCTTAGGAGTAATCGTTGATGCAGGAATAATTCAGAAATTTTTAATACTATGGTTTTCGTACAATAAGATACATTAACGTTAAAACATTACTAGATGGAATAAAGTCGCACTTGGAAAGTGTGTGTATGGGAGTAAGATCCAAAAATAAAAGTTTTAAAACTTAAGCTTCAGTAATGCGTCTGTCCGTACTTACGAAGACGCGACAGGTATATTTTTTATACATATTGTGCTAACAGGGAACCTGGGAGAGTTGAGACCACGACCATCAACTATTGTCTACGGCAGTCGAAACTGCAGATAGCGATAGGGGCGGGAATAAAGGGCATTTAGTCTGTACAGCTTTTCTTAATAACGCCACACTGACACTAAAACAAGTGTGTACCACCAAAAATTACGAGTGACAAAATGCTGTTATAACATCTATCTTTGTACTGCACATGCTCCCTTAGGGCATGCGGCTGAGGGTTTGTTGATGTGGCTCGATTTGTTTAACGACTTCCGTCATGATACTTGATAACGCATCCGTACGCTATAGTGATACACTACAAATTGGTCGCAGTACCGATTTATGTAATACTTCCTTTCCCAAAACGCTCCGAATCAATCAGGGTCTTCTGTTCCTCAGGTTTCACGAGCTCTTAAAATTTCGTATCACTTCGTAGTATTACCATTAGATATTTAAAGACAGCTGTCATTCAGTAGGCGCTCTACATTTCTTTACAGCCATCTAGAGATTTTACTTTCCTGTGGATATTACGAGTGAACAACCTGGCCCTGATGGATCGTTAATGTTTACGCAGATCATTAGCGATCCGGTAACACTTCCTTGTGGCTCACGTAGTTGTTTTCGCGACTGTAGAACAGTAGCTATGCAGCATAACATGTTGGATTCCACTAGTGAAAATTTCTAGCCAGACACACACCTATACTTCTTATGACCATATCTTAATTATCAATAGGCGATTTGGCTGTGAATCGAACGCAATTTAGAACTCGGTAAACATGGAATGTGCACGTTAAACTACATCTGCTGTATGCAGGATACCTTCCGCGAGGAAAAGCAGGCCACTATTCACACTAGTAATTTTTCATGAACCTGTGACGACTGTTTTGAAGTAATTTTATTTTCCACTAGAAATGTAATAATTAGAATGTTCTCTAGAAGCTCAGCAAGAGACAGACGTTCGGGATATTGGTTTATAATTGGGTGTATCTATTATTTTACACCTTTTAATAAACATCTGAGAGGGGCGCTATTGACCAAGTTTATTCGCTTCTATAATGCTTCGATGCCACTGTCGAAGTACATTACGGTACGCGTCTCCATTGGATATCTGCTTTCGTTAAATATGTGTACTTCCTAGAGATTGTAGTTATCAGGCAGCTCAAACAAAGATAGCAGGGCAGTGGCAGTGGATTTACATCGGGCCATTGAGCCACACGAAATTATATTTTCGTATTCACAGCTGCAATTGCAACTGTAGCTGCTCATATTATAGAACTTTGTTATTTGCTCCTTGTCGAGTGGCTATAAGACTACTGTCGTCTCAGGAGACGATCAGACATGGACTGTGTCACCCAGTAATCCATAAAAAGCAAACTTTTACGCAGTAATACGGTGAATGATAAGACTTCAACTTTCTGAATACGAGGTTAACAAGGAAATAATAATCTTCGAAGATTAAGACAAAGTAGCCGGTTGTCAACCACAAATGATTGAGGATGTATACCACAGAAGTTGGAAGGTCGACAGAAGTCGAATTGAATACTTTCAGTCTGATACTTCCGCCACACAACGGTATTCTCTCATTGGCCCATTCTGGTTGTGTGCATTTTTTTTCTTCCTCAAGCGGTTAATGTTAGTGTCACGTATAGCCTAGCGTGTCGGGCCCAAAAATACTCATTCTCCAACGTGTCCCAGCAATGGTAAAAGGTTGGACACCCCCGCTCCAGAGAAAAATGGTTCAACGAAAAGGCTAATTTCGCGGGTTTCCCGTATTACGCTTGCATTTCGAGCCAAAATAGCTCATTTTTACAAAACCCCATATTAAAACCGGCGGATTGACGACCAGGGCCGGTGTGTCGGCCAGCGACGATATGGTTTCTACGCGGTTTCCCACATACGACTAGGTGAATACCAGCCCCTAGTCTGTTACACGATTCGCAAACATTTGGAAAACGGTCGCACACTTTCACGTGGGATAACTCTAGACGCAGAGTGTTACGGTGCATAAATTCAATCCCCGGCGGAAAGGGATGGCGACAGGAAGGGAACCCGACCACCGTCCACCAGCAACATGAACAAATCCAAAAATTAACATACCGACCCCGTGAAGATACGGGGTAAAGACCAGGAAGAAGAAGGATCTTTTTATAATTCTGGTGATTGCGATGTCGCATACCATTTTCGTCGAACTATAACTACTGCGAGAAACTGGTACGTTCGTAATTAGGAGGGTTCACTTCGGTGCTCCACGGACGCGCCACTCTCGACGTCTCAAAGGACTTCCGTTCCGTAAAATTGAAGATGACGAAGAGTACTCGAAGCATTGGCCATGTCATGGGTACCTGTAAAGTAAAGCACACATGGCAGATCTCATTGTCTCTTGTGCGTACTGAGAAGGGGGAGATTTGAAAGTGATCTGATAAATATTTCCTTCAAAATATACGTCCAAACGGTATGTTTCCAGACGTAGGTTCCGTACCAAAACTTTAGCCCAGGACTTTTGACTAGAGTAAACATAGCCCGTGAAAGCGATCATTGTAGGATTTATCACTTGTTTTACTGCTATTTTCAGGTAATTTTATTTTTTACAGTATATACGTGGCAGCTTAATTGTCTGCATAGGATTCGTTTAACTTTTATGTGTTAAGTTTCGTGATGTTTATTTCATGTACTGACTATTTTCATGATCATGGAGATTTGCTGCTCAATTTGGTTCTACGGAATTAGAGGCGTAAAATAAAAGAACCAAATTTATTGAATGCCTATACAATGTTTCTTCGGTAATCAACATCTGTGTGTCGTAGATATTAGCCGTAATTTAGGCTGCATCGTTGCAACCTTCGGATTTGACGCCACTTTGTTGACAGCTTGCTACTCACTATCACTGCATGTATTTCAAGCAGCTGCTCAGTTCCGCGAAGTAGATCTCGGGCTAGACTTTCCCGTGAAAGAAGACACTGAGGCGGTTACGAGGAACCGTTAGAAATAATAGCCCCTAGACCGTAAACGTAGTCCGAACGGTGACATTATCGCCGCGGTGACTTGAGTGCACGAGCGTGCTAGGAACGCGATAAGATACTCGTGAAACGGGCAGGGACTGTCATTTTTTCTTACTGGCGAAGGCGACGGCGCGGCGTGTTGGTGGCGGACAGATTTCCAGCAGTTGAGGCGGATTGCCAGAGAGACAGGGCGAGTGGGGCGCTTTGGCAGCGGTGGACGGCGGGAGGAAATGGGAGACGCAGCCGGCAGCAGCGGGCAGCGGGAAAGCGCTGCTCAAAGCAGTGGCGCGCGGCGAGGCCCTCTTCACTAGCCCGATTCCCCTCAAACTTCGCTCAGAGGAAGAGGAGTCAAAATAAGCGAACACGTGTATCGGCTTATCCGTAGATATTCGACCGTTTCTGAAGGAAAAAAAAAATGCTCAAGGTTCTCGACGTAACTTAGATGCCTTCCAGCGCGGGAACACCTCAGATAAACTGGTCGCGTCTTGGCTTCTCACTTTTGTTCCCCGTTTTCGAAACCCAGGTAATGATTTTTTTTTCATTTATCTACCCATATCAGTTGAAGGCTACTACACCAATGTTTATCAAATTAGGGGATATAAAGGGCGTTATATCAGTTGTAAAATTAAAACTGTATTTCACGGTGTCATACATATTTTATTATTTATGTGCTTATGGTATTTTCAGGGATTACAATCTTTCTAAATTCTTATATTCTTTCATCAATTTTTATATTCTTATTTTTTTCGTAAGTTCATTCCTCAGGAAAATTTGGTGCGTTCCCTTGGATGGTACCTATCGTGGAAGCATTCGCTACGTAGAAGTTCCGAACACCACGAGCGTATGAAATCTCAGTCTGGAAAGAAACGTCGTTTACTGAAGATTTCAGGCGTTGGCAACAATTCGTGGGAAACCACGCATATCGAATCATTTTATCGAAAACTGGTGATTGCAGTTAATCATGAATCAAGGTACACTACAAGAATTTCACCGAAAACGATTTCAAATAATTTTCTCATTATTTAGTATTTTAAAATTTATTATTAGACATACAGTTAGTAGACGAATGAGTGTAGCGTTATGGCAGATCACATTGGAAAACATTCGTGCAGTAATCTTCTACGAAAATGGGTAGAGAAATGATGAAAATAATAATAATCGGGTTTCGAACATAGGGCGCAAGAGTGTGAAATCGGACACTAGCCACTGTGCCACCGCTTCGGTTGAACTATTTACTAGCTAAAAGGCACATAAAGTACCTCGTAAACTTTGACCGTCGTTTTCGCAGAAATCTTAGAGTATCTACGGATAAGGCAGGATAAGATGGTTCAAATGGCTCTAAGCACTATGGGACTTAACATCTGAGGTCATCACTCCCGTAGTCCTAGTACTCAAACCTAACTAACCTAAGGACATCACACACATCCATGCTCGAGGCAGGATTCGAACCTGCGACCGTAGCCTAGAACCGCTCGGCCACAGCGGCCGGCGCCAAGATAAGAGACACAAGTGTTAACTTACTTTGACCGCTCTTCCGCTGAGCAAGTTTGTTGGAAATTTGGTTGTGGCACTTTTCGTGTTCCCCTTCGTCCAAAGCATTGGTTTAAGGCTAGGCGCGCATGAACGACTTTCCGATCGGAAAATTTTACTCAGTCTAGAGCGAGCATTGAGCTTTCGTAAATCTGTCAGTAACGGTGCGCGCCTATGACGGACTTAGTGATCCGTCAATAGCTGACGTAAACATGACTTCGATTTGGTTGCGTTGTCTCTGCACGCTTCTTATAAAGTCGGCACGAAACAAACGGAGGACAGCATATTGGATACATACGCGCAAGATAGGTTAAAGGTCAATTCAGTAGGTAGAAAGAAGAATTGAGATCACACCCTTAAAATCTTTGGCAGTTAACATTTGTATAAAAATTATTACTTGGATATTTCTATAACAAATGAAAATGTTTCGAAAATGGCTCACGAAAGCCGTAAATACGAATTTTTCCGACTACATTACTTCGCCAGAAGGATCTGTTCCTTAGCGGTGTGACAGTAAGTTGGCACTTTTGTCAGTAACTTGTTAATAACGTAGGTTCTAAAATATTTAAATATAAAGTAACGTTAATTAAACAGTATGTGTGCATATGCAGGGTGGAGAAAAATAGTATCACGAAATTTTAACCCTGGGTAGCTGATGCCAGTAGGAACCAAAATTACTGATGTTATGTAGGTCGACAACGCACCATTATTAAACTACGGAAACTTGGCGCCACGCGCTTCGATTGGCCGTGGGATTGCCCTGTTGCCGTTCGTCGGTTGACGGGCAGCGCTGTGGTTGTCGGTTCACTGAGCGTGCGGGCCCGCCTTGGATACATCGAGATCTCCGGCAAAGCATTCGCTGTCATGCGTTTTCCAGAGCATCCGGCATCAGCTATCTAGGGTTAAAATTTCGTGACACAATTTTTCTCCACCATGTATAATGGAATGATCACACAATGCAGTATGTATATTCCATTCGTGTTTATTGTTGCTATGTTGAGTACTGTGTTGGCAGAAGAGCCAACACCGTGTTGCTAGAGGAGGCCGAAATGCACGCGTTTAATTACACGCAGACTGGCGTGAGGTCTGGAACAATTAAAGGAGTTGAGTCTAATAAGAAAAGAACGTAGTTCTTGGAATACTTAACTTTAATCCATATTTGGTGTACAGCGCTCTTGACGGTACATGTTTTATAATTTCAATATTAATTGAATACGGCGCCTTGCTAGGTCGTAGCAAATGACGTAGCTGAAGGCTATGCTAACTATCGTCTCGGCAAATCAGAGCGTGATTATCAGTGAACCATTCCTATGAACGTCGGCTGTACAACTGGGCGAGTGCTAGTAAGTCTCTCTAGACCTGCCGTGTGGCGGCGCTCGGTCTGCGATCACTGACAGTGGCGACACGCGGGTCCGACGTATACTAATGGACCGCGGCCGATTTAAAGGCTACCACCTAGCAAGTGTGGTGTCTGGCGGTGACACCACATTCAGTAAAATATACACACTTGTGAGCATTTTTTTCTCCAGAGATTAGTTCTCTCCATGTTGGTATCAAAGCTTCAGATTTCTTTTTGCTTGGCAATCACTATAAGATTTCAGCTTTGTCGTACAGTGTAGGTCTGCAGACGAACGAAGAAATTAATTATTAATACTTGCACGTTTTAGAAAGTCGCACTACACACTAATCGGCAGAGTAAAGACAAATCTGCGTCGGAGCATGCAAAACAGCGTGCATCACTCCCTCGGCCGAAGTAGACCGGCAGATAATATTTTGACTTGATACAGTTTCGTTTGTCGGCCGATTTTGCTATCGCACATATGCGTTCTTCCATGTAACATCATTGCCATAGCGAAACGATTCTGTGATCGGCCGATGGAAAAATCGTTCATGCTCCCCTAGCCTAAATGGGAGCCTTGAGACGTGCAGCGCTAACGCGCATCTGTGGCGCTCAGAAAATAAAAAAAAAAAAAGTTTAGTAAATCAGTATCAGAAGGTTTTGGCTCAGGCCAGTGGTTGTCGTTGACAGTGAAAAGACGGCACGTGATGTCAGAGTAGCTACTCATAGCAAGAGATGCACCTGTTGTAATTGGCGGTGTGCCGCGACGCGCCGTGTGAACCCTACGGGGCTGCAGAGAAGCGCTACTCGGTCACTAGTAAAAGGACCCTTAGGTTGTTGATTGTGCTAGTAAATACTAAGCAGATTGACGTCTGCATAAGATTAGTGTAAATTTTATTCTATTTGTTACTAACTTTCACTATGTCAATTTCGTGTACAGAGGACCATGGACATTTGATCCTCAATTCGGTCTTGCGAAACAAGACGTGTAAAATAAATAACAAAAAAGATTGATATGCATACCCTAAACTTCAAAATTTTTGTTGTCTACGTTGTAGTACAATTAAATGAAAAATACTTCCCATCTCCCTCTCCCCCCCCCCCCCCTCCCCGTTCCCCATTCCTGTCCAAGATTCCGGAAGATTACCCTTGGTAATAATGCAAATACTGCAAATACCAGCACTAAAATTCCCCTTCCGAAAATACCCAATTAAGTGTCCTGTTGTCCCACTGCTGGCTTACTAGAACCTGACACTTCATAATCGCTCAGAGCTCGAAAAAAAAACGCACTCTGCTTATTAGGGGTAAGGACTAAAATGGTAGTTCTCTTTAGCTTCCTTAGGGGTTCATCCAATTTCACTTCGGTTTTGTTGAGGCGCCAATTGTAACATACAGGATTTTGTTACTAAAAAAATTCATCGAGCGAATCGCGCGTTAGCGATGATGTGTTCGTTACGGTTGTATCCTGTTTATTAGCCGACAGTGAACAGTTTGGGGCCGGCCGGAGTGGCCTGCGGTTCTAGGCGCTACAGTCTGGAGCCGCGAGACCGCTACGGTCGCAGGTTCGAATCCTGCCTCGGGCATGGATGTGTGTGATGTCCTTAGGTTAGTTAGGTTTAAGTAGTTCTAAGCTCTAGGGGACTGATGACCTGAGAAATTGAGTCCCATAGTGCTCAGAGCCATTTGAACTCTTTTCGAACAGTTTGGGTTATGTCATACGACGCTTCATAGAGTGAGGCAGAATGCTACTGCCGGTTTGTTTGAATATCTTCAGCACAGTCATATACCTGTTCGGACAATGGCTGTTCAGAAAATATCGATATATTGACTTTCTTACACTAATATATCGATTTATATCGGCAAGGATTCTCCCCGTGTATATCGATACACACAGGCGTTTACTCACACCATTTGTATCGATACGTATTGGCGATATTACACCGGCGTTACATCGATATACTACGGTATCATCTTTTAACATGATATATCGATATCAAAATGGCAATATCGCGTGCCGATATTTTTATTATGTACTATATTTGTTCTCAATTTTAGTTAAATATTTGAAGTTGTTCTTTTGAAAATGTAGTGAACATAATTTTACTTTCACTGTGTGAAGGAGTCTTTTTGAACTTTCATCACGTCCAGTCTTTCTTAGACTGTGTGTGGGAAGTATGTGGCACAAAATTAGTAGTACGGTTGCACGGGGGGTGTCAGTGTAGTAACAAGATTTCCAGTGTGAAGAAATAACACACCAATTGCTTCAATAAACAATTTTTAACGCAACTAGTGTGCTGTTTCTTCACATTGGCATTCTTCAAAAATAGTTGCTGGAAGTGAACAAAACTCTAAATGACAAGACTGGTCTTTGCGGTTGGCGGAAACATGTCAGTAGAAATGCTAATGGAATCGGCGCTCGGCGCCACCAACAGTAGCTGCAACATTTAGCTTCATCACGCAATTTTGACATTACAATTGCTAGGTCGCTGGCGTTGGCAGAAATGAATAAACAGGAAGTCGACGTGAAGTGTTCCGCAAAAATCCAATATATGACGACACCGTACGACACCTTCTTTGTGCCACTTACATGCAGTTACCATTGTTGGAAAAGCGGTTATCGCCAAACGTGAACGTGCATAGTTTTCCATTCAATTGCTGCTCTAAGGGGGCAGTCAGCCTGCTACCGTGTTGATGTAAAGAATATCTAATAATAAATTAATACTCAGATATAAAGCTCTAAAACCGTAAGTCTATTTACAATGTGCAGTCGATGTTTTTATAGGCAGGTACGTCGATTTTATCTTCATCTTATATTGATATAATGGTACTTCGTCGGGCATGTAGAGGTATCAATTCATTTTCGAGATGTCAATGTATCTTAACATTCCTCGACTTACCGATGCCTTTGTCGATACGTCGACGCCTTTATCGATATATTGGTAGACTTTATTGATGTCCATTAAGTATCGATATATCGAATTCCCAACGCTCTTAAAAGTTACCAACAGTTCTAGTTCAGACATTCTGCAGCGATGAATTTAGCTTACTAGGCAACGGTGTAGGTGCACGACGACAGCTTTCCCTAAATCAAGAAACACCGCCTCAGTCTAGGCTCCGCTATCTACAGCCTTCAGGATGTCTTCAACGAACACAGCCAGCTGGGTTTCCCAAGATAGACATTTGCGGAACATACGTTAATTTCAACAGAGGCGGCACCATATGCGAGCATAAAGATATATTAAACGGTTCTGCAACAAGTTGGCGTCCTTGAAATAAGTGCTTCGCGCTTGTGCCCTTCGTAGAGACTAGAACGATGTGTTCCTTTCTCCATTAACATCGAACGCTCCTTTGTTCCAGCAGAGAGGCCAGTTCATTCGCACATCGTTGAAGAGCTCTGAATGGTTCTTTTATGGTACTGTTGAAACTGGATTCCTAACATGTAGATGTACATCATGAGACAGGCAATTATTCACTGCATGACAGTATGCATTTCATACCATTCCTTCTCTCTTCCTTCCGAGTACGAAATTTCACGCTTCTGTAATCGCCAAATTTCACTTTCCTTGTGCTCTTTCCAGGAGGCTTACGAAAGAGGGCGTGGAATGTTTCCACTCTGAATACAGTATATATTCTGTCAAATTTATCCAATACTTACCGTTGTCATTGGAGAAAATATTCCCCTGTGCTATCTTCGAAGTTATCCATAAGTCGTACTGACAGAATTGGGCGTTTACGTAACCCAACAGCACGCTTATATGCCTTACAGATGCCTCTTTGTACTCTGAGCAGGTATGAGTCTGCAACTCGCCAGCAGTACCAAAACTACATCCTTTTCCGCGATATTTTCTGCGCTAGACAACTTGCAAGCAACCTCAATTCTTTTGGATCCTTTTTATTGTCTACCTGAGGCATCCACCCGTATTGACAATTGCCGGAAAATTTCTAATACATCCATAATACTGTTCGCTCAGGCGGTGCACTCTGTTCGTTATTAACTGGGTTCAAATCCTCCGTCCGTCAACACATCAAGCTAGTTTCAGGGTTTTCTATGGTTGCCCTAAATCTGGGGGCCGAACCGCACAATAATCTTAGGTTCGGTGGGGGCGGCGGTGGGGTGAGTAGACTGCTGTAGCCTGTTGTGGGGTTGCGTACCACTGAGGGCTACGGTGGGAACGAAGCCTCTCTGTCGTTTCCAGGTGCCCAGTTCAATAAATATATACATACATACATAATGCTCAAATCGGGTTATGGAACATCACTAATAATGCGGCTTATCCGCCGTGGGAAATTATCCTCCGCCACTTACACTTGCTGTTGAGTTCACAGTGTGTTGAAGTTTCGTCAAAATCACATTCTAGCAAAACTAAAAACTGCTTAAATAGTTCCAGCCCAGTACTACTGGAAAATTCTGGTATTTTCTCGAATAATGGCGCTAGATCTACAAGGTGCATGCGTCGTCGATACACGATACGCAACATGCAACGCCATTTGTGAGACGACCTAGCCAACATAAACTTGTTGACATGAATAAAACTGAGGCTGCATTTACTTATTACTCCAACAGATGGCGTTACTTCAGTACTTCAGCCAAGCTCGTATTAGTATTTTGCAAAATAGGGACAAAATTGGGTCTTGTCGCGATGTCGGTACAAGAAGTTCCATAACGGTGACTGTCCTGTTACGTCGGGACGGATGGCAGCCCTACACGTAGCACAGGCGCCGCCCTCGTGCTTCCCCAGCTACCTGCCATCCCTCTCCCTCTCCCTCCTCCGCCCATTCCACTCCCCCTTTCTCCCCTTCATCTGCAGACATGTGTAATCAGCTGAGAGCTGGCGCCAGGCGTGCAGTCTCCGCCGCAACTGACAGCAGCTTCCTGTATCAGGGGAATGAGGGCGCTTGTGTTCAACTATGGATCGCTAGCGTGTCTCGGCAACGCGACGCGGTACGCCAGCTTGCCTACACCACAGTCGTGATGCACTTCTCATTCATTTACTTTGCCGATCGCAGGAAACCAATCCCTCCAACTGCACCGTCGTTTTTGTGCAGCGGGACTGTAACATACGTGGTTCCATCTTTGAAATACTCGTGCTTCTCAGTTAAAAAGTACGTGTCAATAAAAAAGTTAAACTTTAAAAACTGCCAGATTCCATCCTGCGGAAAACAGAATCCGTTTTTGATGTTGGTGCTTTGCTTACATTTTTGTTGTATGCGGCCCTCTTTCTGTAGGTATGCTGTATACAAGACCAATTACAACGAAACTTCGAAGACTGGTTTGTTGCAGCTTACAGTACTGGACGAGATTAGAACCTTCGACACGTCAGGTTAATACGCTACCCACTACACTATGCCATTTCACCGGAAAACGCTCTTGTACTTATCACTGGTGTACCAGTTGCAATGATTAATATTGTCTTCCTTATATTACTGTACATGATTTAAGACTAATGTTCCTCGCCCTTCTACATCAACCACCGTTAATGTGTAAAATAATTAAAGTTTTAGCCTTCAAGATTGTGACGTAATTAAGATCTAATGTAAAGTGGATGAGTGCTGCTGATAATGGACATGTTTTTCAAACTGTCCAGTGTTTGAAATAGAAGCATAAATTTCGTTCAAGACAGCGTAGTATAATATAGATAATAAAAATAATCGGCCGCGCGGGATTAGCCGAGCGGTCTCGGGTGCTGCAGTCATAGAGAGTGCGGCTGATCCCGGCGGAGGTTCGAGTCCTCCCTCGGGCATGGGTGTGTGTGTTTGTCCTCGGGATAATTTAGGTTAAGTAGTGTGTAAGCTTAGGGACTGATGACCTTAGCAGTTCAGTCCCATAAGATTTCACATACATTAGCCTGCCGGTGTGGCCGAGCGGTTCTAGGCGCTTCAGTCTGGAACCACGCGACCGCTACGGACGCAGGTTCGAATCCTGCCTCGGGCATGAATGTGTGTGATGTCCGTAGGTTAGTTAGGTTTAAGTAGTTCTAAGTTCTAGGGGACTGATGACCACAGCTGTTAAGTCCCATAGTGCTCAGGGCCAATTTGAACCAATAAAAAAAATCTTGGAAAAAGTAGGTTACCATTTTCAAGCTTTTTTTAGACGACGAGAAGAAAGCTGCTTGATAGCTGCTTCAACTTTTCCGCTATTAAAAAAAAAATGGTTCAATTGGTTTTGAGCACTATGGGACTTAACATCTGAGGTCATCAGTCCCCTAGACTTAGAATTACTTAAACCTAACTAACCTAAGGACAGTACATACATCCACGCCCGAGGCAGGATTCGAACCTGCGACCGTAGCAGCAGCGCGGTTCCGGACTGAAGTGCCTAGAACCGCTCGGCCACAACGGCCGGTCCCTATTAAAATGGCCGTATATGACATATACAGTAATATTGACCTGATTTACAATCGTAGTTTCGTTGCAGTTCCGCCTGTATTCAGTGCCAGTAGCTTTGATACCCAATTTTCCCATTTGGCACTATTAGAAGGAAATAACGGCGTCGACAGGCTACTTAGCACTGGCTACCTATTGTTAATTTATCCGTCAAAAAACTGTCTCGTGGCCCTATGGTAAAAATAAGCAACTGAAGTCTTACGTGAATCAGAATAATAATGATTGACAGGTATTTATTTACATGGCAGACAGCGTAGCAACAACGAATCAGACGACGAACTTGAGCCACGCTGTCCATTGTGTTCGCGGTTTTCTTCTACCAAAGGTGTCAATTACCGCAGGCGGTTGCAGGCTACATTCGAGTTCGCTAAAGTTACTGTGGTTATTATGTTCAGTAGCGTGCTTCTCGTTTCTCTGTTCGTAATGCTTATTTGAAGCAACCGAATGTCTTGAGCCGGCAGTGAAAGGACGTAGGAAAGTGACACGACGATTCTACAAAGCAAATCCAATACTGCACGTTGACTGCAGGAGTACGGATGTTAACACAGTGCTACCACACAGCTATTACTGCCATGGCCATGCTGCGTGCGCTACAATCGTGACGAACGTTGCAACAACGTCTGACCACAAGGAGCCGTATTCCTTCGTATACTAGCGCAGACGTAGATGCGCAAAAGTTGCTGGAAACAACGTACTGTAAGCGTGCACGCTGTCGTGTCCAGCCGTGGTAGCATTGTTCAAATCGTCTCCTGTGCATCCACTTCATTGCTCGGCAGTTTGTTTTCTTTTGATAACGCCTTTCAGCATAATAAACGCAGCACACAGTGGCAATTAAGGATAAAACAGTACCTTAATAACAAACGCTATATTGCGAGAATATACGAGAAGTGATGGCGACGTTTTGATTGCGAATTCCAGAACCTACTCACAGTAAGATGTCCATATTCTATTCTGCTTTGAAGACTCGTAACGAGTATCTCTAGGTAAGATATTCTTGTACATAATGCGATTTCTGCAGTGAGTAGGCTGGCAGTAACATATCGTTACGCGGCAACTGACGTCTAACATATCGGATGTATTTCACATTTGGAAACAAAGTATTTCAGTGATTATTCCTGGAACCGCCAAGTCGGGGATGTTCTTTATGGTTACTAAGAAGATTGTTGATAACCCCGACCTTCCAGTACTGAATGAGGTATTCTCAGTGGAGCGAAAAGGGTGGTCAAGACATCAGATTTTAATCACAACCAGGATTCTTGCTGAAAATTAATTCAATGCCAACGATGAATGGAAGCGATGCAGGCAACAAACCTTCTCTCTACAATGCCTGAAACTGCCCTGCGTCCAGGGGAAGCCTTCTGGATTTGACCAGCCTCGGGCGACTCAGACTACTCTGAGTAGCATCCGATCTGCCGATTGAAGATGCGCGTATACTCACCACAAGTGCGGCAAACCCTATCGCCATCTTGTGAATGTGGTGCTCAACGACAGACAGGTACTCTTGTTGTGTTAGTATGTCTCACGCGTGCCTACAAGGCTCCTTTCGAAGATTTCCTTTCAGTGACGACTGGAATGATAAATTATATAAAAGACTGTGATATTCGCTTATAGCAGTTGACATTTCTATTATACAGGGTGTTTCAAAAAGGACATTCCAACCTTGAAAATATCTCATCAGTGAATTCATAATACCTACAGAGTTGACTGCAGTGTCAATTTGTAGGGAAATAAATCAAGTTTTTTCTCGCGTAGTTCGCTAGTGACAGTTATTTGTGTATTGAGCAAGAACAAAGTGTACAGCTCCCTTTTTTTCGTGAGAGACCCCGTCAATGGGATAGTGTACCTGGATATGTTACAACAATTTTTGATACCACAGATCGATAAGGGTGACAAAGAACGAAATGTTTACTTCATACAAGATGGTGCAGCGCCCCACTACCTGGCTGCTTTCCAGGTCAATGCATTGGCCGTGCCGGGCCAATTGGATGGCCCCCGTGATACTCATACCTGACACCACTCGATTTTTTTTTTATGGGGATTCATCAAGGATATCGTGTTTGTACTTCCTGTGATGGCTGCTCTACCTGAACTTAGAGCAAGAATTTACGCCACCTCTGGGCAAGTTACACCTGCAATGCTGTAGCGAGTTTGGGAAGAAATTGACTTCCGATGGGATGTGTGCAGAATAACCAACGGAAGCCACATAAAACATCTTTAGTTTAAAGTAAAAAAAAAAAGCTTGATGTATTACCCCACAAAATAACACTAAACCCAGCTCTATATCTTCTTTCAATAAAATTATATGAATTTTTAAATTTGTGAAGTCCTTCTTGAAACACCCTGTATATGCGGGAGAGCTGGATTCTTGTGTGTTGTGGTCTTCAGTCCAGAGACGGGTTTGATGTAGCTCTCCATGCTACCCTATCCTGTGCAAGCTTCTCCATCTCGGAGTACCTACTGCAACCTACATCCTTCTGAATCTGCTTAGTATATTCATCTCTTGGTCTCCCTCTATTATTTTTACCCTCGACGCTGCCCTCCAGCACTAAACTGGTGATCCCTTGATGCCTTAGAACATGTCCTACCAACCGATCCCTTCTTCTAGTCAAGCTGTGCAACAAACTTCTCTTCTCCCCAATCCTATTCAATACCTCCTCATTAGTTATCTGATCTACCCATCTAATCTTCAGCATTCTTCTGTAGCACCACATTTCGAAAGCTTCTATTCTCTTCTTGTCTAAACTATTTCTCGTCCATGTTTCATTTCCATACATGGCTACACTCCATACAAATACTTTCAGAAATAACTTCCTGACACTTAAATTTGTACTCGATGTTAACAAATTACTCCTCATCAGAAACACTTTCCTTGCCAATGCCATTCTACATTTTATATCTTCTCTGCTTCGACCATCATCAGTTATTTTGCTCCCGAAATAGCAGAACTCATCTACTTCATGAAGTGTCTCATTTCCTAATCTAATTCCCTCAGCATCGCCTGATTTAATTAGACTACATTCCATTATCCTCGTCTTGCTTTTGTTGATGTTCATCTTACATCCTCCTTTCAAGACACTGTCCATTCCTTTCAACTGCTCTTCCAGGTCCTCTGATGTCTCTGACAGAATTACAATGTCATCGGCAATCTCAAAGTTTTAATTTCTTCTCTATGGATTTTATAATTCGTACTCCAAATTTTTCTTTCGTTTCCTTTACTACTTGCTCAATATACATATTGAATAATATCGGGGATAGGCTACATCCCTGTTTCATTCCCTTCCCAACCACCGCTTCTCTTTCATGCCCCTTGACTATTATACCTGCCGTCTGGTTTCTGTACAAATTGTAAATAGCTTTTCGCTCCCTGTATTTGACCCCTGCCACCTTCAGAATTTGAAAGAGAAGCTGGACTGATACATCGTAATTTACTCACCTTCGTGTGTGTATAGCTATTCTTGTGATGTAGTAACTCTTGTGTATACCATACAATAAATAAATCAGTGAGAACTACATATTTATTCACATGGCATGAGTAAATAAAGATCACTTACAAATTCTAACTTAACGTGGTATTACGCACTAGCATAATAAAAATGAAATTAGCTACCAATAGCTCATGGTTGCATTACTATTATTTGACCGTAACACTTGAAAAGATAAGACGTTAATAAGGATTACTTGCTGATCTTAGAAGCTTTACTAAAATGTCTGTCGAAATAGTATAGGTCACAAAAATTGAAGAAGTGTCAACAGTGCAAAACAAGTTAAACTAATACATCTATCTTGATAGGTGTTCGAATTAAACTAAGTGTTTCTTAAGAAGACTCAGCAGAACCTTGCTGTCATGGAACAACACAACCTGAAGAGTTGCAAAGAAACAAGTTTCACCAAACCAGGAACCATGACGAGTGAAGCAAAGGAGAAGTCATTGTTTACCCCACGACTATTGGTACAAGACAAGTTGAATAAAGGCAGTCACACATTTATAGCATTATTAGATTCAGAAATAGCTTCGACAACGTTGGATAAGAAGTAGGTGTTAAAACGCGGTAACTGTAAATTAAAGGGGATCATAACACCACAACTTTCCCGAAAGAATATTTTACTAAAGGCCTTCCTGTTATCACATATATCAGTTTCCAAGTATCGTAGATAAATTTCGGAAAATAAAATAGTACGAAAACATTATAAAAATGGCAAGGAATTCTAGAACATTACACACGACACTTCAGCTGTTCCCTCGAGGGCTGGCCCAGCCGGCTGCAAACGACATTCCCAGGCTGTATCCGTTTCAGCAGTGATTCCAACCCGGTTTGTAATTCCACAGGTAGAACAAGCAAATCACAGAAGCTACAGCCCAACCCCTCCCCATCCCGGAACCTGAACATTGGGCACGTGCCTGCCTTTGAGATAGTAATGATGATCAAACTGACAGCTGTCACAAATATTCCACGAGTTACGTGGTGTCACCTCATCGCCAGCGATTATGTAACGTGCGGCTTAATTCATTCTGTGTTGTAGCAGCCGGCCATCCAGTCCCTCTTGTGTACACTTTCATGCGAGCTCATGTTTGCTACGCGTCTTTGTAACTCTAGCCTCGGCACAGCTAGTCCAGGGAATGCAGGCCACTTGCGTGGCCCAAGCCCCGCCGGCGGTCCTTTGTCATCTCCCACTGGCGGAGCCTCGAGAGCGCTTTTAGCCGCCCCACAGATTTAGCAGAGTCCGGGATCGCTTTTCTTTGTTCTTAAAGTCAGAAAATGCGCCGTACAATTCGTTTTTCAACGGCCTAAAGACGTCATAATGGTGAAACATTACAATCGCAAAGAATGGCAGAAATTGCGCAATTTTTATAATGACCTGAATGTGAATTACGCGGTATGGAGCTTCACGTTTGACATTCTTTAATGTGATACTGACACATATTTCATATTTACACGAGAAATTGTCTCTCTTTTTTTTTTTTTTATTGCGGGTCACACTGCCTCATGGCATGGGTGAGAGCTTCAAATGAGTTGTTACTGTGTATCCTCTCCAAACAGCAGAATGAGATCCTTGGAAAAATAATTGTTTTAGTATAAAGTAAATTTTTAGTATAACATTTTAAAATTGGGCTAACAAGTATAAAATAATTTCTTCTAGCCCCATACAGATTCCTAAACCCATACAGATAGTCCTGAAAATTTGTGTATGAGGATTTTTAATGGCTGTGGCGATACTTGCACGATTCGTAAGGGATCACGTGGGGCGCATGCAAATAGATAATATTTAGGAGGTGAACTATTCATGCATCAATTATGCATTGTATGCGCCCCGCATTTTTCGTTACAAATATGATTAGTATTGTCATAGCTATTAAAAATTGACAAACATAAATTTTCGAGGCTGACTGTATACAGTTAGAAAATTTGTTTTATACTTTTTAGTGCGACTTGAAAACGAGTTGCATTAATTTTTATTTAAATTATTACTTTCTGCTTTGTGTGTGTGTGTGTGTGTGTGTGTGTAATTTCTAAGTGGATTTTGGACATTTTAAATTTTTTGTTCAAATTACATATAAATAAATTAAAAGCTTTAAACCCGCGTATGTCACATATATTGCACAAACCTACCCTCCCTAACTCTGCTCAGAGTCGTGCCCGTCCGCTTTTCCAACGGTTTCTCGCTCTCATCATTCATACGCTACCCATAAACACAAATAAAAGTTGTAAAAGACGGAAAAAGTTCGAACACTTGGATACCAGAGGCCTCCTAATCGCCGACTAGGAAAGTGCGAGTGTATGCAGTGTCTCATCTGGATCCTTCAACCTCTTGTCCGTCCCCATAATCAACATTCTGTGGGTTCGTCGTTAGAGTTGATGAAGCACGAGCGTAATGCGCTCACCTCCTGAAAGGAAGCAGAATCAACCTGCTGGGATGTCTTCCAGCTTCTGCTGACGTGAACCCGACTGCATATGCTTGGGACCAGTAAAAACTTGCAGTGCACTTTCGCAGTAACCCTCCACACACACTGAATGACCCGAGGAGTACTACCGTCGAAGAGGGGGGGGGGGGGACAGGTTTGAGCAGCAGCGTCCCTTCCACCTTGAGGACGGAGGGCCAGGGCCGGGTGGGACAAGAGCAGCAGACATTGCTTTCGTAAGTGTGAAAAATCTCATCTTCGCAACATATTGCCCATATACAACATAATTTTGTTACTGTTTCACAGGGGAGTTATATACACATTACAGAAATGTGGGAAAATATGTCGGTGGGTGGGTGTCACACTGCTTTTCATGTCGTGTTGGAAAACATTGAAAACGTGTTCATCAGGGCCTGCATTTGTTGCCGAAAAGCGTTAGAATGTTGTTGTTAGGCGATTGCTGTAGTGTTGTGATTAGTACCAGTTCTATGACCTCCACCGCTTCTTCGTTCAGCCAACTTCTTAGCGTTCTCTCTTCCTGTCAGGAAATAAAATTCTGAGGGTCTCCGCATTCCGTTCTCTTCCACCTTGTACCTCAGTCAGGACTAAACAAATGCAGGTAAAATTGTTTCTCATTTTTCACTACTGAAATCTGAACAGGTCTTTGTACATCTGCACTCCACAACCTACTTTGTGGCGTGTGGCTAAGGGTACTTCGCGTACCACTGTCACTCCCCCCGCCACCCCCCATCTCCTGTTCCAGTCGCGAATAGTTCGCGGGAAGAAAGATTGCCAGTAAGCTTCCGTGTGGGCTCGAATATCTCTGATTTTATTTCCGTCGTCTTTTCGCGAGGCATACGTAGGATGAAGCAATATACACTCCTGGAAATGGAAAAAAGAACACATTGACACCGGTGTGTCAGACCCACCATACTTGCTCCGGACACTGCGAGAGGGCTGTACAAGCAATGATCACACACACGGCACAGCAGACACACCAGGAACCGCGGTGTTGGCCGTCGAATGGCGCTAGCTGCGCAGCATTTGTGCACCGCCGCCGTCAGTGTCAGCCAGTTTGCCGTGGCATACGGAGCTCCATCGCAGTCTTTAACACTGGTAGCATGCCGCGACAGCGTGGACGTGAACCGTATGTGCAGTTGACGGACTTTGAGCGAGGGCGTATAGTGGGCATGCGGGAGGCCGGGTGGACGTACCGCCGAATTGCTCAACACGTGGGCCGTGAGGTCTCCACAGTACATCGATGTTGTCGCCAGTGGTCGGCGGAAGGTGCACGTGCCCGTCGACCTGGGACCGGACCGCAGCGACGCACGGATGCACGCCAAGACCGTAGGATCCTACGCAGTGCCGTAGGGGACCGCACCGCCACTTCCCAGCAAATTAGGGACACTGTTGCTCCTGGGGTATCGGCGAGGACCATTCGCAACCGTCTCCATGAAGCTGGGCTACGGTCCCGCACACCGTTAGGCCGTCTTCCGCTCACGCCCCAACATCGTGCAGCCCGCCTCCAGTGGTGTCGCGACAGGCGTGAATGGAGGGACGAATGGAGACGTGTCGTCTTCAGCGATGAGAGTCGCTTCTGCCTTGGTGCCAATGATGGTCGTATACGTGTTTGGCGCCGTGCAGGTGAGCGCCACAATCAGGACTGCATACGACCGAGGCACACAGGGCCAACACCCGGCATCATGGTGTGGGGAGCGATCTCCTACACTGGCCGTACACCACTGGTGATCGTCGAGGGGACACTGAATAGTGCACGGTACATCCAAACCGTCATCGAACCCATCGTTCTACCATTCCTAGACCGGCAAGGGAACTTGCTGTTCCAACAGGACAATGCACGTCCGCATGTATCCCGTGCCACCCAACGTGCTCTAGGAGGTGTAAGTCAACTACCCTGGCCAGCAAGATCTCCGGATCTGTCCCCCATTGAGCATGTTTGGGACTGGATGAAGCGTCGTCTCACGCGGTCTGCACGTCCAGCACGAACGCTAGTCCAACTGAGGCGCCAGGTGGAAATGGCATGGCAAGCCGTTCCACAGGACTACATCCAGCATCTCTACGATCGTCTCCATGGGAGAATAGCAGCCTGCATTGCTGCGAAAGGTGGATATACACTGTACTAGTGCCGACATTGTGCATGCTCTGTTGCCTGTGTCTATGTGCCTGTGGTTCTGTCAGTGTGATCATGTGATGTATCTGACCCCAGGAATGTGTAAATAAAATTTCCCCTTCCTGGGACAATGAATTCACGGTGTTCTTATTTCAATTTCCAGGAGTGTATTTGTTGACTAGTATAGGAGCGTACGCTCTCGGAACTCTTAACAGTGAACATACTGTGATGGAGAACGCCTCTCTTGCAGCATGTGCTACTGGAGTTGGTTGGTCATCTCTGTGACGCTTTCGTGCTTACTAAATGAACCTATAACGAAACACACTGATATTCTCTGGATATTCTCTATTTCGTCTATCAGCCCTATCTGGTACGGATACCATACTGACAAGTAATATTCAAGTATTGGTCGAACTAGTGTTTGTTTAGTTTCTTGCTTTGTTCATGGATTACATTTCATTATGATGCTTCCAGTGAATCTCAGTGTGGCGTCTGCCTTACCCGCGATTAATTTTTTGCGGTTGTTCGGTTTCAAATCGCACCGTACGCATACTCGTAGATATTTTACGGAAGTAACTGCTTCCAGTGATCTGCAGTTGTGTAATAATATTATAAAAGGTCTTCCTATGTACACGCAATACTTTACATTTGTTTATGTTGAAGGTCAATTGCCACTCCCTGCACCAAGCGCCGGTCCTCTGCAGGTCTTTTTTACATTTCGCTAAAATTTTCTGGCGTTGCGGTTTTCCTGCCTATATCATCATCATCATAATCCGCGAAAAGTCTAACGGAACTTCCGATGTTACGTGCTAGGTCATTTATATATATTCCGAAAAGTAATGGTCCTATAACGCACTCTTGGGGCACGCCCGATGTAATTTCTACGCTGAATTCAGAATGACATGCTGTGTTGTCTCTGGTAGCAACTCATCAGTACAGTCACACAGTTGTCTGATATTTCGTAAAATCATATTTTGTTAATAAGGCAGCATTGCGGGACTGTATCGAATGCTTTCCAGAAGTCAAGGAACCTGGGCGCCTATATATTGCTTTCTCTGTTTTGTGGACGAACAGACGGAGCTGGGTTTCAAACGACCGTTGTTTTTCGGAACCCATATTGGTTCCTACAGATGAGTTTTTGTAATAATTATGGCATATTATGCTAAAATATCGTATCTTATTATTAAATGTGTGTTCCAAATTCTCCGTATTAGTGTGTAAAGTAGTCTAAGCTGGTGTTAGAGCCCATTAGTTCAAGAAATAGAAACTGAGTGGTCCAAATTCGGGTGGGGGGGGGGGGTAGGGTTCTCTCATGTAAAGATGTATCGTGTATAGTGCTCTAGTGTTACGGCTAGATGCGGTGTGTCGCGCTAGTGCAGGTAAAGTATCTGAGCAGCCTGTTACAAGCAGGTGTGTAATGAAGATTGCAGCATGTCGTGAGCTTGTGGACTAAGAACCTGTGTTGATAAACTGTGTAAGCTGCATGAGTCATAACATATCGGGATGAAACAAGAATACGGGTTTCCTAGGTCTAGGATGGATCTGCAGTATCGCAGAGATAGTGTTACCACACGCGTAAACTGCCTCACAGGACAACCACAAGTGTTCGAAGAACTGACACCACGTCGCCACCGCAGACACAGGCTACAGTAAGTCTGCTGGAGTCGGATCGCCGTCGATTTGAATGTGGGGTGTCAGGAACTCGTGTCGGCCTCATCGTACGGGGAAGCATGCACAACCTATTCTGCAGGATCCGAAGACATGACTCACTTTCAGAGCCACCTCGTGACGTTGACCACTCCGTGTACAATGTACACCCACGATGACCAAAGCAGGCGTCGACTAAAGGGTTAAATGGTCGAGCATACAGTTGATGTCCCAACTATCGTAGCAGAAATCGTGTGTTGATCCTCAGTTTCAAACCCATCGTTTCAAATAAAAATGTAGTAGGTGGAGAATAATTTCCTTAGCATTTGCTGCGCTTTAGAAACCAGTTTTAATATCAACCTAGACTAGTCCCGAGTGCTCAAAGCAAACACTTAGTAGACAGTCGGCTAAAAGAGAAGTTACCGGCTTACACTTGAATGAATTAGTCCGAGCCGGCCGGAGTGGCCGAGCGGTTCTAGGCTCTATAATCTGGAACCGCGCGACCGCTACGCTCGCAGGTTCGAATCCTGCCTCGGTCATGAATGTGTGTGATGTCCTTAGGTTAGTTAGGTTTAAGTAGTTCTAAGTTCTATGGGACTGATGACCTCAGTCGTTAAGTCCCATAGCGCTCAGAGCCATTTGAATCATTTGAATTAGTCCGCCTCCAAAGAACTGCCATGCGGAGATTCGATTCCTGGTGCTACCAAGTGGACATCCTTGGTGGGGAGACTGGAATAGGGTGCATTCAGCCTCGTGAGGTTAACTGAGGAGCTACTTCTACATCTACATGATTACTCTGCAATTCACATTTAAGTGCTTGGCAGAGGGTTCATCGAACCACAATCATACTATCTCTCTACCATTCCACTCCCGAACAGCGCGCGGGAAAAACGAACACCTAAACCTTTCTGTTCGAGCTCTGATTTCTCTTATTTTATTTTGATGATCATTCCTACCTATGTAGGATGGGCTCAACAAAATATTTTCGCATTCAGAAGAGAAAGTTGGTGACTGAAATTTCGTAAATAGATCTCGCCGCGACGAAAAACGTCTTTGCTTTAATGACTTCCATCCCAACTCACGTATCGTATCTGCCACACTCTCTCCCCTATTACGTGATAATACAAAACGAGCTGCCCTTTTTTGCACCCTTTCGATGTCCTCCGTCAATCCCACCTGGTAAGGATCCCACACCGCGCAGCAATATTCTAACAGAGGACGAACGAGTGTAGTGTAAGCTGTCTCTTTAGTGGACTTGTTGCATCTTCTAAGTGTCCTGCCAATGAAACGCAACCTTTGGCTCGCCTTCCCCACAATATTATCTATGTGGTCTATCCAACAGAAGTTGTTCGTAATTTTAACACCCAGGTACTTAGTTGAATTGACAGCCTTGAGAATTGTACACACCATACAGCAATCTTTTTCTAAATCGCTTTGCAACTGATACTGGTCTTCGGATGACCTTACTAGACGGTAAATTACAGCATCATTTGCGAACAACCTAAGAGAACTGCTCAGAATGTCACCCAGGTCATTTATATAGATCAGGAACAGCAGAGGTCCCAGGACGCTTCCCTGGGGAACACCTGATATCACTTCAGTTTTACTCGATGATTTGCCGTCTATTACTACGAACTGCGACCTTCCTGGCAGGAAATCACGAATCCAGTCGCACAACTGAGACGATACCCCATAGGCCCGCAGCTTGGTTAGAAGTCGCTTGTGAGGAACGGTGTCAAAAGCTTTACGGAAATCTAGAAATACGGAATCAACTTGAGATCTCCTGTCGATAGCGGCCATTACTTGACATAGTAGTAGCTGTTTCAAGGTCAAGAAATCGACAACGTCCCGGTCAGTGGTGTGCTGACCACATACTTATTCATACCACATCCAATGACACCATTGCCAGAGGATGACACGGTGGTCAGTTGGGCACGATTGGGCCGTCAAGGGCCAGCACGCGTAACTTCAGCTGAATAAGTTACGGTTAAGGTAGGTAGCGGTATCGCTAGAGAAACGCTGTCACCGACAGATATTGAAAGGACGTCAGCAGGACTGCCGACGAGTCCCTGTTTGAGTGTTACGTAAATGAGGCAGACCCGTCTGGCCATTCTTCAGTGCTCGCTGCGGGCACTGTTAGTGACAGCCGCGGCTCTGTAGCCGTCTAGAATGCAGCCAGTGACGATAGCAGACTCCTGCCCGCACCGTTGAAAGACGTAATGCAATAATAAATATTGCTAGACACTTACTGTCTCTAAACTCTAGTGACAGGTTCCGATGCAAAAGAAAAAAAAAAAAGTGCCATGGAAGTTGCGGCTTTCTCGAGAAAGGGAATAAAACAATTGCTAAAGGATCAGCTACACTTGCATAACAGATTTCATTGAATAACTGAATACCGAGAAGATTCTTTCAGGTGAGCCTGACCTGACAAAGCAAACTTCTCCTTCTGTGAGGACATATTTACTCAGCTCACCACTCTCGAATACAAATAAATGGATAAAGTGAATCAACCACGGACATATTTTGCCAGACGACGAAGACAGCACTGCCGTATTGTGTGACAAAGCAGCAGTGGGGTACTGCGTCAGGATCAAAATACTCCTGGTGACATTGTCCTGTGTGGGGAAAGTATCTCTTAGTGACTGTAGGGAGATTGAGGATGACTAGCACAGAACTTCAATTTAACGCTATGAAAGGCAGCTTGCTCTAAATGAGGATAAATGGAATTTAATGCGGGTGGGTAGGAGCGATTTTTCTATGTTCCAGTATAGCAGTAATGGTACGCTGCTTGACTAGGTCATGTCAATTAAAGACCTAGGCGTAACGTTGTTCAGCGGCATGGAGTGGAACGAGCACCTAAGATTAGTCGTAGCGAAAGCGATTAGCCGAATACTGTTTATTGGAAGGCTTTCTCAGAATTCGACTGTACCTGTAAAGAAAACCGCGTACAAAACACTGGTGCGACTCATTTCTCATTTGTGAGCGTTGCTAGAGTGCTAGCTAGCGATCCCTTACAGGTTATGTTAAAGGAAAAACTCGATGCAGTTCAGATGTGGTATGTTCGATAAATACCAGTGCGTCAAGGAATTGCTCAGTGAGCCTGGATGGGAATCTTTGGCGACAAGAAAACTACCTTCTCGCGAAATGCTATTGGCGAAGTTAATCATATCCTGCAAATATTTTCAATATGGTTTTAATATGCCCAGGTCTGCCAGATGATGACACACACATCTTAATAGCTTTTAATTTTGTCGGAAAAAATGGCACTGTAATATTTAATCATTAGGTTATCCAATTGTCTATAATTCCAGTGTGCATTAGGTATATATTTAAATATGTGGAACTAAGTGCGCCTATATACATATATGTAGAGTGTTAAACCGTGGGGCAATGTTAATCACGTAACAGAAAATGAATGAATAAACTTAAATTCCATTCAGAGCTGATGCGCGTCGTTGCCGTCGTCGTCGTCATCATCATCATCATCATCATCATCATCATCATCATCGCACAGTGACACCACAAGCAAGAATACATACTTCTCGTCGTTACGATATGGAAGCAAACAGCCACCACCTGCCATTCAGAATAATTTCTGGCCATGCCTGAAACAAAAGCTGTATCAGTTCATGAAGATAGCTGGCTGGAGGCTTATATGAAAGTATACGTCTTTATTTTATTTTCTCCATTGAAAATGATGGTCGGAAGTCTGCTGCCGGTCACGATTTTTCTTTGCCTCTGCGGTTTTTTTTTCCTTTACCTCTGCGGGTTTTTTCCTTTTTTTCTTTATGTCATTCAAATGTGATGGTTTGCGATATGTTGAGCTACTGTATTAGTCTGGTACCGTTATTGTATTATAAACACGCGCAGTTTTGTAATTAATGTTGTAGCTTCCTCTATACAAGATGTATAGAGAAACTGTTTTTATTTCTGGCGTATGAGCGACGTCAGCGAGGTAACTGCGGCCCAAGCTTGAACTAAAGGGTTCGTTTATGCTGCCACATCACTGCTCATTGCTCGCTTGCATAGGCCGGCAATGATGAAACGAGCCTACTTATTCCTACCGGCCCATTGAAATTGCACCACAGCTGCTCTGCAGGATCGTTGCCAGGCGATGATATGAAGCTGGTTTGTGTTTCGCGTAACGATCATCGCAGTATGTCCTGAAACCTGAGCGGTGATTGGCTGCTTCGAGGTCACTCCAGCAGTGTCGTGTTTGACTATTGCTTGTTGCACGGTTTCGCGCGCACCACACATCTGCTTCTACATCTCTGTCTACATTTATACCCTCGAAAGTGTAAACTGTTGTGAAATGCATGGCGGAGGATATTTCCCGTTGTAATAGTTGTCAGGGCTTCTTCCTGTTCCGTTCGAGTATGGACCGCGGAAAAAATGATTTCCTAAAAGCGTCTCCGCAAACTGTAGTTGCATCCTCGTCTTCGCGATCACTGTAGGAGCGATATACATGAGGCTATAGCACATTCCTACATGCCTCACGTGATATTGGTACGTGAAACCTTTAAGTAGTCTGAAGAGTTACTGCTCTCATCTACGCCAAGCGTATTGCAGCTTAGGATTTTCTGCATTCCCGGGACCTGTATCTTGGGTCAAACCGACATGCGGCCCACGAAAATCTGGAAGTGGCATGTGTGGTTCAACACGCAGGTGTAGATAAAAACTGACGAAACAGTACCTCAGTGTGGGCGGGCCTACGAATCGCTCTTTGAAAGAAATTACGTTAATAATGTTGGGTGAGGAGTAAATTCTGGAGCAGCAGTTCCGATAGCTAGCAGAGTTAAATATGGTACTGCTGGAGTGACCTCGAAGCAGCCATGTCGATTCAGGTTTCAGGACATGCGGCGATGGCCGGCCGCTGTGGCCGAGCGGTTCTAGGCGTTTCAGTCCGGAATCGCACTGCTGCTACGGTCGCAGGTTCGAATCCTGCTTCGGGCATGGATGTGTGTAATGTCCTCAGGTTAGTTAGGTTTAAGTAGTTCTAAGTCTAGCGGACTGATGACCTCAGATGTTAAGTCCCATAGTGCTTAGAGCCATTTGAACCATTTGAACATGCGGCGATGGTGGCAGCGTGAAACTCAAACCATCAAGGTATCATCGCCTGGCGACAATTTTAGAGGGGAGGTGCAGGTTACATTGACAGTAACGAACCGGTGGATTTCATTCATCATCGCCCGGTCATGTCGACGAGAAGCGAGGTGGCAGAATAAACGCACCCAAACAACAGTAAACAGATGAGCGTTCGACCGGCAGTGTTAACCATTTGAGCACCAGTGGTTGTTTCTGCCTCAAACCACTATTTTATTAATTTTGTTTTGAAGAACCAGTGCCTTACTTATGGAAACGCAGATGTTGTTGGAAGACAGAAATATCTAGTGGAATACTGAGGTACTGGTCTAGCCACTACTATGGTCGCTCTATGAGACGTACGTTGCCAGAGGAAAGAGGCCTGTGCACATGCGCAACACGGGTAGCGAAGTGTTATCAACATACATCAGCCATCTCTGTGCAAGTGTGAATGAATGGGGGCAATGTGGGTAATTCAGGCTGTATAGCGACGGCGCCAGCTGATACGCCGACAAGTTGCTGGACTTGCGCCGTCCGGGTGGGATAAGCACCTGCAAAGAGAAAAGACTTCAAATCCTCGAACGACCATCGTCATTCAGTTGTTCAGAGGTGCCATTCGGTTGAACTAGGTACGGTAAAAAGTCAGCGTACGAATACACAAGCACCACCCTGCCCTGAAATGGGTCAATGGGTAGTTTGTAACACATGTTCTTCAGACAGGCAACCATTGTTGCATGTCGAATAAATCGTGCTTCTCAAAAATAACCAGTGAATTTCAAAATACTGCCTCGGGAATTTTAAGTACAAAATTTCTTTATTTTGATTTATTCTCGAAAGTAACGTGACACAGGTTTCCATGTAAATGCGTTTCATTGAAGCTATTTGGTAATGCTGAACACATCTAATAGTTTTCCTTCTGCCGTTATTGATAAGACTGACTGAAAACATTCGGATTTGGAATATAATTTGACATCTGGGTTGTCAGTGCAGTCGATTTGTTGTGAAAGAGTTCACGAGTCGTCTTTCTTTCACGTCCTGCAGAGCCTTTTTACCAGATTGGATGATACTCCCAGTCAAACAACTGATTCAAGAAACTGCATTAAATTAAAATCTGCACAATTTGAACTAGCGATCATTCTTTGAGAGCGAGCGAAGTGGCGCAGTGACTAGCACACCGGACTCGCATTCGGGAGGGCGACGGCTCAATCTCGCGTCCGGCCATCCTGATTTAGGTTTCCCGTGATTTTCCTAAATCACTCCAGGCAAATGCCGGGATGGTTCCTTCGAAAGGGTACGGCCGACTCCCTTCCCCGTCCTTCTCTAATCCGATGAGGCCGAAGACCTCACTGTTTGGTCTCTTTCCCCAAGCGACACAACCTAACCCATTCTTTGAGATACTAAGAGCAGTAAACCGTTTCGCTTACGGTAGATCTTGTAAAGAACGGTTAATTAATTTTTTATTTTGACGTTTATTTGCATTCATCATCATTAACCTTAGTGGTGACTGAGAATCGATATGAATATCAAATTAAATTTTTTTGGATGTTGTAGAATTAACTTAATTAGCGAATCATTCATGGCCTTCAGAGCGGCAGTAATGCTTCTGCAAATATGCCTTAAGTTATGTGCGAGAAAATGATGAGATTCGCTCACAAGCAAACAGTACGTGGAGCAAAATTTTCTAGTGGAAGCGGTAGCTGGGAGCGCGCTGCAGGCAGCAGGCAGCTGGGCGGTGCACGCCGAGAGGTTGAATGCGGCAGTTAAGTGGAGAGCAGTCCCGCGGGAGTGCGCTCTCGGCGCCTCATTTGCAAGCTGCCCGCCCGCCTCGCTATGCGCGTCCCTTCCAGTCAGGCATACGCTCGAGGCTGCAGTAGTTCACATCCTGAGACGGGGAGACATCTCGCCTCTAAGTCTGAGTAAGTTGTAATACAATGCGGGAGCACCGATACCTGAATTTCGAAGAAGACAAGTACCGGCATTGTGATAGCATACCTATACATACTAGAGATAAGAAATTCTGGAAGCTCGCCGGGATAAGAACGCCCAGTTCATTGGGCGGACTGACTGAATTTTTTGTAGCTGTTTCCATTATCATGTCCTGAACGGTCTTTTTATTTGAAACACATACACACACACACACACACACACACAGTTGCCCATATCAAATGCATTAGAATAAAATACTTTTTCTCGTCGTCACTTTTTTGGTTTCTCATCCACGCATATAAAGCAGGTGTTACGTAACTAATTCGTAAAAGTGCTAATCCAATTAATTTTTTGTGAAATTTGATTTCTGATGCGGAGGGGAAATGTCTTCGTAAAATGCTCCTGTAATGGTTGTGACGATGCTAATAACGGATACACACGTAACGGTTAGGATTCCAAGTTATATTGACGAATCTTGTTCAAATGGCTCTGAGCACTATGGGACTCAACTGCTGTGGTCATAAGTCCCCTAGAACTTAGAACTACTTAAACCTAACTAACCTAAGGACAGCACACAACACCCAGCCATCACGAGGCAGAGAAAATCCCTGACCCCGCCGGGAATCGAAACGAATCTTGTTCTTAGGAAAAATAATTACCAGAAGCGCGGTGTGGTTTTCTGATAAGAGTGGACGGACATCGTATATTTATCAGATGAAAAATGTCAAAAAGTCTAGAATGCAAAACAACTCTGGTCCGAGAGAGAGAGAGAAAGAGAGAGAGAGAGAAAGAGAGAGAGAGAGAGAGAGAGAGAGAGCGAGCTCTTGCTAGGGGGTTAATAGCTCGTGTTTTGGAGAAAACGCCCGACTGTGCGGAGGTTCTACTTTTAATAGCCAATCTGACAGTGCTCAGTTTCAGTTTGGAACAGGCCACTAACCTGAGTTAGGTTGGTTAGCACTGCATTCCTCGAACAATTAGCCTCACTTCTCTGACGCCCTTAGTATATCCATGCGGGAAGGCCCGTTCAAACTAGACACAAAGGAGTTCCTTACGCCGGAAAATATCTTTGCGCAAATTTTTAACTCTTAGAGTTTATATCAACCAAGAGCCACAACATTTAAGGACAAAATCCTATGTCGTGGCATCGTTTTTGTCTATTTAATTTCTCTCGTCCGCCCTCGCAACACACGCGGCTTACAGTTAATATTAGCTGAGTAATCTGCGTTGCCCAGGTATATATTTATTCGAGTCTTCTATTAATCCATCTCACCCCCATCTCAATAGGAGGTTGCTGGTTCTTACCCCCGTCCAGTTTTTCTTACTGTATAGCAATGTGTTTACCAAGTCCAGCTGAAATCGATTCGGTGGTTTAAGATATGGTGGGGAACATACACAGATACACTTTTATAACATGTATGCATTTAATACATAATTTTAAAATACGAGGACATGCCGAAAAGTAATGACTCCAAATTTTTTATGTGAAAACTATTTAGGCTTTTTAAGTAAAACAAATGTTATTAACGTCCTACACCTTTATTCTTCATGTCTTCATATTTGTAGCCCTGTGCCGCTACAGGGCTCCGGATTGCGGTGTGTAGCATGGTGGTGTGTAACGTCTTCGGTTAGGTGGTATCAATTATCCTCCAAACAGTCCCGACATGGCCGCATCCGATTTTCATCTGTTTCCAAAACTTAAATATGGAGACACGAAGAATAAAGATGAAGAATTTTGTCAATAGTTTCTCGGGCGAGACGTCGCATGTCGTCGTGAAATTTCCTCGATATTTTGTCGGCGCAACTGCCCGACATCTTCAGGTGTGGCGAACACCCTGCTAAGGCTGTGACCGAAGCCTCCTTATTTGTGCTAGTCCGAAGGGAAATTGCGCAGGCGTGAACGCGCCAAATTCATTGAACAATAGCGCAGATACACTGATCTGTATTGAGAGACAGCTACGCCACCTGTCGGGCGATGAACCAATATAGATTCGACAAATGCGCATATGCTGGCGTGTGCCCATTTTCGCCGTTGTTAATAGAATATCTGTCGCCACCGCAGCATGGTCCCATTTAAGACCAACAGTTTCATTTTGGTCGCTGTGATTTTAACCTGACCAGCGCCGAATCCCATGCTGTGCTACATTGGTATCATCATTCCCTGTTCAGCAGATTAATCGAGCTGGGAATTTCCACTGCTGCTTTAATAACGCTATCCCTGTACGATGACGTCGATGACAGAATTTTTGTGTTTTTGTTTTTCATACTGTGTCCTGTACTGAGACAAAGCTCGTCCAGTGTAGATTTCTCAGGTTGGTCCAGAAGTGTGCGTCGTCGATGTTCGACGCATCTACTCTTCGCGGTGCGACAAGTTTGTCCAACGTATGACGGCCCAGAGCTACAGGGAAGCTTAATAGACACCGGGCCTTTTTAAACAGAGATCATCTTACACTGAGCCTAAATGAGCTATAAGTTCCGCGACGTCATACATTGGGAAGACTAGTCGCAACGTGGAAGACGGATGCTTTAAATTGTATGAAAATGAAACTCCTACAGCCGTCCTTACGATCTTATTTATTGTGCAGCTACCAGTTTCGGCGCTTCAATGCGCCATCTTCAGACCTTAGTTGATGCGGAAGGGGTTAACACGATCCATGTTTACACTGCATCAGTGGTCAACGTAACTAGTTTACGCAGCCAGTTACGTTGGCCACTGATGCAGTGTATATATGGATCGTGATTTCCCTTCAGCATCAACTAAGGCCTGAAGATGGCGGACTGAAGCGGCGAAACTGGTAGCTGTGCAATAAATAAGATCGTAAGGACGGCTGTAGGCATTTCATTTTCTTACATAGTGAACGGCCTTGGTCCCCAAGATCTCCAGTCGAACGGATGGACACACAAAAATTAGATGCTTCAAAGTTCCACGACAGACACGACTGGACCAACCAGAAAAATCTGCGGTGACCGAGCGTTTTCGCAGTTCGGGACACACTATGGAATGCAAAAACACCAAAATTCTCTGGTTGACTTCTTCGTACTGGGACAGCGTTATGAAATAAACATTGGAAATTCGCAGCTCCACTAATCTGCTGAACAGGGAGATACCAACTTATCACAGCACGGGATCCAACGCTGGCCATGTTAAAATTACAGCAAAAAAAAACAAGAACTACTTGGCCGTACAAGGGACGACGCTGCCGTGGCCACGGATAATCGGTTGACAACGGCAGGGATGAGCACATGCGAGCGCGGACACGTACACAGGCAGGCGGCTTCCGACAGATGGCTCTGGGGCGTCAGACAGAAGCCTACCGGATGACTGACACGCTTTGCGCGTGCGTCGAAGCTATTGGTTCATTGTCAAACAGGTGGGGTAGCCCCTCTCTCTCTCTCTCTCTCTCTCTCTCTCTCTCTCTCTCTCTCGTTGTGTTATGATGACAAATCCTTTATCATTGCGAGATGATCCCTGGCTGAATAAGTGAATACCAAGTAGTTATTAACCACGGATTTACAACTTGTGTTCATTGGAGAACCGACATCTACATCGATGCTCTGCAATTCACCTAATAGTGTGCTTGACGGGGGATGCTTCGTGTATCGGAGGCAAGTCGTAATATATATCATAGCGCGCTCATGTGCATTTAAAGTCGTTCTTTCCGCACTTCATAGCCAATTGTAACGGGAACAATCCCTACTATGTTGTACAGGGTCCGACAAACGGACCTCCCATATCTGTAGAGGGTGCTATGTCAGCTCTGGTGGGGATACAGAGGTGGAGTTGGTATCGATTCATAGCGGTGTAAGTGCTATTTTCGGTAGGCGCAGTAGCTTCGCTAGGTAAGCATCATGCATTTGTTGTGGAGTAGTATACTCAAAATGGTGGTTCTGTGATGACTACTTAGCTAGCATTTCACATTCGTTTCGAACTTGGACCACGTGATTCTGTTCCTGATAGAAAAACTGTTGGAGTTCAGGTTGTAGAATTCAGAGCATCAGGTTCTGCCTTAAGTGCAACAGTTTCTGCACTAAAAACAAAATCTACTGGCCGACCTCGGACTGTCACAGCGCTCGAATACGTGGCACATGTTTGAGTGTCTATCCAGCGATCTCCAAAGCGTTCAGCACTTACATATGTAGCTGCTTTGGGGTTGTCTGATGGAAGAGCAGAAAGAATCCTGCGCAGAGATCTTCACATGCACCCACACAAAATTCCCCCCCCCCCCCTGCGGGTCCGGGGATTAGAATAGGCCCGAGGTATTCCTGCCTGTCGTAAGAGGCGACTAAAAGGAGTCCATCCCCCTCACGGGGGTAGTTAGCGCCTGCGTCCGGAGACGGACGGTTTCACGACCTATAATCGTGGTCTTTTTGGTTTTTCACTTCTCGTTTCTTCCTTCCTTTTGTTGGTTCCTTTCTTTGCTCTTCTCCACTTCACTGTCTTCCTTACTCTTTCCCTTGACTCCTCCTTGCCTTCTCATTGCCTTTTTCTCCTTGCCTTCTCATTGCCTTTTTCTCCTTGCCTTCTCATTGCCTTCTTCTCCTTGCCTTCTCTGGTCTCCGCCTCGGCGTTTGAGACAGTCTGTCCTCTTTCTCCCTCTCTCTTCTTTTTCCTCTTCTTCCTTCCTCCCTGTGCGTGTCTGAAGGCCGACCCACGCGTTCGCACGCGTAGCCGGTGACGGGGTAACGCGTAAGTCCCCGCCCTGGGTAGACATGTAAGGCACGCGCGTACCCCCTGGTAAAGGCCAGGCCCGGGGAGGGGTGATTGCCTGAGCTGATACCTTCTGACCATGCCGATTGGTCCCTCCGTCTGTTTCTCGGGAGGTGTGACCTGAGGTGTAAACATTCACCTAAGGCGGGAGTGCCCTCTGAGAGGGTCCCCACAAGGAAGGAGCGCGCCATCGGAGACGCTGGCAATCATGGGGGATTCCTCCGCAATGGATTCTACTCCATCGCTTTCGACTTCGACCCATAAACGGAAACGTGACCAGCCAACAGTGACAAAAATACTACCGCCTGCCCCACAGTTCCTCGTAGTTTCTCGATCTGAGGACGGAAAGGATTTTTCCTCTGTCAACCCTTTCGTTATCCAGAAGGGCGTAGATGCCATAGCCGGATCTGTCAAATCTTGTACCAGGTTGCGTAACGGTACCTTATTACTAGAAACTGAGAGCGCCTTTCAGGCACAAAAACTGCTTCGGGCCACACTCCTGTACACATTCCCTGTCCGGGTGGAGGCTCACCGAACTTTGAATTCGTCTCGTGGTGTGGTCTACACTAGATCCCTCGACGGTTTGACTGACGAGGAGATTCAATCTTTCCTCGCTGAGCAGGGCGTGACGGCTGTCCATCGGGTCATGAAAAAGGTCAACAATGACCTTGTACCGACCCGGACACTTTTCTTAACCTTCGATAGTGTTAAGCTGCCATCGCGCATCAAGGCGGGCTACGAGGTTATTTCTGTTCGCCCCTATGTCCCGACACCTACGCGCTGCTACCAGTGTCAGCGTTTCAATCACACTCGACAGTCTTGTTCCAATGCGGCTAAATGTGTCACTTGTGGCAGGGATGCCCATGAGGGTGACTGTCCACCTCCGTCTCCTCGTTGTGTGAACTGTCAGGGTGACCATGCCGCATCCTCCCGCGACTGTCCTGTCTATAAGGAAGAACGCTGTATCCAGGAAATTAGAGTCAAAGAGAAAGTGTCCACCTCGGCTGCTCGCAAGCTATTGGCTAGTAGGAAGCCCACGCTGCTCCCAGCGGGGAAATACAGCACTGTCCTCGCCTCTCCTCGGACTACCCGGGAGGTCGCAACCCAGACATGCGATCAGACCTTCAGCACCACGGTCGTCCGTTCGGCCAGTGCTAAGATCGCGCGGTCGACGTCTCCTCTTCGTCCCATCACCCCACAGACACCAGCCCCTACATCAGCTTCTGCTAAGACGAAGACCCAGAAGTCAGATGCACGGGCCTTCAAGAAGGAACCGTCCCGTGCAGACTTCCTACGTACCTCGACCTCCCAGCCTTCGTCCGGTACTTCCACCAAACGACCATCCAAGAAGGCTAATAGGAAGCACAGTTCTCCTTCTCCGCCACGGCGCATTTCTTCTCCTGCGCCACCCAGCGGTTGCCGCCCCAGGCCGTCATCCCTTTCGCCTGGCCGCACCGCTGGTAGCCGAACATCTGGCCGTTCACCGGCGGAGGAAGCTCCCCCTCCCGGCCATCTTCCCAAGATGGCCGATGAACCTATAGAACCAATGGACGATGACTGTCCGCCTACTGATAGCGGCGGCAGTGCTCGCTCGAAGCCAGGCCCTCAGCGGCCTTCGAGGTGACCCCTTCTCTCATCTTCCTTTTCTTCCGATGGCACTTATTAACTGGAATATTCGCAGCGTTCGCTCCAACCGAGAGGACTTGAAGTTGCTGCTCCGCTCGCATCGTCCGCTCGTCGTAGCCCTCCAGGAAACGAAGCTACGCCCATGCGATCAAATTGCCTTGGCACACTACACCTCTGTGCGTTTTGACCTACCCCCTGTGGTAGGTATCCCAGCTCATGGAGGGGTTATGTTGCTGGTCCGGGATGATATTTACTACGATCCCATCACGTTGCACACCGGCCTGCAGGCAGTTGCCATCCGCATTACTCTCCCCACTTTTACGTTTTCCTTTTGTACCGTTTACGCTCCATCGTCATCTACCGTTACCAGGGCAGACATGACGCAACTTGTTGCTCAGCTCCCTGCACCATTTTTGTTAACTGGAGACTTCAATGCCCACCATCCTCTTTGGGGCTCTCCAGCATCCTGCCCGAGGGGCTCCTTGTTAGCAGACCTTTTCAACCAGCTCAATCTTGTCTGCCTCAATACTGGCGCCCCTACTTTTCTTTCGGACACATCTCATACCTATTCCCATTTAGACCTCTCTATATGTACTCCCCAACTTGCACGCCGGTTTGAGTGGTATGCCCTTGCTGATACATATTCGAGCGACCACTTCCCGTGTATTATCCATCTCTTGCAGCATACTCCCTCTCCGTGCTCCTCTCGTTGGACCATCTCCAAGGCAGACTGGGGGCTCTTCTCTTCCAGGGCGACCTTTCAGGATCAAACCTTCACAAGCTGCGATCGTCAGGTCGCACACCTCACGGAAGTCATTCTCGCTGCTGCTGAATATTCCATCCCTCACCCTACCTCTTCTCCACGTCGCGTACCGGTCCCCTGGTGGACCGCAGCATGTAGGGACGCTATACGTGCTCGTCGACGTGCTTTACGCACCTTTCAACGCCACCCTACAGTGGCGAATTGTATTAATTATAAACGATTACGTGCTCAGTGTCGTCTTATTATTAAAGAAAGCAAGAAAGCCAGCTGGGCTGCTTTCACCAGCACCTTCAACAGTTCTACTCCTTCTTCTGTTGTCTGGGGTAGCCTGCGCCGGCTATCTGGCACTAAGGTCCACTCCCCAATTTCTGGCTTGAAGGTCGCGAATGAAGTCCTTGTGGCCCCTGAGGCTGTCTCCAATGCCTTCGGCCGCTTTTTCGCCGAGGTTTCGAGCTCCGCTCATTACCACCCTGCCTTCCTCCCCCGCAAACAGGCCGAGGAGGCTAGGCCACGTGACTTCCGCTCCTCGAATTGTGAAAGTTATAATGCCCCATTCACCATGCGGGAACTCGAAACCGCACTTGGCCGATCACGGTCCTCCGCTCCAGGGCCTGATTCTATTCATATTCAGATGCTGAAGAACCTTTCTCCTGCGGGTAAAGGTTTTCTTCTTCGTACATACAATCGCATCTGGATTCAGGGACATGTTCCCGCATGCTGGCGCGAGTCTATTGTTGTCCCGATTCCTAAGCCGGGGAAGGACAGGCACTTGCCTTCCAGTTATCGACCTATCTCGCTTACCAGCTGTGTCTGTAAAGTGATGGAGCGAATGGTTAACTCTCGATTGGTTTGGCTGCTCGAGTCTCGCCGCCTACTTACCAATGTACAATGTGGATTTCGAAGGCGCCGCTCTGCTGTCGACCATCTGGTTACCTTGTCGACCTTCATCATGAATAACTTCTTGCGGAAGCGCCCGACCGCGGCTGTGTTCTTTGATTTGGAGAAGGCTTACGACACCTGTTGGAGGGCGGGCATTCTCCGCACCATGCATACGTGGGGCTTTCGCGGTCGCCTCCCTCTTTTTATTCGTTCCTTTTTAATGGATCGACAGTTTCGGGTACGTGTGGGTTCTGTCCTGTCCGACACCTTTCGCCAGGAGAATGGGGTGCCACAGGGCTCAGTTTTGAGCGTCGCTCTCTTCGCCATCGCGATCAATCCAATAATGGATTGCCTCCCAGCTGATGTATCAGGCTCCCTTTTCGTGGACGATTTTACCATCTATTGCAGCGCGCAGTGTCCACGTGTCTTGGAGCGCTGTCTTCAGCGTTCTCTTGACCGTCTTTACTCCTGGAGTGTCGCCAATGGCTTCCGTTTTTCTGCCGAGAAGACGGTCTGTATTAACTTCTGGCGCTACAAAGAGTTTCTCCCACCGTCCTTACGACTCGGTCCCGTTGCTCTCCCACTCGTGGAGACAATCAAATTTTTAGGCCTTACCTTTGACAGGAAACTTAGCTGGTCTCCACATGTGTCATATTTGGCCGCCCGTTGTACCCGTTCTTTAAATGTCCTCCGTGTTCTCAGTGGTATGTCGTGGGGAGCGGATCGAACCGTCCTACTTCGTCTATATCGGTCGATCGTCCGCTCCAAGCTGGATTATGGGAGCTTCGTATACTCCTCTGCACGGCCATCCATCTTACGCCGCCTCAACTCCATACAACATCGGGGTTTACGACTTGCGATCGGAGCATTTTATACCAGTCCCGTAGAGAGTCTTCATGCTGACGCTGGCGAATTGCCACTCACCTACCGGCGCGATATACTGCTTTGTCGGTATGCCTGTCGGCTACTGTCAATGCCCGACCATCCTTCTTATCGTTCCTTTTTTGACGACTCTCTTGACCTTCAATACGGGTTGTATGTCTCTGCCTTGCTACCCCCTGGAGTTCGCTTTCGTCGCCTCCTTCAACACCTTCATTTTTCACTCCCTGCAACCTTTCGAGTGGGCGAGAGCCGCACGCCACCTTGGCTCCAGGCTCAGGTCCGCGTTCACCTCGACCTCAGCTCGCTCCCAAAAGAGGTCACCCCCGGTTCGGTCTACCACTCCCGTTTTTTGGAACTTCGTTCGAAGTTCAACAACATGACTTTCATTTATACAGATGGCTCTAAGACCAATGACGGGGTCGGGTGTTCCTTTATTGTCGGGGCACAAAGTTTCCAATACCGGCTCCATGGCCATTGTTCGGTCTTCACAGCTGAGCTCTTTGCCCTCTACCAGGCTGTTCTGTACATCTGCCGCCACCGACATTCTGCTTATGTCATCTGCTCAGATTCCCTGAGCGCCATCCAGAGCCTCAGTGATCCGTACCCGGTTCACCCTTTCGTACACCGGATCCAACGCTCTCTTCAGCAGCTGGTGGACGTCGGTACGCCGGTTAGCTTTATGTGGGTTCCTGGCCATGTCGGTATCCCTGGGAACGAAGCTGCAGATGCCGCGGCCAAGGCTGCGGTCCTCCAGCCTCGGACAGCTTCTTGTTGTGTCCCTTCGTCCGATTTTAGCAGGGTCATTTGTCGGCGCGTTGTGTCGCTGTGGCATGCCGATTGGGCTGCACTTACCGACAACAAGCTTCGGGCCTTAAAACCTCTTCCCGTGGCTTGGACGTCCTCCTCACGCCTTTCTCGGCGGGAGGAGGTCGTTTTAGCAAGGTTAAGAATTGGACACTGCCGGTTCAGCCATCGCCATCTGCTGACGGCTGCGCCGGCGCCGTTCTGCCCATGTGGGCACTTGCTGACGGTTCGTCACATTTTAATGTCCTGTCCCGATCTTAAAACACTGCGCCTCGATCTTAACCTGCCTACTACTTTAGATGCCATTTTAGCGGATGACCCACGAGCAGCTGCTCGTGTTCTTTGTTTTATCAATTTGACAAACCTCGCTAAGGACATTTGATGATGTTTTTTAATCCTATGCCTGTCAGTCTGTCTTTTATTGTGTTTTCCCTTTTAGTTGTTGTTGTCAACTTGTGCCTCGCGGTGCATTCTTAGAGTAGTCAGGGCGCTAATGACCATTGAAGTTGTGCGCCCGAAAACCACAAAAAAAAAAAAAAAAAAAAACACAAAATTCCACAGGAAATGACACGGGAAAACTATGGGTAACTTCCAGGAAGGCTTTATCAATGGTTCAAATGGCTCTGAGCACTATGGGACTTAACATCTGTGGTCATAAGCCCCCTACAACTTAGAACTACTTAAACCTAACTAACCTAAGGACATCACACACATCCATGCCCGAGGTAGGATTCGAACCTGCGACCGTAACAGTCGCGCGGTTCCTGACTGAGCGCCTAGAACCGCTAGACCACCGCGGCCGGCCTTTATCAATGTGTCGGTAATGGAGGCTGTCGTTTACCGGACATAATTTTTAAAACCGGCTAATGTAACTTGTAGTACCTATTGTACAGAAATCACAATATTTTCTCTGTATCTTTCTTTCTTTCTTTGTAACTATCTTAGGAAATACGGGAGGTCTTTTTGCCGGACCCTGTGCAGCGCTAAGTAATCTCTACCATGAATTTGAGTGGTTTTTATAGTATTTAGATATGAAATTTGCGTATTCCCACCCGCGAGCGTACTTCATGTACATCAGGTGGCCTTGATTACTTTCTTATTGACTGTATGGGGATTTTGCCTGCTCACTACCAACGCTTTGCTACGTGCGCGTAAAACCTGTTGGTGAACTTCGACACAGTTGCTTGCGACATCGCTGGTGTTGGTGCAGCGTACGCTCTTGTTAAAAAGCTACGCATTTGTTACCTTCACGTGTTGCACCGTGCAGACGAAGCATCAAGTAGTCAAAAACAACCTCTATCAAGGACCCATGGTGTGGAACGTCCACTGGTACAGTCTCTTCGTGGTCCTCATCAGAAAAAGCTAATGCCATCAGTCTGCACTGTGTTTTAATGAATTTCTTTATTATCGCGTGCAATTGAAACAGGGGTCTGTAATCAAAAATGAAGTTAACTCCATTTTCAACGATTGCAGTGCTACTCAAAATGAAAATGTTAGGGTTGACTTGTTATCCCCCTATGTCTGCAACAGGTTTTGCAATTTCGGCATTAACCCTAGCAACTGACCAACGCATTTTCTACACTGAAGAGCCCGTGAAACTGGTACATCTGCCTGATATCGTGTAGGGACCCCGCGAGCACGCAGAAGTGACGCAACACGACTTGGCATGGACTCCACTGATATCTGAAGTAGTGCCGCAGGAATTGACAACATGAATCCTGCAGGGCTGTCCATAAATCCGTAAGAGGAGGAGGGTGGACATCTCTTCTGAACAGCACGTTGCAAAGCGTCCTAGATATGCTCAATAATGTTCATGTCTGGGGAGTTTGGTGGCCAGCGGAAGTGTTTAAACTCGGAAGGGTGTTTTGGAGCCACTCTGTAGCAATTCTGGACGTGTGGGGTGTCGCATTGTCGAATAGCCTAAATCCCTCGGAAAGCACAATGGACATGAATGGATGCAGGTGATCAGATAGGATGCATACGTACGTGCCCTGTCAGAGTCGTAGCTGGACACATCACTCCAACTGCACACGCGCCGCACCATTACGGACCCTCCACCAGCTTCAACAGTCAGCTGCTGACATATTGGGTCCATGACGTTGTCTCCATATCAGTACACGTCGATACGCTCGAAACAATTTGAAATGAGACTCGTCCCAGCAGGCAACATGTTTCCAGACACCAGCAGCCCAATGTTGGTGTTGACGGGCCCAGGCTAGGTACACGAGTGGGTCTTCAGCTCTGAAAGCCCATGTCGATGATGTTTCTTTGAGTGGTTCGCACGTTGAAACTCGTTGATGGCTCACACTGAAATGTGCAGCAATTTGCGGAAGGGTTGCATTTTAGTTACTTTGAACGATTCTCTTCAGACATCTTTAATCCCGTTCTTACAGGACATTTCTCCGGCCGCAGGGGTGTCGGAGATTTGATGTTTCACCGGATTCCTGATATTCACGGTACACTCGTGAAATGGTCGCACGGGACAATCCCTACTTCATCACCTTTTCGGAGATGCTGTGTACCATCGCTCGTGCGCCGGCTATAACACCACGTTCAAGCTCCATTAAATCCAGATAACCCGCCATTGTAGTAGCAGTAACTGATCCAACAGCTGCGCCACGCACTTGTTGCCTTATATAGGCGTTATCGACCGTAGCGCCGTATTCTGCCTGATCTCTGTATTTGAATAAGCATGCCTATACCAGTTTCTCTGGCGCTTCAATGTATAACGCACATCACCAAAGATGGGGAGTTACTTTATCCCCACCCTAAAAAAGTTAAAATACAACACAGTACGTTGATTTTTGTTGACTTATATTACTAACATACTTTTTAAAGTAATACTGATGTGTAAGTAGGACCCAGAACCTGAAAGGTTTTTTTACGACACTTTTAGCAACACCAGTGTATTTTCATTATATCCACTGTGGATGATGAACTGCGACTGTGATTTAAATTGACGATTCATCTGGTAATAAATATGCAACCAGTCGCTTTTTTACGATTTATTCAACCATGAACATGTTTCCGAGCCACTGCAGGCTCATCAGCACTACATCTTGCTACACTTGGTCCACAAGATAATGTACTTGGAACAGCGCACCAGAGAAGACATAATCTGTCAATATTAACCGTTCTCGTCGAAGTTTTAAGCAACAGCTGCTCACAATGGGGGACAATATTTTACGTTTTCAAGACACTGTGCGCTCTTTGGGTTTATTATTTGACTCTAAATTAACTAGGCTCACACACCCGAAAGACATACGAACAAAGGGCTCCCAGTCATAGAATATTTTGAAATGCCTTGGTGGAAAAAGATGGTGAGCTGACAGGTCTCGCCTCCTGCAGTTTTATGGGGCATTTGTTCAATTACCTTTAGACAGTGGCAGCGTGGTCTACGGATCTGCTCGCCCGTCCGCAGCTCGTGGTCTTGCAGTAGCGTTCTCGCTTCCCGCGCCCGGGTTCGATTCCCGGCGGGGTCAGGGATTTTCTCTGCCTCGTGATGACTGGGTGTTGTGTGATGTCCTTAGGTTAGTTCGGTTTAAGTAGTTCTAAGTTCTAGGGGACTGATCACCATAGATTTTAAGTTCCATAGTGCTCAGAGCCATTTGCTCGCCCGTCCTACCTCAAGATATTAGTTAGATGCTGTCCACCAAGAGGGCATTCGGATATGTACTGGAGCGTTTCGGACCAGTCTAGTTCAGAGTCTGTGTGCAGAGGTTGGTGAACCACCACTTTGAATTCGGCGACGTATCCTTTTGGCTCGACAGATGCTGAAAATCTCCGCGTCACCTCAGTCGTTGACATTTAGTTCAGTGGTCCAACCCACCTTTGAACAGCTGTTCAGGAATCGGCCCCATGCGACCAAGCCAGTTAGGATACGTGCAACAGACTGTCTCAAGGATCTGGATCTATCAGGCATCAAAATACGAGGTGTGGCTAGAAAAAAACCGGACTAGTACTGGTGAAACAATAAAACGAATGCAATAAGGCTGAAAGTCGCGTGGCCTGTCACGTGACTCTCGCTCCGCCTACTGCTCGAGTTTCATCTGCCTCCTGCACTCAGTCTGCCCGTGGCGTCTGTTTTAAGTAGTTGACGTTTTGTCTGTGCGTCGGAAAATGTTGAGTGTACAGAAAGAACAGCGTGTTAACATCAAATTTTGTTTCAAACTAGGAAAATCTGCAAGTGAAACGTCTGTAATGTTACAAGTGTACGGCGATGATTGTTTATCGCGAACACAAGTGTTTGAGTGGTTTAAACGATTTAAAGATGGCCGCGAAGACACCAGTGATGACACTCGCACTGGCAGACCATTGTCAGCAAAAACTGATGCAAACATTGAAAAAATCGGTAAACTTGTCCGACAAGATTGCCGTTTAACAATCAGAGCAGTGTCTGAGTTAACAGGAGTTGACAAGGAAAGTGTTAGGCAGATTCTTCATGAAAGTTTCAACATGAACAAAGTGTGTTCAAAAATGGTTCCAAAGTGTCTCACAATTGAACAGAAGGAACGCCGAAGAATGATTTGTTCTGACATCCTGGAAAACATTGAAAGTGATCCCACCTTCTTACAAAATGTTATTACTTGCGATGAATCGTGGTTTTTTACTTACGATCCCGAAACTAAACGCCAATCGATGCATTGGAAAACTCCTGGTTCTCCACGACAAAAAAAAGCACGAATGTCAAAATCGAAATTCAAGGCAATGATGATTGTTTTTTTTTTTTTTTTGACATCAAAGGGATTGTGCACATTGATTGGGTACCAGAGGGACAAACAGTGAATCAGCATTACTACATTAGCGTCCTGGCTACCCTACGTGAGCGAGTACGGAGAAAACGGAACGATTTGTGGAGAAAAAAAGTCATGGATCCTTCACCAAGAGAATGCCCCAGCTCACAGTGCGTTGTCAGTGAAGACGTTTTTGGCAAAACACAACATTCCCATCTTAGATTATCCACCCTGCTCACCTGATTTGGCCCCCTGTGACTTTTTTCTTTTCCCTAAAGTCAAGTCAGCTTTGAAAAGAACTAGATTTGAGACTGTTGAAGCAGTAAAAGAAAAAGCGACGGAAGTGATGTATGGACTTACCGAAAATGATCTGCAGCATTGCTATGAACAGTGGAAAATTCGTATGGAGTGGTGTAGAGACCGAGGAGGAGAGTACATTGAAGGAGATAACATGAAATTGTAAATAATTGTTTTTTCCAGCATTAGTCCGGTTTTTTTCTAGCCGCACCTCGTACACAGCCAGGTATGGAGCGCATTGCGTCTTCAGAGGCCCAATGTGATTTTAAGCGTGATACAGCACAAGGAAACTTGTACTCCAGATTTTGTTTTTACAACATTGTTTTCGTCAATTTTAAGTACGTACCACAGTTTTATAGTTGTTTATACAGATGGATCCCTGCAAGAGAATGTCCTCGGTTGTTCTGCTGTTTTCCCAGATAGGGTTTTTAAAGTGCGTCTTCCGGAACAATTTACAAATTATGATGCTGAATTATATGTCATTCTGATGGCACTGGAGAGGATTCATAGACATCACCGTACAAGGTTTCTTCTCTGTTCCGACTCGCTTATTGCAGTGCAAGAACTTCACAAAATTTATTCAGTAGACCCGCTGATTCAGCTCATCCATGACTCCTTACAGTGGCTCCAACACCGTGGCAAGGAGGTGATCTTTTGCTGGGTACCTGGCCACATTGGGACACACAGCAACATGACCGACAGCGCCGCCAAGGAAGCATGTTGGAGTAGTGCTGTCCATCAATGTTCCATCCTCTCTTGCAAGCCATCATCTCATTTCCTGACAGACGTATCATGCATCAGTGGGAGACTGAATGGTTGCAGGTATCAGACAACAAACAGCGGCCACTCAAATTGACCACAAAAGCATGGCGGACTTCGTGCCAGCTTCACCGCTGCAAGGAAGTTCTGCTTAGCAGACTGCGCGTCGGGCATGGCCCTTTAACACATTGCTTCCTCCTCCGGCGGGAGGATCCACCACTCAGTGAAGTTCGTGACGTGCCACTCTGTTCGGCATATTGTGGTTACGTTTGTCCTGTATATTGATATTAGGGCAGCCCTCAACCTCGATGGAAATCTGCCCACCATCCTCGCAGATACTGATACCAGTGTTAAGAGTGGTGAAATTTTGTGAACCGTCAGGCCTCATCCCTAAATTGGTGGGGAAGGGAGGCAGACTTTAATACATTATAAACTGCTGCGCATGTGGTGACAGCCTTCGTCCCCACCCATGAGATTAGCATGCTGACTTTTCGTCAGCGCGCTGATGACCACGATGTCGAGCGCGCTTCACCTTAAATAATCATCATCATCATCATCATCATCTTGTAACACCTCCATCTGATGATGGGCCTGCAGTGATTCGAAAACGTGTTAATGGTTCAATAAATCGTAAAAAAGCGAGTGGTTGCATATTTATTACCAGATAAATCGCCAATCAATGTATTTTCAATAACATGTACAACCAAGCTGGAGATATTTCATTACCACAACAAAAAGATTTTAAAAAGGGAAATTTCGTTCATTTTTGTTGATTTTTACTCGCAACATACTTCCTAAAGAGCGTCTGATGAGTAAAACAAATGTTCAAATGTGTGTGAAATCCTATGGGACTTAACTGCTAAGGTCATCCGTCCCTAAGCTTACACACTCCTTAACCTAAATTATCCTAAGGACACACACACACACACACACACACACACACACACACACACACACACACCCGAGGGAGGACTCGAACCGCCGCCGGGACGAGCCGCACAGTCCATGACTGCAACGCCCGAGACCGTTCGGGTACTCCCGCGCGGCGTCTGATGGTCAAGAAAGGTCCTAAACCTGAAAATACTGAATAAAATTCACTGTAGACTTCAGTTTGTGATTCAGTTTAACTGAAAAATTTAAAAGATGTATGGAATCTGGTAGAAGAATTCATTAAAAACAAAAACATTTTTTCAAAGTTTTAAAATATAAAGTAACTCACTAGATACCATTTTCAAAAGGTGGACGTAAGGTATGCAGCCCTTTGTATTGCAGGGATTAAGCCCATTATCAAGTGCTGCTGCCGGCCGCGGTGGTCTCGCGGTTCTAGGCGCGCAGTCCGGAACTGTGCGACTGCTACGGTCGCAGGTTCGAATCCTGCCTCGGGCATGGATGTGTGTGATGTCCTTAGGTTAGTTAGGTTTAAGTAGTTCTAAGTTCTAGGGGACTGATGACCACAGATAAGTCCCATAGTGCTCAGAGCCATTTGAACCAAGTGCTGCACTGTTGACGACTATGCTTCAGCCCATGTCAACAATGAAAATACGTACACATATCATCGTCGTATGAGAGCCTTACAATTGTAAGAATACAGTGGGACTGAATGTCGTGAAAACGATACGAATTAAACAAAATTTTACAAATGTTGACATCCTAAACACCAATACCAGTGAACCACTGTTGTTGTTCGTATATAAACAGTTCGCTTCAACCACCTTAGTTCGCATTTAAACATTATAGGCCAGTACGACGATGACAGTCGTCGGAAGTACACCACTTGACGATGACCGTAAGGCCAAAATTGCAGTTGTGAACAAAAAAAATTTTCTACAGTCAGTGGCGAATATAACGTTCTTAAAAATTTCTACACGACTGTGAACCACAGCCATGAGAAGTTAATGAAATAGTTTTCTCGTAAGATGTGTGTCTCTCGAGGTATTCATTTCAAAGATGGGGCACGTTTTTGAAATGTAACGACAAGAAAATACAATGTAATCAATTCACCTGAAGGTAAATATTAAGTACTGTTTCCTTTCTCCCTCTGGATGTCCGCAGCTCGTGGTCTATTGGCTAGCGTTGCTGCCTCTGGATCTTGGGGTCCCAGGCTCAATTCTCGGTCGGGTTGGAGATTTTCTCTGTCCGGGATCTGGGTGTATGTGTTGTCCTCATCATACTCATTCGTGACAGTGACTAGACTGGATTGTGTAAAAAGTGGGACGTTGTACGGGTGCTAATGCCCGCGCAGTTGAGCGCCCCACAAACGAAACATAATTATTTATCCCTCTGGATCCGTGGTTTGAACGGAAGGACACTCCACACACGCAGTGAAATTAAGTACATTACTGGTTTGCAAATAATTGGTAGGCAACAGAATCGCTATCTATTGTAAACATTGTCGCCCATCACGACCCATTTCCTTCATAAAGGAGGAATTCTCGTGTAATGTGTGTGATACATAATTATTTAAGGACTTTTTCGTATAGAATAAAATATGCAATTATTCGGACCCTCTTACAGTAGATCTAATTCCATGGCTGGCAACGGGGCAGTCAAATGAGAGAGAGAGAGAGAGAGAGAGAGAGAGAGAGAGAGAGAGAGAGGTATCTAAACTGTTTCAAAATTAATTGCCTTAACTGTTAGTAGATGTATCGTGCTGTGAGATAAAAGATCAAAGGCTCCGCGGAAAAATGTTTCCGATTGCGTACAGAGCCACAGTTGTTCCCAGACGTGCACCACCTTGTCTTTCTTCGTGGCTCCAAACTCCAATTATATGGAAACCGCAATGGGAGGCATCGGGACTGTACGGGGCATGTGTAAGGGCTACCCATCAAAACTTCTGTTGCGTAGAGGAAACAACGTTGATGAGCCGGCCCATCTGTTGACAAGATTGTTTAGAGCACGATACGGAATTTCGCCGGAAATCCCTTACACATCCTCCATACAGTCCCGATACCTCTGTATGTTTGTAGTTTGATAAAAGACATTCGTGGCCGTCTGTTTGCTTCAGACGAAGAGGTGCACACCTTGGTACAATCATAGTTGCATAGGCAACCGCAGACATTTCCCCATGCAGGCACCGACCGTCTAGTCTCACAGTGAGGTACACATACTAACAGTTACAACGATTAGTTTTGAAATAATAAAAGGTATACTACCTTTTACCCACCTGTCTCCTTTCCATATGACCGCCCTTTACACGGGGTTGGGCAAATAAGTGGCCCGGACGAGTGGATACTATTGGACGTGAATCTATGCATATAACCACACCCTCTGTGGTTGTATACAACAGGATGGAGCAACTGCCGATGCAGCACATATACGCAATCTTCAAAACTGATTGAGTTCTTAGCAGAGGGAAGTCTGGTTGCAGCCCTGTCTGGTCACCTAGGTCACTTGATCTGTCAGTGTGCGATTACTTTGTGAGGGGATCCCTCAAGTGTAAGATGTATAGCAACACTCCTTATAGTCTTCAAAAACTGTAGCAGAACATTTCGGATGAGACAGCAGTAATTCAGCAGTCCAGCTTCCACCTGCCTTCAGAAACTTGCTGATCAGGAACCAAAAGTGCCAAGAGATGAACTGTGGTCACTTTCAACACCTGCTGTTGTCGGGTTAGTACTGTATCTTTACTCTGCTGTTTTTCATGGTACCGTGGAACTGTGTTCTCCAGGCCACTTTTATTTGCCCCACCCTGTACATATTACACCAAAAATATTGTAGAACGGAACGTACTCAAAAGTTTGCCACCAGAATGTGACAAAATGGCATACTTGGCCAGTAGCAGCTGGTATTTCAAGTGTCGCTCAGAGGCAGCTTACAAGGGGGCGGGCGTCCGCACATACACAGGCATGCACAAAGAACAAAAACAATTTTATTTCAGCAGACAAATTAATTTTTTGCTTAAGGTAAAAAGAGCCTGCAGTACTTGAGGTACCTACTGTGTCCTGTTTAAAGTGTCTCCTATTTCACTTTTCAAAAAAAAAAAAAAAAAAAACGCACAGAAACCAAAACCAAACTCCCTTATTAACATTTCTTTGTGAAAACCCTGCTAATTTTGTTTCGATGAATCACTAAATCTCCACAAAACTGAAAATACATTTTTCTATTTATACACTATATTGATACGCTGGTATATTGGAGAAGCTATACTGTTTCTCAGGTGCTAAACAAAAGTACTGAGGTGCGTGTCTTTGTTATATTAATGATACGGCGGTAGTGTACGATGTTACAGGGTGTAAAAAAGTTCTCGAACGGGAGAAATTTCCTGTATTTGCGACGTTTCTGTAATACTGCGAAGAGAGTAAGACACCAGCAAAGAGCATTCACAGATCAGCAGAACTGTCAGGATAATGTATAAATGCAAAGGTACTTATAGTATCTCAAGATTTGAAGTTCTTTGCAGTTACGATAATTATCTACTAAATTATTTCTTTGGAAACGAAGAGGAATTTAACTCATCGGTCATCTGTTTGTTGTTCCTGATATCAAGTAAATTCTTGATACTGATAAACATGTTGTTTAGCTTTAGTAGCTAGGTTCTTGCTTTAAAATGCTGTAAGTGTAGTGCCCGGAAGGCAGTTATTGACTGACACAACAAAAACCATTCTCATTTCGTTGTTGCATGTTAAGTGTAATAAATAAGCAAGACCCTATTGTGTGGCCGTGTCACGATATTATAACTTACCAATTGTACCTAAGCGTTTTATCATACTTTTTTCTCTGCATGCGTATTGTAATTAACGATGTTTTAGGAAAAGTCTGCTCTTAGGTGATTAGCTTCTAAATATTCATTTAAATAGAGATTGTCAAACTCGTATTTTGCTAGTGGTAACGTTTTGTAGTGAATGAGCGCTGTATTGATGATATTCTTAATTTAATAAATTTCGTATAAAGATGTTAATAACACTTATTTCTGCTTTTACTTTCCAGCTACAGTACGTAATTGTACCTTTCCACAGACTAGATATTTCGTTTTCTCAAATTTGTCTGCTCGTCCTGTTTAAAAATGGGAGGGGAGGAGGGAGGTTAAGAGGCAGATATATAGTATATTTTACAACTTTCTTCTATAGTCACACTAAACTTGTTGTATGTATAACCTTTGCTTTTCCTCCCACATTATGGTATAGTATAATAAGTGTGAATGAATTAGGCCATATTACAGTATCAGCATTTACTGCCCCATTACATCCTCATTATGACCATAATGGGCATACTTTCAAGCTAATTTTATTCATATGAAACTCCCAAGTCATTAACACATCAGTGTAACACCCATGAATTAATAGTTGCCTGCTGTTTTTAGAATTGCTTCCCAGTCTTTGAGACAAAACACATTCACTTGTGACTTCCTGTATACCTTGTTTACAGTAACAAAAATAATTTGTCGCTGAAATATGCCTTTCATATTTACATATCTTGATTCTGGTTTTAATGAAGTTCAGAAGAGGTATCCTAGATTTTTTTCATGTTACTAGTAAAAACTTTGGTGTCAACAATAGCTAGGAGTGGGATATGTGCAGTACATGGAAGAACTCTAATAGTAACAAGAGTAACAGAAACCTGAAAGTTACGATGAAAATAAACTGTGAAACTTCCGGACAGATTAAAAGCATATGTTAGACTGGGACCCAAACCCAGTCATTTACCTTATTGGGAAGGATAAGTCTGGGGGGTCTGATCTGGCACTCAGCTCTAGTCTTTCAGTTACACAACAGTGTGCACTTTCCCATGGGGTGGATGATTTATTTGGCAAGGACTGTGGTAACATGGGAATTTTGTTTCAAAGTTTCATTGATAACTGGAGAAGCTTATCCATGTTCATGTAACAGGATTAGTGTGTCACTCCATACCCTTCATGTAAAAAGTTACTGTGAAGAGTGAAAAGCGTATAAAGTTTTTTAGAAACTGAACAAGACATACAAAACTCATTTTGTTCATATGTGGCCTCTTGAAGCATTCTCATTGTAGCCCTACTGCTAAAGATAAATGCAGTATAAATAATGTTTTGCTATTTTTTTCAATTTTTTCTGATGTAATATATGATGAAAATTCTCTACTTCTTCAGAAGACATGTTCGCAATTGGCATCATTGAGGACCATATTCAGTACCTCTTTCATTTTGTTCGTTTCTTGTACCAAGCTAGGTGGCTGCAAGATATCACCTTTTAATTCTGTAATTGTGTGTTGGTAACATTGTGCTGTCTGGAATTGTATGATGCCTCTAATTAGCTCAAAATGATGACATAGTCATTTATTATAGGCTGTGGCCAATTCCTAAAGGTCATTGGCTGTAAAAAGTTGTAGGCCAAATGATTCAAATAAAATCACTGTTCATTTATGTTAATGGCTAACTTCTATTCCACTGCTATTAAAAATCTTTCATTTTCTATCATTTCTGTTTATAAGAAAATTTCTGTGCTGCATAAATGAAGTATGTGAAAGAGTTTTTGTCTTAAAGAAGTGAAGTCACTGAAAAGACTGAGTTTTAATTAAACTCCCTTATTCTTTGCAGTCCGACTAAAGGAAGCAAACTGGAGATGTTGGGGAATGTAAAGAGCCAGATGACTAGCTGGCTAGGGTCTGGTGTTTTGGGAGGCCTAAGGAAGGGGGACCCATCAGACCCAAATGCAACTACTGGCCAGCAACCATCAGATCAATCAAGTGATCCTGCTCAGCAGACTTCTACTTCCGAGAAGCCAGCACAGGACACAACTCAAGAAACCAAAGAAGATGATGACTCCAGGTTTGTAGGTTTTAATTAGCATCATGAATGTTAGTACAAATATTAAGAACAATAAATAAATTGACATTGTATAGTATGCATTATAGTAGGTAGGATGAAAGAACATTGGTTTCATTTGGATGTTATCATCTGAATTGTAAGTTTCATTCGTCAGTCCCAAAGAGTGTGCGAAATCAGACAAGCATAATATGTTGTTAGGTGAGGTGGCAACACAGGAACAATATGTTTATGATTATCATTCTGTCGAGTTTCGTAACATTTCTCATCCACTTCCAGTACAAAAAAAGCATAATTCATAAATATAAACTAAAATTAATGTTTCTACCCAGTTTCTCTCATTCCTGTTTCAACCGAGCTAGTCAAACATCTTTAAGGGCCTCAGTGTTTAGACACTGAACTCTTATAGTTCTAGCTTAACATTATGGCCAAAGGTGCAGACATGTATATCATAATTATAAAATCATATTAATAAAAAATTACAAGTAATGAGAAATTTTCATTGTCATGATGCATTGAATCAGTACTGGAAAAATACATCATAAGCTTATTAGCTTTTGAAACATGTAACAGGTCTCAGCTTAACTTACACATAAATTGCAAGACGTTGGGAACTTTGTTTACACATGTACTACTTGAAGGAATTTATTGGCTTAAATTTAAGCTAGTAAATGGCACAGTATGAATCATGATCATATTTGGTTATTGTAATAAAACATCTGTGATTAGTATACAAATGGAACCATAGCTAAAATTGATTGGTCTGTGAAACCACTTCATGGCTCTTTCTCTTAATTTTACAACCTCATTAACGACACTGTTTCAGATAACTTCTTTCTTTTATAGTTATACATTTTTACAGATGCTGGTATCCATTTTCTTAATCTGCTTTACCACTGTTTGCTTAGAGCCTAATGGGGAACAGTTCATAGATGTATCAACACTCAACTTACAAAGAAGGCCAGCATAACCACCACATTGTTAACATGTTGTTCAACTTACATTTTCATATAACATTACCATTAACTAATAAGCATTTGGTGCAGTTTTCTCTGCATTAAGTGTATGTGAAATTGAGCTGTGTTACATATTTCTCTTCAGATTTTCTAGTTAGTTATAAAAATAACTCGTCAGTTACAAGCTAAACCAGCCTTGTAGTGGTCTTGTGATTGCTCTAAATGATAGTGTGTAGCAAGCTTATGCTGAGAGTTGAAATGAAATATGGTAGCATGGCCCTCCAAATTTACAGTGGCAGTATTGAGAAGCATTTCTACAACCTTTATTATCAAAGATTATTTAAATCCTGTGATTGTGTGTTGAGGGTCTTGTACGTTCTGCAGTAGTGTTTGCGTTACCTGTAGTATCTTGCTTTGTAGCATGTTACTACTTTTGCACATGTTTTGTAAATGGTTTCTTTCAGAAACAGTTTTGTTTTGATTCTGTGTATTTTTAGTGATGGGCGTGTAATAAATTACTATGTTACAAATTTTACCATGGAGAGTGAAAGATGATCTTCGTTGTCTTCTATATCTTGTGACCGAGTAAAACATGGAGATAAATTGGCATTTGCAAATGCTTGTGCAGTGTTCTTAACATCAATTATGGGTTTCCATTGTGAAGTGGAAAATTTGAGGAAGTGATTTAATACCAACTGTGTTTTAAACACTATAAATAATAAAACAGAATTACAGTGGCAAATACTCTACAGTTTTAGATTGAAAGACAACGGTCTGGAAGCTAGCATAAGAGGTAATACATCAGCATGCAATAAGAGAGAGAGAGAGTGTGTGTGTCACATGAATGCATGAGCTTGCAAAATGAAGGTGAGCCAGACTACCAGCCTAGACTTTAATCTATTCAACAGTTAACAAGAGTGGTTTGATTAGACTGCAGAAACACAAGATATAAAAGCACACAGATCAGAATTCAAACAGTTCAGATAGATGTGGCATATGACTTGCTTCCCTTCTGTGGTTAAAGTAAGCTAAGGGGTAGGAATATAATTTGACCATAGAAATATAACTATGTTAGCGAATTTCAGGGTGGGCAACGGTTGAACACATGTAGTTGACAATAGAGAAGTAAGAGAACAAAATGGGATATCAAAAGCTACTTATGAAGTTTATCTAGCAAATGCCTTCTTCACTAATGAGCCTGGTTACTAGTTAGATAGCTCACAGTAATAATACAAGGTGAACAGTCAGAGACACAAACCCACAGCTGGTTTAATTACACACATTTTTTTTCTGTGATTTTTCCCTTTATAAAGCTTGACTAATAAATCAGCTATGCTATAAGTACCATAATTCCATGAACTTTTGAAGATAAAAGGTGCTCACAAAACTTAAGAATCAGCTTATGAGTGTGGCAGACCTGAACATGTCCTGAACACAAGGAGGACTGTAGCTCTTGGGCTCATGGAGAGAAGTTGAAACACTTTCTTACCACATGGATCACCATACATAAGTTCTTGTATGTAAATGGTGAAAACAGTGTGCAGGTACTCACTACTGTGTGATGATTGGAATTTTGTATTGACGGTGCAGCCATTTTCCGTATGACAAATTGAACATGCATTATTAGTACTACTACAGCCATAGGTACTAAAAAGTTATAATTCATGTTAATAGTTGCAATTTGTCAGATGACAACATATCATACAGAAAATACGAAACGTTTTCTCTGAAAAGTAATTAGAAAAAAATAGTTAGGAACCTTATTCATTAGGGGGACAATCCCCTCTTTGATGATGGCCACATGAAAAGTATCGGTCAACGTGAATCAGTTGTAATCACAACGCATACATTACAAAGATGAACTAAAAACAAGTAGAAATATTTCTATGTTCAATAATCTAGGCAGAGAGACAGCCACATTGAATCTGAAATGAAAACTCAAATGCCCTGGAGTCCAGCAAGTAAACGAACTGTTGCTCTAGTTTGAAGAATAGTTGACCAATCAATGGACAGATATGTATATGTAGAACAGTTCATGGTTGGAGGACGGACTAATTGGTATACAGCCACTGTAAAGAAACTTCAAAAGGAACAGCTTCTACTGCTCATAGTACCATAGTAGAACATCATCGAAAGACCTCTTGCAGAATACAGAGAAATTCAGGTCATGTGAAAAAGCTGTCAGCGGCACGAAAGCTAGTGTGTAGACACTCCTAAATGCTACAGGAACCAAAATAAATTTGATCAAACCCTAAGCACAATTTTTAAGTCCATTTTCAAATCTTCAATAAAAGAAGTTGCAGGACTGTTATCTTGGTTTAATGTGCATTTCACTGGAAAGGTGGGTAATATAAGTATTAGTGTCATGGGCATTCAGAAACAGTTGAAATAATTGAAACTGAACACTGTTTCACCGTTCAATAGACTACCCATAATATTCAGTACAGAACTTGCAACAAAGTTAGCCCCCATTTTAACCATAATATACTGTAGATCCCGCAAACAAAATACTGGACTCAGAAGTTGAAAATTTGTGACTGAATTGAAGTTACGTTTGTAGGGAGGGCTCCACATGTTATGTTAGATTGAAAATCAACAACAGATACTGAGGTAGCTTCAGGCGTTTTGTGTGACAACAATAGGTATGTCACAGTTGGAATTACATTCATGCAAGTACCTGGGTTTAATGATTTGGGGGGAATATGAAATGGAATGATGACATAGGCTTAAGCAGCAGGTAGCAGACATTGGTTCGCGGCAGGATACTGAGAACTTGTAGGTAGTCTACAAAGGAAATTACTCCCAAAACTCTTACGTGTTGTATCTTAGAATGTTGCTCAAGTGTGGGACCCGTACCAGCAGTGAATTTACTATAATGTAGGCAAAGGAAGACAGTGTGAATAGTCAAAAGTCTGTCTGACCCACAGGAGAGCACCACAAAAATGCTGAAAAGAAACATAATCTTCAGACACCAGTTATCCTGTGAAATCCTGATCACAAAGATCCAAGAACCAAAATTAAATGAAGAACGCAGGAATTGACTTCAGGCCCCATCAGGAATGCAAAGACAAGATTAGTCTAATTTTAACATGCAGAGAGGCATCTAAGCTTTCATTCATTCTTTCCCTGCTTGGTAGTCGAATGGAATGGGAAGAAATACTAACATGTGGTACAGTACACCCTTGCTCATGTTTTTTGCAATGGTTCGTACAGTGTGAGTGCAATGTAGATGGTTAGACATGCTGTCCTAGTGGCCGAAATGCCGAATAAATCATGGTATAAATCAATTTTTCAGTGATTGGTTCATTGTAGAACTTCGGCAACTCAATGAGGCAAGATTCTTTGTACATGATTAATAGTCATATTTAGACATATAAAACCATATTAAATGATTATAATTTTGGTCCACATGATTTTGAATTGTTGTGGAACAGGTCAGTTTGGTTATATAAATTGCTGCAGTCTGCAAGACTAACAATGTGTTCTTGGGCTAGCAGAACACACACACACAAGCCCTTGTTAGAGGAATTGCTAGAGATAGATAATGTTGTATGTAAAACTTTGTATGTAAAACTTCTTTCCAAATGACATGCTTATTTGCACTTTTAAGTAAATTTGATGCAGTGTCAATGGCTATTGTAGTTAACTAGTGTTCCACAGCGATGTTGCCTCACGACAATATGCGGAATGTGTATGATACACTAACTGTAGATTGAAATTGAGGAGCTAGCTGCAAATATTGTGATAAAATGCACTGTTACGCACTTGAATTGCAGCTGTGAACGCATGTAGATGACTGTTAGATACCTCCAGCCTATTAAACTCTTGGCTTCAATGTAGCCAATGCTAATAAGAACTCGAAAGAGGTAGTGTTGAACCTAGACGTTCTGTGTTGGTGAGCACATGGTCATCTGCGAAACCATTGAAGCTGAGGTACCATTAGTTATACTGTTGATGTTCAATCACTGTCACGTATGTAGTAGCAGAGTAAAGTATTGCTAAGGCTGTGTATGCAACAGGTGCACCGCTTACACAGCAAGGATTGTAATACTGCTAAGATGTCCACCAGAAGGTGCATCATAATGACCCACCTACAAGTAATGAACGAAGAGGTTGCCTTGATACACAATATCAGCTCATGGAGGCATTTGTTAATGCAGCAAACTTTGTCACGTTCACCTACATTAGTTGTGGATAATTGGATGGATGTTGTAGGCCACAGCTTGATAAATTTTGAAGCAAGCCAGATTCTGTATTTTACAAGTGTCTAAATTTTTATTTGTGGGACACCCAAGCCTTGCATGACATAAGCTGCTATAGGCAACCACAGTTTTTGGGTCTTAGCTCCATCATCGGGTGTATCTGAAATCTGAAGTAAAATGACAGCCCTAACCTACTCCATTTAGTGATTAAGAAATTTTTAAGCAATTAAAGATTGACAATTAAAAACTGAAAGAGAGAAAATGTTTCGACAATAACCTACCTAGCAGTGGTGGGGCATCATGTCTATGAGCTAACAGTTGATAAGCAAACATCTGTCATAAGTGGACTGTCAAATAATATCCCAAATTGTGGCTGCGACACGGCAAGCAGACTGAACAGTAACACCACAGGCCATATTTGTGGTAAACACTGTGAAGGAGGGGCATAACATGACATAGAGAGAAACTAAGGTATGAGCACGTACGAATGCCGAAAAAATACAGAAGCAATATAGATAATAACGTAAAGTAATGGCGGTCCATTACAAAAGATGTTCACCTTAATAAACAAATCAGAAAAAGCAGCATGACTAGTAACAGAATATGTGCAACAAAGCAATCCATAAGACACGGAATCCTAATATAACTAACAGAATGAGCCAAAGGCTGACACACATACAATTTGCCAAAATCTGCATCAATATCAGGAAAGTCCAAACATAACACATAATGGGTTGTAAACCAGTGAAATTAAAAGGTAAAACATTTAAAGAATAAAACTGGCAAATATAAATCCAGTTACTGAAGAGTTCTAACATAACAAATGACAGGTCCTGAACCGATGAAGTTAAAAAGATAATGCATTTGAAAGAAGAAACTTTTCTTAAAAACATTTCAAGAAACTAAAAAAATTAAGATAAATACAAGTATTATTGCACTTACTCTGTTGTTAATCATGCTATTTTTTGTTACTTGTTTGTTAAAGTGAACATATCTCGTAATGGAGTGCCATGACTTTCGGTTGCTGGGTATATTTCTTCTGCACTTTTTTTGGTGTTTGTACATTCTTGTAAAAAAAAATGGTTCAAATGGCTCTGAGCACTATGGGACTCAACATCTTAGGTCATAAGTCCCCTAGAACTTAGAACTACTTAAACCTAACTAACCTAAGGACATCACACACACCCATGCCCGAGGCAGGATTCGAACCTGCGACCGCAGCAGTCCCGCGGTTCCGGACTGCAGCGCCAGAACCGCTAGACCACCGCGGCCGGCTCATTCTTGTACCTTAGCTCCTCTCCATGTCATGTTACGCGCCCCCTTCACAGTGTTTACCATCAAACTGGCTCGCACTATTGCTGCTCAGTCCACTTGTTGTAGCCACATGAGAACACTGTATCAGCATTCGGTATTTGTTGATCTTGAATGTAGGAATTTTGGCATGGTTCGTTATATCACGTAAGTTGAAATTTCCTGTCAGATTAAAACTGTGTGCCAGACCGAGACTCCAACTTAGGACTTTTGCATTTTGTGGGCAAGTGCTCTACCATGTGAGCTACCCAAGTACGACCCACAACCCATCCTCACAGCTTTACTTCCTCCAGTACCTCATCTCCTACCTTCCAAACTTCACAGAAGCTCTCCTGCGAACCTAGCAGTTGGTAGAGCACTTGCCCATGAAAGGCAAAGGTCCAGAGTTAGAGTCTTGGTCCAGCACACAGTTTTAATGTGCCAGGAGATTTCATATCAGCACACACTCCGCTGCAGAGTAAAAATTTCATTCAGGTTATAAGTTGACTTGTGCCTTCTGCAGTGCAGGGTCATTATTTAGTTTAACTTTGGTTTGGCGCATGAATTCTTCCACCTAGTGTCCTATGGTGACACTATCGTTACAGACTGTACGCATTCTTGGTGGCAATTTTGGAACAAGAGGTAATTTCCAGGGCTGCAATTGAAAGTTGGAGTTCATTGCAGCCACAATTTTGGGATATTATTTGATGGTCCACCTACGATAGATGCTTGCGTGTCAGTTGTTAAAGCCTGGACATGACATCCTATTACTGCCAGGTAGGCTGTTGTCAAACCACTTGGTCTGTTTTTCAGTTTCTTAATCTCAACCTTAAGTTGTTTAAGAAATTCATAATTGCTTAATGAAGTACGCTACAATTGTTGTTTTACTTCAGATTTCAGACTCGTCCGATGATGGGGTGACTAAGAAATCGTGGTAATGCATAGCGACTTCTATCGTGCAAGACTTTATTGACCAAAGTATTTTAAAATTGTGGTGGATTTGTTTACCATGAACATTTTAATGAGCGTGTTTGCCCTGGAGAGCAAAAGGAAATTGCCCGGTATTCTGGTTGATATTATCGGTAATATAATTACGCTTACTACATGCAGTGCCCATAGATAATGTAGCAGAACTTCGAGCTGGTGTTTGTGCACTAAGCAACCTCTGTTTACGTTGTCACTCAAGACTATAAATGTATCATTGTCAGCTATAGGGTCTAGAGGGTCTGATAAGACTAGCATGTATTTTTCTGAAATTTTGTATGAACTCTCACACATGTTCCCAGTGAACATTGGTAAAGTTTTGTTTTCACCAATGTAATGTATCCAGAGATCATCACTTTCTTGACTCCGTAGCGCAACTATCGAAAGCCCACTTCTGAGTTTTCGACAACTTGGAGACATATCATCTCCAGCAGTATTATCTTGAAAGAAACAAAACTAGGCCATCTTGTACAACTTTTTCACCCTGAAGCAAAAGTCATAAAAAAATATTTCTTCAGCGATTTTATATGGATAATTTTAACCAAAGTAGGATGAAAAAAACAGATATTTGAAAAAACCTGAAATTTAGCATTTTATATCTCTGGAAGTAACTGCAGGATAATCATGAAACTTTGCACATAGTGAGTTAACAATACAGGGTTTTAGAATATAAATTTTCGTTCTACTACTGCTTTCGAGTAGTTTACAGATTGAATGCAAAGTTCATGATATTTTAAAAATGCCAAAAATGTTTATTTGTAGCCCACTTTCACTAAATAGTCTTCTACAGACTCTTTCGAACCAGTTTCATTGGAAAGTCCGTGCTCTAAACCACCTAAAACACTAATTTGGTTTTGCAGTGTGAACATAAGAGGCCCCCCAAAAAAAGACAATGAGAAGGTGAGGGTGCATTTGAAATATGCCTATATTCTGCTGGTACTCTGATTAAATCTGACGTGTTGTGTTACATTCTACAATTGCTTAGCACTCTCTGGGGAAGGTAATATCAAGTCATGATGACTAGGAAGTGAGATAGTTGTTCCACTGTATAAACATCGAGAAATGAGTGTCTTTTTGTCATGACTCATCAGGTCATGACACACACACACACACACACACACACACACACACACACACACACACACACACACTCTGTGTATAAATTGCCTTAAAGTTGTACACTGTTATCACATTGTGTAAGTTCTGGGATGTTCATAGCAGCCTACCTTTTTTTTTTTTACATACTAGTTTAATTCCAGTTAAAAGTATAGCAAATTTTGTGTCTTCATAGTTTTCAGTTTATGTGAGCTGATGAAAAATTGTGTTGCTGTGGTCCAAGGTGGCTTAATCACTGCTTGTTTCTTTTAAAGTGAGAAAATTAGCATTCCCATCGCCATAGGGGCTACGCCCAGTAGCTGTGCATTGGCAGCCACTGATGGGTTTCTTTACCACTAGTTCCCAAGCCTGTCTTCACACAGGATCCCAAGCCTGATGATATATTTCTAGAAGTGTCAGAGGACAAATCCAGAAGATGTCTGTTTTAGGATCCTAAACATGTTGTTACCTTCAAGCTACATGAAATTTTACAGGTTTCATTAATTTTCTGTAGAAAGTCATCAGGAAAGCTATACTGTCAACCAGATGATGTCAGTGAGGGTGCTGGGTCACTGAAATAATATACTGTTTTGGAACCCAGCACTTGACACCTCTTGATGACCAATAAAATGAATTTGCTGGGCCATGTGGGTGCATAAAACTCAGCAGCAGTCTCAGATATTTCCAGCTCTCCACTCACTTCCATAAATGCATGCAGCATATTTTCCTGGCTGGAGGTCTGATACGTTTCTCCTCTGCACTGAGAGCATTAACGGCATTAAATTTGTTTTCATCAGCAAAGAAGAAAGTGATCGGAATAAAGTTTTAAGAGAAGAGTGGTTATAACGTGGTCATACTTTAGCAGGAACTAGAGAAAATATTTTTTTCCAAATAATAATGCAACATTTCAGGTTAGCAGATTTTCAAATGATGAATAATCTTTTCTGGCTATAATTAGTGACAATAGTGGAGGAGATACATTAACATCAGACTTCCAATCAGGGCAATATTCTGCAAGCATTTATGAAAAAGTGTGGTTGATTGGAAATATCCATGAGACTTCCTCAAAGAGGAAGAGGATGCTGTAATAAGGTTCATGCACTGACATGGCCCAGGAAATTCATTTTATTGGCCATCAAAGGTCACAAGCCCAGTGTTCCATAATAGCACGTTATTGCAGTTATTCCTCATGACATCCTACAGCAAATTAATGAAACCTGTAAAACGTTAAAGTAGCTTGAAAGAAACCCAAGCTTAGGATCCTAAAAGAGACCTCTTTGAACTTTGTCCTCTGACACTTAAAGAAAGAGATCATCCGGCTTTGGGATCCTGTGTAAAGAAACCCTTATCAGGCTTTGAAACCTGTGGTAAAGAAACTGACCGGTAACGGCTGATGACTGACTATCGGATGTGGCCCCTATGGTGATGGGAATGCTGGTTTTCTCACTTTAAAAGTCACCAGCAGTAGCCACCATGGACCTCAGCAACATATTTACACAATTTTTCATCAGTTCCCATAAAGTGTAAACTATGCAAACACACAATATGCTATAATTTAAACTGGAATTAAACTAGCATGTCGATAGCATTGCACAATAAAAGAACTCACAATGGTCTATAATGCGAGTCCTTTGCAAAAAAAAAAAAAAAATTCAGGCAGACTCATACGAACTTCTGCAAAACTTGCGCAATGTGATGATGGTGTACAGCTTGAAAGCAGTTTATTCAGCTGTTAGGCAACAGTTTTACTAACATGATGTCCAGTGCCTTGGCAATGCACAGTTAGTTTCATTCTGTAGCTATCATAGCGGAAAACGGACTGAAATATGTCCTGATAAGTCGTGACAAAAATACACCCATTTTTTGAAGTTTGTATAGTTGTTCTGACTCGATCTCACTTCCTAACCATCAGGACTTCTGATGTTGCCTTCCCTATATAGAGTGCTAAGCAATTGTAAAACATAATAAAAAGATTTCAAATTTAATTTGAGTACTGCGGGATATGGGCCTATTTTAAATGCACCTCTACCTTGTTGATGTGTTTTTTTGGGGCCTTACGTGCTCACATTGCGAAAAAAAATTGTTTCTTTGGTGGTTTAGAACATGATCTCTCTAATAAAAACAGTTTCAGAAAATTTTATTTTGTAAAAGTTGGCTAAAAATCGCCAATTTTGGCGTTTTAAAAATGTCATCAACTTTGTCTTAAATTGCTGGCATGCAGTAAGACAATGAAATTTTATATTTAAAAAAAAAATAACCTTGTATTGGTAAATTATTGTGTGCAAAGTTTCAGGTTTATCCTGCAGCTACTTCCAGAGATGTGAAAAGCTAACTTTACATTTTTATTTATTTATTTTTTCAAGTGTGTCTTTTTTCGGCTGACTTTGGTTAAAATTATCCATATAAAAATTGCTCAGAAATTTTTTTGATGGTTTTACTTGAGAGTGTAAAAAGTTGTGTGAGATGGTCAAGTTTTGTTTCTTTCAAGAAAATATTGCTGGAGACATTGTGTCTCAACATAGCCGAAAATGTATGTGTATTTGGGGGAGAATGGAAGATGTACTTTGGGTAGCTGAACTGTGTAATTAAACAAATGACTATATCCCTGGTTCGGTACAGTTCCCCACAGTCGTTTAATGAACAAAGTAAGAGCATATGGACTATCAGACCAATTGTGTGATTGGATTGAAAAGTTCCTAGATAACAGAACGCAGCATGTCATTCTCAATGGAGAGAAGTCTTCCAAAGTAAGAGTGATTTCAGGTGTGCCGCAGGGTAGTGTCATAGGACCGTTGCTATTCACAATGTACATAAATGACCTTGTGGATGACATCGGAAGTTCACTGAGGCTTTTTGCAGATGATGCTGTGGTGTATCGAGAGGTTGTAACAATGGAAAATTGTACGGAAATGCAGGAGGATCTGCAGCGAATTGACGCATGGTGCAGGGAATGGCAATTGAATCTCAATGTAGACAAGTGTAATGTGCTGCGAATACATAGGAAGATAGATCCCTTATCATTTAGCTACAAAATAGCAGGTCAGCAACTGGAAGCAGTTAATGCCATAAATTATCTGGGAGTACGCATTAGGAGTGATTTAAAATGGAATGATCATATAAAGTTGATCGTCGGTAAAGCAGATGCCAGACTGAGATTCATTGGAAGAATCCTAAGGAAATGCAATCCGAAAACAAAGGAAGTAGGTTACAGTAAGTTTGTTCGCCCACTGATTGAATCCTGCTCAGCAGTGTGGGATCCGTACCAGATAGGGTTGATAGAAGAGATAGAGAAGATCCAATGGAGAGCAGCGCGCTTCGTTACATTATCATTTAGTAATCGTGAAAGCGTTACGGAGATGATAGATAAACTCCAGTGGAAGACTCTGCAGGAGAGACGCTCAGTAGCTCGGTACGGGCTTTTGTTGAAGTTTCGAGAACATACCTTCACCGAGGAGTCAAGCAGTATATTGCTACCTCCTACGTATATGTCGCGAAGAGACCATGAGGATAAAATCAGAGAGATTAGAGCCCACACAGTGGCATACTGACAATCCTTCTTTCCACGAACGATACGAGACTGGAATAGAAGGGAGAACCGATAGCCGTATTCAGGGTACCCTCCGCCACACACCGTCAGGTGGCTTGCGGAGTATGGATGTAGATGTAGATTATATTGGCAAAAGTAAAACTCTGCTGATGACATGTGTCAATGCTCTCACAAAATTTCAGCAAAATGTGTGATGGTCATGGGAAACTTTTCCAATATTAGACCATGTTGGCTCTAGTAAGGACAAAAAACCTGCTAGTGCAGTGGACTGTCTAATACAATTTTAATCTAGTAAGTTCTGGAGGTAAGCTAGAAAATAGTGTTCTTCAAATGGATAAGGACTGGATGCAATGGCCATTTATTGCACATTGAGTTAATAACTACATGTAATTACTTCAAATATCAAGTAATCTCTGTATTAAAGATCTGAAGTATTATTGTTATACTTAGTTTGCTCCAGTCATTACATATAGTTCTATTGTTACGCTGCTGCCTGTTAGGAGTGAAACATACTATTTAAATTGTAGTATTGTAATCAGAGTAATTTCTTCACAAAATAATTGTAAATTCCGAGTCTTGCAATATAACATATGACAAATATTGTGTGTGGTGAATGCAGAACTTTTGCTGGGACTTACGTACTACTTCCTAAACTTCACATGTCAAGCTTCGTGGGCAGATTGTAAGTCAAGGTGGAATAGATCCATCTGTAACCAACTTTTCAACAGAAGACTAAGTTTTAGTTGGAAGTCCTGTAATCTGCTAGGAAATACTATCATTTCTGTAGTTCTTAGTTTACTTAATCCATTGCTTTCTACATTTTAAACTAATTTTACTGAGCTGTTGCAAACAACTGGCATGTCTGTAGTCACATCATGAAGTTGTAGGTTCCCATACTAAGATAATTTTCAGTCTAGTGAATAATCATCATATGCATTGTTGAATCCATCTACCCCTTGCTGAAGTTTGGTAGAGTGATCTTATTCTGATTATCGTGAATTCTGCAATAGTTTGTATTGGCAATAGGACAATGTATATGTCTTAACGGAACTGTGATGACATAAATACTACAAAATTTTCCTTTCATCCAGAGGAATTTTTTTTTTAATTTCTCAGGGCATTGCAAGTATAAATAATCTTGATCTTATTATTAACACAATTTTTCTGAAGTTGGGAAACCGGAAGTACTTGTCTACATTCTGTTGTGCATACAATCATCTTAAATGTGCCATATTAATCAATGAGACTTACCTTCAGCATGAAAATATTTTCCTTCCTTCCTCCCTCCCTTGTGTGTGTGTGTGTGTGTGTGTGTGTGTGTGTGTGGAGGGGGGGGGCGCAGGTGTGTTTTTTAACTTTTGTATTTCTGTTACAGTGCTACAGGAGGAGCAGACAGTGATGTGGCTGCCTCTGAACCAGGAACACCTGTGGAGGACAAGGAAGGGGGCCAACCATTTGGTGCTGGTATGTTTATTTCACTTGATATTTGTTGAGTTAGTGTGTTTGTATGTACGAGGGCAGTTCAATAAGTAATGCAACACATTTTTTTTCTCGGCCAATTTTGGTTGAAAAAACCGGAAATTTCTTGTGGAATATTTTCAAACATTCCCGCTTCGTCTCGTATAGTTTCATTGACTTCCGACAGGTGGCAGTGCTGTACGGAGCTGTTAAAATGGCGTCTGTAACGGATGTGCATTGCAAACAACGGGCAGTGATCGAGTTTCTTTTGGCGGAAAACCAGGGCATCTCAGATATTCATAGGCGCTTGCAGAATGTCTACAGTGATCTGGCAGTGGACAAAAGCATGGTGAGTCGTTGGGCAAAGCGTGTGTCATCATCTCCGCAAGGTCAAGCAAGACTGTCTGATCTCCCGCGTGCGGGCCGGCCGTGCACAGCTGTGACTCCTGCAATGGCGGAGCATGCGAACACACTCGTTCAAGATGATCGACGGATCACCATCAAACAACTCAGTGCTCAACTTGACATCTCTGTTGGTAGTGCTGTAACAATTCAAAGGTTTGTTCCCGCTGGGTCCCTCGTTGTCTAACCGAACACCATAAAGAGCAAAGGAGAACCATCTGTGCGGAATTGCTTGATCATCATGTGGCTGAGGGTGACAATTTCTTGTCAAAGATTGTTACAGGCGATGAAACATGGGTTCATCACTTCGAACCTGAAACAAAACGGCAATCAATGGAGTGGCGCCACACCCACTCCCATACCAAGAAAAAGTTTAAAGCCATACCCTCAGCCGGTAAAGTCATGGTTACAGTCTTCTGGGACGCTGAAGGGGTTATTCTGTTCGATGTCCTTCCCCATGGTCAAACGATCAACTCTGAAGTGTATTGTGCTACTCTTCAGAAATTGAAGAAACGACTTCAGCGTGTTCGTAGGCACAAAAATCAGAACGAACTTCTCCTTCTTCATGACAACGCAAGACCTCACACAAGTCTTCGCACCTGAGAGGAGTTCACAAAACTTCAGTGGACTGTTCTTCCTCAAGCACCCTACAGCCCCGATCTCGCACCGTTGGATTTCCATATGTTTGGCCCAATGAAGGACGCAATCTGTGGGACGCACTACGCGGATGATGAAGAAGTTACTGATGCAGAACGACGACCAGTAGAATGGTACCGTACAGGCATACAGGCCCTCATTTCAAGGTGGCGTAAGGCCGTAGCATTGAATGGAGATTACGTTGAAAAATAGTGTTGTGTAGCTAAAAGATTGGGGAATAACCTGGTGTATTTCAATGCTGAATAAAACAACCCCTGTTTCAGAAAAAAAATGTGTTGCATTACTTATTGAACTGCCCTCGTATGTACTGTGGAGATAATGAGGTCACTTGAATTGTGTAATACAATGTTTAAAGATGTCTTGTGCCAGAAATACATGTCACAGAAGACAACAGTGTACACTTGCATATTAGTTTTATATTTTTCAAGGCATGACCTAACTTCTTACTCTGGATTACGTACACATTTTGTTCCGTAGATCAAGGAGCTACTCAAGGATGGTAGGACATACCGTAAGTGAAATGGTCCTTATGGATGCGGAATAAGTAAAAAAGAAATCTTTAACATATATTTGATGTAATAACAAACTTCTCATGCAACATGCAGACACATAATTACACTACTGCATTGAAGATGTGCTGAAGCGAAGCCTGATTTTATTTCTTCGATACTATCAGTAAAATATACATTATTCGCTTGTGCTAAGAAACTTTCCATTGGAGTAGGATTTGGCCACCAACTCTTTAAACTAAACTTCATTAGTAGCTAAACTCTCCTGCTGCGTACCAAATTAATTTTTAGTGTACTGTAGCCTCTGAGAACTCTACTGAAGGTGTAATTAGGCAATGACAATTGTTATTTTTAGAGACTAGGTCAGTAAATTGAGTTATATACTTGTGGTTTCCCCTTTCCACAGGTGGTCATGAAACTGGCATGCAAGTGCCAGCTATCATCGCAGTTTCTGAGATTTTTATTCCCAGGACCGTTCCATAATACTCTGCCCTTTGTCAAAGCTGCTTTTGGCATTGGATTTCCTCATTTGTGGCCTTTATTTTTGCTACAATGATTGTTCTTTCTGCTCCTGTAATAAACTTCCCTTACAGCATCACCACTGGGTGCCATGGTCATTATGTTTGGTCTTGTGTGTGTGTGTGTGTGTGTGTGTGTGTGTGTGTGTGTGTGTGTGTGTGTGTGTGTTCACTAAGCTGTAGTTCTTAACATAATTATGTTATCTTCTACTGTGTGACAGTCTACTTGAATGTGTTGGCACTAAGATCACAGCCCATCTTAATGTGTTGCACTGATAAAAATGTGCTTGTTTGATCAGTAGATAGTGTGTGATCTTTTCCGGTTGATACTTGGACAAAGAGTGTACAGCATCAGTTGTACAAATAGGGAAGTGTTCTTTCATTGTTGAGAAAGAGACCTTGAAGAGGGCTAGAACAGCTGAGCCTCCTTAAATATGTGCTTCGAACCACCAGTTCTTTGTGAATGTGGGTAGGCTAGATAAGACCTCTTTCTTTTTTTTCCCCAACTAACTGAATGCAAAGATGTACCGTTGTGCTGTATTGCCCCCTTTCTCATGCCTCAGCACTCCACTTCTCTATTAAGACAAATATTATGACTTTTCTTTTCTCCTGGTTTAGTGATCTGAAAAATCTCTTTCAAAAAGATACTCACATATTTATGAAAATTGCAAGGATTATTTGGTTAAAGCCTATTGTTGCCCTTCAAAGAAAAATATTACAGCCATAGGAAATATATTATTCAACAAGGAAATGCCTTTGTGGTCATCCTGTGCAGGATATTAGTAGGTCTATTCATGGTTTGGAAATGGAAGAAATAGTTTATAACCATTTTTTTGTGAATCAAAATATCCACGGGTGTACTGCCGGTCTACAGTGTCCAACGGGCACAATATTTTGGCGATCATACATGTCGCCATCATCAGGTGAACTGACGGACTGAGCTCCTGTGAATGTGCCAGCACGGAGATCCGTACACTATGGCTGCTCAGGGGGAACTGGGTTCGGTCGCGGCGGCGGCCGATTTAAATACCCTCTGCCCGCGGCGGGCTCACTCCGCCGTCCGCGCCCCGTGCCGCCGTCCGTGCCCCGCGCCACGGTCGCGTGGTGGAACAGATTGCGACGGCATCTGAGATGACGTCGGTGTGATGGCTCTGTCCGCCGTGGTCGTCACAACTATACATTTGCTCGATTTACTCTTGATTAACCCAATCGCTGGTTCCCAAGCCTTGCTAAGATTATAGCCACAGTCACGGTTTATGAGGTCGTCATTGGTGGGAATTTTGATGGCCTCTCTAACAACGCTGTCCCAGTATCTCGACGTCTGTACCAGAATCCTCATGCGTTCATACTCCATAGCATGATTTTCCGACAAACAATGTTCAGCAACCGCCGACTTGCTCGGATACATCAGTCGAGTGTGCCTCTGGTGTTCACAGCATTGATCCTCGACGGTACGCATGGTCTGACCAGTATACGACTTGCCACAGTGACACGGAATCTGGTACACGCCGGCCTTCCTCAAACCGAGGTCATCTTTGGCGCTCCCCACCAGTGCACGAGTTCTATTTGGAGGACAAAACACAGTTCCGACCCGGTGTTTCTTCAAAATGCGGGCGATTTTCCCCGAGAGTGCGCCTGTATATGGGATAAACGCAGTGCCTACCTCCTCCCTCGTGATTTCATCCATCTCCACAGGTTGTGCTGTAGTGGGTGGGCAGAAAGCACGTTGAATCTGCCACTCTGAGTACCCATTTTTTCGAAATACAGTTCTCAGATGTTCCCATTCCTGGGGTAGACTCTCTGCGTCAGAGATAGTGCGCGCCCTATGTACTAGAGTTTTAAGCACCCCCATTCCTCTGTGAAGGGTGGTGGCAGCTGTCTGTGTGCAAATACAGATCAGTGTGCGTTGTCTTCCGATACACCCCATGGCCTAGGGTGCCATCAGGCCTTCTCTTGACCAAGACGTCAAGGAAAGGTAGTTTACCCTCCGTTTCAGTCTCCATGGTGAATTTGATTTTGGGGTGTATGGAGTTTAGATGTGTAAGGAAGTCAAGGAGTTTATCCATACCATGTGGCCAGATGACGAACGTGTCGTCCACGTAACGGAAAAAGCAAGTAGGTTTCCATTCGGATGACGACAGGGCTTCCTCCTCAAAGTTCTCCATGTACAAATTCGCTACCACCGGTGAGAGTGGGCTACCCATGGCGACTCCCTCCGTTTGTTCGTAGTATTCTCCATTAAAAAGAAAATACGTGGAAGTCAAGACATGCCTAAAAAGTTCAGTGGTCTTATCGTCAAACTTCTGACTAATCAATTCTAGTGACTCTCGCAGGGGTACCCTCGTGAACAAGGAAACGACGTCAAAACTAACCATGATATCTGACTCACCCAATGTGAAGCTATCAAGGCGTTTAACAAAATCCACGGAATCACGGATGTGATGAGGGTATTTACCCACATAAGGATTTAATATTCCCGTCAGGTATTTGGCCAACACATATGTAGGTGCCCTGATGTTGCTGACAATGGGGCGTAATGGTACCCCCTCTTTGTGAACCTTTGGGAGTCCATATAGTCTAGGCGGTACCGGACCTTGGGGTAACAATTTCTTAGCGTCACCCTCCAGTAAATCTGCGTCCTTGAGAAGCGACCTCGTCTTGTTGTCCACCTTCTTTGTAGGGTCAACGTTGATCTTCTGGTAGGAATCGTCATTTAGCAGGCTGTGCATCTTATCAGTGTAGTCCTTATGGGAGACAACTACTGTAGCATTGCCTTTGTCAGCCGGTAAGACAACAATTCCAGAGCACTCCCTCAGATCACGAATGGCCGCCCTCTCTTTACTAGTGATATTTGACTTCATCGGCTTAGATTTTGTCAACCCACGACAAGTTTCACGACGTATTTCCTCAGCTGTTTCAGGCGGAAGTCGAGCTGCAACCAATTCAGCATTTTTTTGTGATTCCGAAGTGAGTGTGAACGTCGACCTGTCTCTTGTAGAGTTGACTTCAGTGTTTGATTGATCTCCCGTCATGGTAATGATCTCTGATGCAGTTAATACAGACTTGTAAAAAATTCCCCTGAAGACTAAAATAATTTGTACAGGCCAGCAACAACTGAGGCCAAAGTTAATAAATATTTATTTATTTATTCATTTTAATTCTCTCTCTTTTATATATATATATATATATATATATATATATATATATATATATATATATATATATATAGAAGGTGAGGACTGTTGTAAGATCTAGCATTTTCAGTAATCTTTTGGGTTTAAATCAGCAGCAGTCACCAAACTCTGAGTCTTCATGTTGGGAAGGCTTGCAGTTGGTGGAAACTACGTGATAAAAAAAGGTTGAGCATTTGGTGCTAGGTCAAAATTGATCTTAACCACCTGGTAAAGAAATGGATCAGTTTCATTCACACAGTGTGGCAGTTGCCCCTCAGGGTTTTGTTCAGTTGCCTGTTGGAGTGTTGTTCGTCATAAAAATAAGATGTAAAGAGGTTGAGTAATTTCAAGATCAGGTATGTTATGGGCTGGGGGGGAGGGGTAGACACACATCTTTCACTTTATTTACCCAAATACCCATGGTCATACCTGAGGGACAGACAGTGTTGTATCACTCGTAGTGGAGTGTACCTCCCTAACATGTATGAGAACATCAAAGACAAATACTCAGAAATGGATTGCTGGGGGATTTTGATCAATGTGGGTTCTTACCAGTTCACACAGTGGCTGAAACTTCGTTTGAGAGGCTTCTCTTTCTATTCAGTTGAGTTTGTAACTTAACATTCCAGGTCATCCCTACCTGTCTATTGTCACCAATGTTGTAGAGCAAAGGAAACATCACACCTTGTTTTAAGTATCTGAAAACGGTTTTCTCCTTTTATAAAGTGTTCCTGAATAAGCATCCTATTTGTTCACAGGATCTTTACAAAATAATTCAGAGATTTGTTTCGACTGCTCTGAGGTGTCCAGCCAGGTTCAGGTGTTTAAGTAACATAATACACTGATCAGCCAGAATATAATGACCACCAACCTACTATCAAAATACACCTATCGAGGCGATAGCAGCATCACCTGACAAGGAATGAGTGCTAGTCAGACACACGCATGGTGCACATTGTACCAGTAAGCGTGCTGGGGAAGATGTGCATTCTATATGAGTTTGACCAAGAGCAGATTGTGATGGCATGAAGGCTTGTTAGAAGCATTTTGAAAACTGCATGCCTTGTCAAGTGCTTGAGGAGTGCTGTGGTCAGTGTCTTCATCATATGGTGAAACGACATCCAGATATCATGGGGCTGGGCGGTCATCCATCATTGTAGATGTTAGACATTACAGGCTTGCTAGAATGGTAAAATGGGACAGGCGGCAAACTGTAGCAGAACTAATATCCAGCATTAATGCTGGGCCAGTTACAAGGGTATCTAAACACAGAGTGCACCGAACACTCCTAACGTTTGGCCTCTACAGCTGATGACCCATGTATATGCCAGTGTTAACATCACTACATTGGCAGCTATGACTGAAATGCGCATGTGACCACCGGCACTGGACGTTGGCGAAGTAGCAGTGCATTGCGTGGTCTGATGAATTCTGATACCTTCTTCATCATGCCAATTGGAGGGTGTGAATCTTTCGTCTCCCAGGGTAACAGCTCCTTGACACCTCTACTGCGGCACGGAGGTAAGCTGTCAGTGGCTCCATTATGATGGGGAGAAAATTCACATGGATTTCATGCAATGCACCATGACGACCAAGGAGTATCGTACACAGGTTGCAGACCACGTACACCTCTTCATGATGATCATGTTTCCCGATGGCAGTGCTGTTTTTCAGCAAGATAATGCACCATGTCACAAGGCCAGGAGTGCGATGGAATAGTTCAAGAAACACAGTGGCAAGTTGCAGTTGGTTGCTGGCCATCCCCAACTTGCCTTATCTGAACCTGATTGAACACATCTAGGATGTGATTGAATGTGGCATTGAAGCTCATTGCTGCGCTGCCCGGAATTTATGGGAATTAGGTGACTTACACATGCAGCTGTAATGCCAACTCTCTCCAGTGACCTACTAAGGCCTCATAGGTACCAAGCCATGAAATGTCGTCGCTGTTATCCGTACGTGATCAGTGTCTTTGCAACATTGTGCTTCTTTTATACTCCTATCACTCCCCACTCCTTCCTCCACTGCCTGGTTGCATACCGCACTGGGTTGAGTGGTGAATGCCCACCAAATGCTGGGTATGAACTCCGATCCCTTGCTGCTTCTGCTGCCACTGTAGGGTGTGGAAGTCACTCATGAGTGACATTGTTCGAAAGCTGGCTGAGTGCAGCTGCTTTCTCTGTTGGCCAAGTGTATTTCACTAGCCCCTTTAGAACAGTCTCAAAATGACTACAATGGTAGGCTTCCTTCGTCTACTAGTGCACAGGTCCTGTGGACCAATGTACATAGCACATGTTCATGCTGTGAAGGATTGTGGCAGTTGGAGGTGTGGAAAAACAAATTTGCGTTGATGGATTTCCTGTATTCACTGTCTCCCATAGTGCTGTAGGCTCCGCACTTGGCTAAGACATCCACAAAAGGGGAATTTGCCATTCTTTTGCACCTGCATAGTGAATTCGATGCTCGGGTGTGGAGAATTCAGATATTGGAGAAATTCCTTTGTCTGCAGACTGAATCAAAATTTCAGGAGCATTCCGTAGTTCTCAAATCACAGCTTTTTTTCACTTTTTGTGAGGTTTGTTTTCAGTGGAAGGGCTCTCGTTAGCACGCGGCATTTTCCAAATGTAACTCCCATGTGGCCACACCACAAATGTTTCATCAACATACCTGCAAAAGCATGGAGAAATCAGTGCAGCTGTTTGCAAAGCCTACTCTTCGAAATCCTCCATGAATAAGTTTGCCACAACCAGTGATAGAGAGCATCCCATGGTGGTGCCACCTATTGGTTTATAATAATCACTGTCTAAGAGCAGAAGGGAGATGTGAGGACAACTTCATTCTCAGGTTGAATTTCTACTTCATAAGCTTAATGGAATTAGAACAGTACCTCTGGTAAAGAGGGAGACGGCATCAAACCTCACCATGAGGTCCTCAACATGAAGACATAGTTACTGCAGCTGTTGAATGAAATGTCTGGAGTTCCTGATGTGGTGCTGCCACTCACTGATGTAAGGGCTTACTTAGTAGTCCCATTAGGTGTTTTGCCACCTGGTACATACTTGCACCTATATTGCTTACAGTAGACCATAGAAAAATGTGTTGTTAGTGAATTTTTGGTAAGCCAGAGAGCCTTGGCTGTGCAGCAGCTCGTGGTCGAAGCATGTTGATCTCTTTTTCCCCAGTTGCCAGCATAGAAGTCCGATGATGTTCCTTCTCACTTTGTTGGTCAGATCTACTTTGTTTCCTGTATGCTGTAAAGTTGAGTAAGTTGTACATTTCACGATTTTGCTCTGACGGCGAAAGTAGTACAATGGCATTTCCTTTGTGTGTAGACTGAATCAAAATTTCAGGATCATTCCATGGTTTTCATATCACAGCTTTTTTCACTTTTGTGAGGTTTGTTTTCAGTGCAAGGGCTCTCGTGAGCACACAGTATTTTCCCAATGTATCTCCTCCGCTTCATCACTGGGGAGGGTGGAAAGTGGTAGTTCTTACCCATGATGATATCTGCAATAGGTATAACAGTTGGTGCTGGTGTGAAATCGAGTTCCTGATTTCTCTGTGTTTATCTTTTTTCCTGTGAGATTCATTACGGTTCTTCTTTGCAGTGCTCATAGTTGTTGTTCTCTTGCTACTAGACATTTGAGCTTGGAGACTTCTTTCGGTGTAGCACTGTGTCGAGAGCAGTCTGCGTGAACCCAGTAGACCCCGTCAACCCACTCAGTGGAGAGTAATCCAGGTTTACTCTTCTTCTACGTGAATAATGAAAATTGAAATGAACAGCTGTATTGTAATTTATAAATCATTTATTCAAAATATCCTACCAGTTGAAACGCTCTTGAATATGGAAACACATATAACATGTTAGTAAAGTGTAATGAGAATTCCAAGAACAAAAATCACAGTTTGTGAGCAAAATGGGGATAAATTACATCATAAGCTTACATAATAAAAATATGCTATTGATACCCATACAGAACAAAGTTTAGCACTTAATTTATGTTTCCGGCACGCACACACACACTTACTTTCTCCAGTGACATAATGTACCCAAGGGGAGCCCACACATTCAATGAATTAAACCAGCAAAGCAACTGAAGTCACATATTTACCTAACCAGAACACATAAGAATATGGGCTATACCAATCATAAAATGAGAAACCTAATAACATAAAATCAAACAGGCAGAGTAAACAAATGTAAAAGAAACCTAACGAACAAATGTTCATTGGATAATTGAAACCCACTGGAATAACATCACACCACATATTCTCTAATCAACTCCAATACATAAACAATGTAAATCACGGTCTGAAACTTAGTATACAAGTGGAATTGAAGTTGGAAGAAACTACAAAAAGTGCTCCATTGATATTATTATATAGCAACCCAGTTATAGTATATCATTAAGCGAATGCGTAACTCCTGTAAGTAAAAGGCCATAAATATGCAACATCTCCAGAGTAACAACGAAATAAGTCACCAATGTTTCTGCTAATTCCAGGAAATGTAATGGACATATAACAATGTTGCTAACTTTATGGACCTCCACTGTCACTATGTACTCACGGTCTTAAAAGTAACATATGTGATACGTATTGACGAGCAGTTACCGAAGAACATCTTGTGCGCAAATACTCTATTTATATGTAACAATAACCTATTAGTAGGAGTAAATCAGTAAAACCAATAGGCCCGTTTGTTTGAACACACACATACGAGACCGTGAACCTCAAAATGTCCATATGAAAATCCAACAGCACGAAACCAGGAGACACCTATGTATTAATGTATAAGAGCAAGAAAATGAACTCCCAAGAGTCCTTAAGAAGGGGAACTCCGACAATAACTTACACAAACTTGACAAAAGCCAAGCACATTCCCTCATGTCCTTGCTAACCTATTTAAAGGTGGTGACATCCATCGCATACCCAGTTGCAATCAACATGAAAGTAATATTAGACAAAATGCATAATTCATATATTAAAACTCTCCACACCTAAACTACACTGTGATAGGGGAACACCAGTGTAAAATCAAATTGTGCACAAACAGGCACGTCATCCTGGAAAACTCTCCACTGGAACCACATATCCAGTCACTAGTGAACCAGACCGAAAACCATACATTTAAAATGAAAATAAAAGTGGCACCTGAAGCCATTCATTATATAGCGTAACATCAACCACAACAAAGTCACAACTGAACATTGCAAAAGCAAGCACAAAGTAGTAAAAAATGGTGAAGTGATAAGAGAGATCAACATGCTTACATACCTTAAAAATAAGAAGTGGACCATTTGGACTGGATAATGACCAAACAGCCTTTCCAATACAAGCACCACAGAAAATCCTAAAAACGTAAAAAAAATTCGCAAACTATATAAAAACTAAATATACATCCATATCGGGGACAACATGACATGAGAAAACATATGTACTTGTTTAAAGATGCGGAACAGTGAAATATTTGAATACCTGCAAAGCAGTGTGTGGCGTACACATCAACAAACAAAGCAACAGCACGAAAGTGCAGGGTGCAGTGCAGGAACTTCCTTATTTGAAACGCGGAGCACACATGGCTGTGATTCGACATGCATTCAGGAAACAGTTCAACATTGCGCCTGCAGGTCATAGTCCTGATGGGAAATAAATTGTTGTGTGTAGATACCTCTATGGATACTGGAAGTGTGCAGAAAAAGAAATCAGGATCTTCAAGAACCACCAGAACCCCAGAAAACATGCAGAGGGTAAGGATGTCTATTTTGAATTCCTGCAAGCGATCTGCACACGAACATGCAGCTTCCCTTGCAATTTCTGAATGCACAGTGAGACGAATTATTCATGAAGAGTTGAAATTTCGTCCATATAAACTGTCGGTGGTGCACACACTTCATCGACATGATTTTGTTTCATGAAAAAATAAGTGTGAAGCCTTGATCGATGAGCTGCCTCATGACGCCTTAGTGTTATTCAGCAATGAGGCACATTTTCATTTGTCTGGCTGCATGAATAAATAAAATATGCAGTATTGGAGTGGCACAGACCACCGAGAACTTCATGAGCAGCCCCTGCATACAGAATGTGTAACTGTTTGGTGTACACTGTCTAAAATTGGATTAATTGGTCCATGGTTTTTCGAAGAGAATGATAAGGCAGAGACAGTCACTTCTGAGCGTTATGTTCAGATGATGGAACAGTTTTTTATTCTAGAACTTTAAGAAATGGATGTGGGTCATGTCTGGTTCCAACAAGATGGCACTACAGCTCACACGGCACAAACATCGATGACCATGTTGCACGAACACTTCCCCTATCATCTCGTATCTTTGAGGGGCGATCTCCAGTGGCCAGCACACTTACTAGATTTAGTGCCATGTGACTTTTTCTTATGGGGCTATCTCAAATCATTGGTGTATACCAATTGTCCACAGACTCTGGCTGAGCTATAGAACAATATTCATGTTGATACTGCCAACATCGACAGAGACATGTTAGGAAAAGTGGACCAAAACTTCTGATTTCGACTCTCCAAATTCATTGAGCAGAACGGATCCATCTTCGAGATATCATTTTCAAAACTTAATGGAACAAAACTTTAGATGTTACTCTTAGTAAATAAAAAAAGAATTAAATTGATGTCTCTAATACTTTCTGATTCATGATTTTTTTTTTTTTTTTTTTTTTTTTTTAAATAAAGAAGTTACCACACCACACCCTGTACCAGTGGAAGGTAAAATACGGCCTCCTGGTGTGATAAACTACTCAGTATGTGAAACTTGGTGATAGACAAACAGTACTACTGCCAACCCAGAAACATTCAAAAATAATAGACCATCACCATGGACCGTGTCTTAGTTCAGTGGAAAAAAAAAAAAAAAAAAAAAAAACAGGAGACTGTATGTGACAGACAGACAGACACACACACACACACACACACACACACACACACACACACACACACACACCCCTGTGATTTCCGTACTCAACAGGCGTGGTAGATTTCTTGCACAAAACCTGACTGATTTGCCTTACACACAGCATTTTAGTGGATAACAAGAAGCTTCAGCTTCATGCCAGCTACAGATTTTGGTATGGTATTCACTGTTAATGAAATATCCTGTGTGTGGTTGTTTGAAATAAACTTGGTAATTTTGTGGCTTCATTTACTGTATAATTTCCTGAATCTGTTAATGAGGTCAGAGAAGCCTGGAAATCAGTAATGTTAGTATCACTTGCAATTCAGAGGCCCCGGTTTTGTAAATTCTTGTCAATAATGGTGCATTGACTCTGACAAGCAGTTCTAAATCTTTCAAATTGTTTTTCTTTCATACTTTCGTGAGTTCCATTTTGACTCGTATTTGATGCTTCGTATAAATCTTTCTTCCATTGACACAATTCATGTTCAAATTTTACAAACCAAAACAGGCTTGCACACTGCTTAGCTCTAAGCATTCGTTCCTTCCTTTGTTTAACCAAAAAATTTACAGCCTTTTCTTTGTCATTAAATCTATTACTTTACGTTTCTTTGGGCTTGGAAGTTACTGTATTTTTGTTCCAGACTTAAAGTAGCACAACAATTATTGTTCGAACCTCAGTTAAGGAATTGTCAGTTATTTGCTGTTTCGTCTTATGTTCCCACAATTTCAGATGAAATGTTGACATCATTAGAGTGAATTTTCAAGAAATTGACTAATAAATAGTACATGGTAGGTCTTCAGGGGAAGTACACAATTGAGATTTCATACCACATTCTTCATATTTATGTTGGCAAGAAATAAAACATTAACTGGATTCCAAACTAGTGTGAAATTAGAACCTCTACAAAAACAGATGCTATTAACAAGCGTGTACGAAAAAAAACACAATGAAAATTGAATTAATTTTATCTCCTTGCTAATGCTTAGTGATACATCAGAGGCAGCTGATAAATGTTATGGATATTAAATAAGTTGCAAATTCGAGCAAATAGTAATTGTGAACAGTTGTGTCGGAGAAACTATCAGTAGAATCTGAAATTCACTCACAAAGTAAGAGCACATTGTGCCATGTTAAATGTTTACTGATGTGCTGGCAACCAAGGCTGTGAGCCTACATGTTGCGCACGAGCTGTAAGCTGCAGCTACGGTAGGGCCAACCAGCCTGGCAAGCTACAAATTTGGCAACTTTCAACACTTGCAATGTGTCTTGTAGCGAAAATTCCAACACTGTGTTTCTTTTGGTGAATTGGTTATGTATAGAAAAATTGTGGACATGTGTCATCGTTTTGGATTGGTCTGTTCCCTTGATCATGGCATAGCAGTTGAGCTATTTGAAATACAGAGCCCTATAGTGGACTTGCTTAAAGAGTTCTTGTTCCATGCCGCTCCTCTCCTAATTTTGAGTGCCAGCTAGTGCCATTTGTTTTAAATTGATGGATATCTCCTGTGCATTTTGTGTAAGGAGCAATAAATACTGCAGGAGCAATAAATAGTGCAGGCTAGTTGTCATTATTAATGAATAATCACTCTTCTAATGTTTTGGTCAGAGGGCATAACATTTTTGTGGTTTGACTGCTACTTATTACAGTGGTAGTCAATCCTGTGTGCTGTCTTTTTAGTGGCGTTGGGGATGGAGGGGGGGGGGGGGTTGGTTCTTGCATAATATTTAAGTGAGTGTAAAGGTAATACAGCTGCTGGAAAAGGATAAAAGTTAGGTATACTATAGACACGAGTGGGTAACTGACAAATAATTCCATTAGATTGTCTTAGAGAGTAAGTGATTTTTCCTTTAGAATGTTATTGATTGCTGTCAATAAATTACACTTTTTGCAGACTTAAGTTTCACCACTTCAAACTGTGTGGTTTTCTTGGTCTTTCTGTAAGTTCCATCACGCATGCCCTGGAATGCTACGAGGGTGATTTAAAAAGTTCTCGAAATCACCATGAGAGGTCAGTGCTAGCGCAACAAGTTGTTCACGTGATACTCATTGCACTGTTGCCTGTAAACATGTGCCATGTCAGTGCTCTTGGAAGAGAGCTGTGGTGGTGACGTGGCTCTGTTGTTGTTCCCGCGTAGTGATTTGCGAAGATGGAAAAAGTTGAGATTTGAGCAGTGATTAAGTACTTCTTAAAGAAAGGTATGAAAGCAAAGGACATTCATGCTGATTTCCTGAATACACTGGGGGACTGTGCTCCTTCATATTCAACTGTTGCCAAGTGGACAAATGAATTTAAATTTGGTTGGGAGAGCTTAGATGATGATCCACACAGTGGTCGGCCAAGATGTCACTACTCCAGAAATCATTGCAAAAGTTCACAAAATGGTTATGGAGGATCACTGATTGAAAGTGCGTGAAATTGCTCCTACTTGCCAGATGTCATGTGAAAGGGTATATCACAATTTAACTGAAGAATTGGAAATGAAAAAAATATCTGCAAGATGGGTGCCACGACTCTTGATGCTGGATCAAAAACGCATGAGAATGGCATGGCAAAATTATACGAACTAAGCTGTGAATTGTTGCCACACCCGCCTTATTCACCTCCATCAGACTTCAGTTGCTTTCCAAAAGTGAAAATTTTTCTTGGTGGACAAAGATTCACTTCAAACGAAGAATTGAGAGCTGGAGTTGACAACTATTTTGTAGGCCTGGAGGAAACTCATTTTCGAGATGGGATCAAGGCACTGGAACATCATTGGACCAAGTGCATTAATCTACAAGGAGACTGCATTGAAAAATAAAAAAAGTTTCAGTGATGTAAGTACTTTTTTTCTATTCCATTCTGAGAACTTTTCAAACCATCCTCATATTATGACAAGTTGAAAATGTAATTGGCACACTTTTAACACAAAATTCTTATTCTGTTCAGTTGTAATTAAGCTTTCATGTGGTTTTGAAGTGATGAAACACGTGCTTCAGTATTCCGTAAAGTGCTGTTTCATTAATTTTTTATTCTAGGATTTTTTGATTTGATCTCAATACACACTGCCTTAAAAAAAAGTGAAGCACCCAGAAGACAGGGTTGGATGTCAGTGTAACTTCGTACATTTGCACACCATTCGCGGCTATGTAAATAATTAGGGTTGTAGTTCTCGGTAACAGTAGAACAGTCACCAGAGCTCATTAAAGTTGTTAGTGTTCAGTGAGTGTTACCAGACCAGGTAGAGTATATAAGGAGCATGAACAGCATTACATGTTGAGTGTTCTGGGTGAAGGGCACAGAGAGAAAGTTACTCGTGTCAGAGAGCATTATCAGCACCTGAAAGTATTTGAATATGCCTTCATTGTGGGGTCTCCGTTTGTTTGGCTGGTCAAATTGTGCAATATCCACATTTGTGGGGCATTCAGATGTGACATTAGCCCAGCATTGGACTGCACCAAAACATAGAGGGCAGGCATACTTGTCATAAAGGATCAGGTCGATTATAAGGATCCGGTTGATTGTGTCGGACAACTACAAGGGAGGATCGCTGTATTGTGCACCAAGCACATTGTAACTCCTTCACATCTGCACCTGCCTTTCCACCACTTTGTGTGTGTCACACTGATTAGTTACCCAAGGTTTCATCATGTTTCTTTGATTAAATACAGATTTTCAAAGTTATGGCAATCACTTTCAGTAACTCTGTATTGTTGTTCTCCTTTCATACCGTCCTATTGCCCATGGTTCACTTCCATAAAAGCTTACTCTAAAGACAAAATACCTTTAGAAAAAAAAATTTAAATTTACACTTTGTGTCCAGAAATACCTTTCTTGCTATTGCGAATCAGCGTTTTGTATCCTATCTACATCAGCCATCGTAATTTATTTGGCTGCCCAAAACAAAACTCATCTGCTGCTTTTAGTATCCCATATCCTTCTCTGATATCCTCAGCAATGCTGTATTTAATTTGACTACATTCCATTACCCTTGTTCTGCTTTTGTTGATGTTCATGTTAAACCCCATTCCAAGACACTATATATTCCAGGCAACTGCTCTGCAAAGTCGTTTGCCATCTCTGACAGAATTACAGTGTCATCAGGAGACCTCAGTTTTTATTTCTTCTCCCTGAACTTTAATTCACATTTTGAATTTCTTCCTTGTTTTTGCAGCTTACTCAGTGTACAGATCAACAAGGGGGACAGGCTGCAGTCTTGTTTTAATTGTTTCTTAATTGCTGCCTCCTTTCATGCCCTTATAACAGCAGTCTGGTTGTTATAAAAGTTGAGAATAACCATTTATGCCAATGCTAGTATGGTTCTTCAAATAGATGTGGCCAGTATCATTCACCAACCTTCCCCTAATCTGAACATGTGCTCCTTCTTTTAATACTCTTGTTGTATCCTCAGAAATTGCCATCCACTGTGTATTTTGATGATTGGGTTGGTTATGGAGCAAGTGAGCATCCAGAGCCTGTGTTCACTCTCCAGTCAGTCCTATATAGAATTATTTTCTGGCAGCTAAACTGTTACCTGTGGCAATGCCTTGCATATATGAAAAATGGCATTTATATTTACAGTTGAAATTTCACTTAGACAGCGGTAATATGTGGATGTAATGCTTAAAAACAAATATCCTAACATCACTGTAGTTCAACTGTGATATGGATAATGAATATGAAAATTCAGTCTGGTGCTCCTGCAAACTTCCTGATGCCATTTGAGACAAGTGCCAATTAAATTTAAAGAAATAGAGTGGTATTTTTTCTGTATTAATTTTCCAGAAATCTTATATAGTCACCCTGTTACAGATATACAGTGTGGGGAAGAAAACTTGATATTTAAATTTGTCATGTGTAACCATTGTGTGAGATGAAATATTTTATCACTATGGCTGTGCAACAGCAGCCAATACATGTGAGCATTCGAAAGTTTTCCATTAATCAGACCTCATTGGGCGTACTTAGCAGTGCAGATTTGTCTAAGTTGCTGTGGTGGTAGTGCAACATTATACTTACTGTCATGCACAGCATCATGATGCAGTCAACGTGAACAGGTGTGGATGGAATTAGCTAACATGCTTTCACATAGCATACAGAGAAGTGGGTGTGGGGAATGTGATAATGCTGAAAATTTCCCAAACAGAATGCCACCAGTAGTGTTGGCCCATATTAAAGAGAGAACAGTCATGTTTCCATCAAAATGGGGCAGTGTAGGGCAGTATAGGACAGTGAGGTACTTAAGCATTCCATTACAAACGGTGTGTTTATATTGCCAAAACTGAGCAACTGGCAGTGTGTCTACCAAGCATGAAATGCTTGTGCATGAAAGTAGATATTTACTCCGAAAAGAAATTTTCTGAGGTGTTAAGTGTTACAGAATTCATCAACATTGATTTCTAGTGCTGCACATTATTTACGGAGTAGGCGTTTATTTTCTTTTTTCGTTATGGAAAGCGTCTGTATCATCCACAGCTGTCACCAGTTGACAAATGGAAAATTACACCATTACTATAAAAATATGATGACCAGAAAATAATTTCAGTTAATGAGTGACAGGAATCGTTATTGTCACTTTAATCAAAGCTTCTGTTCCACTTCCATTTTAAACTGACAGAATTATTTACAATTTTTTATTGTGGGATTGCTCGTGCTGTTGGAAGGTGTTTCTCTTCACTTACGCTAAAGCACATCACATCAGTATAGTTCTCCACTGCTTTAAATTGCTTTCTTAAATGTGGTGGATTACCGTATCACCAAATTTAACACCTCTTGATTAATTTCTGTGGAGCTTCATTAAGGCCCACATTTTCTAAACACCAGTCATCACCTGTAATGAAGTGATAAAGAATTTTGAGGTTAAGAAAATCATTTGCCAAATGCATGGAATTTTCAGAGAGTTTATATACCATTTCTCCAGCGGTGTCAACATTTGGAATGATATAGGATGCAGAAATATGGAGCATTTTGTGTACAAAAAATGATTTTAGAAAACAAGGGTTTTAAATTGTTCATTAGTTTTATTTTCATCAACCCTTAGTTCACACACAATGATCAACTGTTTATTCAAAAGTTGAGTATTGTTGTCAGTACATCAGCAAAAAAACTCAAAACATGTAACCATTCAATTTCATAATTTATAACTTAAGGTTGCACAGTACAGTAGAGTCTAGATAGTTTGCGGTGACTGGGACCGGAACCACCTTGAACTATCGAAAACTCGGACTATCGAAATTTAAATGGGAAAAAGAAATATTATGATATTGTAAGTAATACAGGTCAAAATGTGAACTTTATTAAAATAAAAGTATTTACACATGCATTTGCATTTGCAGAATAACAATAATTATTTATTTAGACAAGTAATAGTGAAGTGTCTTTTGTTTGGCGAAGCTGCAACGTTTCCTCGCGGCAATGTCACGCCACCATCTCAGGAGCAGTAGGTCAGTTGGTGTTGCCTCAGGCTGTTGTTCCATATAGCGTATGGCGGCCTTGAGAGCAGCGTAGCCATCGGTGTAGCCTCTGCCTCGTCATCCTCGTCACTCTCACACTGCGATGGAATGTTAACCATGTCAGTTATAGAAGAGTCTGTCACTTCCAACTGTTCATCCAAATTTAACCACTCGCCTACTTCCACCTCTTCTGCCTCTTCACACCCTGGCAATCCTCTGATTAAATTACACAATGGTTGATCATCCTCATCTGCTAAATCTTCAGTTTCTGTGTGTGGCGTACTTTCCTGTAGAACTTTCCTCGATGACTTAGAAATTGTGTCTGACTTTATTTCATTCCAAGATTCGCTAATCCAGTACACGACGTCCTTCAAAGTCACTTTCTTCAAAGCTCCTACAATGCTTTTGTTGTCTTCGGAATGCAGAATTGACTGTAGCAATCGCCATCGATACCCCCCCCCCCCCCTTTTTTTTTAAAGACATTCCAGAACGCCCTGATCCATGGGCTGAATGAGACTGGTAACGTTTGGTGGGAAAAACAAGGCACGGATACCGTCACACTGCGGTTCTCCTGCACTTGGATGTGAGGACGCGTTATCCATGAGCAAAATTGCTTTGCATGGCAGTCCCCTTTCTTTTAAAAAATTCTTGCAGTCGGGTACAAATGATTTTAAAAAAACCAGTTCTTGAAGATTTCGTGATTCATCCAGGCTTTATTCTGATGTGTATAGACAACCGGAAGAGCTGAGATGGATACATTCTTGAATGCTCTTGGCTTGGCTGACTTCCCAATCACAACTAGTTTTAGTTTGTGGTTTCCAGTTGCATTTGAAGCTGCCATAACTGTGAGCCGCTCTTTGCTTTTTTTTTTTGTGTCCAGGAGCACTTTTTTCTTCACAAGAAGCAAGTGTACTTGCTGGTAACATTTTAAAATTTAGCCCAGTTTCGTCACAGTTACATATTTGTTCATTAGACAAATTTTCATTAGTTATGATTTTTTTAAACTCTACGATAAATTTTGAAATGGCCTGAGCGTCACCAGAGAGTTTTTCTCCACATACGTATAGTCGACGCACTCCATACCTCTTCTTCCACTTGTCCAGCCAGCCCACACTAGCGGCGAAATTGTCATCTCCTTCCTGCAGCTGGTTTCTGAAAAACAAAGCTTTTTCTTGCAAGATTGGGCCAGAAATCAGAGCACCCTCTTGACTCTGTTGGGTAAACCACATGAACAATGCCTCACTGGTTTTTTCGAAGTCTGACTTCTTTATACATCTTCGACTGAGAGATTCGTGAGCATTTCTGTGAAGAAAACTATTCCAATTTAAGTCGGTTTCTTCGCCAGTCACCAGCAGTAACTTCACAGACACCATATTCGAGAGCAAGTTTTTGTATTGTTCCTCCTTTGTCAAGTCGTCTTAGTGCTTCTAATTTTGGATGCAAAGGCACAAATTTCCTCTTTTTTGTTACAGCACTCATCTTTGTAAGGTGTAGAATGCAACACACAGTCAACAAACAAAACGACAGAAAACACTGTACAGTACAGGTACTGGGAACTACAGCAGCGTATCAACTCCCCAGTTTTGATCGGTAGCAGCCGGCAGCAGTTGGGGTATTTCGTGCCATACTGGCAACAGATGTTCGTGCAACAGGGCAGGGAGCTAATTGTTGGTGTTGATTGCATTGTTGTCTGTTTTGTCACTGAGCTGTACTCTCCCTATCTATCTTTTGCAATGATTTTTTCATTATTTTTTTAAAAAGAGGCTCGGATTATTGGAAACTCGAACTATCAAGACTCGAACTATCGAGACTACTGTACCTTCTATGCGGTTTTTGCAATCTTCGGTGCATCTACCTTAACAAATTAATGGCATGATGGTAATCGGTGTCCTAGCACATTTGATCATCAGATGTAATCGGAAAGAGAGAACATCAAATGTAACCAGCAGTGGATATGAATCCAAAGTTTCTACAGATTTGATCTTAATACTTAAAGCAGTTAACTTGCATTAATTTAACCAGTGGTGGTGCTGTTCAGCATATCATCTCCCAGATGGGACAAGTTAGAGTAGCGGTCACACTCCCACGTGCTCATTACTTATTAGTTACTGTTGTAAAGCCATAGCCTGACAACAGTTCATACTCACTAGTGCACTGGTTATTTCACATAATTTAGACTGCCCAAAATATACAGCGGTTATTGAAATTCTCTTTGCCTTAAATGATGGTATTTAAGGGATCTTGTATTTCTATTATGATTAACAGTTGACATGTTTTCAGAGACATAAAAGTAACTACCCATATTGTTAAACAGAACTGTGTACTTTTAACGAGGTTCTATAGCTTGCAGAAAAATAAAATACAGTGATACAGCATTTGTCAAGATTCACAGTGAAGCACTTGCAAAGAATTTTTGAAGCTGTTGAAAATGTGAAATGGAAATATGCTTATGCAGTGTAGTTTCAGCACTGTTACGCCATGTCTACACCAAGTACTACTTAGGTTCATCAGGCATTGTGACTTGGGACATTTCCGTGAACAATCAGATGTATCATTTTTATTAGGACATTTTCTTGTAGTAGTTTCAGCTAGATATTTCTTTGCAACTTCGAGCTTCAGATGCTGTACTGTTCATTTGAAGCAGACTGTGGACCCACTCTTGAATAATTAAGAGCATAAATGGTTGTCCTGAAGAGACTTTTATTGTGAAATTGATGTGGACAGTGAAATAGTTACATAGATTGATGGAGAAAAATTCAGTTTCTAACATTATTTGGCAAATGGTAAGCAGAAAGGCAATGTGTGCTGCCTACTAAATACTCGTGTTAAGTCTTTGTATGCTGTGTGTAACTGGTTTGCAGTGTTTCCAATGGGAATACTCTAAATGAAAGGGACTTTCCTGTTAATGATCCAGTGCCTCTTTGAAAACATGGGGGAAGAAACACGTTGTTACACATAGACAAATATGTTACGCATTGTCTGATACTGGAGGCATTGACAATTTGGATATTCCAAAGTCCTTCATTCACATGAAAGGAATGCAGACTCAAAGTACATACGCGATCATAATCATTCGATGAACAGCAGCATGAAAAGGGACTGACTATTTTGGAAAAATGGAAAAAAGACATGAAAGTTAAAGTTGAAAGCAAACAGTTTGAAAATTTCACAAAATGTTACAAAAGAAGTGTTGGCACTTGAAGAAGAAATAAAGGCTTTAAAAACAGATGATTGCATTGTGACAGTGTGTCTGTTTCATAAATAGTGAAATTCTGAAAAATTCAAAATTTTGTTCCTGTGCCAAATTTCTATTATCAATTTATTATCAAATTCTTGGAGTAGAGCAAAAGTTAATGATGAATTTAATGTCTCAGAATGTTTGGTCAAGTCAACAAGGCTGTTAGTAAAAGAGCAGGGAATTTTAACTGTATTACAAAAGAAAAATGCATCTTATTTCATAGATGAAAACATGATTGAAAAGATTACTAGGTTTATGAAGATGACAATAACAGCCATTTGATTTCTGAAAAAAAATATTGTTTTTTGTGAAAGAATATGGTACTAAGATCCAGAATCAAATAAGGTTAATATTGTGTAATTTAAATGAACTATTCACTAAATTCAAGAAAGAAAATCCTGACATTAGCATTGGAAAGGTCAAAATTTTGCCAGTTTAGACCAAAATGGTGTATTGCTGCAGGGGCATGTGGTACCCATAATTGCGTTCGGTTGTATCACCAGAATTTAAAGTCGATGATAAATGGAGCCAATCCGAAAGTTTACTATAAAGTTCTGTCAGAAGTTCAGGTTTGCAATACTGACAGGTAAACTGTATGGTCATGGGGCAGTGTCAAGACTTTCCAGGCAAACAAGCTTTACTTGACGTGTTTGGAGAACTGGAAGATAATGATTTAATGCCTGACAATATAGAACGCAAACACAACAGAAGACAGAATGGAAATGGTGACAGTTACAAAACCAGGAGAAGAGTTTTTTGAAGTGTTGGTAACTAACATTGAAAACCTGAAAATGCATAATTTTATTGCCAAAGCTCAGGGTAAATTTCTGAAAGACAAAAAGCAAACCTTGACAGTTGATGAATGCTCACTTCTTGCTGACTTTCCTGAAAATAATTTCTTTGCCGGTCAAGATGAAGTACAAGCGCACCATTGGGTAAACAAGCAGACCACAGTTCATCCATTTGTTCTATTATAAAGATGAAGATAAAGTAGAGTGTCACAGTTTTTGTGTCATAAGTGACTACGTCGAACACAGCACTGCAGCAGTGCGCTCTTTTCAACTGCAGTTAATGAACTAAATAAAACAGCACTACCCTTCCATAAACAAACTGATGTACTTCTCTGGTGGTCGTGAAAGCCAGTTGAAAAAAAGATTAACATCACCTTTCACAAAGGTGACCATGGACTTGATACAGATACGCACTTTTTTGGTTTTATGCCATGGGAAGAATGCATATGATTGCGTCGGGGATACAAAAGAGTGAGCTGTAACAAAAGCTAGTCTGCAGTGGACCTATGAGAACCAGACCATGGCGCCTCAAGAAATGCTTAAATTCTGTAAAGAACAGGTAAAAGGGATTACCTCTGTTTTTTGTAAAATGTGAGGAAATACAAGAACTTCATGCCAATGTCTTGGAGGAAAGATGCAACACTTGCCATAAGATTAAAGGCATTCCGTTGTTGTATACCTCAGTTACACAACGTCCTCAAGTGTAAGTTCACATCAACATCAGCTCATAGTGAACGCCATCAGTGTGGAAATTTTGTACCACTTGACACTTCAAAATAAGTGTAGTAGCTTCTGTTCATGGCAAACTGTAGTCGATTGCTGAAGTTGATAGTATTCAACCAAGACGTGCATGTTAAATTTTACCACCCACCAGAACCAAGGACTTCGTGTAAAAAGTAAAGTTGAAAAGCATCAAGTCGGACTCCCTGTTAAAATTAACTGAAGTATCTGTCTTCCCCCCAAAGTTTGCAACTGCGACTGGGCAAACTTTTAACCTAGTGCCCAAACTGAGCGAAGAAATTTCAGTTTTTTAATGAACAACGTAATAAAAAGTGTGATATATTTAAATTATGTAACTGATACGCTTTATCCATTGGTTTATACAGGATGTTACAAAAAGGTACAGCCAAACTTTCAGGAAACATTCCTCACACATAAATAAAGAAAAGATGTTATGTGGACATGTGTCCGGAAACGCTTAATTTCCATGTTAGAGCTCATTTTAGTTTCGTCAGTATGTACTGTAGTTCCTCATTCCAACGTGATCAAATTGTAAATTTGCAGAATCAACATGTGTGGGCTGACGAGAATCCGCACGCAATTGTGCAATCACGCCATCAACACAGATTTTCTGTGAATGTTTGGGCAGGCATTGTTGGTGATGTCGTGATTGGGCCTCATGTTCTTCCACCTACACTCAATGGAGCATGTTATCATGATTTCATACGGGATACTCTACCTGTGCTGCTAGAACATGTGCCTTCACAAGTACGACACAAAATGTGGTTCATGCACAATGGAGCTCCTGCATATTTCAGTCGAAGTGTTCGTACGCTTCTCAACAACAGATTCGGTGACCGATGGATTGGTAGAGGCAACCCTCTTGACTTTCATTTATGGGGGCATTTGAAAGCTCTTGTCTATGCAACCCCTGTACCAAATGTAGAGACTCTTCTTGCTCGTATTGTGGACGGCTGTGATACAATAAGCCATTCTCCAGGGCTGCATCAGCGCATCAGGGATTCCATGCGACGGAGGGTGGATGCGTGTATCCTTCCTAATGGAGGACATTTTGAACATTTCCTGTAACAAAGTGTTTGAAGTCACGCTGGCACGTTCTGTTGCTGTGTGTTTCCATTCCATGATTAATGTGATTTGAAGCGAAGTAATAAAATGAGCTCTAACATGGAAAGTAAGCGTTTCCGGACACATGTCCACATAACATTTTCTTTCTTCGTGTGTGAGGAATGTTTCCTGAAAGTTTGGCCATACCTTTTTATAACACCCTGTATATTGCAGATATTAAGAAACATGTTATTGACATGTATTCACAATTTTTTTTAACTTCCCATTTAATCTCAGAGTTGAAATTTATACTGTAGTTTGTCATAAAGTTCCATTAAGTGTGTAATTTTCAGGCTTTTATCTGGTCTCCTAACAAAGGTATTGTAGGCCAAAGAATGGAAAAAATTCAAGAAATCAGTTTTTTAAAATAGTGTATTTTTTAAGTGTAAGCTTCTTACCATTCATAATCCATGAAAAGTAACTATACTGTGTAGTGTAATAGCACAAAAAAGATTAAGGCTGAGAAATGACACCTTCTTTGGAAAAATACTGTTCAAAAATTGAGTTTCTTTTCTAGTTTGTGACCAATAACTTTGAGCCATTAAAATATATTAAGGAATACATTCAGCTAAGTGATCATGGCTTTAATCGATGGTCCAGTATGTGCTGAATTAAATACTTTTTATTTGAAAGGTCTGGGGAAACCGATTTCTGAATAAATTAAAAAAAAATTGCAGATGCTTGTGAATGTGAAAGAATGCTTGTGACGTGAAACAAAAATGGCCACTGTTTCTTAATGATAACCAATAAAAAGATTTTAAAAATATTTTAGAGTCCACCAAATGAGGGAATTCACCCAGTGAATATCAATTTTTGTGTGATGGACAAGCAACCAGTGCTGGACCACTTGGTACGGATTGACCCTGACAGAAAATTGGAATATTAGCAGCAAACCACAGGCAAACCAAAACAGGTAGTTGGTTGTACGTGTGTAAAGGAGCTATGCAATACAAATGAATTTACTAATGAATACTCACAATAAATTTACTATAGTTAAAAATGCATTAACTTCTACTAATACTGCCATCACTTGTGGATGCGTAATACTTCTGACAGTGCACGTCAACCTTTTGCCCACTTCAGGTGGCAATGTGATACACATCTGATGTTTTGATGGACGAGGTTCCTTGGTGTCACCAGAAATGTGTTGGGTATAGTAGAGTCAGGGTAAGTAGTCAGTCAGTTCCAGATTGATCAGTTCTTCCAACAGTGAGTCAACCTACTCCATATCATTGACTTCCATGTCTGTTTCTTCCATAATTTCAATAAAATCTACTTCTTCACTTTCTTCATATGAGAATTGTGGCCCGTTTTCACAGTTGACTCCACTGCAGTTGTAGCAGATGAAAGAACATTTGAAACCTAATTTTTTGCAGCAGTATGCTCAATCGCAGCGCAGCTTAATTGAGTATGAAACAATGTGAAGAACTGACTCTTGTGCTGTATTTTGGCTCATTACAACAGGCCTTAGACTGTGGTTATTACGATTCCAGCCCCGTTTATCAGAAGGTTTCCTGTTTCCCATCCAATTTTGGACTTATTGGGAACTCCATAATAAATTATGTTGTGAAAAATCTTTTGTGGTTGGCTACATTGCAAAATTCAGTTTGCTTTTTGTGGCAGACCTATCAAATAGCTGGTATCACAAATCATCTAGCATCTGATAACTGCTGACACCTCCAGTATACAATGTTATAATAATAATAATCTCTCCAGTTGTTAAAAGTACTTCACAGGTAGAGCCTGGTTTCTTGAATGTGCCAAATGCTGAATTTAGATGTTCATGTTTCATAATAATGTTGCAAAAACTTTGTTTTTCCCTGATTGATGTGGTGTTGTTTAACATCCACTAACTGCAGGAGTGAACGTAGTATGTTCAGTGTCAAACTGGTAGGATACAGTGCAAAAAGACTTTCCTTCTGCTCTTGCTGACATTAGTAGAAAATAAGTTTTTGATGCTAATGTCCTAAACCAGTCATCAGCATGTTTTCAGTCACGAGTCTTCTCCCACTATGACCATACTTCCAAAATCATTTGTTCTTGAAATGGCAGGTGGTAAAGTCATGACGTCTGCATCATCTTTTGATTGCTCCACCTCAAAGCTACACTCTAGAAATTCCTTTTTAAGAAGTTTGAGCAAGCAATTCTTCTTTTGTTTGTCATACAAAAACTTGTTCTGAGTGAATTAGTAAGCTAACTCTGATTCAACTTCAACAGAAGAATGGTTTCTAATCCTACGAATTCTCTTAGCACTCTTGGTGCTGCATTGCACACCTTCACATGAGTACCCATAAAAAACAACAGAAAATTAAGATAAAAAATGATGTTACGGGCAAGAAACAAAACTTTTTGCTCTCGGTTCTAAGGAAACATTTCTTGGCCAAGTAACTGTGTGTGTAAGGTACCCTTTATCAATAACAAAAAAATGTATTGTTTACAATTGAGTTCACATCGTTCACTGGACTGAAGATGTTGTCGAATGAAGGTTTTGTTCCTTTTTGCATGACTTCTTTTCTGATAATAGAGACATTTGATAAGGGGCAAGTTGATGCTTCAGAAATGATTGTAATTCTTCTTCACTTTGTTTAACCAAACAAATCCTTTGGAAAAGAATTAATGCATCAACAGGGGTAAATTTTGTGCAGCCAGCTTGTATAATATTGACTGCTATGTAAGCTATACTGCATCAGGAGTGGCACCTTACCTTACCTTACCTTACCTTACCTTTATGAGCCACAAACTTTTGGGGCTGTTTTGAAGCAAGCCACAATTTTTTAGGGACTGATAATTAACATCAGTGAAAAAACACTTGAAAACAACAGTATCGGACTATTTTATTACACAACAAGAAATGGGAAGTTATATTTGTGACGAGCTTTTTCGAGTGTTTACTTTTGATGTGAGCTGATTGAAGTGTGGCTGATAATTGATGAGCACAGTTCACACAAGTCCACTTAAATAGTGATCAGACAGAACTGTTTAGATTTGATAAATGATAGTGTTTAGCACAGTTATTGACATAAATAAGTGGTCCCAAAAATTGAGATCAATCTCTTGGCGCACTGTATTGTTAGTGCATATTTTTCTTCTGGAACCTTCTCCCAGAATTCAGCAGTTGAACAACCGCTACATTTTAGACCCTTTAGTCCTTTGTCCTCTTGTAGCTCCAGCTGTACAGCTGCTGAACCCTTAATAATTAGCGGTGAAGCAGGACAGACATCTTCCACAATATTAAAACAGAAAAGTTGTTCCAAGAACGAATGAGGACAGACATTCAACTTAAATAACTTTGCATTTGCATCTGATCTAAAGGAAGTTTTTCAGTAATTTTTTTTAAGTATATAAAATGGAAAAGTATTTCAGTCTCCAGGTCTTTCTGAAAGAGTCTTACTTTGTTATGGTAGCTGAACACATTGCAGTAAATCAGAAATAAGTTTCTCTTTCATATAATGGTGTGTTTAGTGTTTGTAAATGCTGACATCAGTAAAAAAGGCCTTATCTAACAGCCACTGTGGTTCATCAAGCTGAGGGAAAGATTTTCATTTTTGTTGCAGAAATTGCACTATTGGCTCCAGTAATTAGTGAAATTTGCCTAGAAAATTACCTACTAATGGTCATCTCATTGAAAAATACAAAGTCGCATCATCAGGAAGGTCATCATTGCTGAGTTTCTTTTATGAAGGATTTGAGCTGCTGGTGTGTTTTGGCATTTGAGCAAACATAGCTCACAGTGTTTAGCACCTCCAGCATAACATTTGGACATTGAACATATTTAGCATCTAAATGTTCTCTTTGAATAACACAGTGGACAGATAGCAGTTCAGGGTATGAAGTGTCAGCATTTAAAAGCCCCACAAAGCTGTGGTTTTTACCTGTCGCAGACTGTACATCATCGGTAGCAATACTGACAATCTTCCCAGTAGGCACTGAATATTTTGCTAACAAGTAACACATCCATCCAGGGTATCTTCATTGTCACAATCTCTAGTATCCTTTAGTGTACTAAGGACTAACAGCTCTTTCACCACCATCACCACCACCTCCAAGTCTTCAAATATGGCAAGTTTGAGTTTTCTTGGATATCTGTAGATACATCCAAAGATAGACTCATTGCTGAGCAGTCCTTTACATCAGTAATAGTAGGAACTTGCCTCTCCCTGGTGCGTCTAGGAGGAGTATTTGGTGAACCAGTTATTGTCGTTCCTTATTTCTGGGTTGTAAAATAGGTAAAACTTGTCCAATATTGACAAAGAATTGGGCGTATCACTTTTTACACTCCGTTCTCTTCTCCGCATTTACGCTTCTTAGATAGTATTATAACTAATGGGACACCAATATTAATTAGAAGTTTATTTAAATAGTTATACTGCACGGAGAAAAGAAACTACATTATTAGCTACGAATTTGACCAACAACTGACTGCCTCACCTCGATCCTTGCTGCTACATGGCCGGCACGGCGTAGCGTTGTCAAATCGACAATAAGATAGCACAGTTGTGAGTTTGACCAAGGAGTTCCATTTGTATTAAACCGCGTCAACACCAGCTGCGCTGCGCATAACCAGCAAAAGAGGTTCGTTGCAGCGCGGAGCGTCGGGTGTGGACGGCAGTCCGCGCCACATTGCGTGATAACGAATAACTTTAGCACGGTTTATGTATGGCTGTGTTTCGTTCGTGCGTGGAACTCTTTGGACTTCGTTTCTCGTTCCTCAACTTTTAATGACGCGCGCCTCCTGTGGAACATAGCTGCGTGCTTAGGAACATTTTGCTCCAACCTGCGCTGCTCTGCGCCGCGCGTTAAGGCCGGTTCCCACTAGGGCTACCGCGCGTCAGCGGCGTGGTTACCATGGAAACGGCGTCAGCGGCAAGGCGCGGCGGGCTCTGCGTCGCGGTTTGACCATGTCGAACCGCTTCCGCTGCCGCGTGCCGCGCTCCAGGTGCGCGCCGCCAATCACAGAACGCGCTGAGCGTGACGTCAGGTACGGAACCCCGGGCCACACGAACTTTCGCCGAACCGCTGGCGCGGACGCGGCGGCAGCTATGAAATACTTATTGTAGTGTTTGCAGTTAGCCAACACTACGCACACTACTTGGTTGAGGAGGCCGAATGCACGCGTTAAACTCACGCAGGCTAGAGATAGGTCTGAAACAGGATACGTAATGAATGCTATAAAGAAAAGTACGTAGCTGCTGGAATACTTAACTTTAATCCATAATTGTTGTACATCGTTCTTGATGAGACATGCTTCATACAATAACTATCAATTGCTATGGCGCCTTGCTAGGTCGTAGCCATTGACTTAGCTGAAGGCTATTCTAACTATCTGCTCTGCAAATGAGCGAGGCTTCGTCAGTGTGCATCGCTAGCTAAGTCGTCCATACAACTGGGGCGAGTGCTAGTCCGTCTCTCGAGACCTGCCGTGTGGTGGCGCTCGGTCTGCGATCACTGACAGTGGCGACACGCGGGTCCGACATGTACTAATGGACCGCGGCCGATTTAAAGCTACCACCTAGCAAGTGTGGTGTCTGGTGGTGACACCACATTCCTCCCCCGCAAATCGGCGGACGGTCGTGTTATAAGGCTTCCGCCCGCCGTGGGGAGGACCCCATGTTGACGTATGCAACGAGGTGGGGAGCCTAACAACAGGCGAGGCTGTGCCACCCGCACCCTGCCATTCGGTCCGAGGGGAGCTAGGAAACGCCTGAAAACCTAGTCCAGGGTGCACGTCAACATGCGGCGTATGCGCCCGTAGAGAGACAGGAGGGGCCGAAGGGTCGACCTCCATTGCGTCGGGGTACCCGACGCGCGAAGACGACATCTGGTCCGGAGCCGGCAAGAGTTCTAAGTCTGAGGACAGCTGGTCATGGGAAGCGATCGGCGGCGCGCGACCCAGGGAGGCGCCCGGCGGCAGCAGCGAAGCGTCCACTGCGGGCGGCGGCGGCGGTGGCGCGTCGCCATGGGGCAAAATGGAAGGCAGCGTCGGTAACACCTGGGGATGAGGCGAGCCAGTAGATGGGTCCCCAGGGCGCTGACCGGACGGCACCGTCGCTGAAAGCAGACGGGGAGCGGCAGAACCCAGGCGACGACAGAGGCGCAGCTGATTGAGATGCCGACGCACCTCACCAGAGGCCCCCAAAACCAAATACATCGCGCGGCCGAGGCAGCGAAGAATGCGCCCTGCGAGCCAACGCCATGAACCGCGATAGTTGCGATAGAATGCAACGTCGCCTGGAGCAAAAGCAGGTGTCTGCCGCTGCACAAGAACCTGATGCGGCGGATGCAGCAAAGACATCAAGGTTCGATGAGGACGACAGTGCAACAACTCAGCCGGCGAGAGACCATCTCGGGGCTGAGAGCGATACGAAGACAAAAAGAGCAACAACGCGTCCTCCCGAGAATGCGACTCTTTCAACTTCAACATCTGTGACTTGAAAGTCCGGACCAATCGTTCAGCGGCACCGTTTGACTGAGGCGAAAACGGCGCGGATGTCAGATGTTGAATACCATTGGCCTTGCAGAATGACTGAATTTCTGCGGACATGAATTGTGGGCCATTGTCGGAAACAATAGTCTGTGGAAGACCTTCAATGCAAAAGATAGCGGATAACGCTTGGATGGTGGCAGATGACGTCGTGGAAGACATCCGGACAACAAAAGGAAAATTACTGAAGGAATCCACCACAACCAACCATCGAGCATTCCAGAATGGACCAGCAAAATCGATGTGTAATCGTTGCCAAGGGGAAGTGGCTTTCGGCCATGCAAAGAATTTCCGCGGTGGTGCGGATTGTTGTTCGGCACACGCCATGCAAGAAGAGCAAATTTTCGTAATCGCAGCATCGATTCCGAACCAAGTACAGTGCTGACGAGCAAGGTTTTTTTTTTTAAGGGCGCTCAACTACTGAGGTCATTAGCGCCCAGTCACTGTTGTTAGAGCACATGGAATCTAGTAAAACTCGAGGGGATGGGGGGACACCAGAAAGACCTGACAAAGATGCAGATAAAATAAGTAAAAAGGTTAGATGTCTTTGGACAAGCCAGTCAAAGTTATAAAACGCAGAATACGAGCAGCTGCTCGAGCGTCATCAGCTAAAATATCTGGTAAAGTAGATGGCAGGGACAGGACAACACGAAATTGACTAAAACGGGGACATGACAATAAAACATGGCGCACTGTTAATGCCTGACCACAAGGGCACTGCGGGGCTGGGTCACCAGAGAGCAGGTAGCGGTGGCTAAACCGCCAATGCCAAATCCGCAACCTGGTCAGAAGGACCTCCTCTCGCCGAGATGGTCGGGAGGAGGTTGTCCAAGCATTTGGGAGCGGTTTTACTGCCCGGAGCTTGTTTCCTTGGAGGGATGACCAAGCATCCCACCACGACGACACAAGCCTCTTACAAACATCCCCACGAACGTCAGATGACGGGACACAATGGGAGGCTGGCCGAGGCAGGAGGACTGCAGCCTTGGCTGCAGCATCCGCAGCCTCATTCCCAGGCACTCCTACATGTCCGGGAACCCACAGAAAGCTGACAGGAGAACCATTATCAGCGAAAGAATGGAGAGACTGCTGTATCCGTTGAATCAAGGGATGGACCGGATAGGGAGCTCCAAGGCTCTGAAGAGCACTGAGTGAGTCAGAGCAGAGTACATACGATGAATGGTGGTGGCGGCGGGCATACTGAACGGCCTGATGGAGAGCAAAAAGCTCGACCGTAAAGCTCGAACATTGGTCGAGGAGCTGGTATTTAAAGGTGGCGGCCCCGACCCTAAAGGCACAGCCGACACCATCGTCAGTTTTGGAGCCATCGGTGTAAATAAAGGTGTGACCAGCAAGTCGAGCACGAAGTTCGACAAACCGTGAGCAATACACTGCAGCCGGAGTACCCTCCTTCGGGAGTGAGCTGAGGTTGAGATAAATATGAACCGGAGTCTGGAGCCAAGGTGGTGTCGGGCTCTCACTCTCTCTGAAGGTGGTAGGGAGGGCAAAATCCAATTGTCGAAGCAGGCGACGGAAGTGGACTCCGGGGGGCAGCAGGGCAGACACATACAACCCGTACTGACGGTCGAGAGAATCGGTGAAGAAGGACTGGTAAGAGGGGTGGTTGGGCATAGACAACAGCCGGCAGGCATACCGACACAGCAGTACGTCGCGCCGGTAGGTCAATGGTAATTCGGCAGCTTCAGCATAAAGACTCTCGACAGGACTAGTGTAGAAGGCTCCGGTCGCAAGACGTAACCCCCAATGGTGGATGGAATTGAGACGGCGTAAGAGGGATGGCCGAGCGGACGAAGCTCCCATAATCCAGCTTTGATCGGACTATGGACCGATACAAGCGAAGCAGGACAGTGCGATCCGCTCCCCAAGATGAACCACTAAGAACTCTGAGGACATTAAGGGAACGTGTACAACGGGCCGCCAAATAAGAGACGTGCGGAGACCAACAAAATTTCCTGTCCAATGTGGGCCCTAGAAACTCAGTTGTTTCCACGAATGGGAGAACAACGGGACCGAGATGTAAGGATGGCGGAAGGAACGCTTTATATCGCCAAAAGTTGATACAAACCGTCTTCTCTTCAGAGAACCGGAAGCCATTTGCCACGCTCCATGAGTAGAGGCTGTCTAGACAACGCTGAAGGCAGCGCTCCAGGAGGCATGTTCTCTGGGCACTGCAGTAGATCGCGAAGTCATCGACAAAGAGAGAGCCTGAGACATTAGGTGGAATGCAATCCATAATTGGATTGATCGCGATGGCAAAAAGGGCTACACTCAAGACGGAGCCCTGAGGCACTCCGTTCTCCTGGAGGAAGGCGTCGGACAGTACGGAACCCACACGTACCCTAAACTTTCGATCCGTTAAAAAGGAATCAATAAAAAGGGGCAGGCGACCACGTAGGCCCCACCTGTGCATAGTGCGGAGGATACCTCCTCTCCAACAGGTATCATAAGCCTTCTCCAAATCGAAGAACACGGCTACCGTTTGGCGCTTTCGCAAAAAGTTGTTCATGATGAATGTCGACAAGGTCACAGGGTGGTCAACAGCGGAGCGGCGGCGACGAAAGCCGCATTGGACATTAGTAAGTAGCCGTCGAGATTCAAGAATCCAGACTAACCGAGCATTAACCATGCGCTCCATCACCTTACAGACACAGCTTGTAAGAGAAATGGGACGGTAACTAGAAGGAAGGTGTCTATCCTTCCCGGGTTTGGGTATAGGAACAAAGACGGCGTCACGCCAACGCATGGGGACCTGACCTTCGGTCCAGACGCGATTGTAGGTACGAAGAAGGAAGCTTTTGCCCGCCGGAGAAAGGTGTGCCAGCATCTGAACGTGAATGGCATCTGGCCCCGGAGCAGAGGACCGGGACAGTGCAAGCGCACATTCGAGTTCCCGCATAGTAAAGGGGGCATTATAAGTTCCCAGATTCAGCGAGTGGAAGGAAGGTCGCCAAGCCTCTTCTGCCTCTTTCCTGGGAAGGAAGGCAGGGTGGTAACGGGCGGAGCTTGAAACCTCCGCGAAAAACCGGCCGAAGACGTTGGAGACAGCGACAGGATCAACGAGGACCACATTACCTGAGGTCAGGCCAGGTACCGAGGAGTGGGCCTTAATGCCCGACAGCCGGCGCAGGCCACCCCATACGACAGAAGAGGGAGTAAAACTGTTAAAGGAGCTGGTGAAAGAGGCCCAACAAGCTTTTTTGCTGTCTTTGATGACTCTACAGCATTGCGCTCGGAGTCGTTTGTATTCAATACAATTCGCCAATGTAGGATGGCGGCGAAAGGTGCGTAAAGGACGTCGTCGAGCACGGATAGCGTCCCTACAAGCCTCGTTCCACCAGGGGACGGAAACGCGACGTGAAGAAGAGGTAGTACGAGGAATGGAACGTTCGGCTGCCAAGAGGGAGCCTCTTTGACAGGATGCAGGAGTGCCCCAAAGGGGATGATGGGCATTGAAGTCGCCAAACAATAAAAACGGCGGGGGAAGCTGAACCATCAGGTGCATCATGTCAGCCCGACTAACAGCAGATGACGATGGAGTGTAAAAGCAGAAAGAGTAATACGGACAGCTATTGCTTGGAGTGGGGTGGTCAATGGGATGCGATGGTAATAGACATTGTCTCGAACGAGCAACATGACCCCACAATGAGCTGGGATACCGTCCACAGGGGTGAGGTCATACCGCTCCGAGGTATAGTGGGTAAAGGCAATACGGTCAGTCGGGCGCAACTTGGTTTCCTGGAGACCAAGGACAAGCGGACAGTGCAGGCATAGGAGCAGTTGTAATTCCTCCCGATTAGATCGAATACCTCTTATGTTCCAATGTAACAAGGCCATCGCTAGTCAAAAAGTTGGGGGAACGAGACGGGGGAAGAGCTGGTCACCTCGACGGCCGCGGAGGGCCAGGTTGCGAGGGAACAACGCTACATCCGGCGGGAGGCGGATCCGGTTCCATCGAGTCGTCGCCAGCTGCGGCCGCTGTCCCTGGTTGTGTAGGAGGGGCAGCATCATTTGCCGACGAGAGGCCAGCTGAGCGCCTGGCAGCAGAGCGTCCTGGAGAAACTGAGGACGGCCAGGAGCAGCGACTCACGGATGGAGCGTCAGACGAAACGCGCCGTGGTGGAGAGGGGGATAGAGACTTCTTCTTGGAGGCCTTCTTGGAAGGCCGAGGAGGCACAGGGATGGTGGGCTGGACCCGAAGAATGTCCTCACACGCGGGGTCCGTTTTGGAACGCCGGACCTCTGAAGCTGGGGTCCGGAACGTTTCCCCGATGGACGCCTGAGAAGAGGATCGCTTCTCAGGTGGCGGGGGGAGAGGAGGAGGAGGAGGAGGAAGGGTGGCCCCTGGGGCAGAGGGGGCGGGGGCCACGGGGGAGGAGGATTTGGAAGGGTGGGATTTGGGAGGCGGAGGCAGAGCCCCCTGATGGGCGGAGGAGGCGGAGGGGGGACAGGATAGGGTTGAGGATACCGCGGAAGGAGTGGACACAACTGAGGCAAACGAAGTGGTCAACGGCACGGGATGGAGGCGGTCATACTTCTTCCTGGCCTCAGAATAAGAGAGCCGATTCAAAGTTTTGAGTTCTTGTATCTTCTTCTCCTTCTGATATGCAGGGCAGTCTGAGGATCTAGGCGAGTGGATGCCAGGACAATTAACGCACCGAGGTGGTGGGGTGCATGTATGTTCCTCACGAAGAGGACGTCCACAATCGCCACAAAGGGGCTCAGCCTCACACCGTGACGACATGTGCCCAAAGCGCAAACACCGAAAACAGCGCATAGGAGGCGGGATGTAGGGTCGCACGTCGCACCGGTAGCACATCACCTTTACCTTCTCTGGGAGAACGTCCCCCTCGAAGGCGAGGATAAAGGCCCCGGTGTCGATGCGACGGTCTTTGGGGCCGCTCTGGCTCGCCTGACGAAATGCACGCCTCTGCGCTCCAGGTTGGCCCTGAGCTCCACATCAGATTGCAGCAGGAGGTCCCGATGAAAAATAACCCCCTGTGTCCTATTTAGTGCCAGATGAGGGACAATGGACACTGTGATGTCCCCTAGGCGGTCGCACGCCTGGAGCGCCGCCGACTGTGTGGCGGAGGTGGTCTTTATAAGAACGGACCCCGAACGCATCTTACTGAGAGCCTCGATTTCCCCGAAGATGTCCTCAATGTGCTGAACAAAGAACATGGGCTTGGAGGTGGCGAACGTCCCCCCATCGGTTCGAGAACAGACCAAATAGCGGGGGAAGTACTTCGCCCCAAGCCGGCGGGCCTGTCCCTCCTCCTAGGGAGTGGCCAAGGGGGAAAGGGCAGGAGAACCAGAACTAGAAACGGTACCTTTTCTTTTGAAAGACTCGGCCGCAGAGCGACCTGATATGTGTTGACGTTTCATCTGCAAAACGTCCGCCCCGATACCACCCACTCCGACCAGGGGCTCTCCCCATGGGCGCCACCCAGCCTCAGCAAGGGCCACCTGGCAGGATGACCGTTGCCGTGAGTCCTGATGCCCCAAGGAGACGGGCATCTACTCCTTGGCCGACGTGGGGAGGGTGCAGCTCAGGTATCGGCAGTACGACCCCTGTGTTGTCAGGGGGCTACAATCTAGAGGGTACATGACGACCCCACCACAACGGGCTGGCTACCTTGCTGGATTTCTGGTGCCATGGAAAGTCCATCATGATCGTAGGTGCAGATGGGGACGCACTATGGGCGTAACTTGTACAACCCATCAGGCGTTTAGGCCCAATTTGAGGAATAGTGGGTATGGTTACAACGCCGGTACAATGCTGAGTGCCAAGGTCTTGGTGCACTTAGGACCAGTGGTACACCACGTAAGGCGTCCTTCCCCAAAAGGCTCGTACTTCTGTAGAATTTTGAAAAATGGAGGTCAAACCCCAAGGGGGACCATCACATGGAAGGCCGAAACGGTTGAAACTCCTTTTAGTCGCCTCTTACGACAGGCAGGAATACCTCGGGCCTATACTTACCCCGGACCCGCAGGGGTGACAAGCAAGTTGTTTCGTGCGCACTATACCCCAATGTCCTTGGTGGAGAAGCCGTAAGAGGACTGTAAAGAACGTGGGACCACGACTCTGGACTGATCATTATCAGAACGCAACAACAAAACACCACGTCGTACAAAAAGTCTCTCCTTGTGAGCAAAAAATCTGCGAACCAACGGATCCTCGATCCGTGACTTTGACAAGGGCCATTGCGTAGCAACAAAACGCAAATCGGTAGCAAGGACAGGGTCAGCAGCTGTGGCTGTAGCTGCACGACGAAAATCAATCGGAAACGATTCGATCACGTTATCGGTTTCCGCATCAATGAACATGCAAGCAAGTTCGGAAGAATCGAATGCTTTATCCTCAGCAACAGGCAAACGGGACAACGCATCAGCGTTTCCATGCTGAGCAGTGGACCGAGACAAGATATCGTAGCGGTACTGCGAGAGGAAAAGAGACCAGCGAATGAATTTCTGCGCTGTACGTGGAGGTACAGGCTTGTTCGGATGAAAAAGCGACGTCAACGGTTTGTGGTCTGTGATGATGGTAAAGTGACGACCATAAAAGAAATCGTGAAACTTGGTAACACCAAATACGAGAGCCAAAGCTTCTTTCTCGATCTGTGAATAATTTCTTTGCGCAGACGAGAGCAATTTTGACGCAAAGGCAATAGGGCGATCATGCGATCCATCTTTGTGTGCAAGCACAGCACCGATCCCGAAATCTGATGCATCTACCATCAACAAAAGGGGTTTCTGGGGATCGAATGGCGTAAGGCAAGTATTTGAAAGCAACGCCGATTTCAACTGGCGAAAGGCGCGGTCGCATTGAGTCGTCCAGACGAACGGAACACCTTTACGGCGTAAGCGATGAAGCGGAGCTGAAATGGAAGAGGCATGCGGGATAAAGTTATGGTAATAGTTAATTTTTCCCAACACACTCTATAGCTGCTTCAAATTCTGCGGCGAAGGCAAGTCTAGTATGGCTCGGAGGTGCTCTGGACGCGGATGTATGCCGTGTGCATTTATGACATGTCCCAGATATGGGAAGTCACGAGCAAAAAACACACATTTGTCCTTCCGCAAGCGAAGACCATTTTGTCGCAATACCTGAAATAATGTTCGGAGATTTGCTAAATGATCGTCTGCTGTCTTTCCGGAGAGTACAATATCGTCCAGATAGTTCGCAGTAGTAGGGACCGATGCACAAACAGTTTGTAAGTATTGCTGAAACAAAGCAGGGGCGGATGCACACCCGAATGGCAGTCTTTTGAATCGGAACAAACCAAGATGCGTGTTAACCACCAAGACGCGCTGGGATTCGGCGTCCACTGGTATTTGCAAGTACGCATCTGCTAGGTCCAACTTCGAAAAGTATTTACCCGGGCACAGTTTATCAAAAAGATCTTCCGGGCGGGGTAAAGGAAAAGTTGCAATCACTTGTTGTGGATTCACAGTGGCCTTGAAGTCCACACAAAGTCTCAATTTTCCGGAAGGGTTTGGCAAAATCACTAAGGGTGAGGCCCAGAGAGAAGCCTGCACACGTTCAATTACACCTTGTGATTCTAAATCGTGTAATGTTCTTGCGACCTCATCACGCAATGCGTGAGGAACATTGCGCGCTCTGAAAAATTTCGGCTGCGCGTTTACTTTCAGTTCTAAATGTGCTTCATAGTTCTTAGCGCAACCAAGGCCCGGTGCAAAAATGTCTGCAAATTCTTCACATAGACTAGAAACACTGGCGGAAGGCACAGTCTGATTCACTGATAGGACCTGATTGACTATAGACAAGTTAAACAACTGAAATAAATCTAAACCAAACAAGTTCACTGCAGTAGAAGAACGAAGAACGTAAAATGACACAAGTTTTGTTTGTCCTTTGTATGTTGCAAGAAGGGTGCACTGTCCTAACACAGGGATATTCTGACCTGAATAGCTAGTTAATTCAACATTTGCGGCACGCAATGGAGGTTTGCCCAGTTGTATGTACGTGTCGTGATTGATCAATGAAACTGCAGCTCCGGTATCGAGCTGGAATGGTATCACTTTGCCTTCAAAGTCCAAGTCTACAAAAAGTTTATTGTCCTGCTGACGACAAGAGCGACTGTCTCGTGCAATTTGAACTGATACTGGTACAGAAGCACTTGCGACCTGACGGGATTTCCGGCGATGTCGACGCACACTTTTTGTGGGACGAACACAGTCACTGTTAGAGAAAGTGGCACTGGACGGAGTGGAAGTAACTACATGAATGTCCATGGACGAAGGTCCACGAGCCTGAGTGTCCTTGGTTCGATTCCGGCGCGAAGCAAAGGGCCTGGAATGGTTGTGATTGTCTGATCTGAGCTTTTTCTGGCAAACACTTTGAACATGTCCTTTCTTATTACAGTAAAAGCAAATAGCTTGGCGTGACGGGCAATTGTCACGCGAATGTCTAGATGCACACCGCGGGCATTATTTTAGAACTGCATTGGCATGCTTATGCGGCACACGTGTTTGAGAGCTAGGCCGCAACTGCGCGGACGTGCGCGAGGGCTGGTTAGCGTCCCGTGCTGCGCGCCCGGCGGGCCGGTCAATGCGACACACTGCTGGCGAAGTTTCAAATGATTCCCGAGCAAAGTCAAGTGTGTCTTGCCTATCCAATATGTCTATCACTTGCTGAAGGGAGGAATTGACTAGTTTCAAAATCTGTTCCCGTATACGAACATCAGAAACGTTCTGCGCAATTGCATCACGTACCATTGTATCTGAATAAGGGAGGCCACAGTCACACTCAAAAGCACAATCCCTAGTAAGGCCTTGCAATGTTGCAACCCACTCCCTATTAGTCTGACCGGCCGTACGTTTTGTACGAAAGAACGTATACCTTTTTGCAACGACATTGACTGTTTCTTTGAAATAGGCATCTAATGCCGACAAAATTTCTTCGTAGGACAGAGTTGCGACGTCGCGTCGAGGAAACAATTTCACTATCACACGGTACGTCTGCACCCCGACACACAACAAGAAGTGAGGCTGCCGCTCATTACCTCCAATTCTGTAGGCGGCGAGATGAAATCCAAATTGGCGTGACCACTCCGTCCAGGATTCCATGGCCAGGTCAAATGGCCGGAACGGGGGTGCAACAGCATGTTGTTGCTGCGGTAGCGGTGAAGCGGCGGCGGCCGCATCGTTTTGCATTGCACGGTGACCCTGGACGAGCTGTCCAAGGGCATCCAATAACGCCTGCGTCTGCTGATTCTGCAAGCGATAAAATTCGGACAGCACATCGGGAGATTGTGGCGAAGCCATGACACAAGTAATTTAAGCAAAGCAAGAATAAAGAAGACCGTTATCCCATCCTCGTCGCCAATATATGTAGTGTTAGCAGTTAGCCAACACTACGCACACTACTTGGTTGAGGAGGCTGAATGCACGCGTTAAACTCATGCAGGCTAGAGATAGGTCTGAAACAGGATACGTAATGAATGCTATAAAGAAAAGTACGTAGCTGCTGGAATACTTAACTTTAATCCATAATTGTTGTACATCGTTCTTGATGAGACATGCTTCATACGATAACTATCAATTGCTATGGCGCCTTGCTAGGTCGTAGCCATTGACTTAGCTGAAGGCTATTCTAACTATCTGCTCTGCAAATGAGCGAGGCTTCGTCAGTGTGCATCGCTAGCTAAGTCGTCCGTACAACTGGGGCTAGTGCTAGTCCGTCTCTCGAGACCTGCCGTGTGGTGGCGCTCGGTCTGCGATCACTGACAGTGGCGACACGCGGGTCCGACATGTACTAATGGACCGCGGCCGATTTAAAGCTACCACCTAGCAAGTGTGGTGTCTGGCGGTGACACCACACTTATCATCCGATTCCAAGGAAACTATTCGGTAGAAAAATTTGATTCTTTGGCATGTTACAGCCTGATGTCTTCTCTCGATAAAGGACCAAATTTCTTTTCGTTATTCATCCTTGTTACTTGCTGTATCCCGTTTACGTAAACCTTTACACGAAATTTTAATAAGTGTGCAGAGGTAAAAACGCATTGCGTGGACTTTGCGTACAGTTCATTTTAGGTAATACATTATTGCGTATGAAATTTAGTCAACATATCCAAATTGTTTTTAAAGCTGAGAGCAGAACGATAGCTATCACCGTTCTCGAGATATTGAATGATATGTCGGCGGACGGGCTTTGCGGTGACCGCGCGCCGGTCGCTCGCGACGCGACCGATACTTCGTCCTGCTCGTCGTAAACCATGTGGTTGTATCAACTGCAAATTTCGTTAACGGTTCAAGAAATCGAAACGCGTTTTTTTGCAAATGATAACTTGTAAACAGTTATGTATTTCGTCGCATGATAGATATCCAAAATCTGTTTATCTACCGAGATATGAAAGAAACTACAGTTTTTCAGAAGGGATAGATGAATTGTTTGAAACGGCATTTAATAGTATGTGGAATGATAAGTTAAACCGAGACTAATTTGCTGGTACGTCATAAGATGTCATTTGCTAAGTATCTACAGCTATTGATTATTTCCTTTCGTAAGTAACAAACGTTTTTTTTATTTATCCAGTGTACTTTATTGGTTCAAGACGCGTTTCGCCTTTTACTTTAAGGCATCTTCGGTGCAATCTAGAATGATTAAGTTTTGTTTTGATATGTGATACTTGCAGATTATGAAACAGTTCACATCTTTTTTTACGTGAATAACTGATTACTTACAATGAATCGAGTTTTTGGCAGACATCCGCTTTTCCTCTCACCTGGTCACAAGCTGGAGGTTGAACTAAAACTTAGATTATGGAACATAAGCACATTTTCACGTTCGCTCTTTTTTCTTCTGTCACTAGCTGTACACAATTTACCGAAAACACTGATTTGAAGTCGTAACTACAGTGTGTTCACCTCAGGTCCCTTCCTGTTTGGTTTGTTTATGTACATGTTGCCAACCTAAAGAATTATATGCTGAAAACTAATGTTTGTTTATTTCTGTTCTCCTTATATCTGTATGTGTGTGTGGCTACAGTGATAGTTATAGAAAGTTTAAACTGAATGCAGTAGTTGTCAGACAGTGGTTGAAAGATTTGGTGTTCAGCTGATTTCAGTTTTGGTTTAAATGCTTTGTGGAGGAGTGCATGGAAGAGTAAATTCACTGCTTACATTAATAGATAAAATAGTAGAATAGCATTTCAACAGATGATTATTGTCAGAATACTATCACCCAACCCCTTTGCCCCCATTCGTTGATGCCTCATAATATATCCTGTCAACTTACCCTCTTGTAGTCAAAGTTGTGCCGTAATTTCCTCTTCCTCCTCTATTTAATTCCGTTCCTCTTCTTTAGTTACACGATCCTCATATCTAATCTTCAGCATTCTTATTGATCACCACGTTTTGAAAGTGTCCATTGTCTTCTTGACAGAACTGTTCATCGCCCACATTTCACTTACATACAAGGCTGCACTCCACACAAATACCTTTGTAAAATAGTACCCAATCATTAGAATTTATATTCGATGTGAACAAATTTTCTTTTTCAGAACGCTTTTCTTGCTATTCACTGACTTCATTTTATATCCTCTCTACTTCTGCCTTCTCAATTACTGCTTCCCTTTCAAGTCATTGAAGTCTTGGAAATGCAGTTTGGTTTCGGTACAAGTTGTAGGTAATCTTGTGGTCCTGTGTTTTATCGGTGACATCTCCAGAGCTTCAAAGAATGTTTTAATTAAGATTGTCAAAACCTTTCTCTAAACAAGCAAATGCTATAAACACAGTTTCGCAGTTCTTCAGTGTGTCTACTTAGCTAAGTGGCAGGATCAGTATTGCCTTGCGTGTTCAGACATCTCACAGGAATCTAACATTGTACTTATTTTAGTTTGTACAACCCCTCCCCCTCTCCTCTCTACAAATTCCTTCCACTTTCTAGCCTTCTCTTATTTGCTAAGTTCTGGCTTGCCAAATGAGTTCTTGACAGTTGCTTCTCCTTTGACCAAAGTTTTCTTTGTTCTTTCTCATTTTCATTCCTCTACATTTTCCAAGTCAAAATCGCGTTGCAATTTTGGACTTTCTGTCAACTTCATGTTTAGACATTTCCCATGGCCTACTTTATTTGCTGCATTTTTATATTTTTCCCTCTTGTCAAATTTAATATATCACGTTTTATTTAACGATTTCTACTGTACCTTCTTCCCGTTCACATACTCTGCTGCACTGACCACTTCTTCTCTCAGAGATATCCATTCGTATTCTAGCGGATTCCTTCCTCTGTTTACCGAGCGAGGTGGCGCAGTGGTTAGCACACTGGACTCGCATTCGGGAGGACGACGGTTCAATCCCGTCTCCGGCCATCCTGATTTAGGTTTTCCGTGATTTCCCTAAATCGCTTCAGACAAATGCCGGGATGGTTCCTTTGAAAGGGCACGGCCGATTTCCTTCCCCATCCTTCCCTCACCCGAGCATGCGCTCCGTCTCTAATGACCTCGTTGTCGACGGGACGTTAAACACTAATCTCCTCCTCCTCCTCCTTCCTCTGTTTCAGTCAGTCGTTGCATTACGGTAACTTTAAGATTATCGAATAACTGTGGGTCTTGACTTATTCAAGTTCCATTTCCTTAATTTGCCACCGTTTACTGTCTCTTTAGTTGTAAACCGCAGCTCGTAACCAATAAATTATTGCAGGTTTGCGTCTGCACCAGGAAATGTCTTATAATTTAAAATCTGGTTTCGAAAACTTTGTTCCAAATATGTATTATTCTTTCATGATTCTTAAGCAAGGTGCTGGCGATGATTATATTATGCTCTGTGCGAAATTCTATCAGTGGCTTCCACTTTCATCCCTTCCCCCAAGCCTTGGTGTTTTCCTGTACCTGCTACCGTATCAGATTTTAAATTTTTGTCTCGTTTAACTATCTGAATAATCTGTTTTGTCGTACATTGTTTCAATGTGTTAGGAGATAGTGAACAATCATGAACGGTAGTCATGAAATCTGTTCATGGTTAAATGAGAAAACATGAATAATGACATATGTGAAACAGTACGTTGTACAGAAAATGGAAAAATTCGTATGTCTTCACCCAACTTCGTCTTTCCTTCATGTAGGTGTAAGATATAGTTAATCAAACGCACCGGGCGTTTCAGTGGGTCCCTCCCCGTACCTCAGTGGCTGTCCGTCATTGGCTACGGCTAGCTTCTGCCGCTTCCAGATGGGAACGCCAATTCCGCGAGCCTCCGCGTCAAAGCGGAAAACGCTTGCCGCTGCCGCGCTCTAGTGGGAACCGGCCTTTAGTCCGCGTCCGGCATAAACGCGGCCTTATGTCATGGCTCGCGAGCCTCTTTGTAACCACCCCCTGCTATATACAGGGTGGTCCATTGATCGTGACCGGGCCAAATATCTCACGAAATAAGCGTCAAACGAAAAAACTACAAAGATCGAAACTTGTCTAGCTTGAAGGGGGAAACCAGACGGCTCTATGGTTGGCCCGCTAGATGGCGCTGCCATAGGTCAAACGGATATCAACTGCGTTTTTTTAAAAATAGGAACCCCATTTTTTATTACATTTCGTGTAGTACGTAAAGAAATATGAATGTTTCAGTTGGACCACTTTTTTTTCGCTTTGTGATAGATGGCGCTGTAATAGTCACAAACATATGGCTCACAATTTTAGACGAACAGTTGGTAACAGGTAGGTTTTTTAAATTAAAATACAGAACGTAAGTACGTTTGAACATTTTATTTCGGTTGTTCCAATGTGATACATGTACCTTTGTGAACTTATCATTTCTGAGAACGCATGCTGTTACAGCGTGATTACCTGTAAATACCGCATTAATGTACGCGAGCTATGTGCCGGACATCCATCATGTTGGAAGTACATCGCTATTACGTCATGCAGTGAAACATCTTGTAGTAACATCGGTAGAACATTACGTAGGAAATCACCATACATTGCACCATTTAGATTGCCATCGATAAAATGGGGGCCAATTATCCTTCCTCCCATAATGCCACACCATACATTAACCCGCCAAGGTCGCTGATGTTCCACTTTTCGCAGCCATCGTGGATTTTCCGTTGCCCAGTAGTGCATATTATGCCGGTTTACGTTACCACTGTTGGTGAATGACGCTTCGTCGCTAAATAGAACGCGTGCAAAAAATCTGTCATCGTCCCGTAATTTCTCTTGTGCCCAGTGGCAGAACTGTACACGACGTTCAAAGTCGTCGTCATGCAATTCCTGGTGCGTAGAAATATGGTACGGGCGCACTCGATGTTGATGTAGCATTCTCAACAACGACGTTTTTGAGATTCCCGATTCTCGCGCAATTTGTCTGCTACTGATGTGCGGATTAGCCGCGACAGCAGCTAAAACACCTACTTGGGCATCATCGTATGTTGCAGGTAGTGGTTGACGTTTCACATGTGGCTGAACACTTCCTGTTTCCTTAAATAACGTAACTATCCGGCGAACGGTCCGGACACTTGGATGATGTCGTCCAGGATACCGAGCAGCATACATAGCACACGCCCGTTGGGCATTTTGATTACAATAGCCATACATCAACACGATATCGACCTTTTCCGCAATTGGTAAACGGTCCATTTTAACACGGGTAATGTATCCCGAAGCAAATACCGTCCGCACTGGCGTAATGTTACGTGATATCACGTACAGTGTGTAAACTTTTAGATGGGAGACCTCTCCCTAGTCCTGAATCGGTAGAAGTCGGTAAACGTCGGGAGGCTTCGGTAGGCACACAGTTTCGACTGCTGCCAACATTACGTAGCTGACTGTGTTGTACAAGGTAGCCATTGTCGTCTGCTTCGTTATTGTTTTGCGCTGTACTGTTCTGCGTGTTTTTATTGTGCAGTTGTGCTAAACATTATCAAAATGAGTGAAGAGGCAGTTGCTGGCCCATCTCGGGAGTCGCCAACCACCCCTACCGGTAGGCCTACGGTTAGAAGGAAACCAGTATTACGTAGCGATGCTCCCAAATTATATTGCGTGTGATTGAATGCTGCGAAAGGGAAAGAGAGCAGAAAAAATTACTTCACCCCATTTACAAATCTTCAGTGAGAACTGCTACATACACAGGACAAAGCATGCGTGGCGTTGGAAGATTCAAACAGTTTTCCAAGAATCATCCTGGCGTATCACCACAAACGCCTGGCAAGAAAAGGTGAGTTTCCATTTCAGATATTTTGTTCGCGATCACTTTGAAGGAGCCCTCTATTTCGTCCTAATTACCTTATATTTCATTTTTACTTGCTACCGTATTGCTCTGTATGGGAACACCACTGGTTACTGTATTATTTCGAAACTCATTCATATTACAGTACATTTCCAAGTGGTTTGTGAGCGCTTAGTAGACAAACATACATACATTCATTTTTATATAAATAGATTTTAACATATTAACAGAATCTTCCGTCGGTTCTTGGTAGAACAACATTATAATAATAAATGAAAAGCACCAGTTTGCTTTTGTTCTACAATATTATTTTTATTGCTAACCGGTTTTCGGCTTACAAGGCCATTTTCAGACATTTACTGAGTATTATCACCAAAGAAGTTAAATGTTAGCAGACAACATTGGAAGAGAAGTAACACATCTAGAGTGAAGTAGAAACATACAGTGAGTAACATCTTTGCTGTTCAGTTTTTACTATTTCATTGCAAGGATGTTACTCACTGTATGTTTCTACTTCACTCTAGATGTGTTACTTCTCTTCCAATGTTGTCTGCTAACATTTAACTTCTTTGGTGATAATACTCAGTAAATGTCTGAAGATGGCCTTGTAAGCCGAAAATCGGTTAGCAATAAAAATAATATTGTGGAACAAAAGCAAACTGGTGCTTTTCATTTATTAATAGATTTTAATGTACATGACGATTTCAGCACGTCGTCCTATCCAACAATCCGGGAACTTTTAACAGCTCTGTAGCCACACTGGAAGAGTGAGCAGGACAGCCGTCATGTTGGAACCACATGCACCGACGCCTAATTAACGGTACCTCTTCCAGCAAAATGGACAGAACGTTTCGCAGAAACTGTGCATAGTTATTGCCATTTAGTATACCCGGGCTCCCGTACGGCCCCACTGGGAAATTTCCGATGATGCCGCACCACACGTTAACACTCCACGGTTGCTGATGCTGTACCTATCGAAGCCAGTGAGGGTTCTCTATTGACCAGTAATGCATATTATGCAAATTCACATTATCGTGGTTGTGAACGTCGCCTCATCAGTAAAAAGCACCCGTTGAAGAAACGTTGGATCATCTTGTAGGCGCTGCAGAGCAAACCGGCAAAATTCCTGGCGCCGTTCGAAATCCACACCGGAGAGTGCTTGATGTAATGAGAGGTGAAACGGGTGAAATCTATGCCGGTGCAATATGCGTAGAACACTTCTCTGACTTATACCACATTTCCGAGGCGATACGTCGCTACGAAACGGTAAGGTCGTTATGCGCCAACGCTAGAACGCCCTCTTCATGTACCTCGCCGGGTGCAGCTTTCTGCCATGTGCTCTGTATGGCGTTCCATGATCCCGATTCAAGTAGTTTCTTGCAAATACGTGCAAGAAGCTGGCACGTAGGACGCTCACGATCAGGATACAGCTCCATATCGCTTTATTGCTCTAACAGCATTTCTTCTGCTTTCACCATACACTAGAAGCATATCTAACTTATCTTCGTTGGTGTACATGTCTGCTCCAAGAAACTACCCCAGCAGCACATTTATATCCTTCTCTCCAGCTACCTCGTGCGTCACCTTGCGGCGTTATCGAGAAGCAGGAAAACAACGCCTTCCCTGTTCCTCAGTGGTCAGCAGGAAAGGTCGCATTGGACAACGCCGCTTCGAAGGACGAATACGATGCGGGAGCATATCTGTGTCTCAAAAACTATTCGCCTAAATATTATGATATACACATATTTGAAACCGTCTTTTTGAGCCCATCATGGTACGCTAAAATTTAACATAGGGTTTCATTAAAGAAAAAGCCGAAGATGGGCTCATATCTCTGTCATAAAAATAGCATAAACATGAAATGTGATGTATTCAAGTAGCCCCTGTCCCTTCAATTCACTGTCCAAACGGCATATTTCTACCTATTACGGTTGAGGAGATACAAGGGGTGTTATGACTTAGCTGCCTCACTCTGTATAAACAGACTGAAATAAAAGTGCTCAAAGACATGGTATTTTGCACAGAGTTTGAGAAATAGTTATTTTTTGATGAACTGAGTGCTCTTGGTATGGGTGCAGAAAAAGTTGTAGTAATCAGATTTGAAGACAATTTTATGCTCCTTTAAAAAGGAAGTAGATGCCAAAGAGCTACGAGCACAAGAAATTGAGATTTTTGAAAAAAAATGAAAAAGTCAAATACTTTCCGAGGTTTTTTTCCTACAGAAAGTTCAGCCAACATAAATTTTGTTAGTGAAACTTGGTTTTCCAGTCTTTCCAACCATATGAACGACTTTAAAAAATAAGATCATAAAAATGTTCAGATGTGTGTGAAATCTTGTGGGACTTAACTGCTAAGGTCATCAGTCCCTAAGCTTACACACTACTTAACCTAAATTATCCTAAGGACAAACACACACACACACCCATGCCCGAGGGAGGTCTCGAACCTCCGCCGGGACCAGCCGCACAGACCATGACTGCAGCGCCTAGACCGCTCGGCTAATCACGCGCGACAAAATAAGATCGTCTACCCGCTTTTTGCAAGGTGTAGATCTGTCCTTTTCGTACAGTGTGACTGGACTGCAGCCACTTTCATGGGCAAGTCACCAAAGCTGTTAACGCCACATATTACCTGAATCGTTTAACGTACTGAGATACAGTTTTCACCCAAACAAATCTTAAGAAAGTCCTCACCAAACGACGTGTTGTTTCTATTATAGCTATAAATTAATTAGAGATATTGACGTCAGCTTCGTTTGTCAAACGGAACTACGATAATTTCTCCCGCTAGTATCATGAACCTGAACGCGCGTAGGCAAATATGCGAGGGTTACCGTCGCAAGGGTGGCGTCGGTTAAACAAGCGAGCCAGCACATTCTGTTGCGCATCACTGAACGTCGGGACTATGGAAGCTGCAGCCAACTATCTAATGCACTCGCAAAAAGGCGAATCGGCTTCTTTTCAGTGCAAGAAACAGGGTGGAGAGGGCAAAAGCTAAATGACGTTATTTGTGGTTACAAAATGATACACAACGGAACCTATCACAGAACAGCAAAGGGAATCGGCATTGTCATACCAGCGAAATTAGATGATTCTGCCTCTGGAGTGCAGCGTAACGACAATCGCCTTATGAAAATTCTCTACATTGCAGACAGATGAAAAGTCCACTTCTTCAGTGCCTGTGCCTTATAAACCAGCCCGAATGTAGAAACCAAAGACTCCTTCTGCTCAGTGCTTGACGAGAAGACTGCTAAAGTCCCAGAAAAAGACGACCTCATCGTCGTTGGTGACCTGTATGGACATGTCGGACAAAGAATAGATCATGACGCTTATGGTGAACATGGACATGGAGAGAAAAACGATGACTGCCAGCGAATCCTCGATTATCCAGAAACTCATGTACTGGCTATCGCGAACACTTGCTACAAAAATCGTGAAACTCACCTAATCACGTACTATAGTGGATCAAACGCGACTTAGATTGAAGTTCCGACCACTTACCAAGACATAATCAAAGATGGGTTAGACACGAAAGTTGTTACATATGAAACCTCTGCAATGAAACATGAACCAGTCATCTGTATGTCTAGAATAAACTCAGCAAGCTGTGGGCACACTTCCAGTAATGGATCATCAAGAATCAAACGGTGGCGCCTCGGGAGGGAGAGAGGGAGGGGGGGGCGAGGAGGAGGAGGCGGCGGCGGCTGACATTATGACAGAAAATGCAGCACTATCAAGATTTTAACTTCAGTTAACTTAAGAATCACCAATTACCACTGTTGAAATGGTTCAAATGGCTCTGAGCACTATGGGACTCAACTGCTGTGGTCATCAGTCCCCTAGAACTTAGAACTACTTAAACCTAACTAACCTAAGGACATCACACACAGCCATGCCCGAGGCAGGATTCGAACCTGCGACCGTAGCAGTCGCACGGTTCCGGACTGCGCGCCTAGAACCGCGAGACCACCGCGGCCGGCACCACTGTTGAAGATAGCTATAGTAAATCCGAGATATCTGTTCATGAAGCTGCACGCCCTGTTCTCGGAACAACGAAACCAGGACTCGATCAACAAAGACACGTGGCTTTGGAATGACGATGTTAAGGATGCCGTACGCAAGAAGAAAAAATTGTACAAAATGTGTCTTGCAGACAAAACACTATCGCGTTGGAACGCCTACAAACAAGCCCATAGAGCAGGGCTTCCCAACATTTTCAGCTGGTGGACCCCCTTCTGCAGTCGAAAATCCATGGCGGACCCCTAGTCAGTCACAGTAACTTTAAATTTCAGAGCGAAACCCGTGGGAACTGAAAGCTTCTTAGTGCAAGTTCCACATTCCCAATGACCCCCCCTCCCTCCCGAAGTATCAATAGTCTTTGGTTTAGAGATGAATGAAAACAACTTGAAGCTCAAAAATCGACTTATGAAACAGGTAGTGCACTGACGAAGCAAGTTTAACATTTAATGATGCCTGTGGCCGCATACGTGCCAGCGAGCGCTGTGATTGGTCGACAAAGCTTGCTCCGCGAATGGAGGTTTCAGCGCATCTACCGCCGTGAGCCGGCGCACAAACGAGCCTCGTATTGTTGCGAAACAGTCGATCAGAGAAGCCGCATTCTCCGGCACCAAACTGTGTATGCGTTCTCACTTAGGAACCGCAAAGGCTGCTTGGGAGTACGACCTGAAGTAAAAGTCTGTCTGGCTGCTAGTTGAAAAATACCGCGAATACACCAAGCCACTGCTCCTTACTTTTAGAGACCTCGAAAAGACGTTCGATCGGGTACCATATCACATAATTTGGTTAGCGCTTCGAGACCATGGCGTTCCACTGTACGTAGAACCGAGGAGGTATGTCCAAGCGGCTGCAGTAGCGTCAAATGACTTTCGCATCACATTGAGTCACCAAGGTTCGATCATACCACCGTTGCTGTTTATTCTTGTGACGGACAGTGTCACGTCAGACATGCACATGCCACTACCGTGGATACTTGTCCATTCTGATTATGTCATTTTGGCTGCGGAAAACAAGTTTGACCTCCAGTCCCAAACGCAAAACGGGAACGATCGACTCCGCGCGATATGGCCGGCGGCTGAACAAAAAGAAAACTGAGTACGTGACACAATATTCGCGAGAAGTTGGGACAGTCTACGTTTACGGAGAAGATCTACCGAGAGCAGAATAATTTAAGTATCACGGTTCGACAATCGCTAGCGATGGCCAACTTACAGACGAGGTCAACCGAAAGAGCGCAGGCAGCCTGGATGAAGTAGCGTACGACAATAGGAGTCACCTGCGTTCGTCGGATTAAGGATCATCTGAAGTCAAAAATGTACCGGATTGTCATCAGTCTTGTTGCTCTCTGCGACACTGAGTGTTGGTCAGCTACTAAAGAGGTAGAACAGCGATTGGGGGGGGGGGGGCGTGATGTAGACTAAGATGCATAGATCGACAGGTGGCATCAGTCTACTGGATCACTTATCGAATGTCACTATCAGGAAACGTTTCGGTGGTCGTACCTATCAAGATGAAAATGGGAGAAAGCCGTCGGCGATGGTTTGGACTGTGCTGTTGCGCGCAGAGGACTATACCATTTCCAAAGGCAGCATACGCAGTGGAAGTCCTGGGAAAGAGACCCAAGGGACGACTTAGACAGCGATGGGCCGACGCTCTGCACAACAAGAAGGTTGTGAATCTTCATCCAGACATGGCCCACGATCGGACAAAATAAAGAGATCGAATCCACTCAGAGGATCCTACCACTAGGCGGGACGAACGTTAAAGAAAAAGAAGGAAAAAAAGATGTATCGTAAATTTGAAATAAACAATTTCAACGTAGTTTCACTCTCTGAATCTTGTTAATAGTTTCGGAGAAATTATAGTTAAAGACCTTGGTTTTACATGTTCATGAAAATAAATCTGATACTCCGCATGGAACAGGTATTTGTTTGTTCAAAACTGAGAAAGCGTAGCCAATAATAATGGTAATTTCCCCGAAACAGTGTACCGGATTTCGGAGAGTGAAACTATGTCGAATTTGTTAGTTTCAGATATACAATACTAGCAGCAAAAATTCTGAGGCAATACCAGTTTCACTGTAATAAATCTTACTAGAACAAGAGATTGCACATCGTTTAGTGGGAACTTCCTTAATGTATACCTGGGTAAAACAAAGTTGTGATGTCTCGAACAATTCTGAAGTGTTTGAGGTTAACTACATGGGAGACTAACCTTGTTGGTCGCATTAACTAAATGAATGTTAGCAGATATTAAAATGTTAGTACGACGCTCTCCTGCTGTTCCACACAGTGGGTATAATTTACAAAGTGCTCTTTGTGAAGAACATCCTTTATGCGCATTTTGGAACTTAACAAATGAGGGCAATAGCAATGCAGATTCCTAAATTCTGAGATTATATTCCCATCTGTCGCGTAAGACTGGATTCCCCTTTATAACCTTTCTTTCATCCTTCAGTACTAAAAAGTACGCGACGTGAACATTATGTACATTGCGAATTGACCTCTATTCGTCTTACTCACACATTTTCAAAAACTGGGCTGTCTCCTCTAATAATTCCCTACTCCGTATCCTCGTCCAGACGAGCTGCTGCTCCAACGAAAGAGTCAACTCCAACCTTCCCAGTACTCATTCTTCCATCGATGCTTCAAACGTAAATGGAACGAGACTAAATCGTACTGTCTACTCCGGTGGTGAGTACCGTCTACCATGGACTTACGTCGTTTGCAGAGTTTAGTTATAGAAACTATTACATATCTAGTGATAGCCAGCAATGAAGTAACCGTATGGGCTGTCAAAGGCTGAGAAGTGGGTATATCTAGTGCCCTCCCGCGAGCGATAGACATGGAGTCACTGTTACGGCACGCCCGTGATTGCTAACGGAAGTAGCGCAGCTTTTGTAAGTACCATCTAAGAGCAGTTAACCGTATTAAAAAGCTCTGTTCAAAAAATGAAAAAATACAAGAAATTGCCACGACAAATAAACTTGAGCACGTGTACACCGTGGGCAGCGTTTTAAAAGAAGAGGTTTTCTTTACTTCGATTAACTCCTTTACCACTGCGACCAAAATCCAGGCATATTCGGAACTCAGTTAAACGAAAAATACCAGCAAATAATATCAACGATCTCTCACTGATAAATTAGGAGGAACTGACACGAAATTGCGTAAAATAGATAATTATAACGATCGGGGGAAAGTGAGTAGACACGTTAGAAATACTGAAAAGGAGCTTTGGGATTACGATGCTAAAGTGGAACAGGAGATTGAAACAGACTTCATACAGGATGGGATTCAACGTAACAACGAAGAAAGTGACAGGCACGTGGACTTTGCGACCCATCCAGAGACTAGAAAAAGATAGTATACCGACAGGGCAGCGGAGTTCATTGACGCAGCTAACGAAACTGCAGTTACAAAAGAAATGAAATTATTAAAAAGTTGAGTTTTGTAGAGTATTCATTAAGAACCATTACTGGTAAGAAATACTTCGGTTTTTTACGATTTGAAACTGTACGACATGTGTTCGGCTAGATTTCCTCATTTTGAAGCTGTAATCCGTTCCTCCCACTAGGGTCGTGATTCTTGCATCAGCAAACACTGACGCCCTCACTGTTCAGCAGTATTCTTGCTTTTATTTATCAGTTATTTACATGTCCCGAGTAGAGCAGGGATGCGGTGTAAGCATCGGCGACGTCGTCGATTTCCAACCTTTGAATAAAACCATTAAAATACGTAAACACAATGTTGGGAATAAAATCAGTGATCTTATAGTTTAGGAATTGGGATCGGTGCAGTCGTGAAACGAGTAAGGATTAAGGATAGCGCTGTCGGCTGGTGTTAACATTTCCTTGGTGAAGGATTTGGATGCAAGGGGGTCTGGAGAGACTATCCTTTTCTGGTGATAGAAGATGTGGAATGTAGAAAAGGGAAAGATCAAGGGTGAGCTTTATAGCCTTCATCTGGGGTAGAAGAGGGTAACTTTATATCGGACAAGTAGTAAAATACCTGTCGTACTGACCTACAAAGTTACAGCGCCCTTAACCTTTCAAGTAATACAGCTTCCATTTGGTTCTCGTAGAAAAGTAGTCTGCAGGGTATGTAATGTCGAGTAAGGAAAAACAGTAGGGGAGAACGAAAAATATTTTTTGTTGTTACTGTTTCGGGATAAAACTACTGTTTTTGAAGTGGAAATGTGATTACGCGTAAACAGTGTTTAGTTAATGAATGTGGCTGTTGTAAATGTGTGCCTGTGGAGGAGACATGCTGCTTTCATACTTACGGCAGACAGCCGCGTCATTTGGTCGGAGGCACAGCGGGATGCGTAATAAGAGGCTAATTGATTTGGAGGAGGTGGAGCGCGAAATGAACCGGCCACAAAGCAACAGGTGCCCGGCGCGTCTCGTGACCTACAACACGTAATAGCGGGCCTTGTCCCTGCTCATCACTACATGCGCCCGGCGGTATTCAGCCCCGCTCCCTTGTTCTCTGCCCCTTTGTTGGGCAACGCAGTGACGCGCAACCGGTACATCTCCGATGCTCACAGAGTAGATTACTTTTTAACAGCTTACTTCTTGCTTGTATGCTGCTTAATTGAACTCCGAGGCCATTACGCCCATCGAACGGTGAAAAACAAGAACACAGCTGTTAAACAGATTATGCCGTATTATTGCTTAAGATGCTGGCAACAGACTAGGTAGTTACATAAATACCTGTAAATCCTCGATTATTTAACAAATCGAACTCCCATGTATAAAACAGCTTCAGATATCTGATTATTTAACAAATGACTTAATGTGTTAAGTATTTGGTTTTAAGCGTAAGCGAGAAAAATTTAGGAAAGATTTTGAGTTATGCTTAAAGACTGTTAGAAGTCACGAAGTGCGCTAGTTCTCAAATAGTAGATGCGCGTTCAGTTATGCTGCTTACCCCAAACCTCCATATGTCAGACACTCAGATCGGTACCAAACGTTGTATGTCGATAGAGTATCAACCAAAACTCCCTATTTACTTCGTACTATGTACTGTCGTCCAGCAGAATGAGCATAAACGTTAATTAAAATAACACCAGATTTGCAGAGCACAGAAAAAGCATAACTGTAACTATTACGTAACGAATGACAGATCATCGTACGTGGGATCCTTGGTTTGAACCCCAATGGTGACAATTTTTTACTGTATTATTCGTGAATGTGTTACATGAGTAGTAGTAAACAAAATAATAAGATCCATAATAAGTACATAACTTTAAACTAGCGAAGCGAAAGCAGACTGCCTAAAAATCATTGCTCCAAACTCCTAAAGTTTTTCGTGTGCTCCGGAGTTCGGGTGTTACTTTTAATTACCGTTTACGCATGTTCTACGGGGCGACAGCACATAGCATGAAATAAATCACTATTTTGGTGTATAGTCTATTGACATACATCATTTGGTACTGATCTGAGTGAGTGTCGGACATCTGGAGATTCGGGTGGTAGAGATAAGTGCAGTTTCTACCTGTAGTAGTTGCCTTTTTGTGTTAAACTGTTGACATAAGAGTATATCTCTTCATGGGGTTGATTATGACGACATTTTAAATCTCTTTATTTCCGTCAATAACTACGCGAAATATTGAAAATTGAGGTTTTTCCCCCTCTAAGCTACAATTGGTACTGGGTTCTGGAAGAGCAGTTCAGTAATATAGAATATTGCTGACAACGCGAACAAGAGAAACTGATAAAATTCAAACAAAATAATTACAAATAATAAAATTACTGTAACACTCGGTATACATTGCATCATCGTAAAAAGTTGCAAAAATCTTTTAAGAGATGAATCTGCTCTGTACCACAATATTTTTACTGTCGTATTGAGACTGGTTACTTTAACATGTAGTATGTTGTTTTGGTCAACGTTTTTTTCGCACGCTGAGATCGTTGTCAGTCCCGATTATCTTATTGCGAGTGTTTGCCCCACTTCTTGACTGCTAAACTGAAGTTATTTGCCATATAGTTCATAGGTTCCAAATGGGTTCGAAATTTCCAACGATAGTGTCTTCGTCAATCAGTTTTTCCAGACTTCAGCGTTCAAACCTGCGACCAAAACAAATACGCACGCACATACACGCATGTATAACACTTTGGACTTAAACAATGCAATTGATGGTACTTGCCATTGAAAAAAATGTTTTGAAAGTTGTACAAAAATTTATTCATATTTTAACCATCATAATCTTTTTTATTCTCAATTAAGTGTATAATGTCTGAATTTTCTTCCTTTCAGTCTCAACTAAAGCTTTGCAAGGCGCCAAATCCATAGGAAGCTTCCTTTTCTCTGCTGTGAATAAGGCTGGAAAAACAGTGAGCGAAGCAAGTGCAAAAATCAAGAAGACAGTGGAAGAAAATGTAAGTACAACCATTTTTAATAGTTAATTTCCTCCCTTTGCCCCACCTTCATGTTATCCTCTCTTTTTGTTAATGGTACACGTTAGTTGCAGGTTGACAGTCAGTTGCGGTGTAGGATCTAAAGCTTTTTTAAAAATACAGAGAAAGGGGTCTGGGGGATTAGGAGATAGCTGTGCCACAGGGCTTCTTTAGCCGTCTGAATTGTCCTAACATAGCTGCAACATTTCTGCTGCTGTTGAAAATGAATTACCAAACGATACTCCACTTCATGAACAAGGTACTCCATCTTGCTTTCGATCAAGCATTGTGCAACTACTGTCTGTGGCACGGGAGTTTGGGCCGGCCGTTGTGGCCGTGCGGTTCTAGGCGCTTCAGTCTGGAACCGCGTGACCGCTACGGTCGCAGGTTAGAATCCTGCTTCGGGCATGGATGTGTGTGATGTCCTTAAGTTAGTTAGTTTTAATTAGTTCTAAGTTCTAGGCGACTGATGACCTTAGAAGATAAGTTGCATAGTGCTCAGAGCCATTTGAACCATTTGAACGGGAATTTGTAGGCGTCAGGACTTGAGGACACATCCCTGTAATAAACAAATAACTAATTACATAACATCATTTTTTCGACGTGATAATCAAGACCTTGACTATTAATCGGAGAGAGCACTGTGTCAAGTGAAACAGGGTGGCGGGAATAAAATATTCTACATCTACTTTCTCACTGAGCTAGTCACCTTTAACGGTGTGAATTGGACGGTACTGAAGGAACAACTGATCTGCTCCATACCATTGTGTATGTTAAAATGCACCAAGGGAAATATATAATCTCTACTCTTATTCATCCAGCTGTTGAAATGTGTTGAACGTTCTGTAGTAACACTTGAGGCGGTCATAGTGTTTTAAGCGAACCCTGTGGTCATACTGAAATGAAGTGGCGTAAGGTATGTGTAATCATTTATGGTAACTGTTTTCATTCAGTGCTACAGAACTTTTTATTGGTAAAACACTTACACTAAGCTTGTTTGCCCTCTTTTGCGGTATTCTGCATGGTATGGGATTTTTGTCAAGTGGGATTGACAAAGGACATTGAAAAAGTTGAAAGGAGAGAGAAGTAGGGGAGGATGTGTCAAGGAGATGATCAGCTAGTTGGGATAGCAATCATTAAAACAAAGGCATTTTTAGATACGACGAAATCTATTCACGAAATTTCTATCACCGACTTTGTCCTCAGAATGCCAAAATACTCGTATTTTGTTGGCTCATACCTGAATAGGGACAATAACAACGTAATGGAAATCAAAGCTCGCATGGAAGGATTTATATAATGCACAGATAGTATTCGGAACAGAAAGCTGGTTGGAGCCAGACGTCAGTGACAACGAAAGCCTGAGTTCAGACTGGAATGTTTATCGTAAGGATAGGTTAGTCGCCAACGGTGGCGGCGTGTTTATTGCAGTAAAAAAATCGATAAAATCTAGAGAGGTTATCACGAGTTCAGAATGTGAATTAATCTGGGTGAATTTAGTATAAAAGAATGGTCAAAAATGGTGATCGGATGATTTTATAGACTACATGGGTCTTCAGACAGATTTTGCAAAATATCATTAGTAATTTTCGTGATCATGCCGTTGTAATAGGGGGTGACTTCAAGTTGCCAAGTATAGATTCGGAGGTTTATGCCATCAAAACTGGTGCAAGGGGACATGGAATCATGTGGCATTGTTCAGGATGTCTAGTCCGAAAATTACCTTGCGCAGATAGTTAGAGAACCAACTCGTGAGTGTAACGTCTTTGACCTCCTGGCAACAAACAGACCTGAACTTGTCGAATCAGTTAACGTAGAGGTAGGTATCAGTGATCATAAGGCTGTGACAGCATCTATGACAACGGGTCCTACAAGGAATGTTAAGAAAGGTAGGAAGATATATTTGCTCAGCAAGGGTGACAGCATACAAATTTCAGAATATCTCAGCAGTCAGCATCAACTATTCGGTGATGAGGGCGAAGACGTGGGTACAAATGGAATAAATTCAAAGGCGTTGTTCAATATGCCCTAGACAAATATGTTCCGAGGAAGGTTTTAAGGGATGGGAAAGATCACCCTGGTCTAAAAGCCGTGTAAGAAAAACGCTACGTAAACAACGAGCACTTCATCTCAGATTCAAGAGAAGTAAAAAAAGCTAGCTGCCAAACAACAGCAGAACGAAGCGAAAATGGGCGTAAGGAAAGCAATGAGAGAAACGTTCAATGAATTCGAAAGTAAGACGTTGTCAACCGACCTGAGAAAAACCCTAAGAGATTTTGGTCGTATGTAAAATCAGTAAATGGGTCAAAATCATCTCTTCATTCTCTTAGCGACCACACCGGCACCGAAACGGAAGATAACAGAGAGAAGGCAGAAATAATCAGTTAGGTCTTCCGAAGTTTTTTCACCGCGGAAGATCGTAACTGTCCTTCCTTTCAGTCGTCGTGCGAACGTCGAAATGGCAGATATTGAGATAACTGGTCAGGGAATTGAAAAGCAGCTACAATCGTTTATTAGTGGAAAGGCTTCAGGACCACGTGAGATACCTGTAAGATTCTATAAAGATTATGCGAAAGAACTTGCTCCCTTTCTAGCAGTAATTTATCGTGGATCGCTTGAGCAACGAAAGGTGCCTAACGACTGGAAAACAGCGCAGGCAGTTCCCGTTTTTAAGAAAGGCTGTAAGACAGATCCACACAGTTATAGACCTATATCGTTGACGTCAATCTGTTGTAGAATTATGGAACATGTTTTATGCTCAAGAATTACGACGTTTTTGGAAAATGAACAGCTCCTCTATAAAAATCGACATGGATTCCGCAAACAGAGATCCTGCGAAACTCAGCTCGCTGTGTTCCTCCATGAGATCGACAGCGCAGTGGACAACGGCGCTCAGCCTGATGCCGTGTCCCTTGACTTCAGTAAGGCATTTGACGCCGTCCCACATTGCCGTTTAATGAAAAAAATACGAGCTTACGGAGTATCGGAGGAGCAGACCTGCGATTGGATTCAAGACTTTCTTGCAGATAGAACTCAACACGACGCTCTTAACTGAACTAAATCGACAGAGGTAAAGGTAAATCCGGAGTACCACAGGGAAGTGTGGTAGGACCGTTGCTCTTCACAATATATATAAATGATGTAGTAGAAAGCGTCGGATGCTCTTTAAGGCTATTCGCAGATGATGCGGTTGTTTATGCGAAAGTAGCAACGCCAGAAGACAGTAAGAATTTTCTGAACGACCTGCAGAGAATTAATGAATGGTGGAGGCTCTGGCAGTTGACCGAGAACGTAAATAAATGTAACATATTGTGCATACGTAGGAAAATAATCCACTACTGTACAGCTCCACTATTGATGAAAAACAGCTGGAGATAGCGTCTGCCGTGAAATATCGAAGCGTAACTATACAGAGCGACCTTAAGTGGAATGACCATATAAAACAGATAGACACCATACTCAGATTCATCGGAAGAATCTTAAGGAAATGTAACTCTTCCACGAAAGAAGTGGCTTATAAGGTTCTTGTCCGCCCGATTCTTGAGTGTTGTTCATCTATCTGGGATCCCTATCAAGTAGGACTGATGGAGGAGATAGAGAAGATCCAACGAAGAGCGGCGCGTTTCGTCACGGGATATTTCAGCTGGCGAGAGAGCGTTACGGAGATGCTAAACAACCTCCACTGGCAGACGTTACAAGAGAGGAGTTGTGCATCACGGAGAGACTACTGAAATTTCGGGACAGCACTTTTCAGGGGGAGTCAGGCAGCATATTACTTCTCCCCACATACACCTCGCGTATTGACCACGAGGAGAAAATTCGAGAAATTAGAGCCAGTACAGAGGCTTACCGACAATCATTCTTCCCACGCACTATTCGCCAGTGGAACAGGGTTGGAGGGATCAGATAGTGGTACCGAAAGTACCCTCCGCCACACACCATTATGATGTAGTTCAAAAGAATAAGGGGAACACGTATATCAACGAGCGGTACGATAAATCTGTTTTGATCCAGGCGGTATCTGTGGACTTATTGCATGGTTTCAGATATTCGCTTTCGGTGTAGGGTACAATAAAAATTAGTCGCCATCTAGTGGCTGTTTGTACGTTGCAGTGTCAGATGACGTATCAGAAGGAAGTGAGTTTCGGTGTCCGTGTTTTCTAGCGAGGTACACAAAAAAAATTGGTTCAAATGGCTCTGAGCACTGTGGGACTTAACATCTGAGGTCATCACTCCCCTAGAACTTAGAACTACCTTAACCTAACTAACCTAAGTACATCACACACATCCATGCCCGAGGCAAGATTCGAACCTGCGACCGTAGCAGTCACGCGGTTCCAGACTGAAGCGCCTAGAACCGCTCGGCCACCACGGCCGGCTTGAGGTACAGAGATGGCAGTTGTTATTGTTGGACGTTGTATTCAACCAAGCACATGCAATGCAACGAGACATCTTAATGCAGTACAAGTTGCCAGTGTGGTCTGTTCGATCCAAAAAGGATGGAATTTCGGTCGTATTGCTGCAGATGCGTATGCAGTATGTCATCCATAGCTTATGGACACGATACAGGGAGACTTTATTTTGTAAGGAAGTGATTTGCGCTCGCATCTAGTGCTGCAGCTGTTCGCTGTGAGAGAGATTTCGATAAACATTGCTACCGGTCATGTCCATTGCCAAAGAGGACATGGGAAGAAGAATAGTTGGGAGGAAGGGAGAATAGCTATGATTAGGTAAACTCAGATATCTCTCTCCTTTTACGCACCCAGACTGCCTTGTAGGCACATTGCCTCTTGACCCATTCTCCACCGTCCGGAAGGCACATCAATGTGAGACGTTTGTGATGCCACCAAAATAGCGCGCCACGTCTTGAGATAATTTACACATAAATAGGATACATGTACCGCGATATACGAGGGCAGTTCAATAAGTAATGCAACACGTTTTTTTTCTCGGCCAATTTTGGTTGAAAAACCGGAAATTTCTTGTGGAATATTTTCAAACATTCCCGCTTCGTCTCGTATAGTTTCATTGACTTCCGACAGGTGGCAGCGCTGTACGGAGCTGTTAAAATGGCGTCTGTAACGGATGTGCGTTGCAAACAACGGGCAGTGATCGAATTTCTTTTGGCGGAAAACCAGGGCATCTCAGATATTCATAGGCGCTTGCAGAATGTCTACGGTGATCTGGCAGTGGACAAAAGCACGGTGAGTCGTTGGGCAAAGCGTGTGTCATCATCGCCGCAAGGTCAAGCAAGACTGATCTCCCGCGTGCGGGCCGGCCGTGCACAGCTGTGACTCCTGCAATGGCGGAGCGTGCGAACACACTCGTTCGAGATGATCGACGGATCACCATCAAACAACTCAGTGCTCAACTTGACATCTCTGTTGGTAGTGCTGTCACAACTGTTCACCAGTTGGGATATTCAAAGGTTTGTTCCCGCTGGGTCCCTCGTTGTCTAACCGAACACCATAAAGAGCAAAGGAGAACCATCTGTGCGGAATTGCTTGCTCGTCATGTGGCTGAGGGTGACAATTTCTTGTCAAAGATTGTTACAGGCGATGAAACATGGGTTCATCACTTCGAACCTGAAACAAAACGGCAATCAATGGAGTGGCGCCACGCCCTCTCCCCTACCAAGAAAAAGTTTAAAGCCATACCCTCAGCCGGTAAAGTCATGGTTACAGTCTTCTGGGACGCTGAAGGGGTTATTCTGTTCGATGTCCTTCCCCATGGTCAAACGATCAACTCTGAAGTGTATTGTGCTACTCTTCAGAAATTGAAGAAACGACTTCAGCGTGTTCGTAGGCACAAAAATCTGAACGAACTTCTCCTTCTTCATGACAACGCAAGACCTCACACAAGTCTTCGCACCCGAGAGGAGTTCACAAAACTTCAGTGGACTGTTCTTCCTCATGCACCCTACAGCCCCGATCTCGCACCGTCGGATTTCCATATGTTTGGCCCAATGAAGGACGCAATCCGTGGGAGGCACTACGCGGATGATGAAGAAGTTATTGATGCAGTACGACGTTGGCTCCGACATCGACCAGTGGAATGGTACCGTGCAGGCATACAGGCCCTCATTTCAAGGTGGCGTAAGGCCGTAGCACTGAATGGAGATTACGTTGAAAAATAGTGTTGTGTAGCTAAAAGATTGGGGAATAACCTGGTGTATTTCAATGCTGAATAAAACAACCCCTGTTTCAGAAAAAAAATGTGTTGCATTACTTATTGAACTGCCCTCGTATTTCTCATTGCGACTTTACACTTTCTCAAAGGCCCCAGAGAATTCATCCTTCAGAATGGTCTCTAGTTTGTCGGTCAAAGCCTTCGGTATCTGTTTTGTCGAATCTTTAACTCGTCAGTTAAATTTCAGTTTAGGTGGGAGACAGTAATCCGGAGGTGAAAAACCTGGTGTATAAAGTGGATGGTGCAGCTAGAAACTGACGAATGATTCCTGCCGAATAAGGCGGGCCCTTGTCGTGCGGCAGGAAAGATTCGCGAGAGCTGAAGAGGACCGCCAGTATCGTTGGTTTAGAGCGTACGAGCGTACGAACGAACTGCTAATATACTTTTTTATTCGCTCTTCTTCCTGCAAGCACGAATGATCCAACCGTGCGAGATAGCGAACTGCTAAGACACAGGACTTGTATTGAAAGGACGCAATTTCTCCACTTCTGGTCTTGCAAATATTTTTTACACGTTTCCAGTAAATTAAATAATTTCTATGCCAGAATGGTTCTTTCGAATGGCCTCGGACAGTTCCCTTCCCCAGTAAGAGTTCGTGCGTATCTCCTGATGACTTTGTCGATGGAACGTTAAAACACCAACTTTCATTCCGTCCTTCCTTCTTACACTTTTTGAACAGCGCTACTGCTACACAAAATACCATGAAATTCTTAATTCTTTTACGTGTACATCTATAGTCTGCGAATATTTGTAAAGCGTATGACGGAGAGTACTTTCTATTGTAATGTGTATGAGGGTGTGTTCCTGTTCCATTCACAGATGTCCGAGCTGATATTTGCCCGATTTTATATGCAATATCTCTACGCACCGGTGTAAATGATCATCGTAAATTGTGCCCTGAAAGAAGATTCTTAAACTTTTTTATGCAGCTTTCCGCAAGATATACGGTTAAAGTTTCTTTTTAAACATTCCTGCTACTTTCTCGCCATTGAAACGTGGCTGTGGCGGTTAGCCCTTGGTATACACTTCATGCCCCTCCCCGTTAGTCTGACGTAATATGGACACAATCTACGTCAGCGGCATGCAGTTATGGGATGTGCTAGTGTTCCGCATGCAATATCTCCTGTAGACAAACTCTTGTTTCCCAGTATCTGCCATATCGATCGTGGACTGCAATACACTTTCTTACAACTGAAGTTAGTGATCATTCCACTTCATAATCCCACCTATTATCATGCTAAATATTTGACGTAATGATTAATGGTAATTTGTTAATCCATTAGTGAAGGGATACCTTGCTTTTAGGTTTCGTGAAGTACAGAACTTCGTATACTTCTTCATAAAGAACTAGTTTACAGTCTTTGCATCTGGCCGATATTTTGGCGAGATATAACAGGATGTTACTGCAATTTTTACCATATAGATATTCGACTTCAACGATTGCATCGGACGAGAGGGACTTTTTTTCCAGTCTTGGCGATGTTTCACCCACCCATAAGTAACTCTATGATTTGCTGGCTAGTCTAAAACAAAACATTGGTCTTATTTTGTCAAAACATTTCTTGCCGTGGTTAATTCTGAATGAGAAATTATGACAAGATTCGACTCGATCGTGCATGAGTTTGCTCTCCTTTGTCACAGCGCATGGGAAAAACATTGTACACGGTTCCACTTGTTCATATCGTTTTAGGAGATCCGCAAAACCCTGTTTTCAGGCGGTTTACCGTCCCTCTTTTCATTCGAAACGTGACTTGAGGATCCTCATTCATTTATCGGCGTTTACGATGTTCCCATTGGTACTAATTTCGGACCGAAAACCACGTTCGTCGTCTTTACCTTCTCTCCATCCTTTATGAAAAAGTTTGTGCCACCAGAGAAAAGATTCAGTGCGCCCCTCCCTCACTTCACACGCACACGCAAACAATGTTCTATCAGACATCGTCATTTCAGTAACGGCTAGACCAGTGCTTCTCAAAAACATAGCTGTTCGAAGTGATTCAAACTACATAGTTACAAAGTCGTCCAGTAGATGGTGCCAATAGGAAATCTCAGAAACAGAACTGGCAATGCCCATAGGCTTTTTAGACACAGTATACTTATAGCTGATGGCATGAAGTGCCTTGGTCTCTTCCTGCCATAACACTTATCAATATAAACATGCAACACGTGTATTGTTGTATGGGGATCAATATTGAACCGTTACTCTTAGGAAGGCATATGTAATTCCTTTTCGAGTTTATCAGACATTAATTTAGTACTTCAGTGCAATATACAGCGATATAGCTAGTACAGTAGTACTTCATTTTTACTGATTCAGCCCCCCCCCCCCCCTCGGGGGCTCACGGTTGTTTCGTGAGTTCGTACGTGGCGCACACGGAGCTCCGAGCTATGGCAGCCTGTTCTTCCTTCACGTGTTGTATTTCCTTCATCGTGCCCCTCCCTCTCCATCCTGCTCCTCCTTACCCGTTGCTCCTTCTTCCCCTCTCTCGATATTCTGATTTATGTCGACCTGGCTATCCACCAGGTTCCCTGTATCCCTTGCAATTTCGTTCCTCTTGCTTATTCTCTTTCATCCTTTTTGGCGTTTTGGTCCCCCCTTTGGGGTTTGACCTCCACTTCTAAATATTCTGTCTTTAATGTGAGCCATTTTTTGGCAAGAACTCCCTCCCTAGCGTCTATGGTGTGAATTCCTACGCCCCCTTCAGCCGCCCCCGTCGTTGCCCACCCCCTCTGCCCTTCTAGCTCTCCAGCATGTGTAGCCAGTTGTGTGGTGGGGCTGTTAGGTACCCATATGGCTGAGCCCCCTAACAACACAGGGATCACACGAGTGAGACCCGAACTGTTCCCGGCCCATGTATTCCAAGGAGTGGTTGCATGGCATCCTGGAGCATCGAAACTCCCAGCAACGGCCGTCGTGCCGGACGGCTGTTGCTGTCTGGGTGGCTCAATGGGGAGAGCCCCTCATCGGAGTGGATGGTATGAGGGCAGATGATTGGTGCATGAAATGTATCAAGCTGCAAAAATCTGGCTATTTCCACACAGCCATCTCTTCGAGTGGTAATGGATCAATGAATGGTGCTTCTTATGACACTGCAGCCTTCACTTCCTTGGCTGCGCCCTGTGAGGAGGGCCAAGCTCGCAGTCTCAGAATGAAACACTTTCCCCGCTAACTGGTCTGTACTAGGACGGACGGGGACACATTCACCGCCACAAAGCCATTGTTTTTTGTGGAGATTATTGAGGACAAAATGGGCGAACTGGAGTTGTTCAGTAAGACGTGGTTGGGCTCCCTGTTGATCAAAGCATCTTTTGCCACCCAATCTGCGGCCCTTCGTGCTTGTGATCGCCTTGGCGGCGTCTCGGTGTCTATTACCCCTCACCAGCCTCTGAATATAGTCCAGGGAGTGATTTTTCATAGAGAACGTATCCTTTAAACTTGTGAACTCCGGGCTAATTTTGAGCGACGCGGTGTTCATTTTTTCGATGTGTGCGGAATGGATGTAAAGACAACCACACTATACCTTATCTGGGATGACACCCTCCGAGATAAGGTTGAAGTTATGTGTGTTACCAATGTGACATAAAGCCATATGTCCCACCGTCCATGAGGTGCTTTCAGTGCTTGAGTTTTCAACGTATGTCTTCGCGCTGTATGGCGGACCCTCTGTCTGGTGACTGTCGCCACTCTCTCCATGAGGGAAGTCTGTGTGTTCCGCCACTTTGAGGGTGTCAACTGTCGTAATCGCCATTCTCCACGCTCGCCATATTTCCGAGTTTACGAGACAAAAGAAGAATATCCAGGAGTAGGACAGACTCCCATACGGACGACGCAGTAATAATCATTCCTGGCGTAGAGAAACAATTGAAAGATTTGAAAGCAAATAAATCACTAGGTCCGGATGGAATCCCAGTTCGATTTTACAGAGAGTATTCTACGGCATTGGCTCCTTAACTAGCTTGCATTTATCGTGAATCTCTCGCCCAGCACAAAGGCCCAAGCGACTCGAAAAAGGCGCAGGTGACTCCAGTGTATAAGAAGGGTAAAATAACAGAACCACGAAATTACGGACCAATATCCCTAACTTCTGTCTGCTGCAGAATCCTTTAACATATCCTCAGTTCGAATATAATAAACTTTCGTGAGACTGAGAAGCTTATGTGCACGGATCAGCAAGATTTTAGAACGCATCGCTCGTGCGAAACTCAGCTTTCCCTTTTCTCACATGATATACTGCGAACTGTGGATGAATGGCAACAGGCAGAGTCCATATTTCTAGATTTCCAGAAAGCATTTGACACCATGCTCCATTACAGACTGTTACAGAAGGTACAAGCATATGGAATAAGTTCACAAATATGTGAGTGGCTCAAAGACTTCTTAAGTAATAGAACACAGTATGTTGTCCTCGACGGCGAGTGTTCATTGGAGACAAGGGCATCGTCAGGAGTGCCCCAGGGAAGTGTGATAGGACCGCTGTTGTTCTCTATATACGTAAATGATTTGGCGGATAGTGTTGGCAGCAATCTGCGATTGTTTGCTAATGATGCCGTGGTGTACAGTAAGGTGTCGAAGTTGAGTGACTGTAGGAAGATACAAGACGACATAGACAAAGTTTTCAGTTGGTGTGTTGAATGGCAGGTAGCCCTAAATGTGGAAAAAGTAAATTAATGCGGGTGGATAGGAAGATCAAACCTGTAATGTAAGAACACCGTATTACTAGTTTCCTACTTCACACAATCAAGACGTATAAACATCTGGATGTAACGCTGCAAAGCAATAAGAGAGGTAACGAGCATGTGACAGCTGTTACAGGGAAGGCGAAATGTCGACTTCGGTTTATTGGGAGAATATTAGGAAAGAGTGGTTCACCTTTAAAGGAGACCACACATACATTACGCTATTGCGACCTATTCTTGAGCACTGCTTGAGTGTTTGGGATGCGTGCCAGGTCGGATCGAAGGAAGACATGGAAGCAATTCAAAGGCAGGCTGCTAGATTCGTTATTGGTAGGTTTTAACAAAATGCAAGTGTTATGGAGATACTTTGAGAAGTCAAATGGGAATCCCTGGAGGGAAGGCGACGTCGTTTTCGAGAAACATTGTTGAGAAAAGTTATGGAACTGGCGTTTGAAGCTGACTGTCGAACGATTTTACTGTCGCCAACATACATTGCGCGTAAGGACTACGAAGATAAGATACGATGGCTAGTAGTGGTACAGGGTACCGTCCGCCACGCACCGTACGGTGGCTTGAGGAGTATTTGTGTAGATGTAGATGTACAACTCCCTGGATCGTCTATCTTAGGCTGAGGCGCGCCAAAAATATAACCACCTCCACCCAATGTGATTACTTCTACTTTTACATATTACATACAGCCTTTCCCCCTCCTACCTCTTCCTTACCCCAGCGTCGCCACCCCCCATCATCTCCCCCTCCCCTGAAGTTCCCACACCCTCGCCTCCAGGTGCCGCTCCCCCTAGCCAGCCGAAGGTGAGCCCCCTTCGGCACCTGTCAGTGATGGTGCTCACACCTGGGACCCTTCCCGCCTGGCATCTCTCAGGCCGGAAGCCAACTACCACAATGCGGCCACAAAACACTATCTGTGCGCCCCAAGGTCGCCCACTCTCTTTCGGTTCCAGATCTTGCAAAAGCCTGTTCTCCTTCTGTGTCCTGCCCTCCTCCACCACCAAAAGAGGAGGAGGAGAAGAAGAAGATGAAGAAGAAGAAGAAGAAGAAGAAGAAGCAGCAGCATAAGTCACAGGACAAGGCATCCCCTGGTGCCGCCGAAGGCGCCATCTCCCCCTTCGCAACCTGAGTCTGCCATCTTCTTTATGGATGTCACCCCATCCTCGTCTATGACGACCATTGACCCAGGTGACATGACGTCCCCTCTGCTTCTTTGTCTACCCTGGACTCTCTCGCCACACGATAATCGAGTGGAATGGGAACAGATACTACCGTCACCTACCGGAAAACCAACAATTTCTTTCCTCTTCGGACTGCATTGATGTGGTCGTGCAAGACGTCTCTGCTACTCTCCTTCATGCCTCTGGCACTGCTTCCTCGTATCCACAGGTCTCCATCATTGTTTACCGGTCACGTTGTGGACCAAGAACATAGCAGTCATTTTCCAGAACTGCCGAAGGCCCTGCAACGATTTAAACGACACCCTTCACAGCCCAACCTTATTGCTTTTAAGTGTGCTAAGGCTCACTATCTTATCAAGCAGAGTAAACAGGAATGCTATTAGTGCTGTTTTTCCACCCTGGGGATGTATGCCTCTTCGTCACAGGTTTGGGCCAAGCTCCGTAGGCTTCTGGCTCCCCAGCGATAATCAACTGTCCAGGGTCTTATCCTACAGGGTGCTCTGTGGACTGATCCATTGGTTCTTGCAGAAGACCCCCCTCTGTTTCAATCCCAACAAGCTGAATCATATAATGAACCCTTAATTGAATGGGAATTCTTACAGGCTCTTACCTCTTCACATGACATAGCCCCAGGCCACGATGCCATCCACAACCAGATGATCCAATACTTGAATGTTACCCAGAGGCAACATCTAACAAGGTTCTTCAACTGCATTTGGCTTATGGGTGCCTTCCCCTCGCAATGGTGAGACAGCGTAGTTATCCATGTCCTTAAGCCAGGGAAGAACCCAACATCTCTCGGCAGGTGCTGTCCAGTTGGCCTGACTAACATACTTTGTAAACTGCTTAAGAGGGTGATTAGCTTCCTATTATGTTGAGCACTCGAATCTGTGCCTTTTGTCCCTGTATCATTGTTGCTTCTGGGAAGGACGATCTCCAACTGATAAATTATTCAGATTGGAAACAACAATCAGACAGGCTTTTACTAATTGCTGGCACCTTGTCATAGTCTTCTTTGACCTACGTAAGGCATACAACATGGCTTGGCGCCATCACATTTTAGTTACCCTCCATGATGGGGCTTTGTGATCCCCTTTCGAATTTTACCTGCGAGCTTTTATCCCATTGGGTCTTCTGGGTCTGAGTTGGCCCTTCACTCAACACCCCTCGGATCCAGGAGAATGGTATCCCACAGGGTTCTGTGTTAAGTGTCACACTCTTCCTCATCGCCATCAGTGGGCTTGTAAGCTCTGTTGTGCCTCTGGTTACCCTGGCGTTGTATGTCTATGATTCTTGCATCTGGTGCAGCTCCCCCACTTGATAGCATCAGCTGAATGCCAGCTCCAAGGCGCCATCCGATGGCCTCTGCGTGGGCCCTCTTTCGTGGCTTCCAGTTTTCTCCCTCCAGAACGCTGGTTATGCATTCTTGCTGTTGACCCACAGTACAACACAGTCCCATTTCTTCGACGTTGTTTTTGATAAAAAGCTGTGGCTGCACCACATTTTCCAGCTGAAGACTACCTGCATGCGGAAACTTAATGTTCTCTGCCTCCTGGCCCACGCATCTTGGAATACAGGCCGTGCCACTTCTCTCCACATTTACCACGCTCTGGGTTTGTCCAGAGTAGATTATGATTGTCAGGATTATGGCTTGGCAGTTCCTTCCACTCTGAAACTACTTGACTGTGTTAATTATTATGGGGTGCATCTGGCTATCGGTGTCTTTCACACAAGTCCCATCAACAGTTTCCTCGTAGAAGTGGGGATTGTCTCCTCTACAAATAGGACGGAACCAGCTCCTGGTTTCTTACGCAGTCACCATTCAGCGATTCCCTGACCATCTCTTGTACCCCATCCTCTTTGCAAACAAGGCATGTCTCCCTCCTGATACCCACCCTCAGGGTGGATTGCCAGTTGGAATGTGTCTCGCTTCCCTCTGTCGGGATCTCCATCTCCCCTCACTGAAGTGTGATCCGTGTGTTCTCCCACCCCCGTCTCGGATGGTGCCACGGATAGGGACTGATCCGTTCCAGGGTCCTAAGGTCTCTGTCGCGCCTGTGATATTTCAGCATCATGTGCATTCCTTTCTTGAAGAGTTAAGGGTGCTACCATCTTCTACATTGATGGTTCGAAAACGGTAGATGAGGCAGGATTCGCTTTTGCGTCTCTTACTGGCATGGAACACCATTTACTGCCTGGATCATGTACTGTGTTCACAGCAGAGCTGCTAGCCACTCACAGAGCACTCCATTTTGTTACTCAGGCGTCCCTCCACAGTGTTTTAGTATATAGCGACTCAGTGATCAGTTTTCAGGCTACAGACTGATGTTACTCTCGTCATCCTTTGATCACTGCTATCCATGATCACCTCTCTGCCCTTGGCCATGCCGCACCTCTGTTGTCTTTCTCTGGCTCCCAAGTCCATTTTGGCATCCCAGGGAATGAACTGATTGACTCTGTGGCGAAAGAGACAGATACTTAAGTCCCATTCCCTTTCATGATTCCAGGTGCAGATATGCGGATCCAAATCAAATCTCTCTTTGCTCAAAAGTAGAATGACACCTGGTGCGCTACTGCTTTCAGTGATAAACTGCTCACAATGGAGGAGACTATTGCAGTTTGGTGCTCTTCCTTCCGTTCCCCTCGCAAGGAGTCGACTGTTTTATGTTATCTACGCATTGGCCATACCAAGCTCACCCATTGCTTTCTCCTGCGTAACGAACCACCCCCATAGTGTGGCCATGGCGCCAGACTGACGGTGGAAGCGATGTGTGCCATGACCTAATTTTTTCTAACATTGAAAGTGCCTGCAAGGCCTTTACTTCCACGGAACTTTGCCTTAGCCAGAGTAATGCTGGTGAAAGACAACTTTGTTAGTGGCCTGTTTCTTCTTGGTATAAAAAAAAAAAAATCAGCCAGGAAGGTTCAGTTACATTGTACAGAAAAAGTACGACACACTTAACGGAAATGTGGCCACAATCATTAGCCAAATGTAGCGGCTGTGTTAAATAAAAGTCACGTCTCATAGTGAAAAATCTGGACAAACAAGATTCTTACGGCTTCCTCGCTCTCTTGAAGAGCGTCCTGGACTTCCACATTCGAAGAAACTGTGCAGTTTCTCAGTTTCTTGTGTGCTACACAAAGCACGTCCAAGAAGCCGCGTGAAACGTTTGTCGGTAATGTACGCGCTTTTGCGTTTTGCAGGGTTAAGTGTCACTGCTGATGCACTATCACTTAGTGTTCTCAGAAGACGTAACTTGTTTGGGAATGAACCCATGTAAAAAATCTTAAAGTCGTTGAACTTTTTAGTTTTGCCTGATAAAAGCTCTGTGTTTGGGCTTACCTAGTGAGTAGCACAGAGGTTAAGACACTGGGCTCCTGTTTTGGAGGATTGTGGTTCAAATCTCCTCCCAGGCTTCCAGTTAAAGGTTTTCGGTGCTTTCACCAAATCGCATAAGGCAAATGCGGGTGCAGTTGGAGATATCGGATATCCGTTGTGGCATTCACTACAGCCCGTACTGCGAAGGATGATCTCTGACAGCCGGCAGCGGTGTAAGCTTTCGTCCACCAAGTTCAAACGGCTGCCGCAACACTGACAAAGACATAGTAGTCTAAAACATCAACAACGCTGAAACGTTGCCATATGAACGTAAGCAAAATGGTTCGTCGTGGCAGGCGCACGAAGCAGCCGCGCCAAACCCCCTATCGGGTCCAGCGAGCGGTCTAGACACTCAGTGCAGTTGGAGACTGGAGAAGGTCTGTCCAGTCAGGTAACGTGGAGATGGCTGACTGGAAGTTTGAAAGAGTTATGGAACTCGGTCGGGAAATAATCAAAGGCAAGACTTGAATAACCGTAATCCTTCATTGCTCGTCTGAGCAAGAATTGGATGACGACTCGAATGAAAGTGCACTACTCCTAATTGCAAAATCCCATGGATGGAGGTACACGGCGAGCAGAGCCAGAGCGAATACTTAAAGTCCAGGCCCCAGGCCTGACATACACGGACATCCGTCGTGGACCATTGTCTATACTGAATTTTCACACGGGCTAAGTCGCCTTCCACGTTGGCGCTCCCTGACACCGCGGGACCTTATGTATGACCATATATGGTCACCGCCAACACACTGCCGTACCTCGGGGCCCGACATTTGAGTCTCCGTAACATTTGCAGCCAACGCCCAAACCAACGCCCGTACTGTGGCTTCTCGTTTGTACTCTGACAAGGGAACCTCCCCATCGCACCCCCCTCAGATTCAGTTATAAGTTGGCACAGTGGATAGGCCTTGAAAAACTGAACAGAGATCGAGAAAACAGGAAGAAGTTGTGTGGAACTATGAAAAAATAAGCAAAATATACTAACTGAGTAGTGCATGGGCAACATAGGCAACATCAAGGATGACATTAGCACAGGCGCGCCGTGGTCCCGTGGCTAGCGTGAACAGCTGCGAAGCGAGAGATCCTTGGTTCAAGTCTTCCCACCTACTGAAAATTTTACTTTCTTTACTTTCGCAAAGTTATGATCTGTCCGTTCGTTCATTGACGTCTCTGTTCACTGTAATAAGTTTAGTGTCTGTGTTTTGCGACCGCACCGCAAAACCGTGCGATTAGTAGACGAAAGGATGTGCCTCTCCAATGGGAACCGAAAACATTTGATCGCAAGGTCATAGGTCAACCGATTCCTCCACAGGAAAACACGTCTGATATATTCTACACGACACTGGTGACGGCATGTGCGTCACATGACAGGAATATGTTGTCGACCCACCTAACTTGCACACTTGGCGAATGGGTAAAAAGATTCTTTTACCTTGCCCGATTTAGGTTTTCTTGTGGATGTGATAATCACTCCCAAAAAAGTGATGAAAACAGAAGAGTGTGTCACATAAACTTCAACAAATGAATGCAACAGTTTCACAGTCGCATAGTTTTCTCTGTGCTCTGTCAAAACATATGTTTTTAAGGTTTTCAAAATTTTCCGTGTGTAGACCGTCAAATCCTGCATATGTCCAAGCAAATCTGAACATGTCCTGGAATTTTGCACAGCGAAGTTGATTATGTGTGAGTGCCTGAACTCTGATAACTGTCCGAAAATAAAAAGTTTTCACCTGAGAGAAGACTCGAACCAAGGACCTCTCGTTCCGCAGCTGCTGACGCTAACCACGGGACCACGGCGCTCTTTTCCTCACATCGTCCTTGATGTTGCCTATGTTTCCTATGGACTGCTTAGTTTGTATATTTTGCTTATTTTTTCATAGTTCCACACAATTTCTTCTTGTTTTCTCGATTGATCTGTGTTCAGTTTTTCAAGGCCTATCGACTGTGCCAACTTATAACTGAATCTGAGGGGGGTGCGATGGGGAGGTTCCCTTGTGAGTAGTTTCTAGAAAATTTATTCGTTCTGTCTGCTGTTCTGTTGCCTTTCAGGCGTTGCAATTTTTTTTTTTAATTATGCGATACCTCCCCCCACCCCTTAGGGAAAAATTTGTAGGCGCTGTCTTAAGTAACTACAAATTTTTGTACAAGGTTTATCACAACTCTTATCCCATTAATTGAGTAACATGTACATTTGCTTTACAACTGCCCAGGACAGAAATACATATAAGTCAATCTTTTCCTGTAAGAGAAAGATTTACAATTTTACATTTCACACTTAATATTATTATTACATATTCTAATACCTGGAATAAGATAAGTTTTATTTTACAGTACGAAACATTTCGTATTATCCTACCAATTCTCATTTCTGGTAAGGTGGGTATACACAGGGTATCTCATCTACAATATTCACTGCCAATATTTCTGGAACCACACTAGATACTGACAAACGGCTTTCACGGGTATGAATGTACGGCAGCAGCTCGCGAAAGTAAATACTAGGAGACATTCTAAACCGTCTGCAAATATTGGTTTCAACACTTTTTTTAAAAAATGGAAACAAATACTATTCCATACGCAATCAGTAACATGAGGAATCACAATAATATTGGCGTTGGTTGCATCGCAATACGTAAATTACATCCGAGAAATTGGAACGCGAAGTTTACGCGTGAAATGAACTAAACGCGCCGCTATTGCACTTGCCGCGATGCAGGCGTGACCCGCACGCTGCTCTTAATCGCGATGTGACCTACTTACTACGATGCGGGAAACGCTGTACTTCTATATTGTTATGTACACTGTTAGTACATTGCCTGGGAACATACGGATGTCCAGTGACCCACAACGAAAATAAGGACACGGTTTACTCTTAGATGTTCATGCACGTGCTTTATTGAACTCCTCGACAGTACTACAGTGGACATAACGGTAACGAAATACCGATAACCACCGGCCAGAGTAAACAAAATTTATGGCTCTCAAAAGGTCGCACAGAGGGGTGCATGCTATTTGTACCTAGTTGTACATAAATTACACAGCGGTACAAGCCACGTACAGGACATGTTACTGATCATCTTTAATGACCGCAACACAATTGAACCGTTGCAGCTGGTGCAACGCATACATAAACGTACAGTAGTACCAACAAAACAAACATACGTCTTCTCCGTAATACACAAAATGTACGCCGGTGTGCAATCACACGTCTCACAGTCGAAACACTACAACGTATGTTCGAAGAGATCGCCATTTGCTTCGCAACACTGCTGTGCGCCCTCCATCACGGATCCATTCATGGCTGTCAGTGTTTGTGGTTTTATTGCAGCGTATGCAGTGCTAATGCGGGCTTTCGTGTTTGCCATTGTTGTTGGGACCTGCTGATAAACGTCTTTCACGTGTCCCCAGAGAAAAAAAGCCACAGGAGTGAGGTCCGGCGACCGTGCTGGAAATCCATGAACGGGACTGCCTCGTCCTATTAGTCGATGTGGGAACTGTTGGTTAAGCGCTTGTCGTGCCACAATGGCATTATGCGCAGGGCGTTCACATTATTTGACGCAAATGAAGGGGTAGGTCTTCCATCCGTCCGGGTAAGGTACAACTCGGGAACCGCTCGTACTGTCGCCGGTTGAAGAGTGCCTTCAGTGAAATGTGGGACATTGATGCGGTGTTCTAAAATACCGCACCATACATTGACACTCCATTGACGTTTATGTCAGTGGACATTCTCCATACATTAATATCATGTCAGCCGTTTCTTCATTTGTGAATACAATGTCGAACACAGAGAACGGGTGGATAGGTAAATTACTATCACGATTACGACAGTGACACAGATTACAGTGTACAGTACATCGGTGCCATGTACTTGTACGTGCTTACACGCAGAATAATCTGCTTTGTAGTGAACCGTTCGCACACAAAGCGCCGATTGCACCCGTTTCTGTACACAACTGCAGAAGCGGAGGGTTGACCTCGGCAGTGTAACGGGGCAGCGTATATCGGCTGATACTGTTCCTTAGTGTGTACGTAGATAAATACAACACGCAGGAGAGCCGCGCGGGATTAGCCGATCGACGCCGGCACGGTAACTCGGCGTGTTCGGTCAGAGGGCTGCGTGCTCTCTGTAATAAAAAAAAAATTAAAAAAACGAGTCAAGGAATCAACGATCAATTTGAACGGATGTCTTGTGACGTCCGCCCAGACCAAACGCAACGAACCACATCGAACAAAAAAAAAAGTCGTCTAAGGCGCTGCAGTCATGGATTGTGAGGCTGGTCCCGGCGGAGGTTCGAGTCCTCCCTTGGGCATGGGTGTGTGTGCGTTTGTCCGTCCTTACGATAATTTAGGTTAAGTAGTGTGTAAGCTTAGGGACTGATGAGCTTAGCAGTTAAGTCCCATAAGATTTCACACACATTTGAACATTTGGAACGCACGAGAGACACCGTTATCTACATATCAGTGTTTGTGGCAGGAATCCCTATTATTACTATCGGGCCCCGTGATAACAGTGAAAGTAAGAATACGTACGTCAATCACATCGCGATTACGAACAACGTACTGGTCACGCTTGCATTGCGGGAAGTGTAACAGCGGCGCGTTTATTTCATTTCACGTGTCAACTTCGCATTCCAATTTCTCGGGATACAATTGATGTATTGCGATGGAACCAACACCATTATTATTTATCAGGTTATTGCTTGCATATGGAATAAAATGGGGTGCCCATTGAAAAAAATGTAAGTTGCTAAAATCAATATTTACACATGGTTTAGAATTCTCATAGTATTTACTTTCGTGAGCCTCTGCCGTATATTCATACCCTTGAAAGCCGTTTGTCAATATCAATTGTGGTTTCAGAGATATTGGCAGTGAAAAGTTTGGGATACCCTGTATACTACAAGATCATTTTTAAAATAAATTACACTTGGTGCATAAGTGTCCATTTCGTAACATAATTACAATTTCAGTACGTGAAAGAGAAAACATTTCACTCCTGTTTGTTCACACTTTCCAACAATGATATTCTTCAGCGTTTGTCCGTTTTGTCTTAACACTTTGATAAACACCACTTCTAACGTGTCTAGTAGGCGGTAAATTGTCAAAAATTCTCTTCAGTGTCTCTAGATGTGCCTCTCGTAGGACGGTTCCTCACTATAGCCGTATCTGGGCACTGATTTACCATAGTGTTTTTAACACATTTTTCTACGTCAGTCCTTAGCAATTATTGTGCACGCAAATTTAAAACAGTCTCTGAAACATTTACAATATTTGCGTAGACAACATAATATTAAGACACCAGAGCCCATGAAACCCCAGAGGGAAACAGAACTTAACGGGAAGTTGGTACACACACACTCTCCTGGGATTGAGTTTCACTTTGTAGTTCATTTAAGTTGCGTCCTGCGGCTGTTGGGTCATCTGACTGCCTAATTGTAGGTTGTATTGTCAGTTCCAGCTTAAGTTTACTTACATTCTACCTTTCACTATTCTGTATGCTTAGACGCCACGAAGGCATCTGGCCCAGACGGTATCCCCCTGAGATTATATGTTGAGTATGCTACGAATATAACACTGTTCTTATCCATCATCTGTCAGATCACTGGAACAGCGGAAAGTTCCACGGGACTGGAAGAAGGCCCAGGTCATAGCAATCTGTAAAAAGGGGAGAAAATCGGATGCACATAATTACCGGCCGATTTCACTGACGTCCATTTCTTGTAGAATCATGGAACATATTTTGTGTTCAGACATAGTGACCTTTCTAGACTCTGAGCAGCTCATCTGCAGAAACCAGCACCGTTTTAGGAAACAGCGGTCATGCGGGACACAGCTGGCCCTCTTTGTGCATGATATACAACAGGCTCCAAATACCGGCTGCCAGGTTGATGCCATATTTCTCGACTTTCGAAAGGCGTTCGACTCAGTTCCGCACTGTCGCTTGCTCCAAAAAGTGCACACTTACGGTCTATTCAATGACATACGCGATTGGATAAAAAGCTTTCTAACAGACAGAGAGCAGTATGACTTCAACAGAAATAAGCGTAACTTGAGGTGTGCCCCAGGGCAGCGAATAGGTCCGCTGCTTTTTACGATTTACATAATCGATATGGTTGATAGTATTGACAGCTGCATTAGACTGTTTGCCGATGATACTGTAGTCTACAGGAAAGTAATATCACACGAACGTTGTGAACAAATCAATTAGGATTTGCTGAAAGTAAATGTGTGGTGTAGTGACTGGCAATTACTCTCAATATTAGTAAGTGTAACCTACTGCGTATAACTAGGCGAAAATCCCCATTAATGTAAGAGTACAAAATAAACGCCCAGTCTTTGGAAGCGGTAACATCCGTCAAATATCCGGGTGTGACTATTCTCAAATGCAGTGATCAGATTGTACAAGTAACGGGCAAGGCGAACTCTAGATTGCGGTTTATTGGTAGAATCCTGAAGCGATGCAGTCCTTCAACAAAGGAAATTGCTTACAATACCTTAGTTCGTCCAGTATTAGAGTATTGTTCGTCTGTATGGGACCCTTACCAGTTGGGTCTGATCCAAGAGATTGAGAAAGTCCAAAGAAGAGCGGCAAGATTCGTGTCTGGTACATTTAGGCATCGCGAGAGCGTTACAAATCTCATTGAAAGTTTGAAGTGAGACACACTTGCAGATAGATGACGCGCTAAACGGAAGGGGCTGCTCACTAAATTCCGAAATCCTATCTTCGCCAAGGATGTAGAGCATATATTATTATCACCAACTTTAAAATCGCGCCATGATCACCATTAAAAGATAAGGGAAATTAGAGCTCGTACTGAGGCGTTCAGACAGTCGCTTTTCCCTCGCGCGATCCGGAGTGTAACAGGGGGGGATATGACTTAGCGCAAATTGTGCCCTCCGCCACACACTGCTTGGTGGCTAGCGGAGTATATATGTAGATGCAGATGCTTAAGTTCGGCACAGTACGACTACTTGGGACATTTGTTCGTATTATATGTTCAGATTGTATTACCATCTGAGCCGTATACCCACGACATTTACCTAAAAATATTATCTTCCCTGTCTGAGCATATCTGTGGAACTTCCGTCATGACAGATGGGGTAATGCCTTCGTCTACTGGGGCAACAAACAGCCATTTGTTATTACTTAATGGTTTCCACAGAATTTCGTTTAACACTACTAGCTTCTGCCCTCAATCCTTCAGAATTTCTCGCACTGGCTGAAGCATCTTAGCCTCATACTTCTCATGATCATGCGTGAACAAAAGTATAAATACCTGCTTGCATATTCTGAGGCTCTGATCTACCGTCTTACACTATAACAGTTCGTTATTTAACTTCGTATGTTGACGAAATGGCTCTGAGCACTATGGGACTTAACATCTATGGTCATCAGTCCCCTAGAACTTAGAACTACTTAAACCTAACTAACCTAAGGACATCACACAACACCCAGCCATCACGAGGCAGAGAAAATCCCTGACCCCGCCGGGAATCGAACCCGGGAACCCGGGCGTGGGAAGCGAGAACGCTACCGCACGACCACGAGATGCGGGCGTATGTTGACGTTTAGCGTCATAATTTAGCAGTAGCTCTTTATCTGGGACAATATACGTAAATAAATGTCTCGTCCTGTCCACATGTGATGGTGATGGTAGTATTTTGTAGAGCTTATACACGTTTTTTCTACTAGCGGGACGTTTAGCACATGACTTACGGTGTTTCCAGCAATTAAAACACCCAGATCGATGATTCTGATCAATTGGTATCCTCTGTCTACCTTAAGGTCGACAGGGAACCGCTTGACTTGGATGTCATCTTTTATTAGTTCTAGGTACGTAACGATGGGAACTGGATTGATCAGATGCGGGGGCAGAATACCTTTCTGAGCGTTGACAATCGCTGATATTAATGTATCGTTTTCCCGTTCTAGCTCATTGAAAATGCCCATCAGTTGTATCAGCTGTTCGTTAGCGGTGATCAAAATTACGGCTCGCTGTAATCGTTTGTCAGTGCTGTTCTCAAATTCTACTATGTGCCAGTTTAACTGCATCATTCCATGTGTGATAATTTCTTCTTTTTTCGCTACATGGCTTACCGTTTGATTAAAACTAGTCAAGGTGACTTTAACCATTGTCACTTGCTACTTAGAGAGTCTGAGGGTCGCCTCGCGAGAACCTCAGTGCACTCAAATTTCTCTAAGTTCCGTTAAATTAAAATAACTCAATTTTCCACGTTACACTGTACATTTTTGCTCGACCTCTATTGTCATAATACAGTCCAGATGACGACTAAATCTTAGCTACTTGCGTATGTGGTTCTTGTCTGGTGTGCTCAACCCCAATGAGCAGTAGGATAACACCGACGAAGCAGTATGATGCCAACATCTGGAATTAGAAAAATTCCTTCAGTCTATTTGCATGAACTGCGAGATATTTATCTCGTTTCAGTCAGATTACAACAATAGGCCCCGTTGGCCGCACCACCGTGTAAGGACCTCACCATTGTGTATCCAACTTCCGTGATCTGACTCGTCGTACGCTTTCACCAAACAACAGAACCTTATCCCTATAACGGATTTCCTTTGTTCTTGCACATCGGTATATTTCTTGCATGCAGTCCTTTAGGTCTGTTACATAATAATAAAAATTATACCTCACTCCAGCCGGATCTTTACGTGGTATCCCTGGAGTGTTACATGTTCTTCCAAAGAACCAGTCATGTGGCGTATAACCAGTCGCACTATGCAGAGTTGAATTTTACACAAAAACCGCGAATCGAATCCAACTGTCCCAATTTGCCTGTGTTCTATTTACATAATGTTGCAACATACCCGTTAATGTTTGATGCGAACTCTCCTTTGCTCCGTTTATTTGAGTGTGGTAACTTGTTTCTCTCTTCTCTATACGCAGTAGTGTACATAATCTTTCCATAGTCTCACTCATAAAACTACTTCCCTTGTCACTTAACAATACTGATGGATTTCCATACCTCAGTATAATGTTCTCAACTAGCGCCCCCTCTACTTTGTCGGCATCTTGCCTGTCAGTGGGTTCAGCTACCATAAACTTCGTTATCGCATCCTGAAACGTAATGATACACTTGTACCCTCGGTCTGTCAGAAGACGTGTCTGTCACACATTTCGAAAACGTGTTAAGTCATTTTCGGGATCTCTAGACATCTTTATGTGTTTCCTAGTGAGCTTATCCTTTTGACAAGTTTCTCATTTCCGGATATATTCTTTTACATCTTTCTTCATGTCGGTCAATACTCGTTACTTCATTATTCGCTCATAGGTTCTTCCTGTGCCCCGGTTTCCTCCAGTGGGAAAATCGTGCAACTGTTTTAATATTGCGGCTTTCTCAGTCGCACTTACATCTTCCGTCTTTCCCGACTTAGCTGTCTCTTGTTTCCGGATATACTTCTCTATACCCTTGATGCAATTTTCCCGTTCTTGAAAAATACCTTGTACTGTTCTTGGATTAACTGTTCTATGTCTTGTATCCTTGTCGGCCGCGCGTGCCACCTGCTCGCGTGCGCAGACAACACAGCTGTCGTCGCCTGCCGGTGGGTCGCTGACCCACGCCACGGCTTCCTTTTCCGCTGTGCCTTGACCTAGGCTACTGCCACCTTCCAGTCGCGCGCCAGCCGCCCTGACATCCCTAACTCTCGCAAGAGTGCGTCGGCGACTTGATTTCGTTTGCCACTCTTGTACAGGATCTGCTAGTCATATTCCTCCTGCTTTAATATAAATTTCATCAATCTGGATGACGGATCTGAAATACTACCTACCCACGTACGGTCTAAGATATTCCACTGCCCAACAAATGGCCAACATCTTACTCTCAATCGTACTCTATCCTCTTTACGCCTTATTCAGCGTTCTCGAGGCGTACACGACAGGTAACACGCTTCCGATTTTTCCCTAACTTAAAACCGCTCCAATACTCGACTGGCTAGCGCCAGTTGTAATTTTGAATTCCTTTAAGTCCTTATGCTGTAGTATAGGCGGACTGACCAGCTTCTCTTTCAAATGCCGAAAACCGTTTTCTTGCTCGACACCACAGGTGTAAGGCATTTCTTTCTACAGTGATTCGCGATTTTGCTGAAGCTGATTATAAAACGCTGGTAGTATCAGACAAGGCCTAAATACGCCTGTAATTGCTGCGTTGTTTCGGGCTGTGGACACTCCTTTTATCACCTCGACATTCTGTGGATCTAGCCTCAAGGTCCGGGCCGATAAAATATGACCAAAATTGCATACTTAACTTCCCAAAAACTCGCACTTGTCCACTTGCAGTTTTAAATTGTGGAGTCTAAGCCTTTCGAATACCGCCGTCAACCGCACATTATGTTCCGCTAAGGAGGGGTCAAATATTACCACGTCATCTGAATAGACGATGAATTTGTCACCTAGTAGCCTTGTCAAGACAGAGTTCATTAACTTGTGAAACGTACTGGGAGTTATTTTAACACCCATGGGCATTCGTTTGGATTCGTAGTGTCTATACGGCATACTGAAAGCCGGTTTTGCTCGATCCTGTTCATCTCGCCAGGCTTGATAATAGCCCTTCGCTAAATCGAGGATCGAGAAGTACTTTGCCTTTCGTACACCGTCAAGAATTTCGCCTATTCTTGGCAATTGATACACTGAATTTATGTTGATCTCATTAAGTCGCTTTTAGTCCGTGACTGTTCGCCGCTTTCACTTTCCGCTGGCATCCATCTTTTTCGGAATTAAAATCAAAGTAAAATACCAACCACTTTTATTTGGTACTATGTCATCCTCTAAAACATATTTTCGATAATTTCCTGCTGGAAAACCTCCTTTTGTGCTTGTGGTGTTCTGTAGAGTCGCGAACATCTCACCCTACCTTCTGTTTCCGATAGCAGTTTAGTTTCGTGCCCGATACTCTCCTTGTGAGTTAATGTCTCCAGACAAAATTGAAGACGTAACCGTACATGGTGCCTAACTTTGTGATTGCTGCCTTCTCTCCCGCATTCAAATGACTGGCGGATGTTCTCCTTTAGCACACTTATGCTTGATTTCAGCAGTAGCCTATTTTTACTGACCACGGTTCACACTGAACGATTGCCGTAAAAATGTCCGCTGGGGAATTGCTTCTGCTACCACCCGTGGGCAGTTTACTGACACACTTTCGTCTGTAGTGTTCCGCACTCTTCTCATTCTACTTTTACTAATGTCTCGGGTAAATACATGCCCTTGGTGATTTCCCGTTTGGGAATGATAGTCTCCTTCGTTCCATTCGCCTCTTTTTCTATTCGACACACCCGTTCCCCACGGGGTCCTGTTGTCAATGCTGAAAAAAGTTGTTTGCGCACTTTTTGCTTCTCTTCGGCATTACATGTTGCCTGCCTCTGTTGAGTTCACAACTAATGAGTTTCTGTCACTATTCGCTCTCGCCCTTCCACATGGTTCTCGCTTTGTGCTTAAGCGTCTCTCGCAAGAGTCTTTCAATTTCTTTGAATATACTAAGTAGAGCGCACCTGTGACTCCGTCTTCCTTTCCTTAGACGCCTTTCGCCCAGCATCTGGGGTTTCTCTGAAAGAGCATTCTCTTTCTTGTACCTGCACAGCCGTATTAGCAAGTGTCAAACTTCTAATACCAATCTGCAGCGGGCGGAGCTCTCACTATTGCTCAGTCTTAATTCTGATCCGTTCCCCGCGGATCCACAGATTTCCGGTGGCATAATTGATTATGACTCTTTGTTCTTTGGAAAAATCCCGGCCCACCAACCCGTCATATGGAACATCTACATCTTCCCCCAATTACGTGGAGACGTTGCATCACTTGCATTCCGTTTCTCGTTCGTAATTAGAGGGTTACTGTTTCCTCTGTCCTTGCAACCGCATTAGCGATTCCACTAATTCTAATATATTCGGCTGGATTATACTCTCCGCCGTTTCTCACACTACTACTCCTAACTAGGCTTATTTGCGCAACGCAATCCCCGAGGAGCCTGAGGCAATTAGTAAGGCCGCCCTGAGACTCCAGTTGTATAAACTCATTTTTACTTTCGCAGTCGACGGCTAATATCTTTCCAGATACATCGTAATGAGACTGCTTTAATACGCCCTTACTTTATTTTCCTGGCTTTTTCTCTCATGTGCATTCTGTGCATGGCAAACGCTTTCTGGGCAATCTCTCGCGTAATGACCGTTGCGTTTAAAACACATTATGGACTTCATATGCACTGAGCACCTCACTATTCGTCGTTGGTCCGTTTCCCTGTCTTTTCTTGATACATCCGACCCCACCTTTCTTATTCTTTTAACTGCACGACACTAGCGCCATACGGCCTGGCATCCCACACCTGAAGCACTTCGTGGCTTTCTTGTCGGCCTACGGCACCGCATCACCATCTCGGGGATAATCGTTTCTAGGCCCGGTGCTATCGCGCTCTCTTCTGTCAGAGCTATCTCTATAGCCTCTGCTAACGTTAGCTGCTTACCTCGCTCACGCACTATCGTCTTTATCTTGTCATTGTAAATCCCTCGGATAAACACTGTTCGGCTTAATTTCCAAATGGGAGCAAGCCTGCCTTCTACCTCCGATTCTCGCTTTGTACCTCTTGATTCCTTACCTCAAATGGTACTGCATGGTATCCAAACTCGAGCCCCAAGTGAGCTATACTTTCTCCACGTTCTTGCCGACTTGCAAACATCCGCCATGTGTAGAAGTTAAGTGTCCTCTTACTAGCATAGTTTTCCAATAATACGGCACGCGCATCTCGCCAAGTGGCGCTTAGATCTCTAATAACTTGCTACGTGCTGAGCCCACTATGTTAGTTTTAACAGATTTCAAAACGGTGCCATCCTGCTCTGGGTCTTACAAGTTGAAGCGGAAGATCACAACTGTCAAGGAACACAATGAGTGTATTGTAAGTGTAGTCAAACGATTGCGGTATTAGTATTAGCATAGCTGACAAATTAACGAATTCCCTACTTTGCGACTAAGGCGCATCAGAGCCTGAGCCAGCAACATTATCTACGTGTCGCGACATGCCTGCTAGTCTTTTAACTCACCGTTGGAATTCTCACTGCTACCGTTGCTTTTGTAAGCCGTTTGCCGCGAAGCGTTGCCCTTGCGGCGGCGCCGCTGCCGCCGATTAATGTCTGCCTTCCGCTGTCTCACACCGCCGCCTGCGACCTGGTGCGTCTGTCTGCGCTGAGGCCGCTGCTGCCTGTCCTCGCGCCGCTGCGTGTCGCCGCCCGCTGCGTCCGCCGCTGATGTTGGCTGCCTCTCACAACGTCGTCTGCGACCTCACACCGCTGTCGGCACCTGTGCGTGCCGCCTACGACCCCGCGTTGCCCGCCGTGGCAATAGGCTGTCCTCGCGCTGCCGTCGGCCGCCCCTACCCGCTTTCTTCGACTCGGACCCCGTCCCTCAGCTGCTGCTGAGGCTGCACCGCCCGTGGCCGCCTTCTAGGATGCCCCCCTTGTCCACAGGCACCGTCTGTTGCTGGGCTAGTCCCGGCCTCCTCTTCTTTCTTCGGGAGCCTCCTTCTCGGGAGCTCTTTTACTCTGTTGACTCTGCCGCTGGCCTGCGTACGTGCTATTCAAGTAATGCAAAGTGGGCCTCAAAGCCGTTCTGTCGTTTTGCTTGACGTCGGACTGAGCAAGTTCGATATTCTAAAGAGAGGTGACCTATTCCTCTCACTTCTCGTGTGACAACTGCACGCTAATACAGTACCAACCCCACACACCTGGCACAAAAAAATAAGAGTCCCTATGTCGCGTCCTGCGAGCGGTCTAGACGCTAAATGACATTGGAGACTGGAGAAGGTGCGTCCAGTCAGCTAACGTGGAGATGGCTAACTGGAAGTTTGAAAGAGTTACGGAACTCTGTCGTCAAATAATCGAACAGAGGCAACACTTGAATAACTACAATCTTTAATTGCTCGTCTGAGCAAGAATTGTACAATGATTTCAATGTAAGTACACTATTCCTGATTGCCAAATCACGTGGAGGGAGGTACGCGGCTAAGCGTGAGCGCGAGCAGATGCCGCTAGCCCACTGCAAGTCCAGGCCCCAGGCCTGACCTACACAGACATCCCTCCTGAACCACTGCCTGTACTGAACACTCCCACGGGCTACATTGCCTCTGCCTTTATACTGTGCGACAGGTCACGCCGGTCCTTCCACGTTGACGCATCCGGACACCACCCTGCGGGGCCTTACGTATGACCGTATATGGTCATCGCCAACGCACTTCTAACTTGTCAAGCAGGCACTAGACTCGTCAAAAATTCTCTCTTCATTGTCTCGAGATGTGCCTCTCGTAGGACGGTACCTGACTGCATCCGTCTCAGGGCCCTGATTTACGGTCGTGTTTTTAACGTTTTTCTACAACAGTCGTTACCAATTATTATGCACACACATACGCATAGCTGCGCTGCAGCCGACTCTTCAAAGGTTTTTCAACGAGGCAGCATTTATTCTTTGTGGATGATACATTGACGAACAAAGATGCTGTCACCCCTCCTGTGTCTCTCCTGTTTGGTCTATAGCCAATCATGTTGCAAAGTTCGACGATGTCTTGAGCCTTCCGGTGTATTTGTGATAGGGACAAGACGTCGATGTCGTATATCGATAAGTAGAAAGACCTATTTCTCGTTGGTAATCCCATTACCATTCCATAGTCTATAGCTATCCGTACAGGCTACATTGTCGAACGCTGCTTCGATTTTTCTCGCAGCTACCACAGTTAGACTTAAAAGAAAAATCCGTTGTAAGCCCCTCCGAAATCCTTGATTTACTTCGTTGCATCTTCAACTAATTTGCTTGCGTAAGCATTTTGTAGCGGTTTCTCGCATGAGGTATTTGCTGGTATCCGCTGGTGTCTACGTTTGGCGCAGGCTTTTCGACATGTTTCCATTTATGGCGTTTGCGACTTTTCTGTTAACTTTCGCAGCGGTTTGTTTCTGTTCACTGGTAGTCGTCGGCGTTGCTTGTGGGGGCGCCGTTGTAGGTTTAAGTGCTAGTGTGGCTGCATTGTACTCTTTGATGACCTGTTAGCGTTTTTTGCAGCCAAGTCACAGCGCTGGATGATGTCCACTACATACGGCACTTCCTGCTTTCGCGTCTTGTGGGAGACGACAATCCTTGGAATTGTGATAGCCTGCGCACTTTACGTATAATGCCGGTAATCAACAGTAACTTTTCGTGTGTGGTCTAGCCGTTGGAATTTCTTAAATTTGTCCGGTCCATTTTTCGGTGTGAAGTCTTCCACGTGGCTTTTTTTTTAGTAGGTCGGTTTATTCGTTTTACCTCAGAGTGACTGCATAGAGAGGTAGTGGTGTCAAGATTTCATTGTCTTGATCTCGTTGTTTTTTTTTTTTTTTTTTGTATTGATACGCGTCCTTAATTACAATGCTTTCTCCTGGAGAACTCCTGTGACTATTACTTCTGGAATTTCACTGGATAGACGTCTGATTACTACACTTAGCTTCCTCGAGTTCTGATCCTCGTGGGTGTAGAAGGGAATATTTCTGTGGGCAGAATTTTCTCGCTGCCCACTGGTATTCTAGGGAATGACGTAACTATTTGTCATTGTCGCCAAGGTATATTATTCTAAGACTTCCTGTGATCATTCTCTTCAATTCATGATTCAGCTTCTAGTAGTTCCCGACATGATAGATTACTATTGGCGGTACCGGGAAGCGCTTCTTTTTCTGTGGTCTCCCCTCTGCGTTGTATTGAGAGATTCACGTTAGATTTGCGCCCACCTGTGGGAGGATGTTACAGAATGTTACTTGTTGCAACAGTGTCGCTCTTTTCCTTTCCCTTTCTTCTAACTGTTGCACTGCTTTGTGTTGCGGTGCTCTCCGTCCTGTAACTAGTTGTAATACTTGGTGGTCCAGATTCTCTTCTTCAAAAAATGGTTCAAATTGCTCTGAGCACTATGGGACTCAACTTCTGAGGTCATTAGTCCCCTAGAACTTAGAACTAGTTAAACCTAACTAACCTAAGGACATCACACACATCCATGCCCGAGACAGGATTCGAAGCTGCTACCGTAGCGGTCTAGCGGTTCCAGACTGCAGCGCCTAGAACCGCACGGCCACTTCGGCCGGCATTCTCTTCTTGTATAGCTGTCGTATTTTCGTCTGAAAGGGATCACCTGAAGAACATACGTCTCCAGAACATACGTCTCCGTGATCACTGTCGGTGCTTTCGTATTTCCTTCTTATATGTTGGATGTAAAAGTTTTCTGATGAGATCCTGCCTCCGTTGCTGTAGCAGAAACTGTTCTTCCTGTCTCGTAGTCTCCGCTGTGTTTCCTCTTGTAGGCATCGCTTCCGGTTTTATGTACTTTGACGACATCCATTTCATCGGGGGTGGGGGATGAGCCACTCAAGAGTTCTGTCGCTCTTGTCTCTTTTTTTGCCTTGACGCAGCAGGCCGTGGCTTGCCACGCCGCAGCAAGTGTCCTGGATCTGTATTTGCCCTGTTGTAACATCCTATACACATGGATATTCCGGATTATCTCGCCTAGCAAGCGTCCTAGCCAGTGGCCAAACACGCAACACCTTGCCACAAACGCCATTGTTTATGGCCATACGATACGACCGCCCCGATTTCACACAAACGACTTCTTCGGCAAGCAAAGTCAACTCTTCCTTGCTTGTAACTGATACTGGCAGGCCTTATACACAGCTTTGACGAGCGGAACTGCCCATGTCACATGGAGTCGCCAGCGTGATTTGGAGAGCACGTGTAGATCGGCGTCTCTCTCTCTCTCTCTCTCTCTCTCTCTCTCTCTCTCTCTCTCTCTCTCTCTGCTTACAGAATAACCTTGCCACCGGCTATGTTCCGATAGTGCGGGAACCAACGCTGAGTGGAGGAGCCCTCTACGTTGTTATCTGTAACTTAGGTAACGAGCTCAGTTTTTACGCTGGCTCGACACCAGCCTCGGAGGTGCCGTATTTGTTGTTGTGTTCTGACTCCGGAACTGGCTCCATTTTACGTCTTCTGTATCCGGCAGCGATATAAGATATTTTGACAGCACCCCCTCTGCGTAGGACTAGTCGGACTGTTAGTGACGGGTGGTGCCTAAAGGTGCTCTTTTCTGAAGGGCCGCCCCTTAGATAGGACGATTATCAGGGCTAGTTTCACAGGCAGTACGTGCAGCTGGCGGCAGGTACCCCTAGACAAACTGTAGACCGTCCGCTTAAAAAACTTTTTACAGGAAGCATCATGCATAACGAGGAAGAATACGATAGTGTACTATTTTAAGATTAGTATTTAGCAATAATCCTGAGATGCGATAAGAAACAGAACACTAAATTAATATTAGGGAAGGTGAATGGAGGACTAGGATTTCTTGGTAGGGTTTTGGGAAAATTCAGTGCATCTGTAAAGGAAATTTCTCTCAAGATTCTGTTGCGACCAGTTTCAGAGAATTGTTCCAGCTTTTGGAGTTCTTACCAACTAGGTATGCCAACCAAGGTCTACCAAATTGGTGTAACCCATATGAAAAAGCAACCGGCATGTTCGAGGAACTTACATATATGGAAGAGGGGTTGGGACGCATACAGATGCATGTAGGCAGTTAATTTTCCCTCGCTCAATACGAGAGTGGAGCAGGACAGAAAATTGCTGTTATTGGTGCGACCTACCCTCCGCCATTCTGTGTACAGTGACTTACGTAGATGTAGCTCCGACGTACAGCTCGGCACAAACTAATATTACGTTAGAAAATAAAATAAATGAAATGGCAGTCTTAATGTTTTTGGTAAGATAGATTACGTGACGCCGATAGATTTTTACATTGGCAATCTTGTATAAAAAAGAGCCCCCACCAGCGAATGTATAATGAGATGTACAGTCTGTTTTATTGTCGCCTGTTAATGACAAGTGTGTGCTTTCGTCATTACCATCGGTATTTTTTCTATAGTTCTCAGCATGTTTTCTTCCAGTTGAGCGGGCCTGTACCAAATGAATGACTGGGACAGAATAAATATTAATATCTTTAGAAGTCAGGCTGATATTAAGATCGTCCGAACTCATTGTGTAAAAATTCACACGTATCACAATTCACGTATTGGACTTCTCTGTCATTCGCAAATTTTGGTTTGTTGTATCTGCTAACTGGCTGGGTGAGCCTATTCTCTGGTAGAGGAATTAAAAGGCGATAAAAGGGTACCTGGGAGAGTGATCGACTGAGCGAAATAGTGCAATAGTTTGCACGTGATTCGCAGATCAGTCGAATTAAGATTTTCCATGGTTTTCCTAAATCTGTCAAGGTGACTGCCGAAATGGTTCCTTTGAAAATGCCACGGCATTTTTCTTTCGCATCCTTGGCCAAACCGAACTAGTACTCAGCCAGAAACAGTAGACTTCAAAGTATTTACGGCCCTCTCACGTTTTGTATACCTTTGCATTTAAATTAAAGAAAACTTACACAGCTTAAGCGACGCTGCGCACCAATATAAGACGAGGCAAATGAAACAGATATGCCCACAGCTAGATTAAAGAAAACACAGTATAGTTATGAGTACCTGGTCATAAAATTATTTAATACTTCACCTTTGCGAGCGCATCATGTCTCACTTAATGACTTGAAAACACTGACAACTGGTTGAAAGAAAAGGCTTTCTATAATACTTCAGAATTTCAAAACTGTTCTAAGGATGACCTGAGTTACTAAATTATTTCTAACGGTAAACCTTTTTGTATTTATCTTAGTATGTCAGTAGTTTATTTGATACTTCTGTATATTATTTTCTATGGACTGTAAAATTAAGAAATTGTTCTCTAATGTTTATTTTATGTGGTGTGTGTTGTTATTAGTATGTGTACTGTGACTGTGGCAACAAAACGTATTTGTACAATATATGCATAAAAACAATCAAAGATGGATATAAATAAATAAATGACCGCGTCGTCAATGAAAGGTTAAAAATAATCTCCTTCGTTACGGGAGCAATGTGCTGAACAAGGTGTTGGTAAAGTTTAAGATTGCTAAAGACAGTTGAGAAAATCCCGTTTAATAGAAACTAACGAAAATGCAGACAGTGTTGGTCTTCAGTCGGATTTCCGACCTAGGTTCAGTTGCGACCTCCACCTACTGCGACATATCACTATTCACGCATTGGACTTTCGTGCCAAAAATTTTGGTTTGTTCTATCTGCTAACTGGTCGGGCGAGCCGATTCTCGGGCAGAGGAATTAAAAGGCGATAAAAGGGTACCTAGGAGAGTGATCGACTGAGCGAAATAGTGCCAGAGAGAAATTTTTTCGAATATCTACCGCCTAGGCGCGCAGCTGTCACGCGGTTGTAGAATGATCTGACGGCGTTCAGCAGAATAGCGCACAGAGCGTGCCTTAGTAACTGGACGGAGGCAGGCCCTCGGCTATTGATTGGCCGGTCACGTGGCGCGCCACGCATATTGATCACTGGCTTCCGTGGTACTCTTTATCTTATGCTTAGTTCCTTGTCGAAGGGCAATCGCTTATCGGCTTTCATCAGGATCCAGCAAGGTCTCGAGGAAATGGCGCCCCAGCGCTCTCGCGCTCTCCTACCAGATACGAGAACTAGGAAGAACATGCGGCTGACGGGACGTACACAAAGCTATAACAGTGTAGACACGAAGAACTAAGACAAAGATGTAGAAAGGAGGTCACGGAAGGAAAGCATGCACCCAGAGGATTACAGAGTTTGCCTATCTTCCGTACAATTATAATATAAACGTCGATGCAACAAATATTGCTCTATACGATGCGCTTTTCAAGCGTTTTCGAGAAATCTGGGTGAGTTTCTCGAACTGAATACGATACAAGGGCGCCAGCCGTCAAGCGGTGGCGTTAGAGAAAGACGCAGACCAGAATAGGAATAAATAAATCTGTTAATATAGTATATGCATGTTGTGCCATTTAAGGGAATGGGGTAAATAATAGAAATATCAATCTTTAACAATGTACTATTAAAAAAAAATCTTGTCTCATATGTGCATTTCTTCTCCACTTGACACGTTCCACATCATAACGGCTTCCGTACCGTGCGATTGATCAATGGAACACCTATCTATCTATCTATCTATCTATCTATCTATGGCGCCTTAGTCTCGTCATGTTATTTCTCTAATCTTTCAGACATGTCGCCATAACAGTACGTGGTGTAATATTAGATGGAAAACCAAATGGCGAGGCATGCAATAGAGGTCGAATTACCCGGTTGCGCTGATGCCGCTGCTCGATGATGGAACTCTTGCATAGTATTCAGATCGTAAAACTTCGAACCTCGATTTTTCGAAAACGTTTAAAAGTTACTCGTACCAAAGCGACATATATTACATCTAAGTACGTACTACAATAGCACGAAATTTGAGCAAAATCGGTGAACCGATGGATGTATGCTACCCTTGTTAGCTTCATTCAATGAACGTACAAGCCTTTTTTTCTGTAGCATCAGTACTTTTCCGAGTATGAAAACAGCAACGAATTCGGCAACAAAAAATGTTCACATGTTTGCGAATTCCTAAGGGACCAAACTGCTGAGGTCAACGGTCCCTAAACTCGGCAACACATCGGATTACTGTCGAGGATCCGAACTTCATGCTTTGATAGCATTTCCTAGTGAATGAAGATTTGCTGTTTATCTCCTTGACAACCAAAACACAGGCACGACTACAATGGCTTCATAAAATATCGTGCTAGTCGTTTTAGCGAAATCTCAGCGGAAAGATACTTATGAACGAGTAATAATGAGAATCTTGACGCTTTCAGACTCGACTGCTACACACAGTTCGCCATTGCTTCCCTGCTAGATCAGTCTGCACCCAGCTTTCACAATGTAATCACAGATTTTGAGATATTCCTTAAAATTAATCTAGGCCACAGATCAAAACAAAATATAGTGGTTGTGTACTTAATGAACAATAGTGTTGTGAAGAAAAAGTTGAGGGTGCTCAGTTAAATTCAGTTTTTTTGCACCAGTCCAAGAAAACGTTCTTCTTATGCTTTACTGTCATGTCATTGTATCCCCTAAGGAAAGAGACCCTGTCTCCAAACTTCATCTATATGGTTACTCTGCAATTCACACTTAATTGCCTGGCACGGGGTTACTGCCACTTAGTATGTAACCTTAGATTCACATCATATAAGCTGTTGTTAATACATTGGGTTACTGTCTGTAGGATTGACAGTAAATTACTGATTAAAATGCACGCAAAATGGAGATTCCTGTGTTCTTTAAGCCTGCTTCGTGGAGCACCATCCATACATATATGGCACTCCTAACGTAAATTTCCATCGTAGAGAGAAAAAGGGCCCTGATCAGTATCTCACTGATTTTTGGATAATATGATAGAAGTGTCACAGAACCCCTGAACTGTTGAACTCGGGACACAAACAGGAGAACACCAATTTTAAATGTTTTTTTTTTTTTCGTTATAACTCCTTAAATTAAATAGTTACACCGCTGAATTTGTCAAGTCAGTAACTGCTGTTTTAGGGTCAAAATATAAGAAGCAGTCAAAAGAAAAAAAGTAAGTAATCTGTTCATTTCAAATGTAATCGCCGTACTGTTAATATATTTAGTCCATTGTGAGACAAGACTCAATACGTTCATGGAAAAATGTTGGCACTTGCCTATGGAACTATGATTCTACCCAGCCATGCACCTCTTTGTCCGAATCAAATCGGCAACCTCGAATGTCATTGTTCATGGCTCCAAAAATATTGAAATCACGTGGGGAGAGATCTGGACTGTATGGAGAATGTATAAGGGCTTCCCGGTGACACTTGTGCAGCATAGTCGAAACAACCTGAGATACATGTGGGCAAGCATTATCCTGCATCATGATGATGCCACCCGTCAGCATTGTTTGGTGTTTGGACTTGATAGCATGCTTCAATTAATGCACAGTGCTGTGTGGCCACTCGGCAAAAATCGAAGTGCACTGTCAGGTCCAAACACCCAGGAATGTTGCTGGACAGCACCATTTTCTTGCAGGATAATGCTTGTCCATACGTGTGAAAGGTTGTTCAGACTACATTCCAGAAGTTTCGCTGGGAAGCCCTTGAATATTCTCCATACAGTCCAGATATCTTCCCACAAGATTTGCATGTCGTTGGAGCCTTGAAGAAAGACGTGCGTGGCCATTGATTTGCTTCAGACAAACAGGTGCATCCCTGGATAAAATCATTGTTCCGAGGGCAAACACAAGCATTTTTCCATGACGGAATTGACAGTCTTGTCCCACAGTGGAATAAATATGTTACCAGTTATGGTGATTACTTTGCAAATAATAAATAATTTACGTACTTTTTTCCATATGTGTCATTTCAATTTTACTGCCCCTTCTGTGTTGTAGTGCCATGTAAAGTAACAAAGCTAATAGTTGTCTCCTCCATCTTTATATCTGTTCATGAACTATTAACTCTCCATTGTGTGACATTTCAGTTCCAGTGAAGCAGTCTTGTCATTTAAAGTGTCAAATTTAACTACTGTGGCTGATATTTTATGCCTCATTCTAGTATGTATGTTAAGTGCATTTGGTGGAATACATTGAATACAGATTATTAGATTAGCTATTTACCTGTGTAATAATGTCATTTGCAATAAAATTGGCAGTGTTCCATCCCTGCAGAGTGTCTGACAATAGTAACGACGAATTCAGAAATTGCATTTTGTGGCATATGTGTTACTTGAATTGAAGGCTGGCCAGAAAAACAGACAGACACCTCCTTCCTGTCCTTTGATTGTAACTATAACTCAGATTTTAATGACACAGATCTTAATGATGGCCTAAAGCTTAGATAAACGTGACCTTGAAAAGTGACTTCATTTAAGTTTACTTAAATAACATTGTTGATTTTTTTATGTACCATTTAATACAAAATACACTTGTGAACCAATTGTGAGTATAGTGCTCACCTTCTGCAGTGTCTGACACTAACTGGCACGTACATTTGTAATGTCTGCATGTGTGTGAGTTCAAAAAAAGGGCTGGCCATTGTGGCTGAGCGGTTCTAGGCGCTTCAGTCTGGAACTGCACGACCGCTACAGTCGCAGGTTTGAATCCTGCCTCTGGCACGTATGTGTGTGATGTCCTTAGGTTAGTTAGGTTTAAGTAGTTCTAAGTTCTAGGGGACTGATGACCTCAGATGTTAAGTCCCATAGTGCTCAGAGCCATTTGAACCATTTTTTGAAGAAAAGGGAAAAGTTCCAATGAAAACAATAACACCTACCAAAACAATAAAATAATGTTTGTACTACTGCACACCGCTTGTATATTAAAATTAGTTAACATGTCCTGTCAGTCTTCAGTTGCTGCAGAGCTGCGCCTGATCACAAGGTGCATTGTCAGGTTTCCAATTTTCAAAGATCTACTGTTGCCACTGACGAAATTTTTGTACCTCTAAAAGCTCCTCTCTACGTGGCAAGACCTCAACGAAGTGTATTTGAAGGCAGCAAGGTCACTGCGGGCCAGTTTTGGTTCAGGATCTTCAAGCGTAGTGGCATTCCCAGAAAAGCTGTGACAAATGTTGCATGTTGTAGAATATCCAAGGTTCCACAGGAGAACACTTTGCATTGTGTAGTTCACTTCATCAGTCACTTCATGTGCACGAGCTTGACCCAACTGCACATGTTGATGGTGTTTGACACCACTGAAAATTTAGCCTTGATGCATGCCAGATTTCCAGACAAGATATCTGTGAAGACATCTTCCACACTTTTGATAGAACTCGATTCATTGCTATCAGTCTCACAAAAGATTGTTTATTTTGCTGTAGCTGGTGCAGTAAGACTCAGTAGCATTAAGCCAAGAACCACTCATGCAAGAGAAGAGTGGTGAAAGTGCTTCGCCCTTGAATTTCTGCACCTATAGCAGAGCTTTCGCATAGATTTTCTTACTACAGGAAATTAATTTGTCCACATCAGGGTAATTTGATCACCCATCTGTTGCAGTGTGTGTGTATGGCAAGTGACTTACACCATTTGAGGGTAGATAATCTGCAGCCCATTGACTGCTTTAGCCATGTATAAAGCACCATCTGTTACAAACTGCAAAATGTTGCCTCTGTTGGTCACATCATCTGGCCACAGTACCTTCATAGAGTTCTCAAACAAAATGGCAGTTGTCGAGTTGTTAACTCACGAGAGAGCGAGCTTCATACTTTAGGAGGAACAGTCCTCCAGATCCATCAACTTTTAGAAAACTGACAACATCATTTGCAACATAGCATCCACCCACATTGTTGGTTTCGTTGATGGACACTCAAACAATCTTGTCCTTCGATGGTGACACATTACCCGGGAAGGTCAAGGTGATAGTCTACCGCTGTGACGCAAAAGCCGTATATCCCTCCCCCTGATGTGGTGCTTTCAAGTGCAGGAAGTTCGGCCATGTGTCTTCCTGCTGTACTTCCAGCATCACCTGTTGGGATTGTGGATGTCCTTCACATCCCAGTACTCCCTGTGCCGCATCTCCTATCTGTGTCAGCTGCAGATAGCACCATTCACCTTGCTCGCCAGACTGCAGGATTCTCCAGAAAGAAAGAAAAATAATGAAATATAAGACCGACTGATCTACACTGAGGCTAAGAGAAGATACGAGATGCTACATCCTGTGCATATGACGTCAACCTACGCTGCCGCTGTGACAATCGTTGTACCCTCTTCCGTTCCGCCGTGTACAGAGCTCTCTATTTGCAGCATTGTTCCCAGAGTGGATCGGGGTCCTTTGGTTTGGAGCCGAGTGGAGGGTCCCAACCAGAGGCTTCGTCGAGTCTGTGACGGTCTTGGCTGCAGATTTCTAGACTTGCGCTATTGGGTGGGGAATTGTAGGACGCCCCTAGATAGGTCAGGGGTGCACTACACAAAGGAAGCGGGTAATCGGGTAGCAGAGCACTTGTGGCTTGCACATGGGGGTTTTTTAGGCTAGGCAGTAGTGCGAGGTGTCCTGATGAACATTCACCAGTCGATGTGCAGGCAGGGAAATCAGGATGCGCTCAGTGTAAAGACACTTCAGCTATCAAGATATTAGCAGTAAATTTTCAGTGTGTTCAGAATAAAGTTCCTGAATTTACTGCCCTCCAGGAAGCGTGTGGCATGCAAATTATTCTCGGGGCTGAGACCTGGCTGAACCCTAAGATAGGAAGTTCTGAAATATTTAGTGAGGGTTGGAACGTGTATCGGAAAGACAGATTAGACACCGTAGGAGATGGTGTTTTCATTGTAGTTGACAAAAATATTGTCTACTGAGGTCGAAATAGAGTGTGATTGTGAAGTTATCTGGACACATTTAACAGAGCTAGGGGAAATAAAGTTAATTGTGGGGTGTTATTGCCGGCCACCAGGTTCCACCGTGACAGTTCTAGAATCATTCAAAGGGAGTCTTCATTCTGTATCGCAGAAGTACCCGGATCATGCTATATTAGTCGGAGGCTACTTCAACCTACCTAGTATAGACTGGGATGTCTATGGATTCATTACAGGTGGTACAGACAAGCCGTCGTGTGAATTACTTTTGAACACATTATCCGAAAATTGTCTTCAGCAACTAAATCGACAGCCAGCGCATAACGGAAATATTTTAGATCTGGTAGACACGAACAGACCAGACCTCATCGATCGTGTCAGTGTTGAGACAGGGATTAATGATCATGATGTTATCATTACGACTATGGTTACGAAAGTTAAAAAGTCAGTCAAGAAGGCTAGGAGAGTATTCTTACTAGAAAGAGCAGATAAGCAGTTGTTAGCATCCCACTTAGTAAATGAATCGACTTCATTTACTTCCGGTACGATGGACGTGGAAGAATTATGGGCAAATTTTAAACACATTGTAAATCACGCATTGGCCAAGTATGTGCCGAAAAAGTGGGTTACGGACGGAAAAGACTCACCATGGTTTAACAGCGCATTTCGGAGAATGCTCAGGAAGCAAAGGCAGCTGCACTCGCGGTACTAGGAAGATCGGGAGAGGCAAAAGTTAGTAGAGATTTGTGCTGCTGTAAAAAGAGCGATGCGCGAAGCATTCAACCACTACCACCGTCATACCTTAGCAAAAGATCTTGCTGAAAACCCAAGGAAATTCTGGTCTTATGTAAAATCGGTAAGCTGGTCGAACGCTTCCATCCAGTCACTCACTGATCAGTCTGGCCTGGCAACGGAAGACAGCAAAACGAAAGCTGAAATTTTAAATTTAGCATTTGAGAAATCTTTCACGCAGGAGGATCGTACAAACTTACTGCCGATTGAGTCTCGTACAGATTCCCGTATGGAGGACATAGTGATAGACATCCCTGGGGTTGTGAAGCAGCTGAATGAGTTGAAAATAAATAAATCGCCAGGTCCTGATGGGATTCCAATTCGGTTTTACAGAGAGTACTCTACTGCATTGGCTCCTTACTTAGCTTGCATTTATCGCAAATCTCTTGCCCAACGTAAAGTCCCGAGCGACTGGAAAAAAGTGCAGGTGACGCCTGTATATAAGAAGGGTAGAAGGACGGATCCTCAAAATTACAGACCAATATCCTTAACATCGGTCTGTTGCAGGATTCTCGAACATATTCTCAGTTTGAATATAATGAATTTCCTTGAGACAGAGAAGTTGCTGTCCATGCATCAGCATGGCTTTAGAAAGCATCGCTCCTGCGAAATGCAACTCGCCCTTTTTTCACATGACATCTTGTGAACCATGGATGAAGGGTATCAGGCGGATGCCATATTCCTTGACTTCCGGAAAGCATTTGACTCAGTGCCCCACTGGAGACTCCTAACTAAGGTACGAACATATGGGATTGGTTCCCAAGAATGTGAGTGGCTCGGAGACTTCTTAAGTAATAGAACCCAGTACGTTGTCCTCGATGGTGACTGTTCATCGGAGGTGAGGGTATCATCTGGAGTGCCCAAGGGATGTGTGGTAGGTCCACTGTTGTTTTCTATCTACATAAATGATTTTTTGGATAGGGTGGATAGCAATGTGCGGCTGTTTGCTGATGATGCTGTGGTGTACGGAAAGGTGTCTGTAGGAAGATACAGGATGACTTGGACAGGATTTGTGATTGGTGTAAAGAATGGCAGCTAACTCTAAATATAGATAAATGTAAATTAATGCAGATGAATAGGAAAAAGAATCCTGTAATGTTTGAATACTCCATTAGTAGTGTAGCACTTGACACAGTCACGTCGATTAAATATTTGGGCGTAACATTGCAGAGCAGTATGAAGTGAAGTGGGACAAGCATGTAATGACAGTTGTGGGGAAGGCGGATAGTCGTTTTCGGTTCATTGGTTGAATTTTGGGAAGATGTGGTTCATCTGTAAAGGAGACCGCTTATAAAACACTAATACGACCTATTCTTGTGTACTGCTCGATCGTTTGGGATCCCTATCAGGTCGGATTGAGGGAGGACATAGAAGCATTTCAGAGGCGGGCTGCTAGATTTTTTTACTGGTACGTTTGATCATCACGCGAGTGTTACGGAAATGCTTCAGGAACTCGGCTGGGAGTCTCCAGAGGAAAGGAGGCGTTCTTTTCGTGAATCGCTACTGAGGAAATTTAGAGAACCAGCATTTGAGGCTGACTGCAGTACAATTTTACTGCCGCCAACTTAAATTTCGCGGAAAGACCACAAAGATGAGATAAAGATGAGATGAGGATGAGGATGAGGATGAGATTAGGGCTCGTACAGAGGCATATGGGCAGTCATTTCTCCCTCGTTCTGTTTGGGAGTGGAACAGGGAGAGAAGATGCTAGTTGTGGTATGAGGTACCCTCCGCCACGCACCGTATGGTGGATTGCGGAGTATGTATGTAGATGTAGATGTAGATGTAGATGTAGATGTACAGTTGGCTCTCAGAGCTGTCAGACTCCCCCTGCCCCCTTGATGGTGGGGGGTACTTTCCTCCCTGTTGCTCCTGCACAACCTACTTCAGGAGCAACCCACCACCACCCCACCCCCACCCATCGGGGATGTCAGTCCCCACTTCTCAGCTGGAGAAGCGTAAGTCTTCTTTGGCGGGAAGGGATCCCTTGGGTCACTCCATTCCCAGATTCCTACCAGTGGCAAAGCTGACACCCGCCAGTGGCTGAAGCAACCGCAGGGCTTCACGGACCACCTCAGTCCCTGAGACTGAATCAGTGAAGCCCTCCCATCCAGAAAAACGTAAGGAGCAGTCAGAGAAACCTAAAAAGAAAAAGACCCCCCAAGAATCAAGGCACTGTAGTGGCACCAACACCACCACTACCTACAAGCTGTGTCTGAGGATGAGGTGGAGATTCTGGCATCCCCTGAGGACCTAGACCTCGCGACCTCGCTGGGCCCTCAGACACAATGGATGTCGATCGCACAGGTACTCATCTGGTGGCAGCAGGTGACCCTGAGGCATAGACTGCCTCATTGATTGTTTCGTGCCTTCCCAGTCTCACAATCACGTAATCCTCCAGTTGAATTGCGGCTGTTTTTTCCACCACCTGGCTGAGCTGTGGCAACTTTTAAGCTTTACACCTGCTTTCTGCATTGCTCTCCAGGAAACCTGGTTCCCAGTAATGCGGACCCCTGACCTCCGCAGCTATAAGGGATATTACAGGAACCGTAGCGTCTATAATAGTGTGTCAGGTGCAGTTTACGTCTATGTCCTGAACTCAATATCTAGTGAACCTGTGCCCCTTTGAACCCCTCCTCAAGCTGTGGCGGTTAGGATAAGGACGAAGCAGGAAATCCCCACACATTTCAGTGCGGCACATGGCACATATTAGCCCATTGATATCCCAGTTTGCAGTCCTGCACTTGTCCCCTCTATCCACTGGAGAGCACATGACAACCTGTGTGGTGGTGACCACTTCCTGTCTCTCCCCCAGCGTCATGCGCACGGACGCCTAAACAGATTGGCTTTAAACAAGGCCGACTGGAATACCTTCACCTCTGCCGTCATTGCTGAATCTCCCACACATGGTGCCATCGATGTTGTCGTTGAGCAGGTCACTACAATGATCGTTTCTGCGGTGGAAAATGCGATCCCTTGTTCTTTAGGGTGCCGCCCGGTGAAAGACAGTCCTTTGGTGGTCGCTGGAAGTCGCTGAGTCAATTTACAGCGTCGGCGAGCTCTACAGTGACGTAAGCGGCACCCTTCCCTAGAGCACCTAATAGCCTTTAAGCGGCTCCGTGCCCACCTTTGCCAGCTTATAAAACGATGGAAACAGGAGTGTTGGGAGAGGTATGTGTCGGCCATTGCGTGCCATACATTACCTTCCCAACTCCGGATGAAGATCAGATGTCTTCTTGGGTACCAGATCCCAACAGGTTTCCATGGCATTAACATCAGTGGCGTGTTATCTACCGACGCAAACGTGATTGCCGAGCACTTTGCTCGAGCCTCTGTGTTGGAGAAGATCCCCCGTGGCCTTTTGCACCCTCAAATGACGGATGGAAAGGAAAGTCCTCTCGTTCACTGTATGCCACAGTGAAACCTGTCACTCCCCATTTGCAGAGTGGGAGCTACTCAGAGCCCTTGCACATTGCCTTGACGCAACTCCTGGGCCAGATCGGATACACAGTCAGATGATAAAACATGTCTTATCTGACTACAAGCGACATCTCTTCTTCATTTTCAACCGGATCTGGCGCAATGGCGTCTTTCCATCGCAATGGCGGGAGAGCACCATCATTCCGGTGCTCAAACCCGGTCAAAACCCACTTGATGTGGATAGCTACTGGCCCATCAGCCGCACCAACTTTCTTTGTAATCTACTGGAACATATGGTGTGTCGTCGGTTGGGTTGGGTCCTGGAGTCATGTGGCATACTGGCTCCATGTCAGGGTGTCCCTGTATTTTTAGTGGCTATTAATGGTCCAGCAGCAGCTGTAGAGCCGTCGGTCTCACCTTCTCTGTATGCAGATGACTTCTGCATTTCGTACTGCTCCTCCAGTACTGGTGTTGCTGAGTGGCACCTACAGGAAGCCATCCAGTTTTCAGCCGCAACGTCGTGTGTCATGCATTTCTGTAGTTACCTTAATGATGATCCACTCACTGTAGTGGAGACATATGGATTCTTAGGATTGGTTTTCGATGCCCAATTGTCTTGGCTACCTCACTTTCATCAGCTAAGCGGAAGTGCCCTCTGCTACCTGAGCAACACCAACTGGGGTGCAAATCGTTCTCCACTGCTGCAGCTTATACAGAGCCCTTGTTCAATCCCGCCATAACTATGGGAGTCTGGTTTACAGTTCGGCGGTGCCCTCGCGTTGCCTTTACTCGACCTAGTGCACCACTGTGGTGTCCACCTAGCGACGGGAACTTTTAGAATGAGTCCAGTGACCAGTGTCCTGGTGGAGGCAGGAGTCCCTTCATTGAAGGTTAGGCATGCACAACTGCTCGCCAGTTACATTGCACATGTTCGTAGTTCTCCTGCATGTCTGAATTACCATCTCCTTTTCCCAACCACAGCAGTTCATCTCCCAAATCGGCTGCCCAGGTCAGAGCTTACAATTGCAGTTCGCATCCAATCCCTTCTGTCGTAACTGGAGTCCTTCCCTTTACCACTTTGCAGAGTGGCTGGCTTCTCCTTTTTATTCTCATGGTCAGCCAGCTATGGTAATCTGCTCTCTTGTTTTGATCTCTTCTACATGTTTCTTGCATCTCTCTGTGGTTTTCTGGTCCAATTTCTGTCTATTTTAGTGTTTGTTGCCATTCTGTCATTCTTGTGGTTTTCTCCTTTCTTCCTGCTGTGTATTGTATGCTTCGATTATTTTACTTGCACCTTGTGGAATTATGACCTGATGACCTAGCAGTTTGATCCCTCCCCCCTTTTTTCAAACCAACCAACCAACACTCAAATCTTTTGGTCAGCAACACTAATTCATATTTTCATGAGCATTCTGGATCTGCTGTTTTCTTCTCCAAGAACTGTCTGAAGCAGAGATTCTTCAGCTTCTCCAATGGGGAATTCCTAGACATCATTGTATCACACAGGCCCTTGAAGGATGACTACACGATTGTAGATCAATTTGTTTGCTCAAATAACAGTGTTTATCTGCTATCCACCTCTTTTCCTCACAAAGCTGCTGTGTCTGGCTGTATCACAGTGTTGTTGCACGTTAAACTGCTTTTCTGCAGTAACTTTAACTTCTCATAGTTTACAAAATATTATTTCCCCATCAATGCTGAAGAACTTCTCTCAAAAATCAACAAATCACAGACTGTAAACAGTAATTCACTGCTGTGGTTTAGTGCAATAGTTACTAGTGATGGTTGAACGAACATACGTATGCACAGACTGTGCTGTTTTACGATATATGGACATGAGTGCTCGCACTACTTAGCAGTGTTACGAATGTACGTAACAACAAATGACAATGACATATAAATGTGTCAGCTTGTATAAAGTAGAAATGGCTTAAAGGCAAAAAAATCTGCACTTGATAATGGCCTGAGGCCGAAATTGCAATAGTGGAAATAAAAAGTTTAACAGTCACTGGCATAAACACAATGTCTTTGAAGAGACAGCCGATTATGATGGCTACCTATGTGTAGCAGACTCATGTTTGTATCAGTCAGACAATTTTTTCCCCCTTCTTCCTGACACATTCATTCGGTGTTTTTGAACTTCTTTTATTTTATAGTAAGTCAACACCATTAAACTTTAGTTATTTACATGTAAGTCGGCAGCACAAAAATGTGGAATGAAGCAGTCTTTCCCCCCAAACACCTCCTAGCAACCTCACGTGGTCCTTCTCCTAGACACATGATGGGACAAGATTTGTTCCAAAAGTTTGTTACTGTAACATAATTCATATTGCTTTTGCTATGTAATGACTAAGACAATTCTTGTTCAAAAATCAACATTGAGATTAGTACATATATTCGTTGTGTTTCAGAGCCTTCTTGGAGACTTCAACAAAGAACAGGAATCATTCATCAAGGAAAAACAATCAAAAGGTGCGGAACCTGCCTTTCCTCCATGGGTTGGCTGTGCTAATGAAGAATCTCTCAAAGAAGAATGCCTCACACTTTCTACGGTACTTTTTTCCTTACATACAGATGACTTACATCACTACATCAAGTGGTTCATTGGATTCCATACCACAAATGCGTCCAGTTCATAAAACCACCCATGTTACAAAGAATTGTCAGTATCCTCTAACACAAAAATAAGTAATGTAACTAAACTGCCTTATCAGTTGACTGTTCTCTTTAAGCCAGATAAGAAAGTCTGACAAAGGATTGTGGTTTCATAAAACAGCATTTTCAGACATTTTTTAGGTTTACATAATAGTGTGTGTCCATATCAGTTATTTTTTGTTTCTCTTGTAGAGGACCATAACATAGTAATCAAGACTATATTAGAAATATGTTATCCAGAGAAAAAAGACAAGTCAGTAAGTAAGGGCACTTTTTCTGCTCCATTGGTAGACTGTACTGACTCAACAATAACATATCTTAACCTCACTGTTGTTCCTGTACGTCATCTGTATTGCTTCAGTGATTAACTCTTTTTTGTAGTGATTTGAGATCATTTTATGATGAGTGCCTTGTTGTCTGTATGCACCAAGGAAAAAATGAAGAGTTATTATTCCCTATACTCTGAAGGGACTAAAGCTGTGGATATTATTTGCAGAATGCCCCTGCAGTGTGGCGATTGCTCTCTTACTTAATAAAACAATTTAAGAGAGTGTAAATCATTTCAGAAGTCAGTGTGTCTTGATCTGTAATGAAGAGCATTTGGGTATGCCACTCACTTAAAAAATGGATAGCAATATAGACACAATGAGCAAATTATTTATGATAATCATCATGGGAGAATTGATGACTGCACATGAGTCCAACATTAGCCGTGGTTCAGTGATTGCAGTTGTCCACAAATTTCTAAACTATCACAATGTGCACATTTGGTGGATGCCATCTCACCTGAGAAATGCAAAAAGAAATGCTTGGAAATATTGAAATCACATTTAAGACATGACATGGATCCATCATTAGGAAAACAGATTAACTGGCAGAGAAGAAAGTTCAAAAGTCAGGATTCTACAGAGAAGTTGATGACATACGTGTTCTGGGATAGGGAAGATCCACTACTAATTCATTACACTTCTAAAGATAAAACAATAAAAAGTGGTAGCAGTTGTGAGCTAATATGTGATCTGAAATCCAAAATCAGAAACTAATAGGAGGGGGAAGTTTACAAAAGGTGTGATATTGCTTCAGCTGTCTTCATACTACTGGGAGGACAAAATCCAGTAACCTCAAAACATTGGTTTTGAGTGGCTGTAGCACCCACTAAACAATCGTGGTCTAGTTCAAGATGAATTTCACCTGTTTGGTTGCATGAAGGAGCACCTGCATGCATGAATACAATGTGTGAAGTTCGTGGATAAGGTGCAAGAGTGGATCTAGATGATGGCACAAAGCTTCTTCTGGAACAGAATTACGCAATTAAGTCACATTAATGTGACCACTGCCTATGTTAGATATCAATACGCAATAATCGCTCGCATACGGCAGATGGCAGAATGAACTGTGGAGGGTATATGAAGCGTGTCCAGGGCATGCACTAAACAGTACGTTCTTAGTCATAATCCAGAAACAGAGCTATTTGTGTGATGTCCAAAGAGGCAAGATTATTGTATTTCAGCTCAAGGGTGGAAGCATTTCCAAAAAAGCTGAGTTTGTAAAGTGTTGGTGTGCCACTGTGGTTAAAGTATATGTGCATGGCAAAACGGCGCTTTCCAAAACCGGTGCTGAGGCAACTGTGGTGCAGCACGGGCCGTTGATGACGGGTGAGAAACGGCAGCAGTGATGTGTATGGGTGAATAGACATGCCACTGTTGAGCAACTGACTGCCCAGATGAACCAAGGGGTTACCAACCATGTCTCCTCAAGTGAATGTTGCTGCGGTATGTGGGTCATGGACCTATGCTGACAGCTGTTCATAGGTGTCAAAGATTTGAATTTTACACACGAGTACTGCAACCGGTTGTCCCCTTAGTGGTGACAAAGGGCCTTTGCAAATGAATTGTGTTTCACGACCCATCAGACAGATTTCTATTGGTGTGTGGAGCATGAAATGTTTGAAAGCAACACCCTGCAACCAGGAGAGAGTGTTACGGTCTTGTGAATGTTTGTTAAATTATCCTTGGGGGCTATGCCCTCTTCTGCATGCATTTCATTTTTCCTCAGCATGGTGGCATGTACCAGCAGGAAAGTGCAACGTGTTGAACTGCTCGCAGTGTACGTTTGTGGTTTGAATAGTGCCAGGATGAATTTAGTGTACTCTTGTGGCCACCGAACTCCCTGGGTTTATACGAAGTCAGGAGTGAGGGAGACCACCTCAGTCAGGCTGATTGAACCATGTATTCTCAACCAAGAAATGTAGCACAGCTGGTCACGGCACTGAAGTCGGCATGGCTCCACATCCATGTCAGTATCTTCCAGAACCTCAGTGACACTCTTCTTGATGTCGCACACTGCAGAAGGTGTTTATTCAGGCTTTTGAAAGGGGGTCACTTTGTGACTGGACAGGGTGTGTGTATCATTTCAAGAGACTGATGAAGTGTTTGGAGGTTGAGGGAGTTTGTGTAGTGGAACTATGTTGCAGTTATTTTACAAGTGAAAAATTACTTTAAATTTTCCTTTACTTTTTGACTTGCTCTCGTACTACCTAGTTCACTCATTTTGCTACTTTTCGCCCTCTGCATAGAAACTTTTCATATTCTCCTCGATATTTAATGTAGTCTCGTTTTACTTTCAGTTTTATAAATCCTGTGCCTACATTTCGGAAGATTAACTTCCAAACACTGTCTTAAATTGGACAGGGTGAGAAAAATTTTGATTTAACGTGCAAGTTTAGTGTCAGTCCATGTGAACGACAGTCTTCAGCATTACCTACTGCTGTCCAAAAAATGAACACTTATTATGAATATTGATTTCTGTTGCTTTTGATTCTGTGTATTTGACCCAGGGCCCTGTGTAATTTCTTACTTTGCAGCATTTGGGATGCAATGTGCTACATTTCCACTTGGGACAAAAAAACATCCTTCACTGGTGCTGACATAGCCATTATATAAGACAAGAAATACCAATTCTGCTTGTCACATTGTTGCCTGCTTCCAGACATCGAGGTGGGGAAGGGGGGAGAGATTATCTCCTGTGTCAAGTAATAGTGGATATCAACCAAGGGAAACACTCACCAACCTAATATTTGTATATATTCAAGAACATAAATTTTTTTCCATATTGATGCCAGTGCAATTCTCAAATGTGTAACAGGATTCCTGTGCGATGGGTAAGAAGCAGATCTAGGAAACATTGCTAAAAAGCCATTTTCTTGGAGACCATTGTGGTTAGGACATTCATGTGCTTTACTTTACACCTATTTAATTTATTTTGGTAATTATGTCAATATTTTCAGTTAACAGCATCACAATTTATTTTTAGATTCAGTGCATTGTTATGTGCAGCTTACAGTCATGAAATTGATTATATGTGAATTAAACATTAAAGTTGCAGTAGAGCCATAGGGAAATGCTTACATTACTACTGGATATACTGCAAGAAAGCTGTATGTGACTTCTGTGACTCTGGTGCAAGCCAGCTCCTGAACTATGCAGGGCATTGATTTGATGTGATACCCTCATATGTTACATGTTGATACCATCTTCAGAAGATCTTTAATACAACACAAATATTTAAAAAATGTTTTCTGCTTCTGCAGCCTTTGTAATTCAACTAGCTTTTTTGTTCAGAGATCAGGTTCGTATATTCTCTCTCTCTCTCTCTCACTCACTCACTCACTCACTCACACACACACACACACACACACACACACACACACACACACACACACACACACACACACACACACACACACACTAACTGTGTCAGTATTGACTTCTTTGTTAAGTATTAGGTGATGTTAATTTACAGGTGAAACTTCTCTTTTTCTGAACTACTAAACAAATGTTTTCTTAAAATTCTAGGACAGGCGAACCTTTGTCCGTAGCCCACCAGCTGGCGTAGACTTTCATTTTGACTATGAAGTGTCATATCCTGTAGCCATGGCAACGCTGGCAGAGGACCCAAATCTTGAGAAGATGAGATTTGAACTGGTTCCTAAAGTGTAAGTACTAGTTTCCACACAATGTCTGTCTCTGTAATCCTCAGGGCATTATAAATATGTTGCAAGTGCTTCAGTATGTTCACATCTTTTGTTGGAATGTTATGTTTAATTTTTCCATTATCCCATTAACCCTCTCCCACTGAACAAAATTGGTTGAAAGCAGTGATGGTAAGCATTTTGTATGCTCTTTCCTATTCAAACAGGAAAATATCTTTAGTAGAAAGGTTATGATTCTGCACTTTCGTGGTACTTGTATGGGTGTCATTGAACTTGTATATGATAATAATAAAAGATTTAAAGAGTTCAGTATTAGAAAATAATTTTTTGGTAGAATACAGACAGTGCAAGGAGTAAAGGTAACAACTCAACATACAGTTAAGGCATTGAGTGATTGACAGACACATAAACAGAATAGAAAATGATCTTGTCTACCTGACAGTACAGAAATAAAGTACATAAGATTCTTCATTTGTCTCTAAAAAATTATCTTTTCCATTCCTCATTGACTTCTTATAAAAATTTGAGCTGGATATGCTGCAAAGTCAGTATTCAACACACAATTCATGAGTGAGTGATCTCGCCAGTTATATTTTCTCATACAGTCTTTCATGTAGGCTTCCTGTTAATGAAGAGAGCACTTAAGTTTCAGTACATTTCTTTTTCAATTGGAGGGTACACAGTTCCAGAACTGTATGTAACTTGTTACAGAAATAGCAGTTCAGACTGTAATAAATTATAAGCAGAATGACAGAAGGTCTAGATAGTTTCCACTTCTGTTTTAGTGTGGTGGTGAATGATCTGTAGTTACGAACATTGACACATTTTACATCTTTTGGAAAAGCATTTGTGCTTGATGGTGTCACATTATATTGTTCATAAAATTTCAGTCACCTAGTCTGTGTTCAAAGTGAGCATAAGAACTGAGACTTACGGTGGAACCCTATAGAGTTATGTGTGCTTTTGATAGGAATGATATGACCATGTGGTTCAGCAGCTTTGCTAACTCAGACGTTTCATTTATATCATTACATTATTTTCATTCAGTTGCCTTCTGTGTCATTAATATGAATAAAGAATTTGTTGCAAAATACACAGTGCCCATTGAAGGAAAGCTAAACAGGACAATAAAGCATGGAACTATGGATTTGTAGTCAAAAAAAGACACTGAAGATGATAGAAACTTTCAGAGATGATGAAGAGGGGTAAATGTATCAGTTTGAGGTAAGATACCTTGGTCTGGAAATTACAAAGTTGAAAACAAAAATCATTCTGATACCTCTGCATAACTTAAGAGCTATGAGCACTTGCTCATCTTAGATACTGAGAAACACATCTCTTCTAATGCAAGTCCCCATATTTTTGTTGGAGGTAGTATGGACCAAAACAAGAAAAAAAACCCAATAAATGTGGGCTCTGAAATGGATGCCTTGAGATCTATAAGCACATCATCAGTAGAAGAGATGTTTCACGGTACTGAAAGTGAAAAAGTGTTTGCAGCTTTTAGGGTACACACTTTAGGCCCTGTGTGTACTGGATATTTTTTTCTTGTTTTGTTTCAAACTGCCACCTTTGAAAAGTGCATACCCTGCAATCTTCAAAACAGCAGCACTGGTACAAACATTCCAGTGTTGGAGATATAAGAATGGTTTTCACATAGAACTTTAAACTCTGTCATTTCCAGACCAGGGTCCCTTACTTGGAATTTATAGATGTACTCTTGTCTGTCATCCCTGAAACATTGCAACATCATCATGGAATCTCCCTGTGAAACAGTTTACCTCATTTTACTAGTATTAATGAATAAGGGAAGGGAAGGTGTTGATGCTTGGTTTGAACTACCCTGGCATTGGCCCGGAATGGTATGGGGAAACTGTAGAATGCTCTTAACCATACATTGTCTGTGACATGGAAAGTGCAAAGTATCATGCGAAGCTACCTATTTTGCGTGAGCTTTTACTTCAGGATCTACTTACATAATATACAATGTGCCATAATATTAAACATTAAGGGTTTGACAGTGAAGCAGGATTAATTTTGTGTCCATGTTAAGGCCATTGTTTTACTGAGAGGAGTGGAATCACAGGTGACAAGTGTTTGCCTCTCCCTCTCCCTCCCCCTCCCCCCCCTCCTTCCCCCCCCCCCCTGTCTGATTGAAATTTCATGTGTTGATACATCTGTCGAACTTACACAAAATTCTTTTGGAACTTTTGTGTACTTTGACTCAGTGACTTTATACTGTTGCTAATTGCAAAGTGGTTCCAACACCCATTTCTTTCATTAATGGCACTACTATTTAACCTGTTATGTAAGACACGATGACAAAATTGTCAGAAAGGAACCTGGGGAAAATTACACTGAAGTGAAGCATGGAATGTTCATTTCTTTATGGTACACATTTTCTGTAGATCTGATGTGTGAGAAAGTCATGCAGATGCAGAATAAATCAATCCATAAAACATGAATATCCATACATAGAATATCAGCAATAATAAGATCAATTACGGTAACTATGTAATAGTAGTAATAAATTGCAGGAGTGGTGTGTTCAACATAACTTTTCCATTACAGATTTTGATTGAAATACATATTTTCACAGTAGGTTACAAGTACAGTTGATGTCGTAATAGCCTAAAGATCATATGAAATAAAGGAAAACAAAATTAAAAAAAAGTAGAATGTTTTGTGAAATTGTTTGTCTAAAAGTATGAAATAAAGCAGACTGGAAAAGCATTTGACACACATTCGGATGATGATCGGAATGACACAGCAATGATGGCAACAGCACTTATAAGCGTGATATTACTTCTTGTAGCACACACCTTCTCTTTGTTGATATTTGAAAAATTCTCTATAGAAAAATTTTTAAGGGCGACAAATTGTTGGAATTATTTACACATTTGGGCACAGATAATACACTCCTGGAAATGGAAAAAAGAACACATTGACACCGGTGTGTCAGACCCACCATACTTGCTCCGGACACTGCGAGAGGGCTGTACAAGCAATGATCACACACACGGCACAGCGGACACACCAGGAACCGCGGTGTTGGCCGTCGAATGGCGCTAGCTGCGCAGCATTTGTGCACCGCCGCCGTCAGTGTCAGCCAGTTTGCCGTGGCATACGGAGCTCCATCGCAGTCTTTAACACTGGTAGCATGCCGCGACAGCGTGGACGTGAACCGTATGTGCAGTTGACGGACTTTGAGCGAGGGCGTATAGTGGGCATGCGGGAGGCCGGGTGGACGTACCGCCGAATTGCTCAACACGTGGGGCGTGAGGTCTCCACAGTACATCGATGTTGTCGCCAGTGGTCGGCGGAAGGTGCACGTGCCCGTCGACCTGGGACCGGACCGCAGCGACGCACGGATGCACGCCAAGACCGTAGGATCCTACGCAGTGCCGTAGGGGACCGCACCGCCACTTCCCAGCAAATTAGGGACACTGTTGCTCCTGGGGTATCGGCGAGGACCATTCGCAACCGTCTCCATGAAGCTGGGCTACGGTCCCGCACACCGTTAGGCCGTCTTCCGCTCACGCCCCAACATCGTGCAGCCCGCCTCCAGTGGTGTCGCGACAGGCGTGAATGGAGGGACGAATGGAGACGTGTCGTCTTCAGCGATGAGAGTCGCTTCTGCCTTGGTGCCAATGATGGTCGTATGCGTGTTTGGCGCCGTGCAGGTGAGCGCCACAATCAGGACTGCATACGACCGAGGCACACAGGGCCAACACCCGGCATCATGGTGTGGGGAGCGATCTCCTACACTGGCCGTACACCACTGGTGATCGTCGAGGGGACAATGAATAGTGCACGGTACATCCAAACCGTCATCGAACCCATCGTTCTACCATTCCTAGACCGGCAAGGGAACTTGCTGTTCCAACAGGACAATGCACGTCCGCATGTATCCCGTGCCACCCAACGTGCTCTAGAAGGTGTAAGTCAACTACCCTGGCCAGCAAGATCTCCGGATCTGTCCCCCATTGAGCATGTTTGGGACTGGATGAAGCGTCGTCTCACGCGGTCTGCACGTCCAGCACGAACGCTGGTCCAACTGAGGCGCCAGGTGGAAATGGCATGGCAAGCCGTTCCACAGGACTACATCCAGCATCTCTACGATCGTCTCCATGGGAGAATAGCAGCCTGCATTGCTGCGAAAGGTGGATATACACTGTACTAGTGCCGACATTGTGCATGCTCTGCTGCCTGTGTCTATGTGCCTGTGGTTCTGTCAGTGTGATCATGTGATGTATCTGACCCCAGGAATGTGTCAATAAAGTTTCCCCTTCCTGGGACAATGAATTCACGGTGTTCTTATTTCAATTTCCAGGAGTGTAGAAATATGTCAAGGCCACACAACAGCAACTGCACTATCTACATGATCCATCAGACAAGTATCCTGTAATACTGTTTAATATTCCAAGATTATAAGTTAAAAATTAAATTCTAAATTGGCATCTATCTTGCTGTGCAAGATTTTGAAAATAATTTGAAGATGTGTCAAATGTTTCTCTAATCTGTATTATTTCTTACTTTTAGGCAAATGATTTCACAAAACATTTAATATCTTTTTCTCAATTTTTTAAAATTTTATTTGTATTTTGAATTTTTGTTCAGAAAATGTAAAGTACAACATAATTAAGTACTGACCGAGGAAAAGCAGAGACATTCCAGTTTGTGCTATGATTTGATATTTATTTTATTTTCCCGGCATGAAACAAAGAAATCCATGGTTTCTAATGTCATAAGTAGAATTCTGCCATCTTCTTCAGTTCCTGAGATGCTCGACCTTTATGTTCACTGTTGTCATCGTCTCAGAACAATTGGATAGTAGTCTCAGGAAGTCCTGTAACTGTAAAGTGCTGCTCTGCGTCAAACAGTGGAAAGCCTCTCAAATGTGCATACTCATAGACAACTACTGATGAGGAGCAGCCATGCAACATTTGACCTTCATCAGTATCATCCAAAATGGACAAAAAGAGTCCCAAGGTGGAAATCTGGTTAACATCATATACACTTAACGAGTAACAAATATTCATCTCCCCAAGCAGACTGCGCCTGAAGGAGACAAAGTTAGCCCTTGCAACTTAAGAGGAGCTGTTGCCCAGCTCATTGTCAAAGATAACTGAAACTGCTGCATTTTTGTGTAGAATTTCCCGCTCTAATCAACAGCTATCTGTTGAATGGTGTTAAGATGTTGATTATTAGTTGAAATGAGGGAATGATTGTCTAAGCAAAAGAGAACTGGCAGTGGTTATTGACCTTTGTGAAGCTGAAACTTGATGGATCCAATTAATCTCAACAATTTCACCCAATACCAGTTGATAAGACCAGTGCTATCAGGCATGTATATCCTCAACATAAGCCTATAGTTAGTCACTAATGATGGTGGTAGAGTTAAGGCTTGTTCTGCACTCCTACGTCACGTATGTTCTGACAGCCAGTGAGCGTTCAGAGTGCTCTGCTGTGAACACTGTAGCTAGTGCGAGCACTAAATGTGATCGTAGCAAGTTGTTAAGTGAATTCCGTTTCCATTTGTTGTGAGCTGTCATCGCTAATAGTGGTAGTAAGTGATAAATTCTGCATTAGTAAGCGAGAGATGTAATTTGCAGTATGTATTCTTTCTACAAGCAGAAAGAATGCGCCCACCCCAACTGCCACTTGAATTGTCAATAATGCAAGCTTTGACCATGACTCGACACGTGCAAACCGCCATTGTTCGTGGATTGGACTATACTGCCGACTCCAATATTAATTTCATCAGCAAGTCTACCACAGTCATTGATGTTTAGTTTACTATGCTTTTTCAATGCTGGCTTTCTTGTGTCCCCTTACATTCCGGAGTATATACCAATTGCGCAAATTTTATTAACTGTTGCAGCCGGTTCTGCAGGTAGTGTTTTGTGCATTTATTGGATGAATCTGAAGTAACTGCTTCTCCTGGTCCCTGACCTTAAATCCTTGGGATATATTCTGCTGTAGAGGACACTTATGTCATCAGAAGTGAACTTGGCTTCACAAAGTTGATAGATCAATTCAGTGAACACATTATCGTGCTGTCGCTTACTCTGACGGAGTCCCATGAAACTGAAGGGGTGCTGCAGATTAAATCGTGCTGTCGCTTACTCTGACGGAGTCCCATGAAACTGAAGAGGTGCTGCAGATTAAAAATATGGTCGTGAGACTGACCTTAGCCATTCTTATTTGTGAACAGTGCTCAAGAATATGTCCTACCTACCCGAGAGATGCAGCTTACGATTACAAAGCATCACAGTTGCCTCTTGTGTTTACATTTATTGGCTGTTCAGAATGTTGGTGTCATCAAACAAAGAGATGACTTTTTGCCCCTTCCTTTTCACAGAGCTGTTTCTACAGTTGGTAGAATATTTTTGCTGATAATGTCTCTCAGCTGTGGCAATGTATTTCAAAATATAAATGACAGTACAAGTCCTAGAACCAACTGGTTGAATGTTTATATTGGCTTGCCTTAGCTTGATAATGTGAAGATTATAGTAATTGACCCTTGACGTCAGAAAAATCCTCATCTAGCGCAGTATGTGGGCATGCACGAAACCTTTCATGTGAAATTCAAAATGGATAAAGTAATCAGTGACATGTCTTTTCAATATATTTGTCTTCAAAATTACATTGCATATTTGATAAAGCAATGATATAAATTAGCATGTCAGATTAGCCAGAAATTTGAGTAACTACGCCATCCTCTCTTGGGATGACATTGTCGTGGTTGGAGTGCTGTCAAGAATGCACAGATTGCTGATAACTTAATGCCAGAAAGGGTCATTAGAGCCGAGAATATGGAATCGGAAAAAGATCTTAACTGGTTGACCATTCCGACGAGATCACTTGATGGGCTGGTCCAGTAACGTGAACAACAATGCATATTACAAAAATATGAGTTCAGATCTGTCAGCTTCGCCATGTTTAATATTCCAGAGCGTAGGGTGCTTAAATTATTCACATCATTGATATTTTCATTTGCACACTCTTACTCAACTCCTCTGGGAGGATAAAGACTGATGACCTTGCTGTTTGGTCCCCTCCCCCAAATCAACCAACTAATCTGTGAGCATTAAAAAAAAAGATAATCACTGAGCCAGAATCTTTTATTCGCCACCTGTAACATGCTGCTGGAAATACTTACAGGTCGTTACAGATATCTTCCAAATATATTTGATGTAATGGACAGCAGGTTTTTCCAGCTTTATGTTTGTGACAAACTATCTACTTTCTCATCCCCCCCCCCCCCCCCCTCTTTCCCCACCCTGAACACTCAATGACTGGTGGCTGAAATTCTTTATTCGCCAGCAGAACATGTTTTTCAATCGCTGTTCTGCCTTCGTCAGAATCGAATATTCAGAAACTGTTCCAGTTTCGGCAGTGTGAAGCAACATCTCTTTGAACTTCAACTGGAGTGTTGTGCACAAAGGTGGAAAAAGCATTTGTTTTTCAGTTCATGATTCAGTGAAGCTCTTTTTCTTTCTTCTTCTTCTTTTTCTTCTCCTCCTCCTCCTCCTCCTCCTCCTCCTTTTTTTTCTGAGATGCCTGAGTATAACTATCAGTAAGCCATGATGATTGATGATTGCAGTTGCAAGGAGATAATGTCAAACGATAACCAGCAGGAATTAAAGTTTGCCAGCCAATGTAGTAATTGCAGGCTATGACTGTGATGCAAAACCATAGTCGTGTTTTCACCAGGCATTATTAGATAGTCACTAAAATGTTCATGACTAACTGAATCCCATCCATTACTAGTATATAAGTCTTCAGACCAAGCGGTATTGTCCAATCTCAAACCCTGCTTTGTTACTTAACTACTGTTCAAGCAGTTGATCAACATTACTTCTCTGCTAAGACTAGAAACAGAGAGAACAGCTTGAATAATTGTTATAGTGTTGATGTAACCTATTTATTTCATTTGTCATAAGCATAATGTGACCCAATTTCTGTCACTTGTTTCTGCGAATAGCGTATGCACTTGACAAAATTGTGCATTTCACCATGAGATTATGGGCTTCAAGCTTGCTTCCCAAACAGCAACAGCCACAACAGCGGTTAAAGTTACCACCCTGAAGGTAATGCCTCAAATTTGCCTGATTTGTGGAAGTTTGAAGATAGGAGTAGCTGTCTCTTTTACTCCTACTCTCGTAAAATGCATTCCTAATACAGTGCTTGATGTCTTTTCTGTTTTTTACATGTCCTTTGATGGCTGCTTTGAAGCCAATGTTTCATGGAAATGCGAATCATTTGCAGAGCTAGCCAATTTTTCAAAATTTATGTTGACTTACAGGTGTTTGTGCTTCTTAAGGTAATTAAAAACCAGCTTGCATGATTTGTAGTCAAATGTCAAAATTCATCTGTGTATTAATCAAAGGCAATGACGATATTTATAAGATTGCTTGGCAGATGTTCCTATACTTCCTCCATGATTTGTCGGAAACAACAAATGACCTCTTTGTCCTTTCTGTTAATTAATTGAAGTTACTTTTGGATGTTTATAAATGTGTGGAATAACACAAGATAACACTTCTCTGCAAAAGACAAGCCAATGAAGAGAGACGCCACTTCTTACAATTCCTTTATGTTGCACCTTGTGTGAGAAAAGTTGCAGTGCCCGGTCAGTTAGTGATAGCATCTTGTGAACAGTTCTCTATCATCAGAAACCCTTGTGTTATCTCCACACCATGTGGAAAGATGTAGAAAATATTGGCGATCGCAAACACAGCAAGAGTCGGTTGGCGAAAGTGTCTATGTCTGCAAGAAATTTTCTCACTACTTTCATGTAATTCTGTGCTCCTTGATCATTTTCACCATTCTCTGTCTTCTCATGTGTTTCGCTGCCTTCATTGTTTCTGGATGATCTTTCACATTTACCGGGCATCTTTTGTATTCAGCTGTGCTTGCTCACCTCAGGTGATACTAGAGACATTCTGTAGTCGAGTTAACGTGAGAAGATTCCCGACAACTAGCAGTGCCGTTGCCAGCTTTCAACTGTGAGGTGCCAATGGCTGCAAGAGGAACAGCAATCTTCTTCAGAGATGCAACAACACTGAGGTGTTATCAAAGAGATGTTTACATAATTGGTCTCCTAGCCTCTTTTGCTTTCAAAAGTCTTGAATTTAGGTTTGAAAGAAGCCATTTTGTCAGTTGAATATTGCACCAATGCAAAATTTTGTATGCAAAACAGCTAGGCCCTAAAGAGAGAAATTTTCTGATGCTTCACTTGCAAAGGTAGCAGTAGCTATTTGTGAAACATTTCAGATTTCCCGCAAATCACCAATTAGGCTTTTCTTAATTATATTTTTCTAACAATTAAACCCTGTTTTGCAATGTTGGCATCAGGCTGGTCAATTTGATATTCAATATATGTATTTCCCTCTCTTTCTTCAGCTATGAAAATTCGGATGAAAACATAGTGTGTAATTTCATAGTGTGTCTTGTTTTTGTTACTTAAACATTTGACTGATAAGGGTATGGTTAACAGGAGTTCGGATCATGTGTGCAACAGAAGAGCTGCACATAAACTGTTTCCTTATTACAGAAGAACAATTTTTCAGTAGAATAAAATGATGTTTCAAGCAGGTATTTTTTCCACCCCATCAACCTCAGATGAGGACAAACTCACTAGCTCTTGTGCATCGAAAGATGTAGGTTTGCAAGGGGTCCTGGTGGCACCAGAAGCACTGCAGCTTTTGCCACAGTTGCTCCACTGCCACTTCAGCATAGGGCATCATCATAAAGATGATGCCTTGTCTGGATAATGACTAATCTCCCTTATGTCCACACAAGCACTGTTGCAATTCATTTCCTGCTATATTCTGAATTAGCCAGTCAACAGGAAAAGTGCAAGCAGACCACAGCAACAAGGGAGATTGAACTGCTTGTCTGTGGCACTGCAAAAGTCCGAAATCTACACTGCTAAAACAAAGAAATACACAAAATATAAATAAGAAAAATAAAACAAGTCCTAGTCTCTATCTGATAGTGTTGTATGTGAGGCTGTAGAGTTGTTGCATAAGTTTGTAGCATTTTTTCTGTAATTTTGATAAACGCAACAGATACACATAACTGAGACTTCACTCATCAATAATATATTCTCCCTCACTATTTAAAACAGTGTAACTTTTCGATTCTGCGACTGTAGAATCATGTGATTTTGAAGCAAAGAAGTCGTGGGGCCATGTTTGGAGTGTTTTTTCATCCTGAAAGGAAGTTCCTTCAAGGTTGTTGGAAAGAGAGTGGAAAAGGTGGAAATCTGAGGGTGCAAGATAAGGTGAACAAGTTGGGTGTGGTCAGTCTAGTAGAATGCAGGCATTATCATGGAGTAGAATCACTTCATGCAGTCTTTCTGGGTGGTGTTCTTGGAATGGGTCTGCAAGACATCTCAGATGTTGAAAATAAATGTCAACAGTGATAGCTACACCTCTGAGAAACAATTTGTAGTACACCACACAATCGTTGTTCCACCAGCTGCATAAAATTATCTTTTGTGGAAGAAGCAGATCTTTGCAAGGGGAGTTGCTGCTTTGTTTCGACTTAACCAATCCTTCCTTTTCCTTATGTTAGCATAGGCACACAATTTCTCATCACCATTGACTATACAGGATAGGAATGGTTCATGTTCTTCACGAGCTAATTGGCGATGAGTAAGTAAAGGTGCGCATATGGCCATCCACTGATGTTTGTGATTTTGGCTTAGAGCATGTGGTACCCATAGACCTAATTTTTGAGCCTTACCCATTGTGTGCAAATGTCACACAGTGGTAGAAGGATTACATTTCATCACATCTGCCAGTTCTTGATTCCATTGATATGATCATTGTGGATTAATGCGTTCATATGGTATTCGTCTAAACCTGAAGGTCTTTCTGCACGTGGAAAGTCAATAACATCAAAATGATCCACCTTAAGGGGACTACACCCTGCCTATCTAACCCATGTTAATTTAGGCAAGTATTTGACCCATTTCTGAAGAAACTATTTGATGCAGGGCCTTAATGTTTTTACTGTATGTTACATGATTCTAATAGAGTCAACTGTACTAAAATCTACCTTATCCATGTTATAGTTTTTAAGAAATACTTTTTTAAATTTATTAACAAAAAATATTAAGTTTTTTCTGCAGAAAATATTTTTTTTGTGAACTTCCTAGTGGGGGAATATTAATGAATGTAGTACCAGAGGTGGCTTTTTATGTTATGCAGAGTCTGAAAATTTCATTCATTTTTCTATGATAGTTTCTGATATAATGGGCCGTATGTTCTGAAAATTTTAGTTTGCGGGAAATTGACTGTAAAGAAAAAGCTTTTGAAATTTGTTACTTACAGTTAATTAAAACTGCCCTGCTGCATATGATGGCCCTTCTTTGGCCTCTAGCAGGTCTTCAAGCTTCTTTTTCACCCTACTAGATGTTTGTCTTGCTTTCTTGGCCATATTAGATGCAGACCTGTCTGCATCAGCTATCCTCATTTTATCCCAATGTTGCAGCCCAGTGATCATAGTTTCACCAGAATTAATTCCCAGATTTTTCAGTACCCAAATCTTTCCAATATTACCATAATTGAATGTAATAACAACATCATGAACTCCTGGTTCATCCTACAAATACAGTTTTAGGAAGGAGGTTTCAAATTATGCTGTTGAAATATTCATTTGGGTTCTGTGTCTGCCCATGCAGACATTTCCTTAGAAGGTCAGGATGAGCCAAGACTCTGTAAATACACTCCTGGAAATTGAAATAAGAACACCGTGAATTCATTGTCCCAGGAAGGGGAAACTTTATTGACACATTCCTGGGGTCAGATACATCACATGATCACACTGACAGAACCACAGGCACATAGACACAGGCAACAGAGCATGCACAATGTCAGCACTAGTACAGTGTATATCCACCTTTCGCAGCAATGCAGGCTGCTATTCTCCCATGGAGACGATCGTAGAGATGCTGGATGTAGTCCTGTGGAACGGCTTGCCATGCCATTTCCACCTGGCGCCTCAGTTGGACCAGCGTTCGTGCTGGACGTGCAGACCTAGTGAGACGACGCTTCATCCAGTCCCAAACATGCTCAATGGGGGACAGATCCGGAGATCTTGCTGGCCAGGGTAGTTGACTTACACCTTCTAGAGCACGTTGGGTGGCACGGGATACATGCGGACGTGCATTGTCCTGTTGGAACAGCAAGTTCCCTTGCCGGTCTAGGAATGGTAGAACGATGGGTTCGATGACGGTTTGGATGTACCGTGCACTATTCAGTGTCCCCTTGACGATCACCAGTGGTGTACGGCCAGTGTAGGAGATCGCTCCCCACACCATGATGCCGGGTGTTGGCCCTGTGTGCCTCGGTCGTATGCAGTCCTGATTGTGGCGCCCACCTGCACGGCGCCAAACACGCATACGACCATCATTGGCACCAAGGCAGAAGCGACTCTCATCGCTGAAGACGACACGTCTCCATTCGTCCCTCCATTCATGCCTGTCGCGACACCACTGGAGGCGGGCTGCACGATGTTGGGGCGTGAGCGGAAGACGGCCTAACGGTGTGCGGGACCGTAGCCCAGCTTCATGGAGACGGTTGCGAATGGTCCTCGCCGATACCCCAGGAGCAACAGTGTCCCTAATTTGCTGGGAAGTGGCGGTGCGGTCCCCTACAGCACTGCGTAGGAACCTACGGTCTTGGCGTGCATCCGTGCGTCGCTGCGGTCCGGTCCCAGGTCGACGGGCACGTGCACCTTCCGCCGACCACTGGCGACAACATTGATGTACTGTGGAGACCTCACGCCCCGGGTGTTGAGCAATTCGGCGGTACGTCCACCTGGCCTCCCGCATGCCCACTATACGCCCTCGCTCAAAGTCCGTCAACTGCACATACGGTTCACGTCCACGCTGTCGTGGCATGCTACCAGTGTTAAAGACTGCGATGGAGCTCCGTATGCCACGGCAAACTGGCTGACACTGACGACGGCGGTGCACAAATGCTGCGCAGCTAGCGCCATTAGACAGCCAACACCGCGGTTCCTGGTGTGTCCGCTGTGCCGTGCGTGTGATCATTGCTTGTACAGCCCTCTCGCAGTGTCCGGAGCAAGTATGGTGGGTCTGACACACCGGTGTCAATGTGTTCTTTTTTCCATTTCCAGGAATGTAGATTTAATTGGTGTGATTGCAGCAGGAAGAGAATGCTGGTGAGAATAAGATTCTCCAGTTGCCTGAGCCCTATTGTATTTGCACCATGAATTTTATCCTGATGGACACAACCCATGACATGACTTATCAGTACAGAACTTACGGAAGAATATGGCCCAAACATCTCTCTTCATTGCCTCCAGATTTTATTTATTTCTCTTAATTGCCTGCCCATAGTATACCTGCCAGTTTTCTATTTCAGTTTTAGTTAACTGACCCTGTCCGGTCAACAATTTTCCATCTTTTAATTTTTTTCCTTTCATTTCAACAGTTAGTTTTCTCAGCCTTGTTCCCAAACATTTTTGAACATGGCCTACACATTCTATTTTGCTAATAATGGCATCTCCATATGGCTTAGAGTTCACCACATTGTTGTCTGCCTTACTGTCACCATCACCCAAATATTTGGTGTACCATACATCTCTTGTTTCTACGGAGCAATGAAATATTTGTTGTACTCCATGAACTTCTATGCCATAACTTGTTCCTCTAAAATTAGCCACACAGTTGTGTTCTTTATGTTTATTGACTTTACAACATTTGCAATATTTAGACATTATCTCCACATCTAACACTTTACCAGTGTCTACACTCATGGCAGTCACTACTGCATTCAGAGAAGTATGTCCTCTTTTCTGCCAACTTCCATCAAGTGCAACTGCAGTACCCGAACATCCATCATTTTGTTCCACTGCTTCCCTAGCAGCCAGTTTCATGCTTTCCTCACTGATCTCACATACAGCTTTCTCTAATATTGCAGTCAGTTTTTCAAATTTATTTGGCGATTGATGTAAGTTCATCACTGAACAAAATGTTCTCCCTGCAGCCATGCCCTTGCCAATGGATCGTAAGGCATAAACTAATCTAGTATTGATTTCATAAGGGCCACTTACATCTGATTTTGAAGAACTCATAAATGAAATCACAGCTGAGCATTTAGTGCAAATTAAATCCAAAGCAATTGCTGGGCATTTTCTCCGACTGGCACTCTCAACAAATTTTTACACTTTGTGGCCCACCATACTGTCTACAGTGAACAAATTTAGAAATTACATCTGACAATGTTCTCGAATTTATAATAATGTTGCTGCACCCATTGTAACTTACAGTTAATTCGTTGTAACTCTCTTGAAATAGTGAGAGCTTCTTTGATGATGCACTTGTTGAAGAATTGCAATTAGAAACATCGTTGCCAGGTAACATAAGCTCTTGTTTCTAAACTTGTTTCCTCTAAATTGTCATCTCTTGAAAATGCCGTTACGTTTTGTCATCTTCAATAAACACAACAAAACACACGTAAGCAAGCACTGCAAACGTAAGTATAACAACTACTCTCAATCACACTTGAACAAAACTAACCGAGTGTTTCAAAGCATGTTGTTTACAAACAGCAGAAACAAAAGAATACTGACCATTGCATTCCAAGGATAGCAACACACTTGGGAGTAAAAAAAAAATCCCTAACATGCAATGTAGAGGATATAAAGATCTAAAATACATGCAGAAAAGTGGGTGACAGAAAAGTGAGCGTGGCACATAAACACACATGGTAGGGAAATGCTCTTTAAATGCTCGGGGGAAAAAAGAAAAAAATTCAGCAAAATCCTTTTCACAGTCCTTAAATAAAACCTTAATATATCGAAAGATGGTGAAAATCGAAAATAGGTTTTTTTCAACCTGAACCGTTGTGTGGTCCCCTTAATCAAGAAAACCATTTTCTTGCTGTGCTCTGTCCAGTGGTATTATACCCATACATGGCATAAATGTTTTTGGATGCCCTTTTCATTGACCTCAAACAGAAGAATATGTTGGAAACATTCAGATTTCTCCATTTGATACTCAATTTTGTTGGGTTCACAGGTCCACTCACTATCTCGCAAATGTCAGCATGACAGTACGTAAATTTGGATAGCAACAGTGAACTGCAAATAAAAATGACAATTGATAAAAAACATAACAACAGGAAAATGAACATGCATACAAAAAACACTATGAACTTCTGCACCAACCTAATACCAAACAGTGTGACAAAAATGAAAAGTACAGGCTGCTGTATGAGCAGTGGCCCACTGCACCCAACTGCACATCACACAGGCACAACCAAAACTGGAGGAATGTGGAAGCCTTCTTAGAAAACCAATAAGAGTATCATTTTTTCCTTGGCCTTCATATTTTTGTTATGGTTGAATAAGTATGTGGATACGATTGTCCAGCAACTTTCCCATTCTGGCACTGTAACAATTTCTGTCAATTTGTGTACCCACATATGAACTCTGTGGTTAATATCTAGGGCTTTTTGATTCCTCAAGCTTTAAAGCGTCTATATGCAGCACATAGGTAGTTAACACCATACAGAAGTTCTAAGAGATCACATATAGTTATGTAAATTTAATTATTTTTGTGTTGTTGTAAACCTCTTCATAGTACATTGGTGTTGCAATTTTCTATAATATTAGTGTAGCTGCAGTCTAGACTGTGTGTGTTAGGAAAAGTAGGGCAAAGCTGGGTACCTTAAATTCTAATTTATCTGAAATATTTTCAGTAATCACAGTGTTTGTAAGTTAAGGTTATTCATATCTCTTTTATATTCAGCATTATCGTAATCTGGTTTCAGCATAAAAATAAACTGTGTTTCCAACAATCTAAAAACGTTTTCGGCCGATTTACTTCAAGCAGTGATGTGATAAACATTTGAACAGGCTACATCATCAAAGTTGCTTCTTACCACTGAGGGAACTGCAACTAATGAGTGCCTATCCTGATTCTGTGGACATCATTTTTGAGACACACACACCAGAATTACCAGAATTTACCAATGTTTCATTTACTTTCCTCAGGTCCCGAAGGAAAGCCTTTGTGGCTATCATAAAATAAGTTTTTCTTTTTAGAGTGTATGAAGTTTTGTGTAGGTAGTATGTAGTTAAACATGATCATCTTTCTATAAAAGATGGCATGAATTTTTATACTGCTGTTATATCAGTGTAGCTATTTCTTTTTCTGACGTATAAAAAAAGTTGTGTGTGGTGATATTGCATCAACACTGTAATCATTTAATCTATTCCCTACTAGTGGAAATGTTGGTATCATGTAGATACTTTCGTTGTATTGTTTCTTGATTCCTTTATTGCCACTCTTAACGAAATCCAGTGATGGTTGTTGTTAATTTTGGGTACCAGTTATTTTGGTAAGCAGATGGGAAAAGGAAAGCACTTAAAACATTTTGATGTATTGTCAGTTCATTTGGTGAATGCAACTTCCAGTGGAAGCAAAGTCACAAGGTGCAAGTTTCATTTTGTTGTAGTTACTGGGAATGGTGCGATGTTTGTCTGCCTGTAAGTCACAGTCAAGACTGAGGGTGTCATTGTGGAAAGTCAGCAAATATTAACAGCTGTTTGAAAAGGGAGGGCAAAAATTTCATTGATAATGCTGTACTTAAAAGCAATCATTTACAGCCCTTTTCTTTAAAAAATTGTGTGTTTCTTTTCTATCTTTTCTTTTACCAACTAAAAGGATGGTTATCATTTTAGGATAAGTGAAGAAAACTTCTGGCGGAACTACTTCTATCGTGTGAGCCTTATCCGTCAGGCTAATGAGTTGTCATCAATGGTCCAGGAACAGGGTGAGAATGCTTCAAAGCCTGGCAGTGTTGACGTTGCTGAACCAACTGGTACGTGAATGTTCTGCATTCCACTTTTATTTTAATGTGAATGGATCTTAATAGCCGAAGTTACAGTGCTTTGTTTACAATTGTAAGTGTTGTTGTTGGATACCAAGTTCTAACAGATAATGAAAGCTTAGGTGTTAGAAAATGAAGCAGTTGCTTTCTTTGTTGAATTGAAGTATTTTGTAATGGTGGTAGTTGAACTGCTACGATGTTAAAAGTATTTTGCTAAAAGAGAGATGCATGCAGTGAAATGGCATAGAATTTCCTAATTTCATTGTTATTCATTGAAAGTGTGAATTATTTCTGACAACTTCGCACTTTCTTTTACTATCAGACATTAAAAATAGATTTGGCAATACCTTGAAAATATTATGCATTAATTGTAGATGTAGATGAAACCTACATAGATTATTTGTCCTATTTTTGTTTATTTCTGGTACCAAATATTTGCTTTATAATGTGCCTTAACATTTGAAATTGGTTTTCAGGTCATTCCTCTGTATGTGGGCAGTTTGTAGGCTTCAGGGAAATGGTTGTTAAGGCACCCTAAAATGTGTTGAAACCAGCCCAAGCAATAACTTAAACAAATTTTATGAGTCTGTAAAAAAATTTCATTAGTTGCCAAACATCAGGAATTTAGTGACCTCCATAAATTTTACCACAGCCTCTTGCTCCATACTAACAGTTGTTGCCGTATTTGTCAGCATATATTCTCTATTTTTTAGTTTACAATTGGCGAAGTTATAACTTCTAATTTTCGTTTCCACAAAACTGTGTATATGATAATTAGCATTAATCAGGTATAGGGCCATACACTATACACTCCTGATATTCCACCCCTCCCAGAGAGAGAGAGAGAGAGAGAGAGAGAGAGAGAGAGAGAGAGAGAGAGAGAGAGAGAGAGAGAGAGCTGGGGTGAGGCGAGTGTGTGTCCATATGCAAGTGCTTGAATTTATGATATTTTAATAAAAAGTAAAACTGTTACCAATATGAAGATTGTTCTGAACGCCACAGCACTTTACTAGGTGTGGTACTGTTGGGAATGGAATGCCATTGTCTTCCTCCAATCTCTGAACTGGCATACCCAGTGGTAGTTTTCACATAAACAAATTTCGTCAGGGGTGAAACAACAGATAAGTGATGGATGAAAATCCTAAGATTGACTGGGGATCAAACCCAAGACCTTTGTACTTGTAGTCTGGCACTTCAAACAGAGACTGTATAGCTTGGTGGGTCAGTGGTACATTAAAATAAAAAAGGCCAGTCAAGCTGTGTGGTGCCAAAGCTAAATACGGAATGACACTGATTAGTTCTAGAAACTGCAGTTTCTGTATCACCTGGGATTGCTGAATGTCCCTGTGGGTAGAATGGAAAGGTCAGTGTTCCTGAAGTGAAATTATGTAACACAAGCCTTATGATGAGTAAAGAAAGAGGAATACAGTGTTAAGACAAGTAATAAAAATATGTAACCAAACTGTGTGTTGGCAGGCACTGGTATACTGTGAATATTGGTGTTGCTTGCCTGTATCAGCTTACAAGAGACAACTGCAAAACACTACTAAATTAGTCATTGAATAAGAAAGCTATTGGTGCCAGATTTATAAGAGAGCAGAGTAGTTTTAGCAGATGTGGAGTAGGTACAGTGATGATGATGATGATGATGATGATGCACAATAATTACTGGACAAACCATGTCACTGGATTGAATTTACTTTGTTGTGAAGCCACAAAGAAAAGTATGTTCAGAGGCCAGACAGAACACCCACTTACAACATGTCATTAAACAAATGCAACCAAAGACCATAGTTGCTGGATGTCACAGCCAGGAGGTCTTTCTTCTTTCTTCTTGAAAAATACAAGTGTGTTGGAAGAAAAGGACTAGTGGATTGTTTTGGAAACCAGGACCAAGGATCACCATGAAAACAGTAAGACATGATAGGAAGTGGTGTTTACTCTCTCTCTCTCTCTCTCTCTTGATTTCATTTTTGCCCCCCCCCCCTCCCCTCCCCCACTGTTTCCTGTTATTATCTGTTGCTAAATATCTAAATACTTCCTCCCAATGAACAGTCACATTTACTGTTTAGTAAAATGTTCATAATCTTCATATCAGGTTATGAACTGGACCATTCATATAAAAATAGTGAACTTGACATAATATTGGCTCTGATGTTCCAGTGAGGCAGTATCTCCATTGTCCATTAGGCCCTCGGAGTTAAGGTGACAAGAGTTGTGTAGATGAGTTGTAAATTGATTTCTAGGAATTCTGCAAATAATGTACATTACAAAGATTTCGGAGTAACTTGGCTTATTGTCATGTTTACTACTTAAGAAGTTTGGTTGCACATCAAATTTACTGCACAGTGTCACAGTGGCAAATACCATCACAGTGCATGTTTACTTGGAGTCAGACAGATGAAGGTTCTCAAATTAGTGGCAACGGTAAGTTGCATGATGACAAATAATATCACACAGAAATGTACTTAGCTTACATGGAGATATTAACACAGTGTAAAAAGATAACTTAGAAGTGCTGCTTGATAGATGTTTAGGCACAAACTCAACTACGAACTTTAGTACATTCCAGACTAACTGCATTTTCTAGAAATCTTGCATAGGTCTTGTGCAAGTGCAAGTTGGTCCCAAACTGTGAAAAAATTTGTTGGCTTCAGACTATTTGAAGAACATACTATGATCACAAAAAGCACATAATCATTTGAAAAATGCCTAAGTTAGATTTTTCCATTTTGGATGAACTATAAATATTAACAGTAACTCGGTTTATGAACTATGTGACGGTTGAAGAACATGAAACAGTTTTACCCATCCATGTTAAAAACACCACATTTACAGGTACAAGCACCATATTGATAATTACAGTACATTATGCAGAATTATTAATTAATGGTTTAGTCAATTAGTGAATTATGTCAGCTTTTGCATAAAATCCAGGCCAACAAAAGTGTTATGATAAAGATTGGAATCCGAAAAGCACAGAGGCAAAATCTGCTGTAGCACATCCAGTGCTGGGAGCTGCAGCTGCAGCTGTAGCTGTGAACGAGGATGGTATGAGTGGATGATGGGGGAGGAAGTGGGGGGGGGGGGAAGCTTCAGAGAAAGGGAGCTGCAAAGTTAGCAAGTTCGTAATTGTGACATCTGCACTGTGTAGTACACTAGGCAAGTGGCCAGCTGGCTTCTGAGTTCTGCTGGGCTGGCAGCTAGCACACCCCGAATTGCTGACACAGAGCCTTTGCCATGTGCCAGAGTCCAAATTTTGTAAGCTGGCAGCAAGAATTCCATGTGAGCATTGTGTACTCTCAATGATGCCATATCTGTTGCACTGCCATGGCCCTGGGTGGTCACTTGGCTGCATCACAGCGAGTGGAGTCTGCCACAATAAACTAAGTGTGCATGGAGAGGGACCTAGTGCCCCCGGGGCAGGAGTTGGACGTGCTGCTGGAGAATACCAGCGAGAGACTCAGTGTGTAGAGCTGTTGCCCCACCATGGCCTTGAACCGGTGATGAATACGGGCAGTTCCGTGTAGTGATATTGCTTGGCACAGCCTTGGCATCCCGGTAGGGCTGTGAGACTAAGGATAAGCCCAGTAAAATTCGGTAGCGGTATGCTTGTTGCGCATGTGCACCTTTAACAGTTGTGTATCCTGAAATGCCACTGCCAGTGTGGAACTCTGCCTTGCACCTTACTGCACAAATTCATGCACTATCGCTCAGCTCGGTCAACTGTTTCAACAAGCTAACCTGACTTGCAATACTGCATTGACATTGTTGAATTACTACTATAACATCATCCTGTGCCTACCTGATCTCAGTGTTGCTGCAGTATACCATTCGGGCTCACAATAATATGCTCGTACATGGCTGGTTCACTACACTGTAGTATGTAGTTGGTCATGAGCGCTAGTGTTAGTTGTCTCAGAAATTAATTAGTTTCACTGAAACTGAAGTACATTACTGATAATTTGGACTGCCAGTCTTCCTGATGAGTGGTGTCATTATTTCTGTAAATGCAGATTAACTCTCACAAAAGTGACAGTCATAGTGTAGTAGAAAGTTCAATGATTTGTATATTTTGATTAACAAGATTTCCAGTAAAACTAGATACAGCACTGGAGTCAGCATACTGGAAAAAATGCCTTGAATAATGAATCCAACTGGGGAAAGAATAGTAAAGGTATTCAGATATTTCAGTACCTGCCACACGTATATTACTTGGAAAATATACATAAATTGAAAAATAAGTAAAGAGAACAAAAATTATTAGCAGGAGTGCGATAAGAACAGATAGGAGAGTTCAGCTGACTCTGTGTAAGCAAGGGTACTAAAAGTCCTCAGATTTCCTTCTTCCAAATTTGGGTATTGCGTTTCTGTTAGCTCAAGTCTCTTGTTCATGTAACTTACACTGTAAGCTGTGATTCGCACCATGAGAAGGAGCAGGATAAACAGATACTGTATCAAGAAAACATTTTACTCAACTGCATTACAAGGTTCACATGTTAGTATACGGCAGCAGATTATCTCCATGACACAATTAGCAGAGAATCTAATCTCCAGGGACAGATTCAGATAAAACTAATGACTGCATTTTAGGACACAATGACAAAGCCACAAACTGCAGCTCTGGAGGTGAAGAGACGTTAGACAGTCATAAAGAAATATCACCTCGAAACAAAAAAAATCAAATTAGGACTATGAAACTTGGTGATGATATTTGTCCTTCTCACATATTCAGTCTTCAGTCCACCACTTTTTTTCCTCTTGATGGCTGACTTGGTGGAAACCTTGGTTGTAGAAATCTATGTCTTGGCTGTTCAAGAAATGATCCACTTACAAAATTACCATCTCATCATACGTGGATGGTACTACGCAATGGGTTTGTCATCCTGGAAAACTGATAAAAGTCAGGAGAATATGAGAGGGTGAGCATGTGTGACTGTCATGTGCAGTATGAGTTGGGGCACTGTCATGGAGCAAAAACACCCCCTTGGACAGTCTCCTAACATGATACGTCATAACAGCTTCCCACATCCTTATCAAGGAATTTCCACAGCATTTGCCTGTGTTGATTTGCCCCTTGTGAACATAGGCTGTTGCACAACACCATGGCATCCCCTAAACACTCATCATAATCTTGCTTGAGGGATGGTTGTGAATCCACATGTTACTGCCGATTGCTTTACTCCTTGGTCTCATGGTCATTGTGATGTATCCAGTATTAATCCATGATGACTGCGATACTGAAAAAGTGATTTTGATTGGCCCAAGGCACCTCCCACAATTTAGTTGCTGCCTTGATGTTGTGGGCGTTTTCAATAGGTGTAAACAGTTACAGAACCCAGTAAGTAATGTTATTCATCATGTTCAAAATTTTGTGCAAAATGTCAAAAATTGATGAATGACCAATTTTCATTTTTTCCACTTTCACCTTGATTTTGATACGCTGATCTAAAGGTGACGGTATGTCCATGTCTCTTGAAATCCTCAGTTTGTCAAGGATTTTCACAAATGTCCTGCTACTTTCTTCTTTATCATTCAGACTTATTTGACCTCACTGTATGATGGTGCATCGTTGCTGTACAGATCCACCAACTCAGCATGAATTTTGCAGCAGTGTTCCCCTTCAAATGCAGAAAACAAATTACTGGACAGTACTCCCCTTTATCAGTGGACTGCAACATTTTGTTTGGGCTGCTGTAGCAAAGTGTTATGGTACTGTGCTGTGGGGATTTCAGTGTGTACTAGGACTGCAGAGAGATACCTACAAACAAACAAAAATTGTATATATAACTTTTTGTGTTAATTAGAAAGTTGAACAACACTCCAAAGAGTGCATTAATTCTTAGCTGTTTGAATGAGCTGTCACTGAATTGAATTTACTGAACATAATGTACTTAACAGCAATAATTTTCATTTATCTGACAACTTTTAAATAATCACAACGCAGTGCAAGTAACTTCGCATATGACATTTGGACTTGTAGGCTGTAAAGACCGTGAGACAATCCTGTAATTGTCCACCAAATTATGATTTCATCTGCCTTATCCCCATGGGATTGCAGCAGTAATTATCTTGTATGTTCTGAAATTAGATGCCATAACATGACCTGTCTCCTTTTCACTTTGTATCTTCTGACACAATAATCTTTGGATGCAATATGTGCATGTTTTGATGATGTATGTGGTTTTTCACAATTTCTTCAACTACCTTGATTGTGGGGACCTGTTCTTTAATTACAATTAAATGGCCTGGTACTTTCTGTCCGAAACCAGAACTGACATAAAAAGAAATCTTTTAATACCACTCATCAACTTTTAAATGTTGTATTCGTTGTTTCTCTCTCCTTTCTTTTTTTTTTATGTCTCTTTTACAAATATCACCAATATAATCTCCATCTCACTATGAGGCATGTCAACATCTCCCTGATGAAGACATATTCAGATGCAGAATCTTTTTTCACTTTCACTATTACTGTTGCTTAATTCATTATGTATATTTACAGTGTTATACAGTTGTACAAGAATTTTGTTCTGCTGAAGGAGTTTAATGTGATCAGATTGATAATTTTGTGCAGTATAGTGACATAAAACCAGAAATTAAGGATTGTATGAAAGGCTAGGGTTAACACGGACATTCTAGATAATCAGTGAAGTGTGTCAAATATTTTCAGATATCACATAGTGTAAATCTTCGTCAACATTTATGAGCTGTACCTATACTTACCAACAATCTGTGCAGATTTGTGTAGTAGTGAGAACTGTATGCTGTCTGTTAATGCATTGCTTGATGTAACAAACTGCATAGTGCTTAAAATTACACAGTACATTACTTGAATGAAATTATCTTCTTGTCTACATTTTCACAGCCAAATTTACATGCAATTTTGAAAGTCTGTAAGTGGTCAAAATTCCATTTTTTCATCAGAACAACTTGATTTATTTATATCTTGGTGTTTCTTATCTGATCAGTCATCCCACTGTAGATAGTATTCATAGATATGATTCATTATTGGGATACTTGTCAATTTCTTACACCTTCAGATTTAGCAGAGTGCCACATTCAGCTCTTAATGGTGATATTCTGGCAAATGTGTACAGTTTAGCATACAGCAGCTGTGTGCTTTGAAAAAGTTTCTTCATTGCTTGTTGCTGGGGCAAAATTTCACATTACGACATTACCATTATTCTCAGCTGAGAAGTAAACATTTTTTATACTGGTTTGATCCTTTTATTTATTGTACCAGAGCACTGTTCCATCAGCATTTCTGTAGTCTCCTGATCTTTCAGCGAAAAGTGTTTTGTCGTTAGAGTTCAGTTCGTCTCTGAAAAATTCTGGATTGTAACTCGTGTCCTGTTCTGGTCTTGATCACAATTAGCTTTCGCTAAAATAATTGTGTTTATTAGATATTAAGATTAAAAAATAATGTTGTAGATTACAGAAGTAAAAATAAAATTTCTAAGTTTTATGATGTAAGCATGTACACAGTTTCATGAGCTTTTCAATTTTAACATTTGTTTCAAACTTATTTCTATATCTCTCTACTGTAAAAGTGTCATCCCAGTGATTAATTTGCTGACAATGTGTCAGAACATATTTTACAACTGTATTGTATTTTTTGTTATCTACTTGTACTGAAGGTTATTTGGTGGGTTGTTAAAATATACTGACTCCTCATTGTAGATATGTGCAAGAATTCCTTTGCTGATTAAATTGCTTGCCTTCTCATGTGGGAATGAATTCTTGTCCATCATTGGGACTGTTGTTGCTGGATTTCATCCTCTAACCAGTATTGTTCCTCCATTTCAAAGCTGTGCACACAAAATCTGTCATATCATTCTATAGCAATCTTGCAGTTTGTGACAAACACTCAGGTGCTTTGTGTACTACACTATGGTAAAGCATTTAATTTGCAGAGTTGTTTTGATACATTTTTTTCTACAATACTGTATACAGTCATTAGCACTTTGTCTTTTAATTGTAAAGCCTTCCACAAAATAGTGATACCAAAATTGTATCTCGGTCCAACTGTCTCTTTTTCATTATTTTCTCACCAGTCAGGCTTGTTTGAAGGCTAGTGCAATGTTTAAATATGAAAAATCTTCCAGACTCTTTGGCATCTACTGTTTAAACCATTGCACTGTTTTATCAGTTATTTTCCAGCTTTAACTTTAGGAAGTAACATTCTCTTCAGAACAAAGAGACTGATGGAACAGTTTACTAGGTAACTATAGCTCCCGACTGAAACAAAAATCGGAAATAATAGTGTGCATGCAGTACACAATTTCTTCTTGTTTTTTGGAAGACAGCATAAAATCAGGTTACCATAGTTTAATACCGTGATGCATGTAATAAACTTTCAAATAGAAAGTTGTTTAGGCACTTTCTTCATACTAATTAAAGATTTAATGCCAAACAGTCATAATTTTTGTTCGTGTGCAATTAATGTTTATAAATGAAAGCAGTAACAATGAGGGAACAACAACAACAACAACAACAACATAGGTGTCATAAGAACTAGAAAGATTATAGATATTGTGGAACTGGAATGGCAGAGGAGTTATTAATGTGTCAGAGAAGTTTTTACCATAATGGTACATGCAGTTAGGCATTTCTACAAGACCATGACAAGAAATTCTTCTCTAGGAATTACTGGCACTCCTCCATAAAAGGCAATCATCAAACTATCAGAAATATGTAATTAGCTATCTGTAATATTATTAATTACTTTTGGAAATGGAAAGAAATGTTCCCAGCATAACTGACAGGTCTGAGGAAATACAGATCGTTGCTGGAACTCTTTTTCTGGCTGATTAACAAAGAAAGTGCCCTGCAATTAAAGGCAAGACTTACATGTCCCTTATGGTCACAGTTGCTCATGAATTTTGGCCTTAAAAACAGCAGCACCACCACCACCACCACCACCACCACCACCACCAACAACAACAACAACAACAATGACATTGTGATAGCAGTGACACACAATGCTGCACTTTGTAGTTCGGGAGAGAGAATGCGTTATTTACATTATATACAGTTCATTTTGCATAAAGGATTCAATCACTTAATTTCGCTTAGCACCATTCAGCGTGCACTGTTACTTCATGGGGTAATGCTAAAACACTGTACTAGGCTTCAAATACGCGCCTGACAATCCAGATACAGATTTTTCTGTAATTTCCCTAAACTGCTGAAGGAAATGTCTGGTATGGTTCCTTTGAAAAGAACACTGGCCCTATCTTTACCACTTCTCTCTCATGACCCCGTCGCTTGTATACTGTGTGAAACCCTAATGCTCCCTCTTCTTTCTGTGACTATTTGATTTGCCATTTGGTGAGAAGTGAAGCTGAAGGTGTGCTGTGGAAGCTGATCCCTCTCTGTGTTATATGAAAAATTACAAATTTTATGTAACTGAAGTGATTCTATATACCAAACAGAAAATCTTAGAGTTACTTAAAAAAAAAAATGTTTTTGGGTGTTGGTAGGAATAAGTTGTAAGCTGGTACACAATTCATTGTCACATTTCATGTTCATAACAGTTTGTTTCATTTAATATAATTTGGTTTTGTTATGTTAAATGCGCCACTACATTAAATGCTATATTGTACAAATCATACTGGCCATAAAACCAGGCCAAAACAAATACTGTGCACTAAATGAGAGGAAATGGTTCAACAAATCATTATTATGTCTACATAGAGCAGTCTTGGATACGATGGAATATGTAAAAATTGAGTTCATTTTATGTTCACACAAATGTAATTAATGAAAGAAATTGTAACAGTAATTTGACCAACAAAATGACATACAAATACCCTCCATGTGTCCTTGTTAGAACTTACACATGTCCAATCCGCAGCTCGTGGTCGTGCGGTAGTGTTCTCGCTTCCCACGCCCGGGTTTCCAGGTTCGATTCCCGGCGGGGTCAGGGATTTTCTCTGCCTCGTGATGACTGGGTGTTGTGTGATCTCCTTAGGTTAGGTTAGGTTTAAGTAGTTCTAAGTTCTAGGGGACTGATGACCATAGATGTTAAGTCCCATAGTGCTCAGAGCCATTTGAACACATGTCCAACACGTATGTAAGAACTGTGTTTTACAGATTTTCATCACAAAGAAGCATTTGCGTGTACAGATTTTACCACACACTTCTCCATCACCTTGTAATTCCTAATATTTTATATTGCTGGTGATGGTTTCCATGCATTTAAGAAGTTAATGTGTCAGTGACATGTCAGTCCCATGGCCATTATAACTTCCTTCCAGAGTTGACTGTATGTAAGAATTTATTCAAGTTTTATAACTGGTGCCATCAACCACCACCCTGTAATTTTGCTGTGGAACAAAAGTATTAGTCTCACTGAAAGATTTTTATTGTTCCTGTAATGTGAATTGCACCTTGAAATAAAAATATGATGTTTTAGTTACTCTCAGAGTGTAAACCTTTTCAACAGTTTTGTTTCATGATGCAAGGAAGTACATATGAAACTACACTGCCTTTTATCTTTTAGCCACTTGATTTTCCATCAGCAGTGTTGGGAAATATATTTTTCATTCTGTTTGCGTCATACCCTATGACACACTTCTGTGGATAATTGAAAGGGTGAGAAAAAGACAATTTTGTAGTCACAAACTGCTCACTTTATACATTATTCAGGAGAGTTTAGCTCATTTGAGTGCAGTTACCATTATGTAGACAGAAATAACTTGTAGAAATGCTGTGTAAATCATGATATCAGTGTTGTAGCTAGTAGTACAGAATAATATGCACTATTGGTAGGTAATGATACCTTTCCATATTTATTAGTTTTTTAATGTTGGAAACTAAGTAAAAGAGACTAGTAGTAGCTGTGAAATTGTATTAAGTGGCATGAATTTTAAGTTTTATTTTTACAGAGTGCATGTTTTCAGTGTTTGCTTGCACTGTTTCCATTATTCACCCCCATAATTTGCTGTGAATGTCGATGTTGGCTGTTTGTCTTATGTAGCAAAACCCCAACCCCATGAAGTACCTGTTGCGGAACAAGCACCTGCAGACAGCCCCTCCCACGAGTTTGTGTCAGACACATTCCAGGCAAGTTCCAGGGACTTAGAGGAGGTTCGAGAGGGTATGAAAAAACTCGGTATGGATCCTGACAAAAGGAATGGTAAGTAAAATAACTGAGCAGACCTATTCTGTGGATAGTTGTATAGTGTAGATTAATCTTTGTTGTGCAGCTTTCACAGAATAGTATATTTGTGCATTTTGCATATTGCCAGTGTTCACAGTGTAAATTTTTTCTTCTGATAAATATCATGTATCATATTCCCAATTTTTCGTGCCAGGAAATAGTTGATATTTTATTGGTTTAAGTATATATTTAACTGATCAATTTAATGGAAAGAATGCTGAACAACTGGTGTAATGAGCAGTAGGAACGCATATAACCAAGGCATTGAACAGTATAGATTGCGCAAGAGTGTGTGCGACTGTGGTAATTCAGATGAGAATTGTTTGATGACTTCCTAGTTGTTAAATAATGTTTTGTATCTCAGTTTACCGTAACTGACATGAGATGGACTTTGCTTTTTAGTATACCACTTCAGAGGGCCAGTGGGTTGGGGGAGGGGGGAGAGGACATTTTATACAAGAACTAACTGGCAAATGTGATCTGTGTTTGTCTGGTACTGCTAGTACTATCCCACTTTCGAGAGAGTAAGGTTTGACATTTCTTACTAAGTTTGCATGAATGATTGCTTGCTGTTTTTGTGCATGGCTTTGGAATGTTGTGATCATATATTTACAGTCCTGCGCATATATGAAGTAGTATTGTCCAACATCGCTTAAAATTTCTGAAGACTAACACTGCTTATTTTATCACATTCTGTCTCCATTTTTATATGTCATGTACGTTTTTAAATACCGAGTAATGGGCTGCTGAAGTTTTGTAAGCATTTTGAAACAAAATAGAGCATGCAATGGAAATATGGCATAGTTAAGCTTTTGCTGCTATTCCCAACCTAGATATGAGGACCATCAGTTTATTTCCTGTGTATTGAAGTACTGACTGACTGTGGCTTTCCATGACCATATTCCATCAAAATGTCTGACAAATAGTGAATGTTGTAACGTGTGAAACAGAAATGATCTTGCAATAATATTTGTGAAGAGAATGCTAGGTGGTAGTGAAGTAGGTCAGAAATCAGTAATGGCACTGAAAGCAGAGTTACTTCTAGCTTATCATTTGTATGAATGATTAATATTTCTACTGTTTATGAAAACTGTCTCATCAAGCTGAACTTCTGGTTCCATTGCTTGGGAAATTAAGTAAATCAGTTAAAAGTTCCCAATTAGTTTGTACAGTTCTGGGGACTGCACTTGATCGATAAGAGAGATGGTTCAGAACACACCTGCACACAGTATTCAGGAATATTGCATATGGAATCTAGATCAGAAGTTAAATGGTGTCTGAGAACTATCTGAAAATCTGATTTGGAAGGTGCTTCAAGAAGCTTCTCAATTAACTCTCAAAAATATGCAAGGGAGTCCCATCCTCCTCCTCCTCCTCCTCCTCCTCTCCTCTCCTCTCCATTCCCATGCATCCCCCCCCTCCCCTCCCAAATTTTTTGTCTGCGAGAATCTTGACATCAAATGTTCATTACACTCTGAGGATTGTGTTTTTATGGAAGCAAAAAAAGATGGTTATTGAAAGTAAAAGTCCTTATATATTTATTTTGTCAACAAAGTAAGTACTATAGGATACTTGTAGTTTGACTACTGGGATCAGGAGTGTATAATTTTGCTTGGTGATATGTGATCTCTTGTCTCCCAACCTGCCTGGCCTGCCCCTCACACCCTTCCTTTTTCGTATGCTTTTGACAAGGTGAGAGGCATAAACACACAGTACTTTGGGAAACTATGGTGCATAAATAATTTTAGAGAGCTTCATGATAAAACAAAATAGTAATAGCCCTCTCTCTCTAAAACACTGTTTAATATATGTTTTAATATTTTATTACCAACAAGCATGGCCTCCCAACTTTGCAGAGAAGCAGGTAGAGTGTGACAGTCTCAGCAGAAAGGCAAAATAATTTCTAGTATTAGACCAAGGTATTTGTGTGTCCAGAGAAATAGAAGAAAGGTACTTTAAAGGTTTCAGATGGAAGAAGTTGCATTCAGATATCACACTAAAAGAAGGGAACCTGAATGTACATCTTGCCCCATCCCGCTCGCTTTTATTCAGGACCCTGAGTGACAGTTCCACGTGATCTTCAAAAAAGTCTCTTCAGCTTTGTGCTTCTGTCCTTCAGGGCAAAAGAACTCCTTGTTTGAAGTGTTGAAATTCTCTCTCTCTCTCTCTCTCTCTCTCTCTCTCTCTCTCTCTGTGTGTCTCTGTCTCTATTGTCCTCTCTCATAACTATTATGTTTTTTTCTAGCTGCATTTGGTTTTAGTTTATTTTAAAATCATAATTTGTTGTGTAGATTTTGTAAACATAGATTTTTTTCACTTAGTCTGACACAGATAATATATTGACTCACAAAGTTCATTACAGTCAAGGGAGACCACAAAGTAGAACTTAAGTGTGGAATTCAGGGTTAGTTCAGTTTTATTTGCATCTGTACTTGTGTGTACCTGTTCACATTCCTAGGACACACAGCTGAATAGCAAGAATTACTTATGTACCATCTTAATGAGGTAAGTAAATACTATTTCAGAGTTGGTCTTTATAATGTGAGTTGAGAGTTAAGTTTCAAAAAATGGTACTTCCTCCTAAATGTGTAAACTATTTGTGATAAGTTTAGTTAACAGAAAGTATTAATAAGTCTTTTATGGATGAGACGTAAATATTTGAAAGTAATGCAAAAATGCATGTAATTTGTGCAGAAACATGATCACCTCTTCCACCTGTGTTCCCATTCCATATGAAATGAAACTGGAATATATTACCTGTAAATACAAGAGTTTCATTTTTTAATGAACTGTCTTTAATGGAGAAATATAACTAACTTGTTTGACATCATGTGTGGTAAACATGGTGCACAGTTTCAGCAGTCTAGTCATTTTAGTGTGTGTGTGTGTGTGTGTGTGTGTGTGTGTGTGTGTGTGTGTGTGTGTGCGTGTGCACGCGTGCTACGCATATACATGATCACCACTTACAGCCAGTAGCAATGAGATTTTTCTTATCAGTTAAAACTATTTAGGGAACACATTCATGAGCCCTTCTTCAAGAGTATGGAACCGTTCCTTTGTAGACATGGTTTTCTAATTTAATTAAAAATATTGAATGGTTAAATAGCAATGCTTCAAAGAAGAATTAATGTAAGCTCAGTTGCTGCTAGTACAGCTTCCTTGAAAATATTCATATCCATAAATGCAACTGTTCAGTTAATAGTACACTTCCTCAGCTGGCATATAAATTTGTACTATAAGGGTATACAGACAAGGGTGGCATAGTGGTTCAAACAACTGGCTTGTATTCGTGAGCAGCGGGGTGCCTCAACGAACTGTTTCACAAGTTTTTTATGATATTACTACAGCATTTAAAGTGAATGGTATGATGGTTCCTTGAAATGATAACTAAATTCCTTACTCATCCTTATTGAACTGTGATTGTCCAATCCATTTCAAAAGTAATACAAAGTTAGCTAATTTATGTGGTGCACACTGTTAAGTGCACTGTGGCAACTGTTTTGTGGTGACACATTTGTTCTGTTATCGGCCATGTGAAGCTGACTTACATTATTTGCTTTTTGTGAATTACAAATAATACACTAGTGTGACATTTACAATTAATAAAAACAAATGCAGAATATAAGAATGTGAGAATGTAATTTAAGTAAATTCAAGTAGGTTTTATTTCAACAGAAATTTATCTGTTCTTTTGGATCATGGCTAAATTGAAAGTAGTTACCTTCTACTTAGCTACTTAATAACACCCTCTGAAATGTTCGACGCAAAACAGTTACAAATTTCTATCACACTAAGATGGAAAAAGAAAACAATATGGTGTCCATATTACATACCTCAGACTCACTTTCCTGTGTGTTAGTAATGGAACTTTGGCAGGCAGGCTTCTGCTGGAGTGCTTTAGCACAGATCATTATTAGGCACTGGACGGTTTGTTGATGATGTTGGCTGTTGCGTAGCTCCCATCTTGTCAGTGAGATATTAGCATCTATGAGCAGAGGCTGTTGTGATCCTGACTGCAACTGGGACATATTGTACCACACATGTCTCAACAGTGATTATGGTTGTGTTCCTTTCTAAAAGAATTCCAGAGTAATACCTAGTGTGCAGAACTTGCAAATTCAGTGTCATGTTAAGGTGTCTTATGTCCTGTGTTATGCATTATGCCACTGACACAACAAATAAAAAATAAAATGTGGAGGACCCAAGTACACTTTTTTTGGGGGGGGGGGTGTATTTCCTGACAAAAAGCTGTTATACATGTCATTGTTCTGCTCATTTATCAATGCTCTTTATTTCCTTTGACAAAATGAATTCACAACTACTCCTGCTGTTCCGTACATATGGCCATAGCAGGATTCATGTAAAAAGATATAGTAGTCCTCAGAAAATATAGCAGTCATCAATCTAGAGGCGTGCTTCAACGCTGCAAAGTTGTATGGAACATGGCTGTAATGGGAGTGAAAGGTGTTGCCTTCTTCTGACCAGAACACCAGTTTAATCCATCCCCCTGCCCTTGCCAATTTTTACGGGGGCTATAAAAGATTAATACATCACTTGAAGTACTGGGAGAATTTATTTGGTTAGTATTATATATATATATATAATCTCAAGATATTAAGTTCCGGGTTCCCGGGTTCGATTCCCGGCGGTGTCAGGGATTTTCTCTGCCTCGTGATGACTGGGTGTTGTGTGATGTCCTTAGGTTAGTTAGGTTTAAGTAGTTCTGAGTTCTAGGGGACTGTTGACCAAAGTTGTTAAGTCCCATTGTGCTCAGAGCCATTTGAACCATTTGATGTTAAGTTCCATTAAAAAATAATATTGCTGCCAAACAACTGAAATACAAATCTCCAGCCCACCTGACTGACAAAGCACACACCACAAAATATAATTAAACAAATGTTATTGGTAAGAAATGGGATACCTTATTTCGGACGAAGACTTCAATACTTAAGAAGAAATACGTCAATTCTCACTTATTTTTATTTTCTCACATTGTCACAAACATAATTTGACTTTCTGTGCAACTAACTTAGCTAATTTGATTATAAATTCACAGAATTTCTTTGTGTTACTTTCAGTTACAATTGATGTGACTGTACTGTACCTGAACCAAATGATTTGTTTACTATTGGACATGTGTGTGGCTGCCATAGTGTTGTGATACTAACCAAATACTGATTATTAATGTTGATTGATAAGATTGCTGTTGGTCTTCTCGATCATTTTTCATTTAAGTGAATACTCTCTTTGGGTCAGTATGATACAAGGGCATCATGGTTATGCCATGTAACTCACTGATGCAACTACTAAATGCTAGCCAGTGTCCAAAGTAATTTTAGATAAGATAGTTCAGAAATTTACAGAATCCTTTGAGCTCTTTTATCTTATCCCAGAAACCATATTGTTTGTTTCCATGAATAAATGTTGGTTGTACAGTCATTTGAGTTTTCAATACTCTAGAGTTAGAGACAGAGCTTCATCATTAGGCAAAAATATAAAATAAAATGGAAAAAACTATAATATCTTTTGCCATATGTTTCTCACCACAGAAATGGATAGTTGTTACAACCGATCTGTATAGCTTCAACTATTTCTTTTAATAATTTGGTCTTGTGTAACTCTTGTGCACAAGTAATTCTAAATGTAACATGTATATTCATTTAAAAATGTGTGTTCATGGAACTCATGAAGTTGGGCTCATAGCTTTATATGCATACCATAATTGTGAGAATGTGCTGTTACTTCTCAATTCTCAGATGTGCTGGTAAGTGCTGGTCTCATGGTGTTCCATTTATTGTATGTAATAAACTCTGTTAGTATAAAAATTACGAAGTTTTCAGTCCAGAGGGTGAGGCTTCCTGTTTGCTCTTTTTTCTACAGCCTAAGAAGAAGGAGAAAAGCATGGAACACACGGCCTTCCCCATTTCCTGTAAAGTCTCCTGCCACTTTGATGCCACTTGAGTCTAATTTTCATACATTAGTTAATGTAATAGTTTACCTCAATGAGCATGGCTGTGTCACAATATTAACAATTATTTAAATGCATGCTCGCATTTGCACTGTGGAAATAATTTTCTAGACGCACCTTTTTGATTCTCTAATGCTCAAAGCCAGACTTACATTGGATTTTGGTTGCATTTTCTTATTATGTGTGAAATGGAGACAGAACTGATTAATGAGAGATTAAACAAATAGCTATGCCGTGAAACTAACAGAAGTAAAATGTGTTATGCTGACTGCTGGGTCTCTGCAAAATTCTGTAATGTAAATGGCTGTGGCTCTTACTGTTGGCTTGAAGGAAAAAAATAAAGGTTTATAGGTCTGACTTGAGGATAACCTATGACATAATAATATATATCTCTAACCCTGAAATGACTGATCAAATATATTTCATGTATTCAAATAAGACTGTGAAGCTGATTAATATAACTGAATACGCCATTCTTTTTTGACATGATGTTTCATGCATTGGAATTATATGTTTATTTTTATTCTATTGTTTTGTGACCTTTTGATGAATTACAGTTCTAGAGAAGATGGAACACCACTCAATTTCAAAGTGAAGTTGCAAGCAGGGAACAGAACACACTAAATACTATAATGAACTGTCAAAGATTATATTTTAGGAAACATAATGCCTATTTAACAATCATTTTTGTGTGTAGTATGTGGCATAGAGCCAGTGAGCATTAGCAAGTAAAAGGGAAGTGCATTGTTTTATGAATAGGGCAGAAGGTCAAAAGAGGCGGAGTTTAGAGGATTATGGGGGAAGGACGGTGCAGTGTAAATGTGGAGGCGGCTTTAACAAGAACTTCATATATTTACGAAAATGTAATTGACAGAAACTATGATTGGCTTATAATGTTTCATGAAGATTAAGTGTAAAAACCACTTAGGTATCCTATGTGCACTGCTGATGAAGTTTCTGCCTAAGTCATTGGGATAATGGACTGGGTTACTGTAAACTGAGATTACTGTGCCCTTTAAATGTGGCAAGAAACCAAAGGGTAACAACAGTGAGAACATTTAAATATTTTTTGCCAGTATTGTCAGAGGCTTGTACCATCAATTAAGTAGGTTAATAACAAAAAACATCACTTTTGTTGCTGTGGTTCCATAAACGTAAGTGGGCTAATGTTACCCACAGTTGGGACTGCTTCAACCTACTTACTCATTTCTTCATGGAAGAGTAGTACTATGATGTTGGGACAAAGTAAATTCAATGAATGTCACTGGAATTGAATTTGGGAGCATGAGGGGAAAAATAAATTGCCAAAGGTAAGCACATGGGAATTGAATTTACTAAGAGAGTGATACAGTAAATATAAAAGTGTAGTATATTTCGTTAGGTGACTAATTCATTTTTAACTTTTTTGTTACACTGTGGTAAGTATTTGCAAAGAGATCATATCATATGTTAAGGGTACTGTACAGTAAGGCTATGAGCCTTATTGCACGCATTACTTGAGTTCTGGTACTTGAAAATAGCCAAATTGTGTTATTCTTGTGGGACCGATAATTCGTATCAAATTCTCCCAAGGATAAAATGGTTTGCCCTTTTCTTCTGGCAATTTGCAGTAGGACTTCAACTTCCCCATAGAGTTCACTTTAGCACCCTCATCGCTCATGTCTTTCCAGTTCTCAAATATTCTTATTAGTTGTATAAAACTGTAGCATACTGCCCAACTAATAATTTATCTTTCAATGTTTTGTGGTGCTGGACATCAACTTGCACATCAGAGAAACTTTCAGATTTGCCAACAGATTCTAGCACCACTTCATCTTCATTTTGGGGTTGCTTTGGCCTGGGCTAAAGTAACCCCATATTTTGCAAAAATGTGCACCATTTTAAAGAACTGGTAAATATGTTTACTAATAGAATTTCACACAAACGACCATTTCTCGTCTTATTACCTAATGCTGACAGCATGCAAAATTACTCAGCATATTTTTAACGTAACTGATGTTAACCTTCCAGGCAGAAGTTACTGGGGTGTAATTGGTGTTAAATATTTTATGAACAATATTGTGTCCAGTACTGCCAACTCTGTATCACTTCATAGAACTCACAACCTTGTAGATCACTCTTCACGTGCTGTAAATGTATATTACCTTGATTGCTCCATACTGATGATGTAATTTTAGTGGGGGAAAATTTTTAAAAAAATTGCCCATAAAGGGCCAAAGTAACCCCAGCTTACGGTACCCTGTGTTCAGTGGCTGTTAGTCAACTTAGGTGATTGCTATTAATGTACATGTAAATTTTTTAATGAACAAGTTTGTGTAAGAGATGGAAGATTGCGTGCAGCATAGTTTTTGGGTGACATTGTGCCTGTAGACAATTTTGCATTTGTTATCAGTGTTCAAATTGGTGGTGCATTGAACATGTGGGGTATAGAATGGGACTCTACTTATCAGAGAATGTAATTACCAAATGGGCATAATACAGATGGACTAGGACAATATACATGATGCATAGATCCTGGAATATAACTAGGGATAGTGTGGATGGTTTTATTTTGAGAAACCAGTGTAATCCACAATGTTGAAGAATAGGGTTACTGGGTTTAAGCCTAGTAAGATACTGTATTTTCAAGAGTGTACCTGGTGTCCTTCCTTATCTCATGCCAAAGATACAAAGTTCATTGTTGTTCACAGTCCCAGTCATACTTTCACAGTGAAGTGTAGTAATCCAGTGTACATGCTGAAAGATTTAGTGTTTTTTGCACAAGGGTACTACCCTCACTACTGGCCCATTTATAGATTTGTGAAATGAATTTATCCATTCCTTCTCATTTTAGTCTAACGCAGAGGCTGTATCACATTGCCTTCTATTTTTAAAATTCTATGTTCTCTTGTGTAGCATAAAGTGTTCCTTGACCACAGTTTACAGTGCATGTATAAGTTCATATCTCAACACTATGTACTGAAACACGTGACTAAGGTTGTGAATAGGCTCTCCACAAAACTCACAGCATTGATCAATGTTGCAACTATAGCTATTTGTCATATCTGTGAGACAACTGTTTCCCTGTGTTACAAACACAGGAATTTTCTTCAGCAAGTAGACTTATTATGTTGCCAGTTGGTCAATTATCTTTATTTGCTTCAGATCTTAGGTCAGCTCCTGTTTGTGGGATTAAAATATGTCTTTAATGCTCATCCGGATAGCCTTCTTTTGCTATTTTACTATCTTTATCACAATTTTTGCTTCATATTCTCAGTGTTACCCTCTTTTAACTTCTGTCAGCTGATGTTCTCGTGCAGTTAACCACATCTGTGTATTTTCCTTAAATGATACCCATGCGTTATTCCTACCCTGTCAATACATTTTGGGCATATTTTAAAAGGTGAGTGCATTGTTGTGTTCCATACTAGGAAATTGTGTTAAGACAAATCCTTTCAGTCTCTTGGCACTTGAAAAAGTAGTAAGGGCAAAAGTGAAAGTTCGTCACAGTTTTTAGTGGGTGCTGTTTATCCCTTGCAATTTCATGTTTGTAAGGTGAATAATGGTGTTTCTTCAGCAGTTTTTGTTATCCAATTCTCAGTTTACCATTTTCCTTCTGTTACTTTCTTCATTACGCCAGTGGCCTTGCCACAGTGGTAGCAGTGGTTCCCATCAGATCACCGAAGTTATGCGCTGTTGGGCTTGACAAGCAGTTCGATGGGTGACCATCCGAGTCTGCCAAGCGCTGTTGGCAAGTGGGGTGTACACAGCCCTTGTGAGGCCAGTTGAGGAGCTTCTTCATTGAGGAGTAGTGGCTCTGGTCATAAAAACTGACAACGGCGGGGGGTGTGGTGTGCTGACCACATGCCCCTCAGTATCAACATCCAGTGATGCCTATTGGCAGAGGATGACACAGCGGTGGGTGCAGTTGGGCCTTACGAGGCCTGTTCAGATGGAGTTTTTGTTCATTGCTTAATTTTAGTTAATTTTATTTAAGTTAATGGGATAATTCAGTGTTACATAAATTGTAGGCTTAAGTACTTAAATATTTGTACTTTTTATCAGTTTATTTAGTTACTTTTTGAAGTCCAAAGTAGTTCTGGCTGGATTAGACTGTGCTTAAAGCTGCGCACAAGACAGGTATTTTTTACTTTCAAAATTATGAAGCAGTTTGAGACAATAGTGGTGGTGCAGAGAAATTGTGAAAACGGAGTATTCTTTGTTTACATCCGGATAGTTTTTACTTGAGCAATTTATAAAATGAGCAGCTTACTGTAGCAGTCATAGATGAAAGTTGTGATCGTATGTAGATAAATGGAAAGTAACTACTTTTCATGCCAGAATTGTAATGTACTTACACATTTTTGGAAACCAATACAGTGCAGATGTGACGTAGTTAAGCTGCAGATCTCGTGCTGAGGTAAATAGCAAGAGTAGAATTTAAAGAACTTTGACAGGAAATTATTTCCAACTACTGGTGCACGTTATTTCGTTTTAGAGATTTTTGTTCACACCATACGTCATTCAAGTTAATTTTATCCTTTCCTCTCCAATTCCATTCTCCCATCTGTATCCTTTAGATGTTTAGCTTTCTGTTGTCATTATGCTTCCTCCGTATCTGTCTCTCTCCTCCAGAAGAAGAGTGGGAGAAAGAGCTAGAAGCAGAACTACAAGATTATGAAGTGGTTGCAGATGGAGACAGTCAACAAGACTCAAACTGGGAGAATCAAATTGAGGAGATGCTGGATGCTGAGGATACAACTGATCTGAAATAGCTGACAACTTGTAACAGTAGGCTGACGTACATTTATGACCAGTTGCAGCTTATTTTTGGGTATACCTAAGGGCTTCATGAAATGGCCTTCTTTCATTGTAAAAGAGATTACTGCTAGCCTAAAAATATTTTATTTGTTCTGGATGTCAGCTTCAGAATTCGCCAAATATTTTATTAATCATAAAGGAAAAATGTCAATTTTCAAGTTACCGTGTTCTATAAAACATACCAGAGAATGACTATAAAATATCAAATTAAAAATAGTGTTAATGCACATTAATAAATAAATAGCTGAATTAATTTTCTAAAATAAATGAGATTTCCTTTCATTGGGTGATATAGAAGGATAAATTACTACATTTTGTTGAAATACTGGAAATAAAGTAATTTGATTTATTTATGTAAAAAAATCTTTTAAAAATTGTGTTCCATAAATTAATATTATTTAGTGTTGCTATAAATTGTATATGAGTGTATGTACATACTTCAGAATATGTGAAAAGTTGTATATGAGAACTGTACAGTTTGTGATCAAGTGTCTGTTTGTGATTAATTTCAGCATTTTATAACAAAAAGTTGTTACAACCAATTATTTTTTGTGTAGCAGGAATTAACTGTCATAAAATTACAAAATTTTGTATTTCGATTAATAAGTGTGCTTACATGTTGTACCAGAGAATATAAAAGTTGATGGGTCGAGTGGAGTAGAATTTGTTAGAGTGCAATAACCACTTTCTGCCTATAAATATTTCACTTGATCAAAACTGTTGATATATATCTGTGTGTCTGTAGTGTAACTGTTTCAGAGGTGTGCGTCATTATTAAAACTCTTCTTCAAATATGAAACCATTCTGAAATGACCTGACTTGCCATTTTGTCGTCACCTTTCACACAAACATTCCACTTGCAGTGGTCAGTTCTATTGTTTAATAAGTTCTCCCCAGAATGATTTAAATTTGTCTTCAACATAAACATTTAATGAAGAATAGAAAATGCGAATATACCATTGTCTAGTCTTCTGAATAGATTTTCAAACAAGATTTCTTCATAATCTGTAGTTTATCATCCAGTTTTTTTTTCCCCAAAAATGTTCTGCAAACCAATACAGATGGTGACTCCCCTTGATACTAACCTCCACAGAAGAGTGAAATTCATTCATCATACTTATTGATTCCCTGACAAAAGTAAAGTAGCTCTGCCCTTGAAGAATGTTGCAGGTATTGCTTTGTAGAAGACTTACTGCAGGTTTATGTTACTGAAAGTTCCTATGTCACTGTTGTAATTTCTATAATAACTTTTTATATTTTAATGATAATAATTACTTCATTAATTTTAAATGTTCTTATTTTGTCTTATTATTATGTGGTTTTCTCTTCTTGTTTGTTTCACTGAGAGGCACTGTGTGTGTGTGTGTGTGTGTGTGTGTGTGTGTGTGTGTGTGCATAAGTGCTTGGTTGCATGCGTGCAGGTTCCATACCGGATTTGGATGAATGTTGGTTTGATTCTTCATGACTTCAGGAGTGGCTGAGAAATATTTGTATTTGCACAAGTGAAGACTGTGTTGGGGTATAAGTTAAAATATGTTTATTAAGAATGAGTTAATGTAACCAGCCTGAGTGAATAACAATTAACTATGATGCATACATTCTTCCAAGTTATTTCAAGATCTTCTTGTTTAAAAAGAAATAGACAATATAAGTAGCCACTGGGATTCCTAACCACCTTCATAATGTACCTTTTCATCTGTTGGATGTTAAGAAATATAGTGTATGTATAACAGATAAATGTGCAAGTAGGTGAAAACAAATGTAATTAATGGTTACAATATACTGAAATATATTGTGTGTTTCCCTGGCTGACTGTTGTTTTTTCCAACCACTTACCTGCATCACTTGTTACAATACCTGGTCTAGTTTTTTCAAACGCAAAATTCTATAAATGTAATATAAATTCCCCGGCTCATTTAGAACAAGAAACTGATTATGTACAGCAATTAAGACACATTGGTGCAAAGCCGTGCTGACCTATCTTAAAAGACTGTGAAAGTGAAACTAAAAAATTTGTTGTTTTTACAAATGCGTAATTAAGGACAACGGGATTCTGATAACTGGGCAATATATGATGTTGCTATTACACAGTTTATATTTTTAAGCACAAAGAGGTAGATCTGTGCTGTTACATCATAGACAAGTTTTGAGTGTAAGTTGCATAAGCTTAAAGGTCCTGGCAGATTAAAACAGTGTGCCTTTTATGGGTAATACTCTTACTGGCTGAGCTACCCAGGCATGACTCACTACCCTCATTCGAAGTTCTGCTTACACCAGTACTTATCACTTACCTTACATACATAACTGTAGCTCACCAGTAGGGGCTTCACCACATGGTTTTAAAATGCCAGGAAGTTTCAGAATGTGTAGGCACACTGTTACAGAGGTGATCATAATACAACAAAGGCTCCAAAAATTATCTGGACATTTGTATCTGGCACATTAAAAGAACAAATAACATACTTAATTTTTATTAATTTTGGTCTGTAAACTGACCATGCAAAGTGATACATCAACCCTCGAGCGGTCATGCTGTTTTACATAACAAGAGTTGGTGTGGGGCACAGTTTTTACATGTGTAAAAATTAGTTGTCTTCATGTTACCAAGGTAAGTGTGTATGTGCAAAATCACAGTTTACTCTTAATTTAAATAAATGATGATAAAAGAAACCTACATTATAGGAAGTAAATCAATATTTAATTAGACAACAATAAAATAAACTTTTCAGTGTATCACTCTGTTGCCGCATACAAGTGTTAACCACACTAATGACCCACTTGAACCACTAAACAGGGAACGTTCATCAGGTACCTACCTACCACTTACTTGATTACTAATTATCTCATCGATAACTGCCTCATTGTGGGATCATGGTGCTAGCTCAGAATCTGGGTCATTTCTTGCCCAGATCATAATTTTTTCTCACGTAACTCACTGTTGATTTTATATTACTGATTGTCACTTCGGTATATGACAGCACAACTGACAGCTGTGTTAGCTGAAGCAGTAAGAAGGAATATGTACAAGCTTGTAATTGTGAAACAACAACAGACCAGTAGAAGACAATGTTGTTTGTGATTAGCACACTTTATACATAGGCACACTCGCTCATGGGTTATTTATAGTGGATTGAGCCAATTGAAAACTGTAATGATCACAACTGTAGTATTGGTTGCGTTCTGTTGCTTACAAGAACTTCTTTAGACTAAAAAGCTGGGTGAGTGATTTCCCTATAAACTTGCTGAACAGCACAGGTTTCTTTTTTTTTTTTTTTTTTTTTCTTATGCAGGTCCATAAAAGAAGAGGCATGATGAAGTTTCCCTAGAAATACTGTGCCATTTCACACAGTGATGTTGAAAAAGAGTCTGTATGGAGTGTGATGCTGTTACTTGGCAACACTGGATGTACATGCACTTCAGATACTATTGACCTGGTTATTGCTGTAATGCCACAGTTTTTGTAGTAGTGCTCTTTGCTTGTCAGCAATGGTCCTTGATGGCAGTGGCAGTGCTACAGTCTCCAGTCTAAAACAGCTTGTTCCAATGCTGCCCCATGGGCACAGGCATATGCAAGAGACCATCAGTTTGCCTGTGCCCCGCACACAGGCAGAGTTTAGGTAGGCTACCTGCTAGGTTGCTCTTTTACAGGCATAATGTGCATGCATACGTTAATTGGCCCCACAGCTTCTCAGCCAGGGCAATACAATTGCAGAGGCTACAGCCCAGATACCTAACTGCCCAGCTACCCACAGGTGGGCACTCAAGCTGGAACAGCCTAGCCAAAGGCATCATATTTGTGAGTCCTGAAACTGATCAGTCCACTGTAAATGCACAATGTCCCAATGTTGCAGGTACTGTTAATCAAATCAGCTCTCTGTGACTGGGCATTATAATCCATCAGCTGGAATTCGGCTGTATATGTACTATAAAAAGGCACACATACCATTGCAGGCATCTTATAAATTGCAGATGTCACAATCCTTGGATAAAACACGTGCAGTGACACACTTGCACCTAACAAGTATCTGAAGAATAGAAGTATTGGCAGGGTTATGACACATTCAAAATTTGTGCCAGTTCACAGATGGAGAGACAACTTCTCAAAGGTAAACTAAAACATTTGTGAAGAGGATGTTACACTGACTGTTCTTGGGTTGGTTTGTTGTGGGCAAACCGCCATATTTGCAAAACCACGCAATGTCTTCACTTCAGGGGAATGCATCTGGCACACCTGGCAGCTCTAAAAGCTGACAACTCTAAAAGCTGACAACTCTAAAAGCTGACAACTCTAAAAGCTGACAACTCTAAAAGCTGACAACTCTAAAAGCTGACAACTCTAAAAGCTGACAACTCTAAAAGCTGACAACTCTAAAAGCTGACAACTCTAAAAGCTGACAACTCTAAAAGCTGACAACTCTAAAAGCTGACAACTCTAAAAGCTGACAACTCTAAAAGCTGACAACTCTAAAAGCTGACAACTCTAAAAGCTGACAACTCTAAAAGCTGACAACTCTAAAAGCTGACAACTCTAAAAGCTGACAACTCTAAAAGCTGACAACTCTAAAAGCTGACAACTCTAAAAGCTGACAACTCTAAAAGCTGACAACTCTAAAAGCTGACAACTCTAAAAGCTGACAACTCTAAAAGCTGACAACTCTAAAAGCTGACAACTCTAAAAGCTGACAACTCTAAAAGCTGACAACTCTAAAAGCTGACAACTCTAAAAGCTGACAACTCTAAAAGCTGACAACTCTAAAAGCTGACAACTCTAAAAGCTGACAGCACAGAGTCTGATGAAGATATTTGAGCCAGAGGCTGCTCAGATTCTCATTGAGTGTTTCCCCCCTTCCTTCTATACAGCCGTGAAATGATGATACCAACAACATTCAACTCCCAATCCACTCAGTTTGGAGAGCGGCTTATCTCCCTGTGACTTGATGCTAAGTACACACTATCAAAATGGATACATTCAATACCTCTACTCACTTGAACTCTTGCACACCCCCCTTTCCCCTCTGCTCCACCTGCTGCCACCCCCACCCGCCATGCTGCGGCATGGGCACTCCCCCCCCCCCCACACACACACGCACACAGTGTCTCATATGGGCATGTCATTTGTCAATTTTTTTACTGCAGTTTGCAGTTTATTTTCCACAATCGTGCAATCACTAAGAACACTTGACACAAATGTGTGATAGCTGTTGTGACTGCATAATCGCTAATTATAAACACAGAGCTTATGGAGACTGTGGTATTATGTGCAATTTACATTTGTAAATGAATGATGATTCATGATTTCCAGCTGAGTTTTGAGAAGTACTGTACCATGAAATTCAGGTTTTTCAACTAGAATTCCAGCATGAAATTTGATTCACTTTTCTCATGAGAAACTACTTCATGGACTGAAATTATCAGATTCTTCACTTATTGGTGACAACTTAAATACATTCGTGCCCTGTTTCCTTAGTAGAGAGGTTTTGAGCAAAACAGCTGCTAGTGAAGCTTTCAGTGAATTCCTTCATCCACTGGTACTGAAACTCAACAGAAGTGTCATTAAAGTAGTTGCATCTTATCACTAAAAGCTTACAGCCTGTTCTGATTGCTCATTAAAAGTTCGTGAATCTATCGTAATTTGAAATGTTTCCTCAAAATTCAACATTTTGTGTTCATGCTTTGCATATAAAAAAATAACTGTTTTTCCAGTGCAGTGAAAGGGTCAAACTATCATTTGTTCTTACAACTGGACGATGAGCAGAAAGGGACAGACTTGCATGCTGTGACAATGTAAGTGACATAGTTAACATATGTTAGCAAAAATGGCTCTAGGTGTAAACTTTTGGTTCAGAGTGAGTTTTTCAAATTCACTGTGCATATTGCTATGCAAAGGCCCAGGAAATGATATGCAGTATTTTCTCCCATGCAGGTAAGTTAAAAACTATGTCTGAAAATATTCAGTGCTACACCTGTGACTGTGGTTACGGTGTTCTGTTGTGTGGTCTTAAGTTGAACAAGTGCTGTATCAGGTCTTACAGACTTCTAACAAGATCAGATAACCATATGCATTAAGATGGTTGTTATGTTTCATTAGAAGGCCGATGCTATTGAAATAAGTTCTGAACTTACTACATACCGAGAGAACATATTGTCATCAATAAATTGCTGTGGGATCTGTATAAGCAAAACATGTACAGTAGAAGACATTCAGGGTCTCTGATGTACATTTAGTGGGACAACATTAAGATAATATCTGGACAGTTTAAACATGGGGGCCGAGATCTTCTGCCCGAGTGCCACAAAAGGGTCTGTTTAAAGAGGTATTACTAAAAAGGAATTAAAAGGATTTCTTTCAACTTACTTCCTATATGGTGACATACAGTACTACATTAAATTACTTTCCAGAAATAGTTTTACAAGTCTTAGATAATGCAGAACATGGTTTCAGTAGAAACAAAGTGCTGTTACATCCTTCCCAAGTGACGGAAACAATGATCCAGTTGTCTGTCTACACCCATAAACAAAAGCTGCATTAAACTGAATCACTATTTCTAGTGGAAATAATGAAAGACAGAAACTTTGTCATTGCCTGAGTAAAGTCTTTAGAAAATCTTTGCATTACTAATTTTAGTTAGCATGTAAATGATTTATTGCGTCAAAGGAGATACAAAAGATTTTTACACAAAATTGAATACAATAATTTTAAAAACTGTACACTATAAGGCAAGTATTACAATCAATGTGACACATTCGTATGGTATGCTTAGGACTGTTATCTGGGTGGAATACAAATCTAAACTGAAATGATGGAAATGAAACTCCTTCCACTAATAAAGGACTTGTATATTTTGCATACCTTTATGATGTTACATTACTGTAGAATGCATGCAGCAAGGAGTCGAGGTAACTTGTGTCTCTCACCTATAGTGGAAGATGTTTGGCAACGTTATGCCAATGTTTGTTTTGTGGTTTAGTTATGTCATGTTCCATAGATCATTTTTACGATTATTTTATCGATATGATGTGGAACAAGTGAGATTACAAGATATGTATATACACACATGAATAGTGTTAATATTAATATTTCTGAAATTTTTAGTTCTGCACATGCAGTTACATTTAGATGTACAAGATATAACAAAGATGATATGACTTACCATACGAAAGTGCCGGCAGGTCGATAGACACACAAACAAACACAATCATACACACAGAATTCTAGCTTTCGTCAGGAAAGTGGGAAGGAGAGGGATATAGTGTTGTATGTATGAACATCACTATTCTTCACGAATTGAGATGGATTATTTATAATGAATTTCATTAGTGAATATATGTACCCCGATGGTGCAGTTAAAATACCTAACTTCTTGCGTAGCTGCCTGCATGACGTCCTTGGGTGAACACCCCTAATTATTCTCAATGCTATCTTTTGTGCAGTCAATACTTTATGTCTAAGTGGTGAGTTACCCCAGAACTATTCCATAAGACATTATTGAGTAGAAATCGGCGAAGTACGTTAGGAGGCTGATCTGTTTATTACGAAGATTAGCGATTATACAAAGAGCAAAATAAGCTGAACTTAATTGTTTGAGAAGCTCAGTAATATGCTTCTTCCAGTTCAAGTAGTCATCAATGTGAAGACCCAAAAATTTGGAGAAATCTACCCTGTTAACTGAGCCCTGTCCATATGGTACATCAATTGTCGGTATGACTCTATTCGATGTACAGAACTGGATATAGTGAGTTTTTTCAAAAATAATGGAGAGTCCATTTTCTGAGAACCACTTAATAATTCTTTGAAAGACATCCATAACAATATCTTCAGCTGCTTTTTCTGGAATGGGATTTATTATAACACTCATAATAAGGAACGGCAGAGGACCCAAAATTGAACCCTGTGGGACTCCCTTTGTGATAATGTACTATTTGATGGGTAAATGTGTAGATAACATTCTCAGTCGAGTAACCCTTCTGGAGTCCGAACTGTGACATGCTGAGTAAATTATTTTCACTTAAATGTGTGACTACTCTTGAATATATAACTTTTTCGAATATTTTAGAAAATGAAGTCAGCAATGAGATTGGTCTATAATTATTCAAGTCACTCTTGTCACCTTTCTTATGAAGAGATGTGACAATTGCGTGTTTGAATCTGTCTGGAAAAATTCCCTGTGCCAGCGAAGCATTACATATATCAGTAACAACTCCACTATTAAATTAGAACAACACTTCAAAATTCTGTTAGAGACTCCAACAGCACCACATGAGCTCTTGTTTTTCAGTATATTTATAATTCCCCTAATTTCAGTGGGGGATGTTGGTGCTATTTCTTAAGTCCTGGGGAATGACATTTTTAACATATTTTTTTGCTTCTTCAACTGAACCTTTTAACCCATTTTTTGCTGCTACGTTCAGAAAGTGATTGTTAAAAATACTTGCAACTTGTGAATTATCACTCACATCATCATCATTTAGCTTTATAGCTATGGTATGCTGTGCACTGTCACGCTGCCCCGTCTCCCATTTGACAATATTCCATATAGTTTTAATCTTATTATCCGCATTATTAATTTCTGTCAGAACACATAAGCTTCTTGACTTCTTCATGACTCTCCTTAACATATTAAAATATCTTTTGTAGTAAGCAAGTAACATCAGATCAAGACTTATTCTGGCCTGTCCATATATTTCCCTCTTCCTCTTACATGATATCTTAATTCCCCTAATAATCCATTGCTTATTTGACTTTGTTATTGCTTTTTTGGATAACATTTCAGGAAGCAACTCTCAAATATTGAGACAAATTTATGGTGGAATAAAATGAATTTGGCATCAGCATCATTTTCTGTGTGTACTTCAGCCCATTCTGCCTTTTCTAGGCTGTTCTTAAAACTCTGTACCCTGTTCGTATCAATAAGTCTCCCTGCCTGAAGCCTGTAAGGTGCTATATGTGTTATTTCCATTATCTGTGCATCATGATCAGATAGCCCATTAACAGCTGGGTACACATTAATTATTTCTGCCTGAAAATGTTATATATAAGTGATCAGAAATGTGAAACCTGCTTACATAATTATTATCTTTGACTTCATTCTTTCTTTGTGACATTCCACGATGTTGGACAAGTCCAATCAGGGTGTACCTTGAAGAAAGCATGGAATATACACTGACACACCAAAACATTATGACTGCCCACTGAGAGATTGGATGCTGCCTGGTGTTGTTGCAAGCACTTGTTGCAGTAAGGAAAGTTTGCAAGGGGAATTGATATGCAATGGAGAATCATTCTAGCGAAAGTGCAAGCTGCTAATGGTTAAATCCACTGACTTAAGTGACTTGTACAAAGAATACATTGTTATGGTGTGGCCCTTAGAACAAGCATCTCAGAAACAATGAAGCTGGTTGGCTGTGCTCGTCTCGTATTGCTGTCGTGAGTGTCTATGGAAAGTGGTTGAAGGACTGTGAAAGCAAGAGTCAACAAGAAGGCGTCGGATGCCCACACAGAACATGACGCTTCAAGGCTTGCCAACTGTAAAGCAGCATTGACGGCAATCTGTAGCAGATATGATGAGAGTACAGTGCTGGTGCAGACACCTGTTTTGTAGCATACCTTTTACTGCACATTTTTGGCGATGGGCTCTGCAGCAGACATCCCATGTGTGTTCATGTTTTGACCAAATGGTGTCAGTTAAGGTTGGAGTGGTCATGGGATCACCAAGATTGAACTGTGGATCAATGAAAACGTGTCATCTGGTGTGATGGTTCATGTTTCTTGTTCAACCATGTCAATGAATGTATCTGAATGTGCAGTCATCCAGGCTAACAGCTGGTAAAAACATGGACAATGGCATGGACACAGGCTGGTGGTGTAGTGTTGTGCTGTGGGGGACATCTGCCTGGACTTCTGTGGAACCCATGTTAGTAATTGAAGACACCACAATGACTGTGGACTACATTAACATTAATTTGGACCATCTGCATCCCTTTGGGCATGATGTCTATCCTGCCGGTGACAGCATCTTCCACCATGAAAAAACTGTCTGTATCGCAGTGCTAAAATTGTGTTGCAGTGGTTTGAAGGAGCCTGGTGATGTCGTCTTGGCCACTACGTTTCTCTGATCTGAACCCAACATAACATATCCAGCACACTATTGGGGCACCAGCTGTGCACCCCCAAACCATCGGCCTACAATTTTCAGGAATTGCATGGCATTTGGTGCCACATACCCCAGAAACCTATGAAAAACTTTGTAAATACAGACCATGCAGAACTGCTGCTGTATTGTATTCCAGATCTGGTCATAACATTCTGCCTTATCAGTGGATGTGCAAATAAAATTGCTGATTTTTGAGTAGAAGTTTGAAAATTTTCGTGGGTGGGATTTATGGTATTTCCTCCAATGTGTTCACATTTAGCTCTGTCAGTTAATGGCCACAACTTCAAAGTTGATGTGTCTGTCAGGCAAGCCAGGAAATTCCTGTCTGATAATAAATGAATCACATGGCACGAAAAACTAACTCTATGGTACCTCGAAGCCTGCCTTTTGGACAGAGACTCTTCTTTGTAATCCTCAAAATGTAGTTCTTGTCCTCTTGATAACTTTTTCTAATCAGTTCACATCCATGTATTATGATATGTTACACAGTATTATTTATAGGTTTCACAGGTTCATCAGATCATTTCCTGGTGACCTTGTGACAGGAATGGTCTTTCTTCCTGTAGTTTCAAACCATAGTAGAGCTAAATTGAATGGATTACTAAATCTGGAGTGTTTTTGGGTTTGCTGGAGATTCTCTGCATTTGAACTATTGTTTTGCTGCACACCTAAAGCAATCTCAGTATTGATACTTACAATTTCACCATGGGACATCTGCAGCTTAAGCTGACATTAAGACTTGCTGATTTGTGGATCATATTTACAGTGTGGTTGCCCTCCTTCAAATCTAGGTAATCTCTCTGTGCTCACTGAGCAAGGTGGCACAGTGGTTAGCACACTGGGCTCGCATTTGGGAGGACGACTGTTCAATCCTGTGTCCGGCCATCCTGATTTAGGTTTTCCGTGATTTTCCTAAATCACTCCAGGCAAATTCTCGGATGGTTCCTTTGAAAGGGCACGGCCGACTTCCTTCCCCATCCTTCCCTAATCCGATGAGACCGATGACCTCTCTGTTTGGTCTCTTCCCCCAAACAACCCAACCCAACCCTATGTGGCCAGAGATAGCTGGATGTTTGTAAAGCATCCAGCTTACTCTGCTTGACCTCAGTGTAGGTAGTTTCCTTCCAGTAAGTGGTCGCTTACATACAAGTCATTGTTAATTTACCACTGAGTAGTTTCTGTGAGATCTGATTGGTAGTGTGAGAGTGAATGATCCATTTGCAGTACTTCAGTGTACACTGAGGTGGCAAGTCTTGGGATAGTGATATGCACATATACAGATGGTGGTAGTATCGGGTACACAGGGAATAAAAGGGCAGTGTATTGGTGGAGCTATTGTCTGTACTCAGTTTATTCATATGAAAAGGTTTCTGATGTGATCATAGCCACAATTAACAGACTTCAAAAGTGGAATGGTAGTTTGAGCTAGAATCGTGGGACATTTCATTTCAGGAATCATTAGGCAATTCAGTATTTCTAGATCCACAGTGTCAAGAGTGTGCTGAGGATACCAAATTTCAGGTGTTACCTCACACCATGGACAATGTAATGGCTGATGGCCTTAACTTTATGACTGAGAACAGATGACCGATGCGAGTGCCTTTTTTGGTACCAGCATGACATTGCCTACAGTGCCTCTCCTGAGCTTGTGACCATATCGGTTGGACCCTAGTTGACTGGAAAACTGTGGCCTGGTTAGATGAGTAACAACTGATGGTAGGGTTCGAGTGTGGCGCAAGCACCATGAAGCCATGGGCATAAATTGTCAATAAGGCACTGTGCGAGCTGTTGGTGGGCCCCATAATGGGGGTGATTGGGACTGTATGTACAGTATAACCCAGCTTTTATGTTCCCAGAATTAATGTTTTCCCATTGTTTACGACAATTTCCTGTGTCCACAATGTTAATTCGCGCCTGATTTTCTGTCAATATATTTATAATTTTCCCGTGATTTACTCTTTATGAAAAAAACATTAGTAGAGAAAAAGCAGACATAAAATGATGATGGCATGACGTTGGACATCAAGTAGTGTTTAAAAAATTGTGTGGTCAAGTTACTTGTCAACAGGGTGCTCTGCTCAGTGGATTTGGAGTGGTAAATGTGTAAAAGTTGGAACAATTCATGCAGTGTTTCCTGCCGCTGCCAAGATCCACTTAGCATGGTGGCTGATGGGAGTAACTAGCACCCCAGATACATGGTACTCTCAAAAGCGGATTTTGTAAACTATTTTCCCATTACCTCAGGGTGGTCAAGGTTCATTTGAATAAAGGTACCACATCCATTTTCAAACTGTCTCTACTGTGCACGCACAAATTCATGATTGTTGTGATCCTCAGTAACACATTTGTCGAATCATATTTAGTGTATTTCGTCATTTGAACACTTGTAGTGCTAGTTGACATATTCACCCACTTCGCATTGCTCAAATGTTTGTGGTTTAAACACATTACCAATTACCTATTTCTTTACGCTGGGCAAAATGTGTTTCGAGAATTTATTCTCGCTGTCAGGTGCAGTATGTACATATGTATTTTTGTAATGTTACACAAACAAACACTGTGAGTTACAGTTTGTGGGTGTGTGTGGGATTTATACATATAACTGAGGAGGTACACGGTACCTGATAACCCCAAAAAGACAAATACAATGCAAGAGATGCAGAAAAATGCATATGCAGTTACCACACAAAATATTTAAATATTTGCACTTGGCAATGAGAAAAAATTCTCAAAACACGTCGAGCTAAGCATGAAAAAAATACGTAACTAGTGAAGAGTTTCACTACTTAAATAATAAATGACAATTGCAGGCTTGCCAAAATCATCGATTATGACATACGAAATTGAATCAAACGTTTCTACTTCCCAGACAGTTATAATTCATGTTACATTAGCAGTTTCTATTAGATAATAAACCTGTATCAGGCAATAAACAAGTCCCTGACAAGTATTTTGATGCCTATTGTGTACATATACATAAAGTGCGAAAATGCAAGGGGGGTATCCTATAAGTAACTTTTACAACTTAAAATGTTATTTCCCTATTTTACATTTTCCTGCATTTTACACCATTTTTTGAAGTCCCATGAAAACTGTAATAGTGGGGTTTCGCTGTACATGGAATGTACAACTGAACCAATCATTGACTGGAAATGGGTACATTTTCCAGTCAATGATTGACTCAGTTGCACCAGAGGACCCAGTACATTCCATGTACAGTGAAACTTCGCTTTCTCCAAGTAGCCCATTTGCAGCCATTCATGGACTTAATGTTCCCATGATGTTAGTTTTAGGGATAACATTGTGATGTGACACCAAGCTAGAACTGTTCATGATTGGTTTGAATAACGCTCTGGACAATTTGAATGAATGATTTGGCCATACAGGCCATCTAACATGAATCCCACTGAAAATTAATAAGACATAACTGAGAGGTCAGTTTATGCACAAAAATCTTGCATCCACTACACTTTCGCAGTTATGGGTGGCTGTAAAGGCAGCATGGCTCAATATTTCTGCAGGGAAATTCTGATGACTTGTTGAGTCCATGCCATGTAGAGCTGCTGAACTGTGCAGAGCAAAAGGTGGTTCAACATGATATTAGGAGCTATCTCATGACTTGTCATCTCAGTGTATATTATCATATGTTACTCTGAAAACATGAGACCCTGTAGAACTTGACTTCCAGGAGGTTATGATATGGAACTGTGCAGCACTTTTTTGTGATCATTTCGTTGTTGTTGTTGTTGTGGTCTTCAGTCCTGAGACTGGTTTGATGCAGCTCTCCATGCTACTCTATCCTGTGCAAGCTTCTTCATCTCCCAGTACCTACTGCAACCTACATCCTTCTGAATCTGCCTAGTGTATGCATCTCTTGGTCTCCCCCTACGATTTTTACCCTCCACGCTGCCCTCCAATACTAAATTGGTGATCCCTTGATGCCTCAGAACACGTCCTACCAACCGATCCCTTCTTCTGGTCAAGTTGTGCCACAAACTCCTCTTCTCCCCAATCCGATTCAGTACCTCCTCATTAGTTATGTGATCTACCCATCTAATCTTCAGCATTCTTCTGTAGCACCACATTTCGAAAGCTTCTATTCTCTTCTTGTCCAAACTATTTATCGTCCATGTTTCACTTCCATACATGGCTACACTCCATACAAATACTTTCAGAAAAGACTTCCTGACACTTAAATCTATACTCGATGTTAACAAATTTCTCTTCTTCAGAAATGCTTTCCTTGCCATTGCCAGTCTACATTTTATATCCTCTCTACTTCGACCATCATCGGTTATTTTGCTCCCCAAATAGCAAAACTCCTTTACTACTTTAAGTGTCTCATTTCCTAATCTAATACCCTCAACATCACCCGACTTACTTCGACTACATTCCATTATCCTCGTTTTGCTTTTGTTGATGTTCATCTTATATCCTCCCTTCAAGACACCATCCATTCCGTTCAACTGCTCTTCCAAGTCCTTTGCTGTCTCTGACAGAATTACAATGTCATCGGCGAACCTCAAAGTTTTTATTTCTTCTCCATGGATTTTAATACCTACTCCGAATTTTTCTTTTGTTTCCTTCACTGCTTGCTCAATATACAGATTGAATAACATCGGGGAGAGGCTACAACCCTGTCTTACTCCCTTCCCAACCACTGCTTCCCTTTCGTGTCCCTCGACTCTTATAACTGCCATCTGGTTTCTGTACAAATTGTAAATAGCCTTTCGCTCCCTGTATTTTACCCCTGCCACCTTTAGAATTTGAAAGAGAGTATTCCAGTCAACATTGTCAAAAGCTTTCTCTAAGTCTACAAATGCTAGAAACGTAGGTTTGCCTTTCCTTAATCTTTCTTCTAAGATAAGTCGTACTATAAGGAAATGATTAATAGTATTTTTTTAAATAACTCTTTCAGTATCAGCTGTGATGAGGACAGGTATCAAATAGCATGGATCATCTGCTGCATACACTGCTATTTCATCCATTACCATAACTGAAGTCATACCTTGGTATAAGGTTGTATCCTTTTAAACAGAGTGTAATTAGCTTTATGTTTCTTCTAAAGTACGAACACCTTACCTGTAGATGGTCTCTATGGTACATTTGTTTTGATTGTGCTTCTATAATCCTCTGTAATTGCTCAGCTATAGCAATCTCACTGAAAAGAGTGAAGAAATAACCTTTCAATTTGCTTATGTTTAGCTTTCTTCTTTTGAAGAGGCAATCTTGCTATCTCAGTTTGGAACAAACTTCATGTCAACAGGATTTCTTTTGATTTTTGTTACCATCTAAGTTGAGTCCTCCCCTATTCTTTGTACCACATCAGGATGTAATGGGGCTTTATGAGAGATGCATATTTTCGAATGAATCTGATTGAGCAGGTAATTTTACATGTTGCTAGCTTGCAGCCTGTTTACATATTTCAGTGATGCAGCTCCTTTCTCTTTTATCACAACTGACTTATTTTATTTGTGTCATAATGAATAAAATAAAGTTCCACCAGCCATCATGCTCATAGTATCAGTTCATCCTGCATTTTTATTTAGGAGAATCTACCTTCACATTACATTTTTCTTTTCGATGTTAATTAATTATATAGTTTCAGTTCCATGTACTGTGAAGTCCAAGCATGCATTTTTAATCAATGTATGCCACTACAGAAGACTGCCCTTAATTCCGTTCATGTACTTTGTGGATGCACAAGGCAGTTCAGACTTGAATACTTTGTAGGATCAAAGAATATAATTCACCTCTACTCCTCTGATCTAAAGCATTACCTATCTTTCTGACAAATTTTTTTACTGAATTCAACTTTGAAATTCTTGTTAGCACTGTACCTCAGCAGATAAAAAATGTAACACATGAAGAAAATTGCTGTGTTGGCTTCCACAAGTAGAGACTACAACTGATACTGACGTAAATGATTCTACTGACACACTGGGGTGCTTTTATGGATGCTACCACCTCAGTGTACAAATGACAAACTCATCTCTACAGTGTAACAATGTTATTTTGATATTGCATCAGTTTTGAATCCATTATATTTCCAGATGTGATGACAGTAGCTACATAACTCACATTGTTGCTGCGGGGAGGGGGGGGGGGAGTAGAGTTGAGATTCCTATTCCTCAACATGGCAACGCAAAATATCATGACATGTCTGCAGTTTCGCTTTGGCCCTTGAAAAATTGTACTAATCTTTCACTTCTTTATATTTCTTGAAAATAGGTGTTTACCATGTTGCCCCTAATAGGCCATAAAAAGCAGTGGAGGAATTTTCATTCTGATTACGTACTGATAGATAGTTTAAATGTGCATCCGCCTCACATATAATTAGTTTGGAGTTGCATCTTCCACCCCATATTCATGTGTTTTAACTTAAGTTGTGTCTATGTTGTCTGCAATTTCTTTGTTTAGCCATGCCGCATCACTAGGAATAAACAGACAGTGGCATCACACTTGTAACCTGTCAACAATGCTCATTGACAAGGGTTATACAAATTGTAGCTAAAATATTAGAAGACTAAGTAATCATGTCCAGCTACATTCCTAAAGTTGTTGGAACAATATATCGCCAGGAAATCTTCAGAAAATGTTGTGTGTAAGTTGGAGCACATTTACCCACTTGTGTGAACCGTATGTGGCAGTTATCTTGACCATACCACTGGGATTAAAGAGGAGTGCATGAAACCACTGTCCTGCAGATTAATATTGTCTAAATAAATTCAGGGTGCTCAGCTTAATAAAATACAGGCAGGTGTTTTTTATTAGTGCAGTACTTACCCAGCAGCAACTTTTTAAACTTTCCCCATCTTTGGCCTCTTACTCTGCAGCTCCTTAACCACAAGCTGCTCATTATTGAGTGTTTATTATCATTGTACATGTACTTCTGTTGTGTATCTCACCTTATGGTGGAAACTTTTTAAGGCTTTTTTTTTTTACGTCTCTTAATGATTGATGCAATTACAATACATGAGACAGTGGCCAAAATTGGAGTCTTAAGATTGTATAGAACTGACAGTGCCGGCCAGGATACACCCCAAGAATCCTGGATTTGCCAAACCCAAACTCAGCCAGTGCACTGCAAGTTTTGTGCTTAACATTTAGAATTAGCCATGAGCATGAATGGATTATGAAATGGTGTGAACACAGTGAGTGTTATCCTACAAGTATGTAACAGTCAGTATACCAGAAAATTAGGTAGGTATAACATTTTCTCTACATGTAAGTGTACATTGCTGAATGATTTGGATTCTTCTTTTAAAATGATAACATCACGAAAAGGGGCAAGAATTACTACGAACACCTAGTAAATCTCACACACTTCATTAATTTAATGACTGAAATAAATATGTTAGAACAACTTGAAAAAAAACTATAGGAGATTAAAATTTTTGGTGACCCATTCTTCTGTTGTGAGGTCCTATGCCAGTTAACATACTGACTGCCACTAGGCCGGCAGCAGCTACAGCAGAGCCTTACAGCTGGTGCCGTGGCCTGGACTGGCAGTGGAACATGCATGCTAGGTAAGCAGCAGGCAACATATCTAAAATCAGTACTAAATTATCAGAAACAGGTCAGTAACATAGTAAATACAAAAAATGCATCCCATGAAGTCTTTTTGCTTGCAGCAAACATGCAAGTCTTGCAGCAAGTTTTGAATGAACAACAACCTGGGGGAAGTGACTCAGGTCTTCAGTGATATCCAGAGACGTTTGTTTAAGTAACTGATGACTTTAATGGCAGGTAGCAACAGTCAAGTGACTCTACAAAGTTAGTTAGAAAAAAATGATTAAAGTTAAATACGCTGTCTGAAAAAAAGGAGAAGCATCTAGAAGACACGGTCAGATGTCAATGTAACTTTGTCACATACACACTATGGGTGGTGACAGAAATGACTGAGTAGAAATTCTGTGACTGGCAGAACAACCACCAGAGTGCATTAGTGTCATTAATATGTTTTGCTGTTATCAGGCCTGGTAGGGTATATAAGGGACGTGAACATCATCAGATATTGAGTGACCACTGTGAAGGACACAGAGATGCTGCATACTCAGCTAAGACAACATTATCAACACCTGACACAGTTCGAATGGAGCCTCATTGTGGGTATCAATTTGGCTGGCTGATCGAATCCTAGATACAGGTTTGTGAAGCGCTGTAATGTGGCAGCATGATGTTGGACTGCATGGAAATGTGAGGATAAACATACTCGTCAAGGTTGTGGTCGACCACGTCTGACCAGCACATAGGAGGATTCCTATATTGTGCACCAAGCACATTGTAACTCCTTCATATCTGCACCTGCCATCTAGGAACAAGTTGTAGGCCCCATGCAATGTTCTGTGTCATCCCTCACCATTCATCAGAGGCTAGCAGCAGCCGGACTAGCCAATTACCATCCCATGAATATGATGCCGTTGGTACCACAACACAAATGGCTCTGTTCGGAGTGGTGCCATGACCGGGAAGCATGGACTGCTGATGAATGGTGTCTCAATGTGTTCCACAATGATTACAGTTCTGCAGTGCCCCAGATGACCATTGTCAACAAGTTTGGTGGCTTCCTGGGGAGAGGTCATATTTTTCCAATATTTTGGAGAGGGACAGTGGTGTTACTCCTGACATCAAGATGTGGGAAGCATTTGGGTATGACTTTAGGTCACAGCTGGTACTGATTGAGGGAACTCTGATGGTACAAATATACGTAGCAGACATCCTGTCTCCTTGTGTGTTACCTGTCATGCAACTTTATCGGGGTGCCATTTTTTAGTGGGACAATGCTCATCCACACATAGCACATGTCTTCATTTTTTCTTTGTGTGTGTGTGTGTGTGTGTGTGTGTGTGTGTGTGTGTGTGTGTGTGTGTGTGTGTGTGTGTGTGTGTGTACACTAGCTCTCCTCAGGAGAGGACACAATGACTTTGACACCCTTCCGTATTGAATTAGTGTACACATCCAGGCCAGAGAGGGTGCGACCTCATAACAGTCAAGTGGTCTCATACCGTCAATTTCTTTGTAAATTTGACACGATTTTGCAATCCCTGAAATAACATCAAATACCGTATGAACCCTGAAGCTTCATTTAATTTCTTCTTCTTCTTCCTCCTCCTCCCCCTCCTCCTCTTCTGCATGCTTCACTTTATTTTGTCAACCAGTGTGTGTACTATACAGTTCAAACTAAATTGACGTATCCAGTAACATTTCAGAAATGTAATTGTATCCTACATGGTTGCAAATTTTGATTTATTAAGGCATATGCATATTTATTAAGACATATCTCTCTACTAATAGGTACATACAAATATAAACATTTTTTACTGTTCATATGGATTGCAGTTTGTCTGTTATGTAATTCTGTGGTACAGAAGTTCAACATACAGTAATTCTCTTAAAGTAAATGAGGTAAAGTTAAGATTTGTACTCACAAAATATACAATCATACTTCATTTTCAATTTCATGAACCTTTTAGAGATGTTACTTCCATATTTTTTACATTTCAATACAACATATAACATCTAAATATTTATATTCTAATGCATATATATACACTAAATTAATGTCAGTCTTCTTTTCTAATTTGAGCAAATTCTGCATTTAAATAATGTAAATTAACATTGTTAATAGCTGTAGTAAAAGTAATAGCTTTATCTACAAGAAGTCAACTCTTTAAATTACAAACAGTTTCATCATGCAGCAGTTGCTATTATTTTTTAAGGCCGGGAAGTGGCTTGCTGAGGTGACATATGCATGGTTACTATGGAATGTACCCTAAACCAAGTAAAAGGATTACTATACAGTATCATTAATCTTTTATTTTGCCGATGCCTCTGCTACATACGTAGCCAAATAAATTAGTAGTCCACTCCTTCCATATGTACACACACAAAAACTTCTTTCATAAAAGCATTTTTTGTTCTTGTGTCCTTCCATTGCTTCCCTTTTCCTTTAGTTGGAGCTGGTGCCTGGAAAAGGAAAAATAAGTTTCTACACTCTTGTCATACTGCACACACACAGTTACATGGAATTCCATGTTTCTATGTCTGCTAAATTAACATCCTGAAGAATTTGGTTGGCATATCCTAATCTTTTGATTGTCTCCTTGGTCTATACAGGGCCAAATTAACTGTTGTTATTCCTTGAACTTGTCCATTCTCCACAAACTTAATTTTTTGCCTATCTGTTCTGACATTATGCACTATATCTTTCCACTTAATTTTTCAAAGAGTTTCTGTAGCACCACACTTAGAGTACTTATAATTCCCTTCATCTCTGGATTTTGCCAAATGGTCTGTTCACTTCTGTACATTCATGTTCTATGTGCTTTTAATGGTTAGCACAACACAAACCATAACAGTCAGTTGTTCGAGACAGAGATGATGAAGGGTTTTTCTTTAAAAGTTTGAAATTGTAAGCAGATCGGTCACATTAAGTAAACTTGAGAATGTTTTTCTTACACGGATCAGCCATAACATTACAACCACTGACCTATCATTATAAACCCATCCAGGTGATAGCAGTGTCACATGGTGAGGAATGACTGCTAGTCAGACATGCACACAGTGCATGTAGCGTCATTGAGCGTGCTGTCCATGTGTAGAATGGAGAAGGCGGGAAATCTATCAGAGTTTGGCCGAGGGCAGATTGTGATGGCCCAGAGGCTTGGCATGAGCATTTCACAAGCTGCATGACTTTTTGGGTATTTGAGAAGACTGTGGTGAGTGTCTTCAACATTTGGCAAAACCAAGGTGAAATCACGTCCAGACATTATGGAGTTGGACGGCCACCCCTCATAACATATGTCGGATGTCGTAGGCCAGGCGGACTGGTAAAACAGGACAAGTGGTGAACTGTGGTGGAACTAACATTAAAATTTAATGCAGAACAGAGCACAAGTGAGTCTGAACACACAGTGCACTGAAGACTCCTGCTGATGGGCCTCTGCAGCTGACAACCCATACATGTGCCAATATTAATTCCACAACATTGGCAAGTAGTACTGAATCCCAATACCTTATTTATTATGCTGATGGGATAGTGTCAATCGGGAGGAGCTCCTTGACGCCTGTACTGCGGGACAGAGACAAGCTGATGGTGGCTTCATTATGCCTTGGACAACATTCCCATGCCCATGAGTCCAGTGGAGCTCTTGCAAAGCACCATGATGGCAAAGGAGTACTGAACACTGGTTGCAGACCACGTACAACCATCCATAACGATCATGTTTCCCAATGGCAGTGGCATTTTTCATCAGGATAATGTGCCATGTCATAAGACCAGGAGTGTGGTGGACTGGTTTCAGGACCACAGTGGTGAGTTCCAGTTGATGTGCTGGCCCCCAATTTGGCAGATCTGAACCCAATCAAACGCATCTGGGATGTGGTTGGATGTGGCGTCAGAGCTCTTCGCTCTCTCCCCGGAGATTTTACGGGAATCAGGTGACTTGTGTGTGCAAATGTGTTGCCAGCGACCTGCCAAGGCCTCATTGCATCCATGCCATGATGCATTGCCTCTACAATTCCTGCCAAGGGTGGAAATATTGGCTATTTGGTAGATGGTCATAATGTTCTGGCTGATCATTGTATAAGGATGATCTTGTAAGGAACTTCAATCCCGCATCTCAATTGTCTTCAACTGTGTCAAGCTTCTGAAATCTCCCTTGATCATCCTACTTTTACTTACTTAATACAGCAGTTGTTTAACTTTCTCCAAGGTTTTTATCCTATTCCAGCTTGTAGGAAGTTTCTGTTATCCTTTATACTGTTTTCTTTACCTTTTTCTTTGTTTGTTTACACTTACTGCACATATGTATCACCTTCCCCTATGGTTCCTGAAGTGGATCTTTGCTAAAAGCAGTAGAAACATAATTCAGAACTCCAGCAGTCTCTATTTTCTCAGGTTTCTTTTTTGGTAGTCCACATTTTGCAGCAGTTGTGGTGTCCTTTCATTCCCCAACTGTAGCAATCCACTCATCCTTGACTGTCAGATTTTAATCCCCTTTCCAGTTACTTTTAATGATTTGTCATTTCCTCACATAATCCCTACATACTATTAATCATCAGCTTGTAATATGGACATCTAAACATGTACGCTGATGGGCGTCAATAGCTTCATTTTAATTCTTGGAAGAATATTTCCACAATTGCAGTACGTCTAATTCTGTAACTCACCTTCTTGCTTGTAACAATACCATTAGTTCCTCCCAATTCCATACAATATTTTAATGTGTAAAGTTCCACACTAGAATTTGCAGAACATCAGCTAATACCAGTTCAAGTTGGTAGGGCTACTAGCAACTATGCTACAACTAGTGCATCTGATAGCATCATGTCAGCTGAAAGAATCATCCACGTTAACAGTACTATGTTAAGGTGTTTCTCCTACATGTGACTGTTTTCAGCTCTTGTGTTTTGTGTTTCTTTAATTATTGAAGAACTAACCAGTGGTTAAGGCATTGCATTCATATGCCTGATATCCGGATATAGTTTCATTAATTGACTTGAGGTGAATATCAGGATGGTTCATATGGCTAAAACAAAGCTGATACCCTCCTGAATCTGCATCCGGTTGACCTGACACTTTTATTACCTTTCATGTATAGGTTGATAACATGTCAGACGAACTTACCTTCCTTGTGGCAATATCTGTCTTTGACAGGGAACAATGTAAAGTAAGTGAAAACGAATTATGAAGCTCTTAGGGGAGCCAGACAAATATGAGGGTGTGCTGAAAAGTATTGCTTTACACTTTTATTACCTTTCATGTATAGGTTGATAACATGTCAGACGAACTTACCTTCCTTGTGGCAATATCTGTCTTTGACAGGGAACAATGTAAAGTAAGTGAAAACGAATTATGAAGCTCTTAGGGGAGCCAGACAAATATGAGGGTGTGCTGAAAAGTATTGCTTTATTCTGATTTTTCTTATGTCAGAACTCTTAAATTACCAACATCCTACATCTTCATGTCTAGATATTTGCAGCCCTCTACTACTTGATAACTCCAAATCATAGCATGTAATAAGGTGGTGCGTAATGTAACTATGTCGGTATCTGAGAAATAGCGTGATGTAATTTAGTTCCTACTTTGAAGATTTGGCTACCCACAGAGCACGCCTTCCTTTGCTGTGATGATGCCAGACTACACAAGAGCATGGCGACATTTGAAACAATCCGATGCCATGGGTTCGCTGTGATTGATCATCTTTCATACAGTCCCAACTTGGCCCCATCCGATTTCCAAAACTTGAAGAACACCTTCAAAGCAAACAGAAGTGAGGTTGTGGCTCCAGCTACAAAGTCAAACATTCTATAGTGATGGTATTGTTAAACTGGTCTCTCGTTGGGAGAAATATGTTCATCATCCAGGTGAATGTTGAGAATTGAATATGTAGACATGAAGGATAAAGATGTAGAATGTTAATATTGTTTGTTTTTATTTAAAAAGCTGTAAGAGCTGTCACATGAAAAACTCAAATGTGAAAGGAAATGCACATGAAATTTGGCACAAGTACAAATGAGTTACTGAGTCATATTTCTGATTAATAACACAGATTACAAAACACTGTTGTAACGAAACACAAAACAGTAATACCTTCAAGACTTATTCCCACGTGAATCTTAATTCTAGATTAGTAGTTCACTTCCCTCAATCCAGAGAGTTTCTCCATTACTACAATTATTATTAATTTCATCACATTTGCATTTACTTCGGTCTTAAGAAACTGTTAGAGACCCAGTCTGCACTTAGTCATTTTGTAATAGGTTTGCATTGATATCTCCAAGTCTCGATACCTGTGATGATATTTTCTAAAAAAGAACAGTTCACATTGTTCATTTCAGTCAAGTTGTAGTAGGCATTGAACACCTGATTTCTAGATGTTCAGTCTGTTGTGTCATTGCAGTTTGGCATGACATTGACACTCTATGGTCTCATGCCCACTTTCGCAACCTCACAACTAACTGGTCAAATCCACATCTGCTGTTTACAGTTGTTAACTCAAGCAACTACCATAGTTACTGTGCTGATGTCACTTATACACCAGTAATAAAATAAGTCTCGGAACTTTTTTGGACACGTGGTGTATATTGCTGGAAGTGGAACATGACTGGGAAAAAGGTGCAGGTGTGTGGTTTGGAGCCCATGGGCACTCAACAGCGAGGTTATCAGCACCCTTACCCTCATGCAAGTAAACAATTGTGGTTTAAGTCTCTGAAATCGTTGCACACAATGAGGAGTAAATCCATAAAATGACACTCATTCACTCACTCCCATCTCACTTGTGTTGAGCCACACAATCACTGTATCTAACGTGCCTGAAGACAACTGATAAATGGTGAAAGGTGCTACACCTATAATCAAAACAGAAGTAAAATCATAAAAGACCTAAAAGAAAGGCACAGAGAAATGTAACTGGCTGACCACTTACAAAAAAACGTGGGTAAGCCAGTCACCCTATTGACACATTAAGAATATCTACCAAAAATCTTAGGAAACAAGTTGGACAGATCACAAAATCTTAAACCACATTCACATGAACATTACCTAAAATAGAGGGCAAACCTCTCGGCAAATCCACACTCTTGTTAGAAAATGAAACACAGTTTAAAAACGTGGAGCACCGTTATCTGTACGCCACAAGCACTGCACATTGGAGGGCCCTCTTGCCAGAGCAAGAAGACATGCATTACAGGGTTATGGCATATGCGATGACATGTAAGGAGAACCTCATCCTGTTGAGAGGCTGGAAGGAGATACACCACTGCTGCATTGTAGGCTTTACTAGATGGAGCTTATTGCCTGTCACTTCCAGCCATTCATTGACACATGACGTTGTTCCTCATCAGTGAAACAAGAACATGCAGGGGGATGGGGCACTGAAGTAACTAAGGATCAAAACATGCCTCCTCGGCCACTACATCTGCCGTTTTGTTCGCTGTGATACCTCTGTACCCTGGCACCCAGCAAAAGGACAGCATCTGCCCCAGCTGTTTAGCCAGAGGAGGGTGTGCTGGCTATCCTGAACTACTTAAAAAGGTGCAGGTAATTGCAATACAAAGGAAGGGGCACAGGACAAATGTGGAGAATTATTAATCCATCAGAATGAGAGAGAGGTACTGGCAGAAATAAAGATGGGAGCATATCATTAGTTCTGCTTGGATTGCTCAGTTGGCAGAGCACTTGCCTGCAAATGACAAAGTCTTAGGTTTAAGTCCCAATCCTGAATGCAGTTATAACCTGTAAGCAAGTTTTAACATTAGACCTATCTCATTGAAGTCAAAATGTTGCAGAATTTCTGTTATCATGTGATGGCTTTACTGCAGACTGTGCTACCACCACACTACTACTACTAATACTACTACTACTAATACTACTACTACTACTACTACTACTTCAAAACCAACAATGATTGTGTAATCATTGACTATATGAAACTCAGCTTGCTCTTATCATTAATGAGATGGACAGAGCAGTAGGTACAGCAGCTGGGGTTGACATCACATTTGTTGGCTTCCAAAAAGCCTGAAATACAGTTCCATACCATCACTGAGCAAACAAAATACATGCAAATAAAATATCTGAATAAAAGTTTGACTGGAGTGAAGACTTCCTAGAAAACAGAAACCATAACAACATTTGTAATGGGGAGGTGCCATCAGAAGCTAAAGTAGCATGTGGTCTACTTCAAGGTAGTTTGATAGTGCTACCGTTGTTAATGATAACACACAAATCACTTGTAGCTCTATGAATCAGTTCAGATATATCACAGTTGTGTACAAGAAGTTGACATCATTATAAATTTGAAATGAATATAGAAAGACAAAGTGATTACCACCTGGTGTAAAGATTTGTGTCGGACCCTCAACATAAGTAAATGCAATATAATGTGCATCAATAAACAAAATCATCAAGTAACATTTGACTTAGTGATTGATCTTCAGTTACTGAAATAAGACAAAGCTGTGAAACATCTAGGAGTTAAACTGTTGAGTGTTTTAAAGTGGAATGGGCACAAAAAATATCTCCACGAGCAAAGTATTTACCAGACTCATGTCTGCTGTCAGCAATGAAGGAAGTCATTAACAAAATCATTTTTATACCAATTCCTGGGTATTGTTCATCAGACTGGGACTCTCTTTCAGGCTGACTAGCAGAAGAGATCAACAGGTATGCAGAGAAGAGTTGTACTCTTCATTATACGCTCATTTAATCAATATGAGTGTGTTGCACAAATGTGTAACAAATGTAGTGGTACATTTACAGGGAAGATGTGCTTGTAGAGAGCTGTATACATGGAATTCTGGGAAACAACTTTCCAAAACTAGTCAAGAAATACATTTTTCTAAACTGATGTAACCAGTTTCTGAGATGGTTCTTTTGAAAATAACATACCGGTAGCTGATTTATTCCTTCATCCTAGCTCTTACCCAGCCTTTTATGCCATCTCCAATGTGTCTTATTCAGTCTCTTACAACCTCTCTTTCTTGTGGAGAGAGTATTCCCTTCCCTTCTCATCAAAAAACGTGCTTTTGTCAATATGTCACACCTTCCATAGTACAAATACATGTGTTTCTATTACTCTGCCTGACCTGACACATTCATTTATTCTGATATTGCTTGTTTACATATGTATGTCACAGTTTTGGTATGTATATAGTGTGATGAAAAATAAACTAAATCTAAATAGAAGACTATTATAGATACTGATGTCTAAGTAATTGGCCGTTTTTAAAAGCTTTTATAGTAAAATGTAATTGTGATGTAATGGTTATTTAAACATTTGTTTAGTAGTTGTTCAAATACAGTTCATGAGAGTCCATTCGGTTTTAATATAGTAATCTTGCCTGTGTTAATTTATTACAAGGTTTTTATAAGTATCAGTAATAAAAAAAAAGTGGATCACCATACCTTATAGCTCTTGAGAGAGAATAAAGTCCTGTCAGGGCGACAAAGACATTTACACTGCACAGACTATAGTTCTTGGGGATAATAACTAAGCAGTATCGAGACCAGATCATGCCTGTGACTGCCAAAGCAGAAGACTGTGATATACTGATTGTTTCTACTGGTCGCTGGAGGTCACTCAAGCCTGCAATTACAAGCCCCTGCAAAACATGACAACATAACTTATATTTAGTATTTTACTCTACTTTCATTTCTATTTTGCAGGAGTCTGTATGCAAGCAATTTAAAGTTTTCATAATCTATATAGAAATTATGTATCTGTAGTTTTAGAGTTGCTCTAAGTTTGTTTACTGACAAGGAGAACACAGCAAGTGTCATCACCCAATTTCCCAGGAACACTGATCAGGGGAAGAGGAGTCAAAGTATGCAAACACATGCCTCGTCTTATCTGTAGATACATGACCATTTCTCAATAAACAATTATCAAAGCTTTCAAGGTATAGGCCTTCTACCACAAGACATCCACAGAGAAAATGATGGTTCAGTGGTTAGGGTTGCAGCTTGTTAATCTTGCACCCCATATTAAAAAAACTAATTTTTGTTTTTATTTATTTTATTTTTATTCTTTTCGTTTATCTACGCATGCCCTTAGATGGTTGTTATACGAATGTTTCTTATGAAATTAGGGGATGTAAGGGCATTCATTATATTAATTGTAAAATTACAATTGGATTTCACAATAAGTGTCTCACAGTTATTGCATATGTGTGTGCGTGGTATGTTGATGGGTTGCAGTATTTTTAAATTCTCATATTCCACTCTCATATTATTACATTTTATAAAGATGCTTATCCTTCAGGAAGATTTGATGCATTCCCTTGAATGGTACCGATAATAGAAACATTCAGAACACAGATATTCCAAACTCCACAAGCATTGCGCAAAAACAGGTTTGCCACAGTGACATTTCTTCGTAGGAATCTCCCTCAGGAAAGAAACATAGCTACCATTTGTGAAGATGTCATGCATTGGCAATAATTTTGCAGCAAACCATGCATAATGGATCACTTTTGCAAAACTGGCACTTGCTGTTGATTATGAACTATGTTACACGGCAGGAATTTCACTGAAAACAATTTCAAATAATTTTCTCATTCTTTTTCTAATTCAGTCATCTGACATACAATTGATAGACGAATAATGTTATATCAATATAAACTGTAATAATCTTCTATAGACATGGATATATGAATGAGGAAAAAAGGGTACTAATTCGATTTCGAACACGAGGTGCAAAGTTAAGAAGCCGCAACACTAACCGTTGTGCCACCATTTTTCTGAGGATATTGTGTTGTAAAAGTCCTATAAAGTATCTCGAAAACTTTGACTGTAATTTTTTCAGAAATGGTTGAGTGTCTACAGATAAGCCAAAATGTGTTCGCTTACTCTGACTCCTCATCCACTGAGTGAATTTTCTGGGAAATTGGATTATGGCACTTGTCATTTTCTCCTTGGGAGTAGAAGAAATAAAAGAAAATTCAATCACACGTAAGTCTGTAGACACAAGGTACATACCATAAATGATCTGCACTTAATTCCAAGAACACATTATTGAAAAGAAAGAGTGAAGTAGGTTTCTGACGTTGAAGAAACTGTCATTCAAAGTTTAATTTAACAACAAACAAGAAAAGTGAAAACTGTCAAAATTACAATTTCATACTTACCCACTTAAAGAACGGCGACCAGAAAAATATAGTTTTAGGACCTGCAAAAACAAGAGCAAGAATTAGGAAGTGTTTGCTTTCATGGACAAGTTTAAATTTGGAAATTTGTGGTAAGTTCCTAAGGGACCAAACTGCTGAGGTCATTGGACCCAAGACTTACACACTACCTAGTCCTGCCTAAACTACCTCACACTGAGGACAACACACACACCCATGCCCGAGGGAGGACTCGAACCTCCGACAGGGGGAGCTGCGCGAACCATGATGAGTTTAAAATTATCTATTTTTGATTGATGTTCGCCGTGATTGAGGTGTGTCTTGTTTGGAAACAATCTTGTCCAAGTGACTCACAGTACTTGATACTGACAGAAGTAAAGCACACTTTACTCTTTGCCCTCAAGCTTGCTGTCAGTACTGCTCGGTTCTCTTTTAGGTTTGTGTTATGGCAGGGTTAGTTGTATGTTAACACTGATACATAGCAGCATGGATGGGTTTACTGATGAAGACTTGGCTGATTTGCACCTTATGTACGTGTTGACAGTATGAAATAGATGTTATGCTGTGGGCTGTTACTTCGGTGATGGTAACCACGTTACAGTACTCTTGTAAAATCTGAGGGTTGTTGCAGTACTGTGTGTTTCATGTTTCATGTTTTGATTATTGCATATTATGCAGTTTTTTGCTGCTGGATACAAAGGTAATTTGGTTAGCAAATGGAATAAATCATAATTACATCACTACTCTGTAACAAGCCATTGAAAGTTCATGTTCGATCTGTGTGGTTAAGCACAATTAATAGTTTACAATGAAAAGATATTATATAACTTGATTAAAATAAGTTTGTGGTTGACAGACGACCTTGGCAGCAGGTAGTGTTGGCAGCTAGTACATAGCATGCCACTTGCCCATGCAATCTATAGTTGCATGTGTGCTGCTTATTGAAAGTAAACATACTTTCAGGGTCTTTTCAGTAGTTGGGAAGGTATCATAGTCGTGATGGCAGTTGGGGTAGCAGGTGTAATCATTGTTCCATGGGTAGTGATATTGCAAGTACTCATTGAAAAGGAAGACCACCCATAGGATGAACAACAAATAACACATAATAACAAATTTGCTAATAATCAGAAATAGTTGCAAGTTGATAACACAGATGAATTTTTTGCATAATTGGCTTTATCAGCAATGAATGCACTGTACTTAAATGATTTATCATTTTTGTTGTCCTTTGCGTGTCAACTAAATAGCTGTCAGATTTTAAAGAAATAATGAATTGATGGTACTCTGCACATTCATTCTCTCACAATTTCATTATTACATAGTTTGAGTGTTTTACGACGTTATGTCTGTCTGGTGACTAAGTGTTTTATTGTTCTGTGCCTGATATTCCTTAATTTGAGTCAGCGAGCAAGTGGCCACAATGGTAAGTCACTGGACTCGCATTCAGCAGGATGGCACTTAAAATCTCTGTCCAGCCTTTCACATTTTACTTTCCCCTGGGTTTCCTGAATCACTCAAGGCCAATTCTTGGATGGGTCCTTTGAAAAGGATACAGTTTATTTATTTTTACCCAATTGGAGCTTTTACTCCATCTCTAATTACCTTAACATCAACAGGACATTAATGCCTAAGATTACGTCTTTCTTAATTTGAGTCCTTGTTTGTTCTCTGCAATTAAAATTGCAGTCATATGATGCCACTCTCAGAATTATTTGACCAAACGAGGTTGTGCAGTGGTTACCACACTGGACTTGCATTCAGAAGGACAACAGTTCAAACCTGCATCCAGCCATCCTCATTTAGGTTTTCTGTGATTTCCCTAAATCACTTCAGGCAAATGCCGGGATGGTTTCTGTGAAAGGGTACAGCTGATTTCCTTCCCCTTCCTTCCCTAATCCGAGCTTGTGCTCCGACTCTAATGACCTCACTGTCAAAGGGGCATTAAACACTGATCTGCTTTTAGCCAGTTCAGATACAATACATAAAGGCAACTGCTGTTTGTTCCAGGCCACAGAATCCAGTCTTTCAGGCTTTTTCAGAATTCTGATAAGGGAATGTTATTTTTTACTTTCATTTTAGCCAAGCGATAAAGTCCTGTGTCCTGGAGGCAACTGTAAGTGAATTATCAAATAATACAAGGCATTTTATGGTACAGTTACAAAAGCTGAGTTAAGGTTTCCAACAGGGAGCCCTTAAAACCCTACCTAGTTTTACGTTTTTCCAGTACTGGTAATCCCTTCTTGTTAGTAAGTTATTTCCATGGATTTGAACTGTATTCAATTTTGTTCGAGTCTCGGTCGGGCACACAGTTTTAATCTGCTAGGAAGTTTCAGAAGTATTCTTGTTTCTCACTAATTTTCTTCCTCAAGAAATTACCTTGAATGTCGTCAGGCAAATCCACAGCCTCAATCCTTTCTATATATAATTTTGAACGATTATTCTCTGTAACAGGAAACTTAACCAAGACAAAATCGTTTATGGCCAGTGTCATTGGAGGTGTCTCGGAAGGTTCAGGTCCATATTTCTCTTCCATTGTTATCTCAGATATTACAGTTTCTTGCTCCAAAACTTTGGAATCATCAGCTTCCTTTTCCTTGCTGCCCACTGCAATATTGTCTGAAATTTCTGTCTGTGACATGACACTTTTTCCAGGGAGAACTTCCAGTTTTCTACCATGAGCTTTTTTGGGTTTGGAATTAACAGACTCATAACATCTCTCAGGTGTTCCACAAAGGCATCAGAACATACCTGCACTGGCTTACCTGTTTCATTTTCCAAACTGCTAACAGGTAAGACAGATAAAACGTTTTCTGTATTGGAAGGTATGATACCAGAAGCACGAAATCCTGCAATAGCATTGTCTTGAATTTTCTCAGCCATGTGGTGAAATGTCGGCTTCAATGTCTTAGGGAAGTTGCTTTTTGGAAGAACACCCCTATTGCCTTTCTTCCAAACAGTCAAAGCTTTTTGCCAAGCTATCTTCATTAGGTGAAAAAATGCCATGTTTAGAGGCTGGCTGATGTGTGTTGAATTTGGGGGGAGCAACACAAACTTAATATATGATGATCGTATCTGTTCTTTCGTACATGTCTGAAAGAACAGATACCCTCTTCTCATAGATAAGGCTTACCAGCCATTGATCTTCTTCACTGTGGATGCACTCACATTGCTCAAACTTACGGGAATTGGTAGATTGACTGTCGCAAGTAATGAGTATAGTGGGCAGGGGCACTACAAATGTAGTGTGTGGACAGTAAGTTGCAAATGTGGGTCTCACGGGCAGCGTGACAGAGATAAATCACTGCAGTCACACTATCCTCTATCAACTAAATACCTAGGAATTACAATTACGAACGACTTAAATTGGAAGGAACACACAGAAAATGTTGTGGGTCAGGCTAACCAAACACTGCGTTTTATTGTCAGGACATTCAGAAAATGTAACAGATCTACTAAGGAGACTGCCTACACTACGCTTGTCCGTCCTCTTTCAGAATACTGGTGCATGGTGTGGCCTCCTTACCGGATAGGACTGACGGTGTTCATCAAAGAAGTTCAAAGAAGGGCAGCACATTTTGTATTATCGCGAAATATGGGAGAAAGTGTCACTGAACTGATACAGGATTTGGGCCGGACATCATTTAAACACAGGCGTTTTTCGTTGCGACGGAAGCGTCTCACGAAATTCAATCACTAACTTTCCCCTCCGAATGTGAAAATATTTTGTTGACACCGACATACATAGGGAGAAACGATCACCACGATGAAATAAGGGAAATCAGAGCTTGTGCGGAAAGATGTAGGTGTTCGTTCTTTCCGCGCACTATAAGAGGTTGGAATAATAGACAATTGTGAAGGTGGTTCGATGAACCCTCTGCCAGGCACTTAAATGTGATTTGCAGAGTATCCATGTAGATGTAGAACCGACAACTATAGCGCTGCCCGTCAACCGACCAACGGCAACAGCGCAAACCCACAGCCAATCGGAACGCCTGGCACCAACTTTTCGTAGTTTAAAAATGGTGCGTCGTCGACTTACACAACGTTGGTAATTTTGGTTCCTATTGACATCAGCTATCCAGGGTTAAAATTTCGTCACACTATTTTTTTCCCACGCTGTATGTGTGTGTGTGTGTGTGTGTGTGTGTGTGTGTGTGTGTTTGAGTTTGGTGCTCACGGGTGCTCAACGGTGACGTTACCAGCGCCCTTACACACGTTAAAAGAGACGGATGTGGGAAGAATTACTAAAGTGACCATACACCCAAAGACAACGGGAAAGAATACAAGATGCTATACAGGAGACTAAAACATAAGGAACATGACAAAGGAGCTAAAAGGAAGGCACAGGAAAATCTCACTGACTGGCCACTCGTGTAAAAAAAATATGGGTGAACCAGTCACTCTGTGAACATATTAAATTCATCTCCCTAAAATATTGGTACAAATATTGGTCAAACCATAAAACTTTAAAACTCTAACTTCATTCATTTTATTTTCACCTAAAATAGATTTCAGATCCGTTGGCAAATCAGTCCCAGCCCGCTGGTTGGGAAATAATACGCAGTCCAATAAAATGTGGCGCACAGTGATCTGTACACACAAGCGCCACACATTGGAGGGTCCTCCAGTCGGAGCAAGAAGCCATGCGTCATAGGGCTGTGGCCTATGCGAAGATGAGTGAGGAGAACGTCGTCCCATCTACATGGCTGTAAGGAAGTACACCACGGCCACGTTCTGGGCTTTACAAAATGGAGCTTATTGTGTGTCACTTCTAGCCATTCATCCCTCCACCAACGCAAGACTCTGGAGCTCAACAGTGAGGTTATAGCATGCAGGGGGATGGCACACTGAAATTCCTGAGGATCAAAACACAGCTTTTTGGCTGCTAGATCTGCCCTTTCATTCTCCACAATTGCCATGTGCCCTGGTACCCACCAGAAAGACACCTCCATCCCCAGTTGCTGTAGTTGGAGGAGGGCATCCTGGATAATCTGGACTACTTTGTCTGCTGGGTACAAACTCGACCTATCCATAAAAATAGCTACATGGTTGTGTTGCTCTAACAAAATGTCAGAAAATATCGCATTAAAAATGAAAGTAGGATTGCAGTCTCTCCCACACTGCACCAAATCTAAAATCACTCTGGGTCTTTCCAGTAACAAGGGCGGCAGACGGTTAAAACCGTGGATTTGTGGTAATACTTGTTCCACACCAAGTGACTCTGTCACAAGCTACACACAGATCCCAAACGGCTTTGTGGCTCATGGACAGTTGGAGAAAAGGTGTTCCAGAGGTGGGCATGCAACAGTATGGCTTGCAGGTGAAGTCAGAGCTGCTAGGGATGTACACACCTGATGGACCATGATCAACTGCCGCTGGATGCTAAGTGCTGATTCCCCAGCCTCAGGAAAGAGGCTGGGTATGGTTCTGGTCCTATAAGCACCCATGGCCAGCTGAATCCCCTCATGGACGACACCTCAATGATCTTCAAATAAGAAGACCTCACCGATCCATACACCGTGCACCCATAGTCCAGCCATGAATGTATGAAAGCTCTATAAAACTGGAGGAGATGCACCTTGTCAGCTCCCAAAGACCTGTGGCTAACGCACTTCATGATGTTCAGTGACTTGAGAGTTCTGGCTTTCAGGTCTCTTAGGTGTGGCAACCACAACAATTTGGAGTAAAAAATGAGGCCCAGAAGCCTCACTGAGTCTCTTAAATTTAGGATGGTGTCCCTCATATGCAAGTCGAATAAATTAAAAATAAGACGATAATTATTAAAATCAGCACACACACACACACACACACACTTATCTGCAGAAAACTAAAAACCCGTCTTTGCAGCCCACTCCTCTCTGCACTGTAAGTTGCAACTGACAGCACACTGTTTCATCTATAAGGGAGGAACAGAAAACAGCAATATTGTTTACAAATAAGGAGCACTGCACAGGACTCTTTACCGTAGATGTGACAATGTTTATGGCTACGGCAAAGAGGGTAACACTCAAAACAGTGCCCTGACGGACACCATTTTCCTGCTCAAATCGATCTGATAGTGTCTCACGAAGTCGAGTCCTAAAAAAACACTGAGACAAGAAAGACTGTAAGAAGATGGGTAGGTGGCCACGAAAGCCCCATTTATGCAGTTGTCAGAGGATAGTGTGTCTCCAAGTAGTGTCATATGCCTTCAGAATGAGATTTTCATTCTGCAGCGGAGAGTGCACTGTGAGGTTGTCTGCTGTCGGGCGGCATTTAAACCGGCAAAGAGCTGCACGCCTCTCCTCATCTGTCCACCAAGGTACTGGTCGTCTCCTAAGTGACCTAAAGACTGTGGTATGGATAAGTCAGCAGCATGATGGATCACACGTGATGTGGTCCACCCATTCCTAGAGGTTAGCATGGTGTTCAAACACAGCAAGCTGGCTGAACAGTGCCCAATTAACCTTGATGATCATCCATTTTGGTGACTTCTGTTCCACCAATTCTCCATCCAGTAAGTGGTATAACAGTGGGAAGTAATCACTGGAATTAAGGTCATCAGTTGCTTCCCACTGTGCTGAATGTGCAAGGGCTGGAGAGCAGAATGAGAGGTCAATGGCTGAGGATGATCCAGTAGCAGCCCAGAAATGCGCACCCAGCAGGAGAAATGGGCTGGGGAGTTGTTCAATAAGGCCTGCAAGAGCCTCAGAGTCTATGGCATCCTGCGGAGGTAAGAACAGGGAGCAGAGAGTTATCACTGGATTTTTATGAACTGCAAAAGCTACTGCTTGTAGGTTAGCAACTAAAGGGAGAGCGGAGGAGTGGTGTGTGTTACTGACAAACACAGCAACAACTCCCTTAGCTCTTTTCCCAGTCAGGTCATCCTTACGGTGGAGGGTGTAACCCTATAGCACAGGGACATCAGTAGCTTTGAAATGTGTTTTCCGTAAACACAAGCACAGGGGTTGTGCCCGTGCCAGGAGTTTTAGTTGCTCCACATGAGTCCTGAACCCATTCATGTTCCACTGTAGTATGGGTGCCATTTATCATGATGGTTGGACTTTCACACTGTCTTTCCACCAGGGTGGGGAGCCCACAGTGGTTGGAGTTCCAGCTTTGGGGCAATATGGTTGCCACAGGCAGAGTTTGCAGTTCATTGGCTATGAAGCAGAAGCAGCAGAGCTATCAAGTCGATTGACATCGACATGGTCTGATGGTCTACTCTCTGTTTTCGCCTGTGGTGGCAGCTTCCCATTTGCTTTCTTGGCCTGGGAGGCTTTACAGGAGCTACTGCAGTAGTGGCAGAGGCAGTACTGGATTTTTTACAAGAGTCTGCCTTTGGAGGTACTGTGAGCTCTGCAGTGGTGGTACCTGTGGTATTCTCTGATGTTCTCTTAGGGGGTATTGGTTCTGAAACAATTGCAGCTTAATAAATACACTGACAAGCGCAGGTACTAGTGCTGACACTAGCAACCTCCATTTGTGTAGAAGCATTGGCTATCAAAATAGGATTTTTAAGGGCTGAAGCAAAAGAACTAGTGAATGTGGGAGGTGCATGGCCTTATAGATTTTCTTGGCCTGTCCATGTGGAATGCGATTTGAAGTCTTAATCTCCTGTATCTTTCGCTCTTCAAGGAAGACACTGCGGTCCCTACTCCAGACAGGGTGATCTCCAGAGCAATTTACACACTTTGGAGGGGAGGAGCAGCCAACGCCATCATTGTTGGTCTTGCCACATTTGCCATAAATGCCTTCACCCTTACATCGTAAGGTGGTGTGCCCAAAGCACTGGCATTTCAAACAGCGAATTGGGTTAGGGACGTATGGCCGTACGCTTAGGTGAAAAAAAAAACACCTTTATATGCTCTGGGAGTTTTATGCTATTGAAGGTAAGTATGAAGGAGTCAGATATCACCAGATCCCCATCCAATCTTTTCGGTATATTCTGCACATCAACGATCCCTTCTTGAGCCCACTCATCTTTCAGTTCCTCCTTACAAATGTTGACCATATCTGTACACGACACAACACCTTTGTTGTAGTTCAAGCGGTTGTGGAGTTCCATTCCGATGGTATATTCTCCAAGGCATTTAGCCTTCCAGAGATTTGTTGCTTGTAGGGAACTAGCAGTGTTACTCAACAGTGTCCCATTACACAATTGCCTGAGAGATTTCAGTGAACCTGCGATGCCCTCCAAACCTTTGTGAACATAAAAAGGTGAAAGTTTTCTAAAAAGCCTTCTTTCCGTTTCACAGTCAAAAACACATTCTGACTGCAGCATGCATTCTGTTATTATTCATGGTCAAATTCTGTATAATCCCCGAGTCTGGAGGACTAACTGCATGAGCCCTTTTATTTGATGGGGTGTTAATGTCTATCAACAGGATCAAATGGTTCAAATGGCTCTGAGCACTATGGGACTCAACTGCTGAGGTCATAAGTCCCCTAGAACTTAGAACTACTTAAACCTAACTAACCTAAGGACAACACACACATCCATGCCCGAGGCAGGATTCGAACCTGCGACCGTAGCGGTCGCGCGGTTCCAGACTGCAGCGCCAGAACCGCTCGGCCACCAGCGGCCGGCCAACAGGATCCCACGAGCAGCTAGGGAAATAAGGATCCACTCAGACAGAGACTGTTACACGTCACCAGCCAAGCATCCCATCAGCACACAGCACACTTTGAGATTTAGTTTTTTTTTTTTTTTTTTTTTTTTTTTTTTTTTTTTTTTTTTTTTTTACAGAGATTTATTCCGTCCTCGCGATCTGGACAGTAAAGCCAAGATCCCCATTCCCTTAGACACACAACTTCCCACCACAGCGCTTCACGTTGGTCGCTGAAGCATGCCCAGAGCTTACAGTGACAGAGGATTATTGGTGTTTACCGGTCCCCCCAGCTCAGGAACCCCGGGGTCGCCAAGCGTGTACCCAGCAAACAAATGCTGAGCCCCTGAGGGCAACACATAACTGATGATGGCCGAAGTAGAGAGAATATGAGATACCGACTGACATATACTGCACTGTCGGGTCGCAATACCAGGCCCCGAATGGAGGGTACCTGCCACTGTGCTGATAAACGATGGTATGACTTCTCAAGTAGGGACCGGCCGCGGTGGTCTCGCGGTTCTAGGCCTGGATGTGTGATGTCCTTAGGTTAGTTAGGCTTAAGTAGTTCTAAGTTCTAGGGGACTGATGACCACAGCAGTTGAGTCCCATAGTGCTCAGAGCCATTTGAACCATTTTTTTTCTCAAGTAGGTTGCTGTATATGCAGTAGATTGAAAGTACTTATTCTTCAATTTTTCGGAAACTACTAGCTTTTAAACATAACGAGTACAAATAATTTGAATGTTCTTTCAATTTCGCCCGGCCGAGAATGGTTCATTTGACAACGATTGAATATATTTTCAGGAATGGTAGTAGATATCTCCTTAGTTAACACTAGCTATTTCAGCATCAAAAGAAGAAAAGAAAATTACCCTCACGAACTCCTAAGGTACTGCGAATGACCCACATTTCGGCTTTATTCTTCCGTTAGGAACCAAGTGGGAGCAAAATTATGGAACCAGTGAATAGCCTTACGTGTTAAGTCTAGAAGTTAAAAAAGAAAGCATATCTCATATCTGCATTAGTCTACACAGTTTTTATTGGTATCTTTGTGAATACAGAGTTTGGCTAATTACTCCAAAACATCAAATAATATGTTGTTGGGGATTCTTTATACAGCTACTGTCATGTTACCGTCATAATCCAGAAATGTTACATTTTTGCTATTCGTGCAATAAAAATGCTGCATGAAGAAAGACATTTGAACTTATTACTTCTTTACTACTAACTGTATTCGTGGCCGGCCGCGGTGGTCTCGCGGTTCTAGGCGCGCAGTCCGGAACCGTGCGACTGCTACGGTCGCAGGTTCGAATCCTGCCTCGGGCATGGATGTGTGTGATGTCCTTAGGTTAGTTAGGTTTAAGTAGTTCTAAGTTCTAGGGGACTGATGACCAAAGCAGTTGGGTCCCATAGTGCTCAGAGCCATTTTTGAACTGTATTCGTGACGCATTTTGCAGACGGTATTCAAATATACCGCTGATTGTACCAGCAAAATTATATGTACAACATACAACATACAATTAAGGAGATGTGATGTCATAATCATTGAGATACGTAAACTATTGCCACATTATGCATGATGTTTTAAGTTTATTACTTCTTTGCTATTAATTTTATTCGCAACACATTTCGCATACAGTAGCCATATATGTTACTGGAGATACCAACAAACTTATATCATTGTACGATGCTCAGTTCAGAAGATATGACATCACAAACACTGAGCTGCGAGAAAATGAAACTGCGGTGCGAAGTTCGCTAGAGATACAGGTACATATATCTACAAATACGTGTGAAATGTATATGTGGGCAAAGTTACGGGTAAAAAACTAATCCTAAATCCATGAAACGCTTTCAGTTAAATTTGGTACAGATTTAAGTTACGATCTGGAAAGAAATACTGTGGTGGTAAGTACCACCAGGCTCCTGTTGGAGTAGGGGTCATAATGTGAAGAGATAATAATGATGTTTGGTTTGTGGGGCGTTCAACTGCGCGGTTATCAACGCCCGTACAAATTCCCAACCTTTGCTCAAGCCAATCTCGCCACTTTCATGAATGATGATGAAATGATGAGGACAACACAAACACCCAGTCATCTCGAGGCAGGTGAAAATCCCTGACCGCGCTGGGAAAATGTGAAGAGAGAAGATAATAGAAGGAGATGGACAGTGTAAAGACACAGTGTAGGAATTGTTCCATTTCATTTCGTAGAAGTTATTTCGTTATTCTCTGTCATAAGTAAAAAATACGATTAGTAGCAGGGCAGTTGTAAAAACCTGTATAAAGCAAGCAGTGGGATATTGCAGCGCTGAGGGCGCATATGCCATCTAATGGCAGCAGTGTAAAGTAAGGCAGCCCACTGCTAAGATGATGCCACCAGCCTGCGGAGTGCGCAACCAATAATCTGTAACTGTTTTAAATGTATAGCTGTATGTAATGTTTTCTGTATTAATCTCTATATATTGCAAAGTAGATCTTAGCTTTAAAAGTATTAAGAACCTTTGTTCGGAAGTAGAGTGGAGTGGTATGATGTACAGATACTGTACTGTGCGGTAGTAAAAGTGAGCACGTTCTTTATTAAACAGCCTCGGATGGACGGGAAATTATTGCTACACGTAATTCTACAGTATTAAACAGCTATTTGACAACCTAGCAGAAGTGGCAATGTTATTATGAGGGCCAGTGGGAAGTCGCAGTTTGCTGTGAAGGAGGCAGACATTATGTTGCAGCATTACCCACTGTACTGGACAAATATTACTATGGGAATTACGACGTGGAATCCATTGTGCAAAAGCTGCTAAGCCATTCATCGGTAGCAAAATCTCGTTAGAGGTTCCAATACGTTGCTCATCTCCACAAAAGGACTGAAGTATTTATTTCTGTTGTGAAGTTTAGTTTATTCTATTTTTCACAGTGATGGACGTATAGTAAAAGTCATGATTCGTCGTCATCTTGTACAAGTTAATACAATGTTTAAAAGCTACAAGCCGTATCAAAATGGTTCAAATGCTCTAAGCACTATGGGACTTAACAGATGAGTTCATCAGTCCCCTAGACTTAGAACTACTTATACCTAACTAACCTAAGGACATCACACACATCCATGCCCTAGGCAGGATTCGAACCTGCGACCGTAGCAGCAGCGCGGTTACAGACGGAACCGCCTAGAACGGCTCGGCCACAGCGGCCGGCAACAAGTTTTATCACAGTCTTGTTATTCCAGTAGATGTTTGGTGCGTCCTTCTCACATACTGTGATATTTAATCAACAACATTTTCAGATCATAAGCTGGTTATACATAAGCATATATAAAGTACTTAAAATTATTATTGCTATAGTATGCAAAGAATCAAATTGTGTACTAACAAGGGAACTTCCCCATCGCACCCCCCTCAGATTTAGTTATAAGTTGGCACAGTGGATAGGCCTTGAAAAACTGAACACAGATCAGTTGAGAAAACAGGAAGAAGTTGTATGGAACTGTGAAAAAATAAGCAAAATATACAAACTGAGTAGTTCATGGGAAGATAGGCGACATCAAGGACTGTGTGAACACAGGAGCGCCGTGGTCTCGTGGTAACGTGAGCAGCTGCGGAACGGGAGGTCCTTGGTTCAAATCCTCCATCGAGTGAAAAGTTTAACTTTTTTATTTTCAGTTTATGTGACAAACTATTGTGTTTTCATCACTTTTTTGGGAGTGATTATCACATCCACAAGAAAACCTAAATCGGGCAAGGTAGAAGAATCTTTTTACCCATTCGCCAAGTGTACAAGTTAGGTGGGTCGACAACATATTCCTGTCATGTGACGCACATGCCGTTACCAGTGTCGTATAGAATATATCAGATGTGTTTTCCTGTGGAGGAATCGGTTGACCTATGACCTTGCGATCAAATGTTTTCGGTTCCCATTGGAAAGGCACGTCCTTTCGTCTACTAATCGCACGGTTTTGCGATGCGGTCGCAAGACACAGACACTAAACTTATTACAGTGGACAGAGACGTCAATGAACGAACGGACAGATAATAACGATGTAAAAATAAAGAAAGTAAAATTCTCACTGGAGGGAAGACTTGAACCAAGGACCTTTCGTTATGCAGCTGCTCACGCTACCACGAGACCACGGCGCTCCTGAGCTCACATTTGTCCATGATGTTGCCTATGTGGCCCATGGACTACTCGGTTTGTATATTTTGCTTATTTTTTCACAGTTCCACGCAACTTCTTCCTGTTTTCTCAATTGATCTGTGTTCAGTTTATCAAGGCCTATCCACTGTGCCAACTTATAACTAAATCTGAGGGGGGTGCGATGGGGAGGTTCCCTTGTAAGCACCTCTAGATAATGAGACAGTTATATAGCAATAGTTATATAATTTGTATTTTCGTGTATATATTACATTACCTGAAACTGATATTAAAAAAAATACATGTCGTATTATAGGTGTGCGCAAAATTGCTTTGGAAAATTTGCAGAAGGAAACTGCCTGCATATATTTACACAGTTTCATTATATTACAGCAAATAATGATCGAATATATATCTTCAAGGGCTGACATGTATATGTTCTGAGGCAGAGGTGCCTAGCAACAGCAGTGCATGGATTTAGTGCGAGATCATACATCGTCCTTTCCGCAGAAACAATGCTATTAAGTAGATAAAGATGGAAATGAGCGTTTGGCGCCATTGGCCGAGAGGCCCGTTACGGGGCAGGTCCGGCCGCCTTGGTGCAGGTCTTATTATATTCGACGCCACATTGGACGACCTGCGCGCCGGATGGGGATGAAATGATGATGAAGACGACACAACACCCAGTCCCCGAGCGGAGAAAATCCTCGACCCAGCCGGGAATCGAAACCGGGTCTCTTAGGACGGCAGTCCGTCACGCAGACCATTCAGCTATTTTTTTAATCAAAATTTGTACCGGAGAGGGATGTTTTTTAATATTTTTTTATTATTTTTCATTTTTTAAGTATAGCTCGTTGCGTTTGGTGTGTGTGGACGTCACATGGTGTCCGTTCAGGTTGATCATTGAGTCCTTTACTTAGTTTTTTTTATTACAGAAGACAATCGGCCCTCTGACCGAACACGCTTTTTTTGTTTTTATTTTTTAAAATCTCATTTTGTTCGGTTTCGTTCATTGCATCTGCTCTGGGCGGACGTTGTAAGACATCCGTGTAAGTTCGTTGTTGATCGATTAACTCAGTTGTTTTATTACAGAGGCCAACCAGCTCTCTGACCGAACAAGCTGAGCTACCGTGCCGGCTGTTATTGGGTGGACATTATGTAGATGGGCCAACATGATCTTACCTAAGTGCTGACCTCAACATCAAACTGATGTGGAAATTATTTCATGAGAAAGATTCTCAAGAAAAAGTAAGATATTATTTTTATTGGACATTGTTCAGGGACAATTTCAATTATCAGTTTGGAAGGCCACAAAAAGACACTTGTTGTACGTGTGAGGAGCTAAATGCTCAGCTGAAGTCTCCTCGATTAAATGATACAGCGACACACAAGGCTGTGGTTGAGCTGCTTCTTCATAAACAGAGGAGGGGAAAAAATTACACTGCTCTTTAACATGAGAAATCGGAAGCAGGGACATTAGAAAACAACCTTCCTTCTTTGTCTTTAGGTTTCATGTAGAACGTCTTCCTACCAAAACTTCCAGTGCAAGATGCGTTTTACTTAGGGTAAGTTACTGTTAATACGTTTTGCATACGCAGTACAAAGACTGAGAAAGACACAGTATAGTCTCCCGTGGAAAAAAAAGGACATCAGTCCCTAAGCTTACACACTACTTAACCTGAATTACCCTAAGGACGAACACACACACACCCATGCCCGAGGGAGGCCTCGAACCTTCGCCGGGACCAGCCACACAGTCCATGACAGCAGCGCCCTAGCCCGCTCGGCTAAACCCGCGCGGCACGTGAAGGCGAGAAAAGTCCAAATGAAGTTAGCTCATTTATAAATTGTTATATAAAGGATATTCCACAAAAATCCACCAAACTTCAGCTCTTTTGACGCAACCGCCGGGTTCAAAATAAAAATAAACCCTCAGCAGATTCGTGTTGTTCTTAACCGATTCTGGGAGATTGAACAAAATTTAACAATACTTCCCAGTGAGGGAGCACACTTTTTTCCCCTGTCATAGGGATTTTGGCATTATAAAAAGGGAACTATGAAAACAGGACAGATTTTTTTAACTGTGCATGATGTTACAGAGGTGATTCTTACAAGTTCGAAGTAAGATAAAGTTCTTATTGCGAGGAAAGACATTAGTGCCAATGAGATATTAGATTTCAAGTCATGGTGGCCATTATATTACGAGAAGACCAGAATATCTGAAGAAACGAGAAGGTTTGTACTAGAGCGTCTACGATAATCAGTGGACACTTTTCTTCTGGAACTCGACCATGGTCCACTGCTTGCGCCACATAAACTAATTTACCCCTCAGCAAAGGTTCCAGTTAAGTCCTGTACAATAAGAGACTTGAAAAACTGCAACGTTATCTGCTGATGAACGTAACATTTCTATGAAAAAAATTCTGAAGGGCGTGTAACGAACGAAACCAAGATGACGAATAAATGGACTGTGAAATATTGAATTTTGTTGTAGAATTAGGCATAACTATTGTAAAATGTAGAACCGTATATGTTATATTGTTTGCTATGAAGACAACGATAATATTAATAAAATGTGTGTACAGTTCCAGAATCTTTTTAGGTATCAGTTTTCAACTTTCAACAACTGATTACATTATTTTAATATAACATTAGAAATCCAGTCGTTTATCAAAGAACCACATTTGCATCATATTACATAAAAATGTGAAGAAACGTGCCAATAAGTAATAATTTTAAGATTTAAACAGTTCCCGTAAATTTGTGTCAATTGACGTAAGCTCATTTAAAAATATACCATTCATATAGGGGCTTTTGAAAGGGGAAAACATAATAACGTACAATAAACAAATTCTGTGTCAGAAACCACAGCACACTTTTATACATAACTGTATTTTCCAACATACGCACTCCCTATTAACAGGAAAATACCGATATTGAAAAACAGTTCCATTCCTGTATAGGAAACTTAAGTTAATGTATATACATAAACTACATTTTCCAATGCACGCGCTGCCTAATAACAGCAAAAACGTTTTCATTCTTGTATTGGAAACTTACGTACACCCATATACATAAGCTGTCTTTTCCCATACACTTGTACCCTATTAATAGCAAAAGCTTGAAAGATAACGTATTGATAGGACTGGAACCCCTTTCTCGACATGCCACACATCAAAAACAAATTATGATTCAAAACACTCGTTTTAGAGGACATTCTTTTTATGCTCACCTGGAAAGCAGCAAAATTAATACCACTGTGACGAAACCGAGAAACAGCGAAATACGAAATAAGAAATAGGCATTTACTTACTTTTAAAACAGATTTATCCTTCTGTTGTTGTGACTTGTGGAAAATTCATCAACCACTCTTTGCAGTTCAATGGTCTCTGCCACAGTCCTTTTTGTTTCAAGACTAGACAAATAACTTAGGCTTTCATCAGAGATGGAATTCGTTAAATAGCTTTTTACGCCTCACACACACCAAAAATTATTTCATTGATGCAAAGGAAGCTGGAAGAGTCACTCTTATTTGACTGAATCTCTACAAGTCGTGTAACGCAAGTTTCTATTGCTGCAACAATTCAGGCAATGAAAGTAAATTATCGGTATTCCCTCCAGTTTGCCGTTCATGTCTTATGATAAGATTTTTTAATATCTTAAAATCTGCCAGCAACGATTAAGTATTGCTTGAGTAATTTTGTGCCGATGGCAGTAACATTTGTTTCCCCATGAAATTTTCACTTTTTGGGAACAGACAAGTTAATCTTTTAATAATTCCACAGTTTCAAATAAAAGGTCTCTCAAGTTCACTGTCCATTATACGTAAAATTTCATTAAATATTAAAGATTTGAGCTCGGTCGTATAGTTTCTAGACTGTCTTCAAAAATGGTTCAAATGGCTCTGAGCACTATGGGACTTAACTTCTGAGGTCATCAGTCCCCTAGACCTTAGAACTACTTAAACCTAACTTACCTAAGTACATCACACATATCCATGCCCGAGGCAGGATTCGAACCAGCGACCGTAGCGGTCGCGCGGTTCCAGACTGTAGCGCCTAGAACCACTCGGCCACCCCGGCCGGCAGACTGTCTTCATTCGGCAAACTAGAAACATGTTCCCCAAGATGTTTTGGAAACTCTCGAATTCTACCAGGAGAAGTGGAATCTAGGAGAATATCAGCACCTATTTTTATTGCCAAAACTGCACTTTCTTTCCTGATATAAGTGAAACCAGAGTTTGATCCATACAGTTGTTTGAAATGATCCCTTGTAGCTTCTACTAAGTTTATTGCAGCAACAATGTCACAGTCGTTGCTGTGAAGGAAATCAGATAGTGATTCCATAGCAACCTTGTGAACAGGCGTAAATTACAAAAGAACAGTTGAACTTTGCACTAAATTCTGATGCTTCTGAGCTCGTTCTGACTTCTCTGCCTGAATGTTTACTTGCGTTACAACAATAGCAACTGTTGTCATCTTCACAGCCAAACATGAAGTATACTGACAGGCCCAGCTATTGACACTTAACTTTTTACTAGCGTATGAATAAACATTTGATGCACTGGTGGCCCACTCATAAAATTAAGCAGTCCCTGCAGTGTCGTAAAAGAAAAGCTGTAGCCGACTTGATTCCTCTACCTATTGCTACTACGATGACATTAAACTTATGGTTCATACAGTGTGTGTAGGTGGCCTGTCGGACTTCACTGCTTAAAAGAGCTTGAATACATGCACAAGAACCACTCTTGACTGAAGCTCCATCTTATGTTTGTGCAACACAGTAATTTTAATTAAGTCCACAGTTTCTAAGTGTTTTTTAATGTAGACTAAGAAAGAAGAAGCAACCAATTTTCTTGCAGATTCAAAGGCTAGAAACCTTTTGTATTTATTACCATCCAAATAGTACTGAATAACAGTTGACAGTTGATCTTTTTTTTTTTGAACAATCTTTTGACTCATCAACCATTAGAGAAAAGTGTTGTGCTTCATTCGCTTCATCTGAGTTACGTTCTAGCACGATAAAGCTGCTTGTACTAAGGATTTCATTACGTGGATCATGATGTCTGTATTTTTCTCTGACATTTAAGTTTTTTCCTAGTACTTGGATCTTTTTTCCCTATATGTTCAATTAACTCTAAAAGTTTTTCCTTATTTGCACTATTTTTCGATTTGTTATGAACTCTTTGAGCTAGTCCTTCAAAGGCTGTGTATCAAAGCAGATCAGCAGTAGTTTCTGTGTGTCCTGTGTTTTCTTGCACTTCTACTGTATGTTTTTTATCTGGCAGACCAGCAACAGATGCATTCCCTCCAAACTTACTTTTTAAAATTTTCACACACTCCCAAGCAACTAGAGAGTTTTGTGTGTGAAGCTGTTCTCACTCTGATTAAAACCTGAATGAGATTGTGTTGTTGTTTTCCAATTACTGAAACGCTCATTTACAAAACTATCTTATTGTCTTTTTGTGACTTGAGTTTGGGGATAGAAAAATCTACAGGCAAAACGAAATGCAGCATCATTTATTTTACTCTATTCCAACCATGAATGAATTTTGTGCCAACCTTGCTGGAAATTTATTTATTTATTTATTTATTGTCGCCAAACAAACGAAAAGGAAAATGTCCTAGTAGAGGTTGTTTTGGTTCATCATTAGTGTTCGTAGATATGTCACGAACTGAAGCAGATGGACTAGTGGGGCGTGTGGTACAGGTAGGAATAGAAAATAATCTTTACCTTTGATTTTCACAGAATTTTTCATTTTCCAACAATTTCTAAGTCTTTTTTCACTTCCAATTCATCATCATCAAACACAGTTTTTACTATTTTACTTTCTGTATTTTGAAAACTAATCTCTGCAGCTATATCCGGAGACATTATAATGTACTCATTTTGTTTAATAACTTTTTATTGCCGACGGAAGAAATCTGATAAGCTAGGCTGTTTTGCTATGTTACTGTGTTTACTTTAAATAACACATAAAGCTCATTACAAAAAACAAAACACAGGCCACAAGGATACCAAAAATACCTTTATTTTTTACCGTTAATGCGAGCTATACAACATATATGCAAACACAAAACAGAAACTGGGGAAGAACCATTCCTTTGATAGATCGATAGACTGGTTCATTGCTTTGTTGTTCAACATGTACGAATCAGTGGATAGATCGATGGTAACTTCATCGACATAAAATCTACTTCGAATGTATTAGTTTTATTTTACGGCTTTAATATGGAACAACACGGAGCTGTTGAACAAATTAACGGACTGGTCTGCCGTATGTCTACAACCGTATGAAAGTTATTTTAATTTTATAAAATAAAGTTTGACTTTGGACTTTTATTCTGCTGTGCTGGTACCCAAATTCCGCCTCAGTTACACGATTCGCAAACATTTAGGGAATTTTCGTTCACTTTCTCATGGATGACACTGCACGCCAACAGTTGGGGTACTCATACTCCGCCCCAAGGGTAACGGGGAGCGAAAGGGAGGGTGCCCGGCCACCCCTTAAATTAACAATGCCACATCTCTTCACAACCATGCCGATCCTACGCAGATGCTGGACAAAGACACAAGAAAAAGAAGAAGTAGTTAAACAACATTTTCTGTACATATTTTTTTATTTTTTTCTGTACAAAAAGTTAGTTTGGGCTCTCAAAATAGAAGAGGACAAGAGACTTTGAAACATGGCAGATTGTTATGATTGGCGGCCTGGGCGCGAGCGCTTCGGAAGCGCCGACGTTGGTCGCTATTCGTGTGCTGCTGTCGTGAGGATCTATGGTAAGTGGTTCAAGCACGATGAAACCGTGGGGAGGCAACAACGTATCGGACGTCCAAGTCTCATCACAGAACATTGAGGTTGGAGGCTTGCCCGCTATGTAAAGTGTGATAAGCGGCAACCAGTGGCATATCTGACGACGAAGTGCGTCGGCCACTGTGGCCGAGCGGTTCTAGGCGCTTCGGTCCGGAACCGCGCTGCTGCTACGGTCGCAGATTCGAATCCTGCCTCGGGCATGGATGTGTGTGATGTCTTTAGGTTAGTTAGGTTTAAGTAGTTCTAAGTCTAGTGGACTGATGACCTCAAATGTTAAGTCCCATAGTGCTTAGAGTCATTTGAACCATTTTGAACGACGAAGTGCAATGATGGTGCAGGCACAAGTGTTCCGGGGCACACCATTGAACGCACGTTGTTGAAAATGAGGGCCACAGCAGACGACCCCAACGTGTTCCCATGTTAATCCAACGGCATCGTCAATTTCGACAGCAGTCCTTCAGTCCATTACATTGACGAACACCATCTCACTTTATAAATCCGTGAGTTGGAATTTTAACAGTGGCAACACTGCCACTGTTACAGTTCCAACTCACGTAAGGCAATGGAATCGAATAATGTCACCTGTATCACACATTAGTTACATACACCTACTTCCCTAATTCAGAGCAAATGAACTAGCCCTTCTCACATCACACACATGCGCAGTTACGAGAACAGAGCCTTGTGTAACAAGCGAGCGGTCTAATGTAGGGCTGTCGCGGTGTTTCCGAAACAAGAACAACGGAGTTGGGAAAAATTATAATTCTGTTTCACCTTACATACACTAAAGGAAGAAAAGACCGTCAGGACAGGAAGGTCAGTAGAGATGAAGCTTGGGCAATAATTGAGAAGAGAACCGGCAGTGACTCTATCGAATGAGGCATCCTATCCGCCTCGGTAGCTGCGGGGTCAGTCCGGTAAGATTGCTAACAGAGGAGGCTCGGGTTCTATTCCCGGCTGGGTCGTGATTTTCTTCGCTCGGGGACTGACTGTCGCGTTATTTTCATCTTAGTACCGTATTAACTGAAACAAAAATTGCCTGCACCGCGTCACGCGACAAGACAAAGCATATGTAACTTTGTACCGGGGCATGGCTTGCCCCTAACCAATGTTCTGATTTGTCGAAACGCACTGTCGTATCTTCCACCGGTGAGATGGCTGCCAGTTTAAAAAAAAAGAAGGAGAAATGAGCCATCCTGCCATTTGCATGAAGTTACTTATGGAAGCCTAAAATAATCAATGAGTATCTTTGTGCGCGAATCTGATTATTGCTGCTTTCCAATATGTTTGTGGCCGACAAGCTAAGCGATAGACTACGAATCAAATTGCTCCATTAAGTTTCGGGAATGCAGCCGCATGTATTCTGCTTCTTCTTCTAATATTTCGGCTGTATACCTTTCAGCCATCTTCAGAGAGAGCCGTACGACTGACGCTCCAGCGCTCGCTCCATCCTTTTAAACTCGCGGACCGCGCCACTGCGCATGCGGCCACAGATAAACAAGGCGCCAGTGATGTTGATTGGCGGCAAAGACGTACAATATGCATGAGTTACGTCTGTGACTGCGCATTCGATCCATGCTGGGAGGTCGATATATTACTGGGAGCTGAACTGTAGCGACGTCTTTGTAAGTTCAATATTGAAAGTGCCGGATTCCATGATTTATCTAATGTGAAACCGCTGTCTCTATTAATTAAATTCTTTGTCAAGCGGATTTCAATGGCCTCTTTTACTACGGAGTCCCAGAAAGATGAAACAGAAGCCAGAATTTCGACATTTTCATATACCATAGAGTGACCAGAATCAATACAATGCTCTGCCACAGCCGATTTATTGGGTTGTAAGAGCCGAGTGTACCTGCGATGTTCCGTACACCTCTCTTGGACTGTACGATTCGTTTGTCCAATGTATGAAAGGCCACATTCACATGGTATCTTGTAAACTCCAGGCTTGCGGAGTAGTAAGTCATCTTTAACGGAACCCAGGAGTGCAGCCGTCTTCGCCGGTGGACGAAAAATCACTTTTACTTTATGTTTAGTGAGGATCCGTCCTATTTTAGATGAAAGGCTTCCCACATACGGCAGGAAAGCCATGGATTTAAATGTTTCCTCGTCATCTTCTGCATTCCTTATGGACACCTTAGGTTTTATTTGTAGTGCCTTACGTATCTGTTGTGGAGAATACCCGTTGTCCTCAAAAACTCTCTTCAGATGTAAAAGTTCGTCTTTTAAACTACTTTCATCAGATATGACGTGTGCTCGGTGTACCAAAGTTCTTAGAACACTACTCGTCTGCGAAGGATGGTGACAGCTATTTGCATGTAAATATAAGTCCGTATGGGTCGGTTTCCGATAAACTGCATGACCCAAAGTGCCATCTTCTTTGCGCCGAACCAAGACATCCAAAAATGGAAGACATCCCTCCTTTTCCACTTCCATTGTGAACTGAATTTGTCCATGGATAGAATTCAGATGGTTTAAGAAATCCTGCAGGTGTACGGAACATCGCAGGTACACTCGGCTCTTACAACCCAATAAATCGGCTGTGGCAGAGCATTGTATTGATTCTGGTCACTCTATGGTATATGAAAATGTCGAAATTCTGGCTTCTGTTTCATCTTTCTGGGACTCCGTAGTAAAAGAGGCCATTGAAATCCGCTTGACAAAGAATTTAATTAATAGAGACAGCGGTTTCACATTAGATAAATCATGGAATCCGGCACTTTCAATATTGAACTTACAAAGACGTCGCTACAGTTCAGCTCCCAGTAATATATCGACCTCCCAGCATGGATCGAATGCGCAGTCACAGACGTAACTCATGCATATTGTACGTCTTTGCCGCCAATCAACATCACTGGCGCCTTGTTTATCTGTGGCCGCATGCGCAGTGGCGCGGTCCGCGAGTTTAAAAGGATGGAGCGAGCGCTGGAGCGTCAGTCGTACGGCTCTCTCTGAAGATGGCTGAAAGGTATACAGCCGAAATATTAGAAGAAGAAGCAGAATACATGCGGCTGCATTCCCGAAACTTAATGGAGCAGTCATTGCGCCGCGAAAACCTGAAGACTCACACGAATCAAATTGTTTGGCGCTCTATCCCTGATTGGTCCTAAGATATTTTCTGTTTCTTGCACCGTAGAAATGTATATTCAGTGCCAATTTGCACTACTGGTAATCCACATGAAGCTGTACGTAGGTGTATAACTGGCTGGGTAAGTCAATTCACAGATCCGAGGAACACAAGGGCGTAGCACCTCCAAAAGGAGTCTGGAGTTCAAATAAACCTTCGGTCTGAAGAAAGCTGTGTTTATTAGAGAAGAGAAGGATAGACTAAAGACTAATGATTATTCTCATTGTTTCCATTGCGCTAGAAGTGCTAAGCACTAAATGACGTATTACCAAAAATACACACAATTTACTCCATTTTATTATTATATGTCGAGTCAGCTGCACTTGTTTTTCTCGCTAACTGCAGTCGCTTTCAAAGCACGCAAGGGTTAATCCATAGCGTGATAATCGATGTATTACACATAAATGTTGTAGCCATACTCGGTGAATTACCAGTGATCCGTTATGATTACCTGATACACACGCAGTTGTGTAATATACCGATTATCACACTACATGTCTGAAGTTAAATCCTTTTCTGCTTTGAAATCGATTTCAGTTAGCGAAAAACAATAAACGCATCTGGTTTGAAATAAACTAATAAAAAAGGAATAAATAGCTCATGTTCTCCATAATAAGACTAATGAATACTTCACCCACTACGGATTCACACTCACAGCGCTATAGGGGACATTTGCGTAAATAATTTCTTGTGGACACATTTTCCTGTTATTTTTTGAAGCTACGAAAAAAAAAAAAATTTCACTCCGTTTCAAACGTAAAAATTGCAAAGGGATGCATGTTTTAATGTCATACTATTGCAATAATAATCCATCAGAGGTGCTTTTGCATTACAATAGTATGAATTTGATACAATTTGTTGGGCTTCAGAACAGCATATACAAGAAATATTCAAGGATGCATGTTTCTCCTTGAAATGCTATGGTGAACATAACATGTATTATTTGGAGTCAAAATAGTTGTCCGTCAGATGTATTTGGTTAGCTGCTTCATATCTAATGAAATCACAGTGAGCAGAGTTTAGACATAGTCTGTAATCAGTGTAACAGTCTATTGTCGTAAAATCCACTTTTCCATCATTCTGAATATTACAAGATGAGGGTGAATGTGCACCGAAACAAGGTTATAATCTTCTAAATTAGGCTAAAAATAGTAGACGTTTGTTTGCCGGTTTCTATGAAAACCAAGGAACGAGGGCAGTTCGTTAGATTTTTTCTCTGCATTTCTTCTGTACACCGTACAGCACCTGTGAAAGCGCACTGAATTAATGCCCCGAAGCGAAAGATGCATTCCGTTCAGTTTGTGATAAAGTAATTACCGAGGCCCAAAGCTATTTATCACAGCTAACGTCTATTGCTGTAAGCCGGAGAGCAGCCGTGGCGCACGAGATCCAAGTTAGATGACATAATATGCCGCAACATCTAGAACACTGATTCCCAACTTTGGCGTTACTACTGTTTGGAATATGAAACAAAATTCTCTGGAGAGTAAACCGAAAAGGGTTCAGTCACGAAAATGTTGTTGTGGTCTTCAGCCCAAAGATTGTTTTAATGTAGCCCTCCGTGCTAGTCTGTTCTGTGCGAATTTTGTTCATCTCTGCGTAACTACTGCACCATACATCCATTTCAACCCGTGTACTGTGCTCTAACCTTAGCCTCCATTTACAATGTTCACCCCATATCCTTCCCTCCATTACCAAACTGACGAATCCTTGCTGCCTCAGAATATATCCTATCAACCGATAGCTTCATTTAGTCAGATTATCACATAAATCTCTTTATCACTTAATTATGTTCAGTATATCCTCATTAGTTGTTAGATCTACCTGCGTAATCTTCAGTGTCCTTCTGTAGCAGTACATATCAAAAGCTTCTATTTTCCTCTTGTCTGAAATGCTGTTGTTCACCTTTCACTTCCGTAGAAGGCTACGCTTCATACAAGTGCCTCCGGAAAGGCTTCCTGACGTTTAAATTTATATCCAGTTCTCTGCTCAAATAGCAAAACTCATGTACTACTTAGAGTGTGTTATTTCCTAATACAACCACCTCTGCATCGTCTGACTTGATTCGACTGCAGACCATTGCTCTTGTTTTACTTTTGTTGCCATTCATCTTATAACCTTTTTTCAAGACGCTGTTCATTCAAATCATCTGTTCTTTCACGTCGTTAGTCGTCTCTGATATAATTGTAGTCTCATAAAGAAATGTAAGGTTTTATTTGTTCTCCGTGAACTTTAATTCACTTTCCAAATTTTCGTTTACATTCTTCAGAATTTCCTCAGTGTGCAGACTGAATAATATACGGGACCTACTACAGCCTTGTCTCACTCCCTTCTCAAGAGCTGCCCAGCTTTCATGCCCTTTGACTCTTGTAACTGCAATCTGTCTTCTGTACGAGTTGTAGGTAACCTTTCGCTCCCTTTATTCTATCTCTGCTACCTTCAGAATTTCAAAGAATGTAGTGCAGTTTTCGAATACGATCGTTAGCGCGTGATATGATGTTGTGGAATCCACAGCTTGTAAAATGAATGGTGAGCAGTATTATTTGAAATTCTCTCGCAGACACGAGTGACCACAGCTTACTGCCAGTATGGTATCATCATCAAAACCATCTCGCTTGTCGCTTTTTGTTTCGCTAGTCGGTTAGAATTGTTCATTCACCAACTGATTGAAAGTAACAGATAATCTATTGATCAAAAATGGCGTGTGGATTTCTTTGAAGAACTAAATACCTTAACCTAAGCTTACAAGGAAATATTGTGAATATATTTTGAAAACGCAATGTAACGTTACCAGTTTTCTTCGCAGATTGGAGTTTTACTAACGTTCCTCTGTTTCCATAACTGACAACGATGGTGACGCGAGGAATGAAAATGGTCATTCTCGGATTAAATGAATAAGCACTTGTCATAACTATTGTATTAACAGATGTTATAATAATATCAAAAACAATAAAAAATTCACGGATTCTGAACAATTTCAATGAATAAAAATATTTTCAGGTAGTAAAATTCGACCCGAAGTGCAACACCTTGAACTCTGTGAAGACAACGCACTTGAAATTTTTTGTGGTAGAACTGACAACATTTTCGCGAAAGGCTGGTGATTAGTATCAATTACTATAAGAAAAAGTCTTAATAAAACTGATTTCACTCGTCCCAACAAACAGACAGAGATGTGAATACAAACTTATACTATGGTAGCAATGAACAAGAAAAATGAGGAATTTAGTGGAAGTGGAGCAAAACGCACGTTTTTGCTGGCCGAAATTAAACTGACTATAAAAGACTGTAAAAGGTAAGGAAAATCAACCATCTCACTGACGCATTCTCTCTTGGTTCCAAAGCAGGTGAACATTATTTGTTCGAGAATTAACTGTACATTATTTATCTTTCGTAGTTTTAGAAATGCGATTGTTCCATTTTCTTGTCATCAATTGAAAGTTTTGTTAGGGGCTAAACTTTATGCAGAAAAGGGAGGGGATATTGGCTGACATCTGGTCTCGTACAGGGCTAGTAGTCTCAGAAAGGTTGATCTCTCTCTGATCATGATGCTCAGTTAGTTAAGGTAAAAGAGACAGTGCCTTACAGTATTAATAACCCTCAGTTGAAATCAGTTAGAAGAATTAGTTAAACTTACAAGAGATGACATGGAATGAAATTTATAATGCACCAAATGCTAACTTAAAAATTGATCTATTACATATTAAATTCATATCATTACTTGAAAATAGCTTTCCACATAAGCTAATCAGAAAGGGCATTGAACAGCTATATAAAAAAACCATGGATCTCTAGAGGGATTAAAGTATCTTGCGAAAGGAAAAGGGAAATGTATCTGTTGGCAAGAACACTTAGAGATCTTGTAGTAGTTGCACACAACAAAAAGAAGTCGTAATTACTAAGAATAGTTATTAAAAAATCAAGGCGCATGTACGTAATGTCAGAGATCAATAATTATGAAACAGAGTTAAGGCTCTATGGTATGTAGTGAAATAAAAGACGGTATAACTAGCCACAGAACAGAATAACATCACTATTGAACTGAATGGAAGGGCTATAAATGATGAGTCACATGTAGCAAATATATTTAATAATCCTTTCTTAACTATAGTAGAAAGTATAGGGACGAACAGTTCAGGAGAAAAATCATTGCAGTATGTTGAAAAAGCAACTCTCATAAAATTCATTCATATGAATATACCAACAACTCCTTCTTCTGAAATGAAGAAAATTATATATTCTCATAAAAATAAAAGTTCATGTGGATATGATGTTTCAATAGATCTCATATAATAGATCTCATATAATAAGAGCGATCCTTTCTGAAATATGTAATGTATCACTAACTCAAGGCCATTTTACAGAGAGATTGAAATATACCGTTGTTAAACCACTCTGTAAGAAAGGTGATAGGAGAGATGTCAATAACTATGACCAGTTTCACGACGGACATAATTTTACAACATTTTTGAAATGATGATGTGTTCTACAATAGTATCTCGTCTGAACAACAGTGATATCCTCAGCAAATCACAGTCTGGATTTCAGAAGACTTCTCTACAATATTCTCCTAGATAAACAGCAGTTTTATGGGATTGATGGTATAGCTAACTAATGGATAATATATCTAACCAAAAGAATACAGAAAGTTGTGCTTGATAATTCAAACAATGTAGTCTGGGGACATTACTGTGACTGGGAATAAATCACATATGGGGTTCCCCAAGGCTCAATCTTAGGTCCACTATTGTTCCTCATATATGTAAACGATATGCTACCTAAAATATAACAAGTAGAAGTACTTCTTTCTGCAGATGATTCTAGTATTGTAATTAATCCAAACACACATACAGAAACAGAAAAAATGGTAAGCAGTGTTCTTAAAAGCCGCATTGACTCTGTGAATGGTCTTACCCTCAGTTTTACACAACATACTTAGTTCTGCGCATCTTGGGTACTACACCATTGATGAGTGCGGAAAATTAAAAATTCTTAGGTGTCCATTTTGATGGAATCATTTTAATTCCTGGGAGAGACAAATTAGAAAGTTGACATATTCTGTATATTTTCAATTAATAGTGTCGTATGGGAAAATGTTCTATGGTAACTCATCTTCAAAAAAGAAAGTAAAACTTTGAACATAGCTGCTAAGGTTCAGTGATCGTGTCAGACTGAGTGTTGTTTCAACCCTTGTTCATAGTACGAGCAGCCCTTAGCGGCTCGCCATCTCACAAATATTCATGACGTCGCCTTTCCGGCTTAGATCTTTTTTAATATGTGACTTGTAAGTACTGCATCTTTTCCATTCAGTACAAATTTTAATTTTATTAATGTATTATATACCTAATATGTTTTAGAACAGTTAATCTAATTCTGAAGACGACGCTCATAGTAGCGTCGAAACCTGGTCAATTTTGTCTTAATATTTGTGACCGAGGGCTTATTTGTTCTAATATAAAAAAGAAAGTGTTCGTTGCTCAAAAACGTGCTATAATAATGATATGTGGTGCTCTCCCACAGTCATCTTGTAGAAATCTGTTTTGAGTAGCGCTTCACAGCATATTTATTCCCTCGTGAATTTTGTTGTAAATAAACCCTGAAAAAGTTTCTCCTTGACAACTGCTATTCTGTAGCAGAATTTCTGTTATTGTAATGTGTAAAAGGTAGTGGGTAGGAATTACTAACTCACATCTGTATATTTAATAATTAGATTTATCGTGCAAATGATCCATGGAACATGAAACTAACTAATTAAACTAACTAGAAAATATAATACCAAATAGAAATTGGAAAAATGACGTGTGGAGCATTGGGAAATGGCGGGAAACCGTAAATCCGTGAAAAGTTTATATACGAACGTCCATTAGTCAGTACGCATTCGAAGAAGTTCTGCAGTCGACCCGTTTAATTCATACGAAACTGTTACCGAACTGATTAGCGAGTATAGATGGCAACTGAAGCGCTGGACTCCCTGTTCTGGTGAAATGTTTTTGCATAGTTTCAGAGAGTCGGTATATCAGCTAGGAAATAAAATAATTACTGTTTTCTAATCGTATATTTTCAGTAACAAACATTAATATAAGAACGATTTGAGCCTAAAAGAAAGCATCCATGCAGTTACTCTTCCATCACAACCGGTAGGAATGAAGCAGGAAAGGTAAGAAGCACTCTCCGCCAATTATTGTACAGTCATTTGCGGAGCACATACTGAACATATAAAATTATATATGTAGTTTGTCTGTTCACGTAGTACCGTAATAATTGCTTCCGAAATAAGAACCCATTTTCTATAATTTATTTTAAAACAATCATCGGGTAAATTATTACAACATAAAGCTAGCTAGTTTGAGAACATAGAGTACACTTAACCTCTTGTTTAAAAGATCTGCTCAGATGGAAAATTTCTGGGAATCACTGACCCAGATAACGATAGGAAAATCCGAGTAATTCCGGTATTCGTTTCGCACCTTTGCACCTCATGGCAATTGTAAATAAAAATACTGAAGACTGATAGTAGATGACATATGCGATTTCCCTAAAGGAAAAGCCCGATACGCCATCAGGGATGTCGGCGATACTACAGCAAGATAGCGCTGCCGTGTGCTGATAAGGGAACACGCGGCGACAGCATTCGTAAATTACTCTGAGAAACGTCTTATCAGTTGGCGTATCAAGCAAGTCACCCAGGATCTATTGTAACACCCAACGAGCTTTATGCGCACTTATTTTGCACCAGACGTTTAGATCCCTGGGAACGTCAGACGCACTGCCATGGCCACAATTGTTGGTCCGCTTTGCAAATGTGACAAGAAACGTATAGCGGATTACCTGAGCAGTCAACATAAAATATACTCCATCTGGTCGATATCTGGACACTTATTAGTGTACATTAACATGGGGTGTGTCCACCCTCCGCCTTTATGACGTCTTGGCCGGCCGGAGTGGCCGAACGGTTCTAGGCGCTACGGTCTGGAACCGCGCGACCGCTACGGTCGCAGGTTCGAATCCTGCCTCGGGCATGGATGTGTGTGATGTCCTTAGGTTAGTTAGGTTTAAGTAGGGGACTGATGACATCAGCAGTTAAGTCCCATAGTGCTCAGAGCGATTTGAACCATTTTTTATGACGTCTTGAACTCTGGGGACAGTTTCAGCGAGGTATCTGAATGTCTGTGGAGGAATGGCAGACCATTTTTCGTCAAGAGCTGAAACCAGAGGAGATAATGATGATGGATGCTGGGGTATGGAAAGCAGTGTCGTTCTAACTGAAACCAAAAGTGTTCAGTTGGGTTCAGAACGAGGTTCTGGGCAGTGCAGTCCTTTCTAGGGATGTTATTGTCCACAAGATATTGTCTCACATATGCTGATATATGTCAGGGTGCCATGTCATGCTGATACACTCATCGTATCCGAATTGTACCTCTATTGTATTCAGTACACGATGCTGTAAAATGTATTCACATTGTTCTGCAATTACTGTTTTACTAAGCGCAATAAAGGGACTGCACTCTAACCACAAAAATCATCGCCATACTGTAACATCACCTCCTCTAGATTTCACTGCTGGTACTGCACATCATGGCAGGTAATGTTCTGCTGGGACTGACCAAACCCATCGGACAGCCAAAGGGTATAGTGTGATTTATCACTCCAAATCATTAGTTTCCACTCTTCCACTGCTCCTTACACCGTACCAAGCGTAGCTTTGCACTGACAACAGGAATGTGTGGCATATGAGGAGCTGCTCGACCATTGGACCCAATTCTTATCAACACCCTGTGCAGTCATTGTGCTAGTTGGACGACGGGCAGCACTTTGGAACTCACGAGTGCTTCCTTCCGCAGATTTCATGCTATTTTTGTAACCACCCTCCGCTGTGCTCGGTGGTCCCTGTCCGTCAGTTCATGATTTCTGCCTGGTCTTGGTTCAGCTGTGGTTGTTTCTTCGCGTTTTCACTTCACAGTCACATCACCAACAGTCGACTTGAAGGTTGAAATGTCCTTGATGGATTTGTTGTTTACACAAAACACAATGACTGGACCACATTCGAAATCACTGAGCTCTCCTGACCGACGAATTCTGCTATTTCTGTTTCTGTTCTGACAACACAATACTCCCCGCCTCCGTTATGCTTGCGGGTTCGCCTCTTGTGACATCTACTCGTCAGTTCCGCGTTATAAAGGGTTGTCCGGATACTTTTGATCAGATAGCGTACATTCCTGCAGCTGAGAATTCGGAGTATCAAGAATTTGTACAATACGCTTTAGATATGGCACTTACGTGCCGAGCACAGTGGTGGAAAATGAGAAACTGGTCCGCCGGCCGAAGTGGCCGAGCGGTTCTAGGCGCTACAGTCTGGAACCGCGCGACCGCTACGGTCGCAGGTTCCAATCCTGCCACGGGCATGGATGTGTGTGATGTCCTTAAGTTAGTTAGGTTTAAGTAGTTCTAAGTTCTAGGGGACTGATGACCTCAGAAGTTAAATCTCATAGTGCTCAGAGCCATTTGAACCATTTTTTCGAGAAACTGGTCCAATAGCTGTGTTAGAAAATGGCAACGCCGGGCAGAGAGAGTTTCATAATAAAGTTAAGTACGTCCAAATTATAGCAATTTGTTTCGTAACTGGTTCGTCACTGAAATACTACCTGCTTCTTTAGACGATGACACTAACGCATCCTATGCAATGGCGCTCAATTCGGAGGTAATGTGGTTCGAGTCCTATTGGTGGACGGAACATTTACCACCAGTATTTGGCCGACGAGGGGAGGAGAGGTTTCTTGGCCTCCAAGGACCCTGCGCATTAGCGCTTTACATTTTTGCCTGGCTGGAAGGTGAAGTCTACAAAGAGAAAGTAAACACAAGAGACGAATTGATCGTTCAGAATATGAGTAGTGCCACCCCCAGTAAAAAAAAAAAAAAACGCCAGGCCGACTTCAGATGAGCAACACGTGGTGTTGTGAGGAGAATTTGAAAGCGCATTAATGTCGAAGGCGGAATTTGTGAAAATTAACCTTGAGCGTAATCATTTTCCTCTACTTGACACCTTCTGTGAGTATTTGTAAGGATTACATGCTAACAACTGCGTATCTATAAAAAAATAAAAATTGGACACCTGTTTTATTTTATTCGAATTAGTGTATACTGCAACCTCCTAAAATATTAACTAATCTTCTTGAAACATGTTGTACACTACTGGCCATTAAAATTGCTACACCACGAAGATGACATGCTACAGACGCCAAATTTAACGGACGGGAAGAAGATACTGTGATGTCCAAATGATTAGCTTTTCAGAGCATTCACACAAGGTTGGTGCCGGTGGCGACACCTACAACGTGGTGACATGAGGAAAGTTTCCAACCGATTTCTCATACACAAACAACACTTGTCCGGCGTTGCCTCGTGAAACGTTGTTGTGATGCCTCGTGTAAGGAGGAGAAATGCGTACTATCACGTTTCCGACTTTGATAAAGGTGGGAATGTAGCCTATCGCGATTGCGGTTTATCGTATCGCGACATTGCTGCTCGCGTTGGTCGAAATCCAATGACTGTTAGCAGAATATGGAATCGGTGGGTTCAGGATGGTAAAACGGAACGCCGTGCTGGATCCCAACGGCCTCGTATCACTAGAAGTCGAGATGACAGGCATCTTATCCGCATGGCTGTAACGGATCGTGCAGCCACGTCTCGATCCCTGAGTCAACAGATGGGGACAACCCTCTGCACGAACAGTTCGACGACGTTTGCAGCAGCATGGACTATCAGCTGGGAGACCATGGCTGCGGTTACCCTTGACGCTGCATCACAGACAGGAGCGCCTGCGATGGTGTACTAAACGACGAACCTGGGTGCACGAATGGCAAAACGTAATTTTTTCGGATGAATCCACGTTCTGTTTACAGCGTCATGATGGTCGCATCCGTGTTTGGCGACATCGCGGTGAACGCACATTGGAAGCGTGTATTCGTCATCGCCATACTGGCGTATCACCCGGCGTGATGGTATGGGGTGCCATTGGTTACACGTCTCGGTCACCTCTTGTTCGCATTGACGGCACTTTGAACAGTGGACGTTACATTTCAGATATGTTACGACCCGTGGCTCTATCCTTCATTCGATCCCTGCGAAACCCTACATTTCAGCAGGATAATGCACGACCGCATGTTTCTGGTCCTGTACGGGCCTTTCTGGATACAGAAAATGTTCGACTGCTGCCCTGGCCAGCACATTCTCCAGATCTCTCACCAACTGAAAACGTCTGGTCAATGGTGGCCGAGTAACTGGCTCGTCAGAATACGCCAGACACTACTCTTGATGAACTGTGGTATCGTGTTGAAGCTGCACGGGCAGCTGTACCTGTACACGCCATCCAAGCTCTGTTTGACTCAATGCCCAGGCGTATCAAGGCCATTGTTACGGCCAGAGGTGGTTGTTCTGGATACTGATTTCTCAGGATCTATGCACCCAAATTGCGTGAAAATGTAATCACATGTCATTTCTAGTACAATATATTTGCCCAATGAATATCCGTTTATCATATGCATTTCTTCTTGGTGTAGCAATTTTAATGGCCAGTAGTGCATATTACGGAATGGTCTCGATGGTGAAGTAAAACAAACTGGAGGCGACATTGAGGTTCAGTAACAGCGGTTCTTCCCGCGCATCAGTCGTCAGTGGAACAGTAAATCGAGGAAATGACGGTGGTCCGCGAAACAGCCATCGCCTCATTAGATGTGCAGGTGGTGGATAAAAATACGGAAAACCCCAAAACATTACCTATTACTTTGCCTAATACGGTGTAGGAAAACTTTTGGCATTCAATACAGCTTCCAGTCGTCTCAGAATGGATGAATACAGGTCCTGTATGGTTTTCAAGGGAATCTAGCTTTTTTTAAATTTTTTATTTGGCCTGCAGGACAAGCGAATCTTATACTGTTCTTCCTGCAAAGTAGTGTCAAGTTCAGGTAACGATGATAGAGATGGGTAGCAATCACGCACCCTTCTCCCCAAAGAGTCAATAATATTAAGTTCTGGTGACTGTGTTCGCCAGGAGGTATGCGACACGTCATCCTCGTGCTCACGAAACCAGTCCTGGACGATACGAGCTATGTGAACAGGGGCCCTGTCGTCTTGGAACACAGCATCACCATTGGCGCACAAACATCGCACCATTGGATGGATCTGGTCAGCCACGATGGTCAAATAACTAGTGGCAGTAAGGCGACTTTGCAGAGTAACTATGGGGACCATGGAATGCAACGATGTGGCTACACATATCACTGAACGCCCGCCTTTTTTCACTCTTAGGACGTAAACTCGGCCGGAAATTGGAAACAGTGTGAAACAAGACACATCTGACTAAATACCCAGCGCGGCGGCGCTGTGGTTAGCACACTGGACTCGCATTCGAGAGGGCGCCGGTTCAGATCCCCGTCCACCATCCAAATTTAGGTCTTCTGTCATTTCATTAAATCGCTCCAGGTAAATGCCGGTGGTTCCTTTAAAAAGGGCGTACCCGTTTTGACTTCCACATTTATTCGTAATCCGAGCCTGAGCTCCGTCTCTAATGCCGCGTTGTCTACTGGACGTTAAACTCTTATTTTCCTCTCCCTTCCCTCATCCGACCAATTGACTTTCTTCCATAGTCCGGGTTTTGTGGCTTCGTGCATTACGTTTTCCTGTTACGGGCCTTTGCATCACTCATAAGTGGTCTTGGAAATCCAGCTCCCGCTGCAGTTCCCTACTTATGGAGCTCCTTTCCTGTTATTTTGGTGCTGACAGGATTCGAGAGTGAGACTTCCAGTTCTGCAATGACTTTTGCAGCTGTTGTCCTTTTATTTTTCGTCACAAGCCTCTTTAATGGCCGTCCGTCACGATCGCTCAACACACGCTTCCGTCTGCGTTGTGACTTACCGCATGATGTATAACCCCTTTCTCTGTATGTGGTATAAATCTCCAATGCGGTGCCTCCTGAACCACCAAACACTTCGGCTATCTTGGTTACGGGAGTACCCACCATACGAGCAAAAGCACTTCGCCCACGTTCGAATTCTCTTAGCTCCGACTTAACGCACTCAAAATTACACGGAACACTGTTCTGACCACGATTGATACTTACATGTTCAGCACATTGCACAGGTGCCGTTCGTGGTCAAATACAAAACAGTAACCTGCAGACTTGGGTAGTATCTACATCTACACCTACCTGATTACTCTGCAATTCATAATTAAGCACCTGGCAAAGGGTTCATCGAACCACCTTCAAGCTATTGCTCTGCCATTCCATTCTCAAACAGTTCGTGGGAAAAAACGAAGACGTAAATCATTCCGTGCAAGCTCTGATTTTTCATATTTTATAATGACGATCATTTCTCCATTGTAGGTGGGTGCCAACAAAATACGAGGGTTGGAACTTAAATAGTAGCAACTATTTATTCACAACCGATACAAAAGAGTTACGTGTTTGCACCTGTTACTGTCCTTCAAAGGGCGCTACAGTCGGGAATCGCGCGACCGCTACGGTCGCGGGTTCGAATCCTGCCTCGGGCATGGATGTGTGTGATGTCCTTAGGTTAGTTAGGTTTAAGTAGTTCTAAGTTCTAGGGGACTTATGACCTCAGCAGTTGCGTCCCATAATGCTCAGAGCCATTTTTTTTTTTTTTTTTTTGTCCTTCAAAGTAGTCAACACCGTTGTGTAGGGCCAGTTGCAAGCGATCTGGAAAGCGTAGTATACCGTTAGCAGAGCCTGTTCTGTTGATGGTGTGAATGGAGCGGTCTACTGCCTGTCGAATCTCTGGAACAGTTCTTCATCTTCGGAATAAAATCAAAGTCACAATGACTTAAGTTCGGAGAGTATGATGGATGGTACAGTACTTCCCAGTCCCATCGACCGAACAGAGCAGTCACAGCTTACGCTGTATGCGCCCGTGCATTGTCGTGCAAAATGATGGGTGGGTTGCGCAGAAAGTGTCCCCACTTCTTTCGGAAAGCTGGTCGCAGATGATGCTCGAAAAACGAACAGTAATACTGTTCACTGACGGTCTGCCGTGGAGGAACGTTATACGTTAGGATAACATCATCACAGTCTTACACGAGAATCACCATAACTTTAGACCGCTCCATTCGCACCATCAACAGAACAGGTTCTGCTAACGATATAGTACGCCTTCCACATCGGTGGCAACGGGTTCTACACAACGCTGGTGACTACTTTGAAGGACAGTAACAGGTGCAAATATGTAACTCTTTTGTATCGGCTGTGAATAAATAGTTACCACTATTTAAGTTACAACCCTCGTATTTCCTCTCTCTGACGAAAAAGCTCGTGACTGAAATTTTGTGAAAACATCCTGTCGCAACGAAAAACATCCTTGTTTTAATGATTGCCACCCCAATTCGTGTATTATGTCGGTGGCACTCTCGCCCCTGATCCGCTATAATACAAAACGAGCTGCCCTTCTTTGAAGTTTTTCGAGATCCACCTTCGGTCTTATCTGATGCTGATCCCACACCGCACAGCAGTACTCCAGAAGAGGCCAGAGAAGCGTAATGTCAGCAGTCCCTTTAGTAGACCTGTTGCATTTTCTAAGTTGCACTTTCACACAATGCTGTGCTCCACATGTACATTCCCCGAACTTTAATTCTAAAATAAATCGCAGTCCTTGGTTTGCTTTTCCCACAACATTATCTATGTGATCGTTCCAGTTTAAGCTATTTGTGATTGTAATCCCTTAGTATTCAGTTGAATTCACGGTCTTTAGATTTGTGTGTTTTATCCTGTAAGCGAAATTTAGCGGAATCCTTTTAGTAATCATGTGGACGAAGTCACATTCTTCGTTATTTAGAGTCAATTGCCACTTTTTACCCCACCTGTATTTATGTTCAAGCATGTTTCCACATTTCTGTGCAGCCCCTGTAGGTGTAGACGTTGGCACGTAGATGATACAGTCCGCGCATGACGTCACTGTATTGAAGCCAACGCCTCTACTAGCTGATGGAAGGATTCTCTTTGCAGGCAGATTGTGGAAGAAACTTCTATTATTCTCGACTGCAGTATTTTCGACAAATAGTTTTTTTATTAAAGTTCTGAGTATTTTGAAACTTTAGTTAGCACCAGAAAATATGTCGAAGGATGTAATATTTCGTATCATCTTAAAGTTGTTTTAAAAATAAAAGAAAAGCGAACACATTTTCGAGATCAGCTCAGTAAATTCCAGGCTGAAGCTAAGGAGTGATATAGTTTCCGACAAGATGTAAGTGGTCTTCTATTTGAGAGCATTTTTTTTTAAACTGAGCTGTCCATCAATAGCAAGGTCGCCAGGAAGAGCTCAATTACTTAGTTTTAGACGAGGATGGGGGAGGAAACGGCCGCGACTTGTTTAAGGCGAAATATCGGCATAGCGCAACATCAACACGCACAGTCACTGAAGAAGCTTATGGGAAAACATACTGCGTTTATTCAGTCTGCACACAGATGTAATTTCAAAATGACCAATTTAATACTATTAGCAACTGAGAATCGACAAGCTCGATAATGAGATACTTCATTTTAATAGTGAATGCCACAGTTCACTCAAGGACCTTCACAGATTCGTGAAAGCTAAAGTGGCATTTCCTTTGATTCATTACCTTGAACGCTGGCATTTTGCGGTCGCATGTGCAACGTTATCGCACAAACAAATCACTTTTGGGGAAAGAAACAGGGGTACAGCTACTCGGGTATTTTATAACGATGCTGTTCGGAATTTCCGCTGGTAATCAGCAACATCTGAAGAGGTGAGAAACTCATATCGATTTCTGGAACCCAAATCTTATCTGATACTATACGACCTACACTGCAGATATCGTACAGATAGATTTTATGCGTGTTTCCCAGTTGCTGCTTACGTTCCACACCTTCTCAAAACCGAACAATGAACAGTGACACATTTAACAGATTTCCCACTTTTTAAAATATATCCAGGAGTACCATAATAAGATATTTTAATGTATACAGTGGATGTACACCCAGCGGCACATTTAAAATCTATACTGATGCTGGAGATGGGATCCGAAGTTTCAACTTCGGCCTTACAAGGCAACGACGTGGCTCAGAAACACGGAGGACAGAGAGAAGAAAATGGTTTCGTTTCCGTGGCTCATAGTTGTCCAATGCGACCCTTCATGATTTCCTCTCCTGTGCCACTCCCTTTATCTCAAAGTGCCACTTACACCTAATGTGCTCAGTTATTTGTTGGGTATATTGCAATCACTGTCGTACCTTACATTTTTTGGTCACTGTGGCACCCTCTAGTACCACAAAAGTTTTCCCTGATGTTGTAACACACACCATATTCTTGTGTTTCATGTTTTTCGCGTATTCCATGAATCAGCGATTCTGTCGAGAACCTCTTCATATCTTGCTAGTCCACTTAATTTTCAATATCCGTCTGTAACGACAGATCTCAACCACTTCGACTATCTTATTTTTCGGTTTTCCCACAGTCCATGACTCACTTTCATACAGTGCTGTGCTCCACATGTACATTCCCGGAAATTCCACTCTCAAATTAAAACTTGTATTTGATACTAGTAAGGCAACGGCCTTGCCACAGTGGATACACCGGTTCCCGTGCGATCACCGAAGTTAAGCGCTGTCGGGCGTGGCCGGCGCTTGGATGGGTCACCATCCCGCCGCCACGTGCTGTTGCCATTTTTCGGGGTGCACTCAGCCTCGTGATGCCAATTGAGGAGCTACTCGACCGAATAGTAGCGGCTCCGGTCAAAGAAAACCGTCTTAACGACCGGGAGAGCGGTGTGCTGACCCCATGCCCCTCCTATCCGCATCCTCACCTGAGGATGATACGGCGGTCGGATGGTCCCGATGGGTCGCTTGCGGCCTGTAGACGGAGTTAGTTAGTTAGTATTTGATACTAGTAGATGTCTTTTGACGACGAATGCTCTCTTCGCCGGCGCTAGTCTACTTCTTATGCCCTCCTTGCTTCAAACGTCAGGCGTTGTTTTGCTTCTAAGGTAACAGAATTTCTTCACTTCTTCTACTAAATGGTTTCCAACTTTGATGTTAAGTTTGTCAATAATCTCATTTCTGCTGTCTCTCCGTGCCTTCGTCTTTCTGTGTTTAACTCTCAATTCATATTCTGTGCTCAATAGACTATTTCTTCCATTCAAAGAACCTATAATTCTGAATCCTCTATCAACTTATAAAATTTTCCGCCCTACTCTTCCATCCTGAACTTATCCGAGTACCTACGTTGTCCGTAAACTTGGTACTTGCCACCCGCTAGTTTCCTCCCTGCTCGCTGATCCTGTTGCTCTTCCGCGCCTCTACCACCATATTACCCCAGGACTACACCTCCACGCTCTCCACAACCTCTCTCAACAAAATTTTCATCGCTTTTCCTTACCAGACAATGAAATCCGCCCTGATGTATACCCGTCCTACCAGATCTAAAAGAACCCAATCTTCTCCCCTGTTCAGGGTTCCCTTCCTCTCCACTCACATCCTGAGGCTTGGTCCAAAACAACATTCCTCTTCACTCTCCCAAATCCCTCCTCCAAACATCCGCCCACACGATCACCCTCTTATGGATTACCCCGACTGCTCTGTTCCCATGACAATCCTATCCCTGCAAGTCTATATCCACTCATCACTTCACTCGTCTTTGTTTCTATCTTAATCGGTCAACACATTGACTTTTTTTTCTTTTAACTTATGTATCTGTCCATGTGTCTTTTACATATTGTGAAACATTCATTTTGTCATTTCATCTGTGTCAATATTTTAATAACTCACCAAATCAGCATTTTATATTTTGACTTATTTATCTGACGATCTGTCTTTTTGTTGTGTCAAGCATTCATCTTTGTCAACCGACCTGTCTAATTTTATGACATGTTTTAAAATTTTTACTGTCATATGGCTGAATAGCAGCGATTTGTCTTCGCTGACAGCCCACATCCCGCCCATATGGGGCGAAAGGGATGAAATAACAATAAAGGAAAGAAAAAACTGTGGTTCTTCCTCACTTTCTCAAAGTACAGCAATGTCCTCAGTGAATCTTATCACCGATATCCTTTCACCTTTAATCTTAATCCCGTTTCTGAACCTATCTTTTATTTCCTTCATTGCTTCTCGATATTCAGGATAATCTGCGAGCGTGGAATCACGGTGCTAAAACATAAACGGGTGGATAAACAGAAATGTAAAGTTAAGTAATATGAGATAGGAGACGAAGAAAACGTGTGAGGCAATGTTAACAATATGGCTGCCATTTTGGAAGCCTTCATCTCGGATGATCCTCGTAATATTGAAATGGAAAGGGGGTGATTGACATATTAAATAGACAGACAACTCTCGAGTTTTGACTGATTTTTCTTCCTTACAAGTGACGCGAAAGAAGATGAGGTTAACACAAGCCGAACACATTGAGAACACCCTGATTTCAGCATAGATGCGCACCCGTGTTATCCGCATTTGGCAGAAAACTGAGACCAGCCTACGTCATACCTCAGGGAGCGGATTGTTGACGTTTATGTTCACACTCCGGTACATGTGTTGGTTAAAGTCCATGCGGAATGGGGGAAGTGGGTAACAACAACCTTTCAAAGTGTTGGAAACCCGTCGAGCACATCCTGTGACCTTTATGTGTCATCATCAGCATTTGCCCTGTTGTGTATAAACTACGACGTAACTCGAGAATGCATAAAGTGCTCAAGTGAAAAACACCATTGTTTCTATCGTGCAATTCTCTAAATGTTTAATATCTCACATTTCCCCCCTTTCATTTGGAGATTACGAGTTGGATCTAAGACGGCGACTTCCAAAAAGGCCACCATGTTGGTAACATCCCCTCACAGGTTTCCCACCCTCTTCCGTTTCATACCACTCGACTTTAAATTTCTGTTTATCCACCTATGTGTGTTTTAGAATGGTGGTTTCACACCTATGGACCACCCTATACTGGCTGAATAGTAGAGGCGAAAGTTTACATCCCAGTCTTACGCTTATTTTAATCCAAGCACGTGCTGTGTCTTGTTCTCCAATATACAATGCACCAGGAAGATCGGTATTTCTGTCACCTGAGAGAACACCGAAAGTGAAAATACTGTTGTGGTGGCTAGCCCTTTTTCTCGCCGCAAGCGCTCTCAATGACCGCTTGCAATCGAGGAGAGGTCCACGCGCCTTTGTGCTTTAGGAGATATATTGCGTCCTACAAAACAACAAATACTCGAGCCAGTCGTATACCACTCATGTGGTAGGTAAGTGGGCGCTTTATTGTGGGAATGGCGTGAAGAGCTCTCCGAATGTCAAGGAATACCGTATCTAGCTGCTAGCCGCTATCTGCCGCTTGGCTTATGTGCGTTTCGAGGACAAGCTGTGTTCACACGATCAGTCGTTACGAAACCCTCGCTGATTTCGACAGAGGAGACGATTAACCTCGATGAAGGCCATGTCATTTCTGAAAAATAACACTCGTAGATTGCGAAGAATGAAGATTAGTACTTAACGCCCTGCTGACGACAAGAGGATTAGGGACGCATCCCCCGGAGGGTCTAAGTCATATATAACTTCGCTAGAGCTGGTCAGTGGATGCAGCTAACCAGAGAGTAATGGTCGATTCGTACTGAATGTGTACGGAACGAAAAGGCGAGCGACGTCACTGTCAAACAGCGACGTTTTCACGTTAGACAGAACACCAACACAACGTCACATCGCTTACCCCAATACCTAACGGTGAAAGTGAGGTTATATAGGATACTAACCGTCATACAAAAAGTCATGATATAGTATCAGAATCAACCCTAGATTACGAAAACCCTCGTAAAACCTATGATTGCAGTATGGTATAAAATGGATATTGTGTACTTAATTTCGTATGTAACGTACCATTGGAAACCGAATAATTGTAATTAATTAAATCATAACCTATAAATAATGACTTCCTTTTAATAAAATGTGGAGTAAACTTTACGATGGTTAGGTAGAAATGTAACATTCTCCCCCCCCCCCACCCACTTTTAATGTTCTGGGTTTAAGGAGCTAGTAATGATAAAACTTATTAATGGCCAAAGCCAACTTTTTAACGTGTATTCTTAACAATTTTCTATGGCAAGCTGCTCAGAAGCGAAATAATAGGACACCTATCACCCTAACAAGTCAGAATATCGATATTTATTTGGTAGAGAAAAATTGTCACATCAGACAGTATTTAGAAGTCAAAATATAGAGCCTATGTACTTTATCCATTGTGTTTCTTCCTTTCTAGGTACCGTCAAAACCAACTGTATTTTTCTCCTTTAATGAAGCTGACATTTACACTATTAAAAATACACTCCTGGAAATGGAAAAAAGAACACATTGACACCGGTGTGTCAGACCCACCATACTTGCTCCGGACACTGCGAGAGGGCTGTACAAGCAATGATCACACGCACGGCACAGCGGACACACCAGGAACCGCGGTGTTGGCCGTCGAATGGCGCTAGCTGCGCAGCATTTGTACACCGCCGCCGTCAGTGTCAGCCAGTTTGCCGTGGCATACGGAGCTCCATCGCAGTCTTTAACACTGGTAGCATGCCGCGACAGCGTGGACGTGAACCGTATGTGCAGTTGACGGACTTTGAGCGAGGGCGTATAGTGGGCATGCGGGAGGCCGGGTGGACGTACCGCCGAATTGCTCAACACGTGGGGCGTGAGGTCTCCACAGTGCTCGATGTTGTCGCGAGTGGTCGGCGGAAGGTGCACGTGCCCGTCGACCTGGGACCGGACCGCAGCGACGCACGGATGCACGCCAAGACCGTAGGATCCTACGCAGTGCCGTAGGGGACCGCACCGCCACTTCCCAGCAAATTAGGGACGCTGTTGCTCCTGGGGTATCGGCGAGGACCATTCGCAACCGTCTCCATGAAGCTGGGCTACGGTCACGCACACCGTTAGGCCGTCTTCCGCTCACGCCCCAACATCGTGCAGCCCGCCTCCAGTGGTGTCGTGACAGGCGTGAATGGAGGGACGAATGGAGACGTGTCGTCTTCAGCGATGAGAGTCGCTTCTGCCTTGGTGCCAATGATGGTCGTATGCGTGTTTGGCGCCGTGCAGGTGAGCGCCACAATCAGGACTGCATACGACCGAGGCACACAGGGCCAACACCCGGCATCATGGTGTGGGGAGCGATATCCTACACTGGCCGTACACCACTGGTGATCGTCAAGGGGACACTGAATAGTGCACGGTACATCCAAACCGTCATCGAACCCATCGTTCTACCATTCCTAGACCGGCAAGGGAACTTGCTGTTCCAACAGGACAATGCACGTCCGCATGTATCCCGTGCCACCCAACGTGCTCTAGAAGGTGTAAGTCAACTACCCTGGCCAGCAAGATCTCCGGATCTGTCCCCCATTGAGCATGTTTGGGACTGGATGAAGCGTCGTCTCACGCGGTCTGCACGTCCAGCACGAACGCTGGTCCAACTGAGGCGCCAGGTGGAAATGGCATGGCAAGCCGTTCCACAGGACTACATCCAGCATCTCTACGATCGTCTCCATGGGAGAATAGCAGCCTGCATTGCTGCGAAAGGTGGATATACACTGTACTAGTGCCGACATTGTGCATGCTCTGTTGCCTGTGTCTATGTGCCTGTGGTTCTGTCAGTGTGATCATGTGATGTATCTGACCCCAGGAATGTGTCAATAAAGTTTCCCCTTCCTGGGACAATGAATTCACGGTGTTCTTATTTCAATTTCCAGGAGTGTAGATTATTTAATGAAAAGTGTTTCTTCAATTTGTGTACTGTGTACGCTTTTTTCTTTGTATACGTATAATACGACTGTATGTTATACTATTTAAACTGCTTCTATCTATTAAACGTCAATTGTTATGTCTATTTGCGCAACGGAATTTGTATCTGTTCATATGATGTAGACTGATTGCAATGAAATGTTAGTTTCAGAATTTGCGACCTGCACTATTTAATTTTGAACAATAAATTTCATAGCCTTTATCTTGAAACAGTGTTCCGGTGTGTCATCTACGTTTGAAGAAGTATTTTCCTACACATGTGTATGATATTTTCTTTGTTATCTACAAAATGATGGTGAGCTCTGATTGACTGCGTCGATCTAATTTTTGAGGATGATTCGTGGGAAGGTGATTAAATGAAAGAAAAGGCCTATAGCCTATTCATTCTCTTTTAAATTATAGCTTATTATTCCAACTTTTTTGGCGGCGCCAACTGTTATCATTCAAATTAGCATCGACTACACCACACTGTATGACAATGTTCAACATTTTATTTTTTATTTTTTCTATATTTTTTTCATGTGCACTAGTAGCCTCTCAAAATCGCATATGTTTCAATATTTCTGCATGCACTCCCATGTCAATCGTCATCGTTCACACGAACTTCAGACCCCCTCGGCTTCCTAACGCTGTCTGTTGTGCTGTGACAATACTCTAGCTTTCTTTCAGAGGTTTGCGTCGGTGCGTCGCATGCTGTACTTACGTAAAACTTATATGGGGTTGACATCCCCAAAAATTACACTGGTACATTTCACGTGATTTGCCAATGAGTGCAACATTCTTCTAAACAATCTGTTTTTCTTAGTAGTGCTTTTGATCATAAAACTGCTGCATAAAATTGTGGCTGAGTTCAGGGTCAATCTAAATATTACTTCACATATACAAAATTTTAATTATTAATCAATTAATCAATTTCGAGGATATGGTTGCGCATACATTAGTGATATCGCATGGATCCCGCGGAGAGTGGTTTCTGGCATGGGAGGAGAAGCCAGAAATGCACACTTTAGTGCAAATATCCTGAATTGACCTGAAATGACCTTAATTTTTCTATATTATAATGTTAATCCTAATTATAAAATTACTTAAAACTTAACTTAAAAATTACTTAAAATTTTAGCCGGCCGCGGTGTCAGAGCGGTTCTAGGCGCTTCAGTCCGGAACCGCGCGACTGCTACGGTCGCAGGTTCGAATCCTGCCTCGAGCATGGATGTGTGTGATGTCCTAAGTTCTAGGGGACTGATGACCTCAGATGTTAAGTCCCATAATGCTCAGAGCCATTTGAACCATTTGAACTTAAAACTTTGAAGGTAAGAGTTTCTTTGAAGATACTTTTCAGTGCATTAGAATACTTTTCAGAGCATTTGAATACTTTTCATTGCTTCAGAAGGTGTTGCCTAACAGAAAGTTCTTTAATTCAGTCTTAAATTCCACCAAATTATCTTCTTGGCATTTAATCTGCTCTGATAGGTTCTTGAATACATGTGTAGCCATGCATCTGACTACATTTTGTACTTCTGTTAACCCGCTGCAGTCTTTGTTAGCAGATGTTTTCGGTATTAGTTTTATGTTACCGCTTTTCACTATTTTTTGTGAAAAGAGAATTATTGACAGTGACAAAAGCCATTAATACATATTTTGAAGTGGTTGTCAAAATACCCAGTTTTCTGAAGAGGTCTCCGAAGGACGTTTTTCGATTAGCACCAGATACAATTTTCGTAACACATTTCCATATTCTGAAAATACTGTCCCTGTAAGTTGAGTTTCCATTTCCTGTGACCTACTTTGCTCGTAATGATAGTAGTGAAATATTTTTAACAATTTCTTAGAGCCGATGAAATTTTTCTGCTAGTTATTGGAATATTCTTAGCGCACTCTCCAGGCGAAAAGAACCATACTCCTATTAGTTTAAAGCTGATGGTGATCAATACGCCTTCCTGCACCCTCGCAACAGTTTTATCTTCTTAGAAAACCAAATCCGTTTTGGTCCTATTAAACGCCAAGCACTTTTTATACAGAATTCATTATTACGAGATTGGACGCTCTGTTCCCGTGAGATAAAAAACCTTAGTAGGTTTTAGACGTTTTGTCTTCTTCTCTGCATTACATATCCGTCTGATGAACATATAAAAACGAAACGTTCTGGGGAGAGTTTTCTGCAAACGTATCAACAACTTCTGACGAGGCTGTCATCTTGTAATTAGCTGTGGAGCATCTACGTAAATATCTTTTTATTTTATCTATCCTTATTTTATTTTATAATATTTAGTTGTCAGTACAACAGCTGTTCTGAATTACAAATATACACTCCTGGAAATTGAAATAAGAACACCGTGAATTCATTGTCCCAGGAAGGGGAAACTTTATTGACACATTCCTGGGGTCAGATAAATCACATGATCACACTGACAGAACCACAGGCACATAGACACAGGCAACAGAGCATGCACAATGTCGGCACTAGTACGGTGTATATCCACCTTTCGCAGCAATGCAGGCTGCTATTCTCCCATGGAGACGATCGTAGAGATGCTGGATGTAGTCCTGTGGAACGGCTTGCCATGCCATTTCCACCTGGCGCCTCAGTTGGACCAGCGTTCGTGCTGGACGTGCAGACCGCGTGAGACGACGCTTCATCCAGTCCCAAACATGCTCAATGGGGGACAGATCCGGAGATCTTGCTGGCCAGGGTAGTTGACTTACACCTTCTAGAGCACGTTGGGTGGCACGGGATACATGCGGACGTGCATTGTCCTGTTGGAACAGCAAGTTCCCTTGCCGGTCTAGGAATGGTAGAACGATGGGTTCGATGACGGTTTGGATGTACCGTGCACTATTCAGTGTCCCCTTGACGATCACCAGTGGTGTACGGCCAGTGTAGGAGATCGCTCCCCACACCATGATGCCGGGTGTTGGCCCTGTGTGCCTCGGTCGTATGCAGTCCTGATTGTGGCGCTCACCTGCACTGCGCTAAACACGCATACGACCATCATTGGCACCAAGGCAGAAGCGACTCTCATCGCTGAAGACGACACGTCTCCATTCGTCCCTCCATTCACGCCTGTCGCGACACCACTGGAGGCGGGCTGCACGATGTTGGGGCGTGAGCGGAAGACGGCCTAACGGTGAACGGGACCGTAGCCCAGCTTCATGGAGACGGTTGCGAATGGTCCTCGCCGATACCCCAGGAGCAACAGTGTCCCTAATTTGCTGGGAAGTGGCGGTGCGATCCCCTACGGCACTGCGTAGGATCCTACGGTCTTGGCGTGCATCCGTGCGTCGCTGCGGTCCGGTCCCAGGTCGACGGGCAAGTGCACCTTCCGCCGACCACTCGCGACAACATCGATGTACTGTGGAGACCTCACGCCCCACGTGTTGAGCAATTCGGCGGTACGTCCACCCGGCCTCCCGCATGCCCACTATACGCCCTCGCTCAACGTCCGTCAACTGCACATACGGTTCACGTCCACGCTGTCGCGGCATGCTACCAGTGTTAAAGACTGCGATGGAGCTCCGTATGCCACGGCAAACTGGCTGACACTGACGGCGGCGGTGCACAAATGCTGCGCAGCTAGCGTCATTCGACGGCCAACACCGCGGTTCCTAGTGTGTCCGCTGTGCCGTGCGTGTGATCATTGCTTGTACAGCCCTCTCGCAGTGTCCGGAGCAAGTATGGTGGGTCTGACACACCGGTGTCAATGTGTTCTTTTTTCCATTTCCAGGAGTGTATTTGTTAAACCTCAGGATTTCGAAGTATAAGCAGGTAATCTTTGTCATGAATGCTTGTGAGTTGAGAGGCCGCTCGCTGTTCTTTGTGTATCGTGATGCTGTCAAAATGTCGTGTGTCCTAAATTAACACGATTAGCGACCATCGATAAATAATCGGTGAAACGTGATTTTCAGTTGAGTGGTACAAAGACGGTTTCGGGAGAACTGTGGACACTAAGTACATACATGAGTGTTTACTTTTCTCTGACCAAACAAATTGAGCCAGAAAAATTATTCCTTTTACGGGGATATAAATTTTCTGTGGGGAGCAGTCGAAGTTGGCTCAAGAACGATAGTGTCAGATTCCCACACTCCGCGAGACACGCCGGAGAAGTTTTCTAAAAAAGGAAGTAAGATTTAAGCTTAGCGTTCTTTCGACAACGGAAATATTCGAGGTGGAGCACGAAGACGGGCAGGGAGTGGATGGGAAGGACATTGGCCGTGTCCTCTTCAGAGGAATCGTCCCGGCATTTCCCTTAAGTGATTTAGGGTAACCACGGAAAACTTAAATCTGGATGGCAGGCTAAAGAATTCAACGTAGGTCTTCCCTAATGCGGTTGCAGTAACTCAAAAGCACTGCTCCACAGAAGCCTCGACTTTAACCCAGAACGCTGATGCACAGTTCAATGCTTGTATGCCCATGCCTTGGCGGTCGAATACTGGCGATGAAACTTTCTGCAACGAACTGAGATGAGAAACGGTTACGTACGCGCAAAGTGCACCACGTTAGCATGCCTTAGGGACCCCGGCTACCGTTTAATGTGCACGAAGTTCGCATATTCTGCAAGAAAAAAGACACACCGCTTTCTTTCCTAAAGAATAAGACGGATGTGATATAACTTTCCCGGCAGAGTTGATCACGACGTGACAGGTCACTAAGCAGAGAACAAACAAAAATTGCTACTCAAGTTATATACGCACAGTTAACTGTAATTCTGTTTTAAAACGCGCATTGTGTGCGCATTGTACCCGTCATCTCCGAAGTCTGCAGGAAGCCATTATGTTAAAAAGTGAATTACACATGTCGGCCCGCGCTAAGGTCATTGCGCAACAAGAGCGGCGGGCGTATTGTCAGAAAAGAGTACTGCCGACGCAGTCCTACTGCATCGGGGCATCGCACTGTGAGAGTGAAATGGCGCAGTAAACTGGGAACGTACTCCAAAGTTGAAGTTCGCGGTACAGTGCGATTCCTGTGAGCAAATTCTGTTGGTGTATGGACCAAATTCAGTGTTGCATCGACCCATGGTGAAATGGTGTCGACAATTTGACTTGGCCACACACACGTGGGTGATGCTGATCGTCGACGTCGACGTCGATCACAGACGGCCATGTCCAGGCAGTCGAAGAACTGATTCGCCAAAATCGGAGATTTTCCAACTATGAAGACGTCCATTCAGCGGTTATCAAGTGGGTCTGCGACAAAGGAGCGGATTTCCGTCGTCGCGGAATTGAACGATTAACGTTCCGAGCGTTGTTTGCAGGAACTTGGTGATTGTGTTGAAAAACAGTGTCACGTATTTCTGTCACTTACAAATACAGTGCAGCATTCAATAAAAGTTACTTGGTTTGCCACAATAAAAAAAAGAAAGATTAGCGACTAACGTTCTGGTGATACCAAGGTCATTTCACACGGAGCATAACCTCGGATTGTTTCGAGGATGGGGAAGGAAATCGGCTGTACCGTTCCAATGGAAGCATCCTGACATTAGTCCGGTAGCGATTCAGGAAAATCACGGAAACCCTAAATCTGGATAGCTGGACGCGTATTTGAACCCTCGTCTTTCCTAATGCGAGTTCAATGGCCTGCGGTAATAATGCGTAATTTACTTTTTGAAGTCACCTCGTATCTTTACATACATGCATAAGTGAAATACTGCAATACGCAAGGCCTTTTTCATACAGCGTAAATTATCAGTGCCTCAAATGCTTACTTGCTATTAAGCCAATGAGTAACTCTTGTAAGAATACATTAGTCATAATTATATCATCTTCTAACTAGTTGGCCGAGCGGTTCTAGGCGCTACAGTCTGGAACCGCGCGACCGCTACGGTCTCAGGTTCGAATCCTGCCTCGGGCATGGATGTGTGTAATGTCGTTAGGTTAGTTAGGTTTAAGTAGTTCTAAGTACTAGGGGACTGATGACCTCAGCAGTTAAGTCCCATAGTGCTCAGAGCCATTTTTTTTTTTGTATCTAGTCTCTGTGCGTGCAGTACGAAAAATAACGGTCACATCAAAATTATGTAATTATCAGAAGTTGAGTCGGCAGGGCTCTAAAACATAGCGCATTTTAACAAAAATCACGATTTGCGACTGAAGGAGAGCGATTCTCCTTTCATATTGCAGGAAAGTAACATAGTCATGTTAACAATAAGAACCACAATGGGTAAATTAAGAATTAGCTGAATGCCATATTTTTGGAACGTCGAACATTGATTGACCACATGCAAACTGACAGTAGCTAGCAAGATATCAGCACCGGACGTCGAGTATTGTTTATTCGTCCGTGCTGAATTTTCTTTGTGCACGCCATATACTCCCGCGCCCGGGTTCCCGTGTTCGATTCCCGGCGGGGTCAGGGATTTTCTCTGACTCGTGATGACTGGGTGTTGTGTGATGTCCTTTGGTTAGTTAGGTTTAAGTAGTTCTAAGTTGTAGGGGACTGATGACCATAGATGTTAAGTCCCATAGTGCTCAGAGCCAGAGCCACGCCATATACGATACCAGATTTTCGCGGTCGAGCTGGCCCAGCGTTTGTATTATCAGCTCGAATTAATTAGGAGGCTCTGAGCACTATGCGACTTAACTTCTGAGGTCATCAGTCCCCTAGAACTTAAAACTACTTAAACCTAACTAACCTAAGGACATTACACACACCCATGCCCGAGGCAGGATTCGAACCTGCGACCGTAGCGGTCGCGCGGTTCCAGACTGTAGCGCCTAGAACCGCTCGGTCACCCCGGCCGGCAATTAGTTAGGAAACAGCACTCCATGTTCAGATGGTACACCGCACCCCTAAAACTCTAAACTTACCAGCGAAAGAGCAAAGTATATCAGCAGTTAACCCACTAGCGGAGTGGGATTCAAAGTCTCGTGCAGACACAGGTTTTGCAGTGAATTCTCTATACCGTTTCAACTGAACACGAGAATGTTTCCTTTAGAAATCACCGAGCGAGATGGCGCAATGGCTAGCACATTGGACTCGCATGCGGGAGGACGACGGTCCAATCCCGCGTCCGGCCATCCTGATTTAGGTTTTCCGTGATTTCCCTAAAATCGCTCCAGGCAAATGCCGGGATGGTTCCTTTGAAAGGGCACGGCCGACTTCCTTCCCCATCCTTCCCTAATCCGATGAGACCGATGACCTCGCAGTTTGGTCTCTCCTCCCAAACAACTCAACCCAACCCAACCCTTTGGAAATGGCCGCGCGGGGTAGCTGCGCTGTCTATGATGTCTTGGCACGGTTCGTGCGGCTCCACCAGTCGAAGGTTCGAGTCCTCCCTCGGGCTTGGGTGTGTGTGTGTTGTCCTTAGCGTAAGTTAGTTTACATTAGATTAAGTAGTGTGTAAGCTTAGGGACCGATGACCTCAGCAGTTTTGTCACACTGGAACTTACCACCATCTTTGGAAATGGCGTGGCTTTCCCATTCCTTGTCCATTCCGAGCTTGTGCTCCGTTCCCACTGACATCGATGCCACATTAAACCCATATTACTGTATTTTTTTCTTCTTCACCAGCGCACTGGTGGTTTAGCGCGACACATGCAGTGTTGTGTGTATCTGTCTGATGTGTGTGCGTCTTTTTACAGTGACGCTAGGCTTATTCACGAATATGCTCACTTACTATAACATATTTGAAGAAGGAAAACGTCCTCTATGAAAATTAACATGGATTCCGCAAACAGGTATCTTGCAAAATTCAGCTCACTCTTTCGGCAGTGAGATCCAGGATATTGTAGACAAAGACGCCAAGGTAGATAGCGTGTTTCTTGTCTTAAAGTGGGTGTTTTATACAGTTCCTCACAGTCGTGTAGTGAAAAAATACGAGTATCGCAACAGGTTTGTGACTGGATTCAGGGTTTTTTCTCAGACAGAACCCTATACGTCGCTCTTAATGGAACAATATCGACAGATCCAAAATATATAAATAATCTAGTGGATATCGTCGGAAGCTTCATGAGGCTGTTTGCAGACGATGCGGTTGTCTGTAGGAAGGTAGTAGCGCCAGAAGACCGTAGCGAGTTGCATAAATACCTACAGAGGATCTACGATTGGTGCAGGAAGTAGTAGTTGACCGTAACGTAAATAAATGTAACGTTTACCGTATAAACTGGCAAAAAATTCACTACAGTACAAGTACACTACTGGCTACAAATCACGGCAAACAGCAACATCAGTTAATTACATGGGAGTAGGACCGACCTGAAGTGGAATGACCACATAAAACGAATTGTAAGAAAAGCAGATACCAGGGTGAGATTAATTGTAAGTGGCTTACAGAACACTTATTCGCCCGATGCTTGAGTGTTGCTCATCTCTCTGGGGCCGTTACCAGTTAGGATAGACAAGACCCAAAGAGGAACAGCGCAGTCTTTTAGTAGATGCGAAAGCATTGCGGAGATGCTCAACAAACGCCAGTGATAGACACTACAAGACAGCCGTTGTGCATCACAGAGAGTATACTATTGAAGTTCCGAGAGAGTATGTTAGTGCATTTTACTTCCTCCCACATACAGTTTCGCGAACTGACCGCAACCATAAAATCCGACGAATTACACGTAATGCAAAGGGTTACTGATAATTATTCTTCCTAAGCGACTGGAACAGGCAAGAAGGTGTAGACAGATACCGGAAGTACCTTCGGCCCGACATCGTAAGGTGTCTTATACAGGGTATTACAAAAATGTACGGCCAAACTTTCAGGGAACATTCCTCAGACACAAATAAAGAAAAGATGTTATGTAGACATGTGTCCGGAAACACTTAATTTCCATGTTAGAGCTCATTTTAGTTTCGTCAGTATGTTCTTCCACCTACGCTCAATGGAGCACGTTATCATGATTTCATACGGGATACTCTACCTGTGCTGCTAGAACATGTGCCTTTACAAGTACGACACAACATGTGGTTCATGCACGATGGAGCTCCTGCACATTTCAGTCGAAGTGTGCGTACGCTTCTCAACAACAGATTCGGTGACCGATGGATTGGTAGAGGCGGACTAATTCCATGGCCGGCCGCGGTGGTCTCGCGGTTCTAGGCGCGCAGTCCGGGACCGTGCGACTGCTACGGTCGCAGGTTCGAATCCTGCCTCGGGCATGGATGTGTGTGATGTCCTTAGGTTAGTTAGGTTTAAGTAGTTCTAAGTTCTAGGGGACTAATGACCACAGCAGTTGAGTCCCATAGTGCTCAGAGCCATTTGAACCATTTTGAACCAGTTCCATGGCCTCCACGCTCTCCTGACCTCAACCCTCTTGACTTTCATTTATGGGGGCATTTGAAATCTCTTGTCTAAGCAACCCCGGTATCAAATGCAGAGACTCTTCGTGCTCGTATTGTGGACGGCTGTGATACTATACGCCATTCTCCAGGGCTGCATCAGCGCATCAGGGATTCCATGCGACGGAGGGTGGATGCATTATCCTCGCTAACGGAGGACATTTTGAACATTTCCTGTAACAAAATGTTTGAAGTCACGCTGGTACGTTCTGTTGCTGTGCGTTTCCATTCCATGATTAATGTGATTTGAAGAGAAGTAATAAAATGAGCTCTAACATGGAAAGTAAGCGTTTCCGGACACATGTCCACATAACATATTTTCTTTCTTTGTGTGTGAGAAATGTTTCCTGAAAGTTTGGCCGTACCTTTTTGTAACACCCTGCATAGTATAGATGTAGGGTACGTGTAGGGTCGTTTATCAGTGTGGTAATTGCTTCTCCCGATGTTTCTGGTGCAAACGTCATATCGTGAAAAATCGCTTTTACCGGACGTCAGTGGTAAGTTGTACAATATTGTTGTTATTGTTGTTGTTGTCATCAGCCCAAAGACTGGTAAGGTGGAGTCTTCAACGCTAATTTTCCTGCAGTAAGTCTTTCCATATTTGCATAATTATTGCACCCTACATCCGTTTCAGTTGTCCACAGTATTTAAGCCGTAGTCTCCCCATACAGTTGTTATCCCCACGGATTCTTCCACTACCAAACTGACGATTTCTTGACGCCTTAGGAGGTGTCCAACAAGCTATCCTATCTTTTTAATAAATATGTGCCATAAAGCTCTATTCTCAATCGTTATATTCTGTACCTCTTCATCAGTCTCTCGATCTATCCATCTCAGCTTCAGAGTTCTTCTACAGCACGACATTTCAAAAGCTTCTATCCTCATCTTGTCTGTACTGTTTATCGTCAAAATCTTACTTGCCTATAACTCCTCACTCCAAACAAATGCTATCAGAAAGGGCGTTATAACAAATTTATGTTCTATGTTAACATATTTATCTTTTGCAGGGAAGTTTTTCTTGCTGGCGCTGCTCACAATTTTACAATGATAAGCTACCGAGAAGTGATGCTTCAAGTGAATTAGACAATGAACATCGAGGTGGTGGAAATAAAAGCTTGCATTATATTCCCGGAAGGATCCCCAGAAAATTATGAAAAAGATGAGTGTTTCGAGAAAATAAGACACCCTTGGATCGCTTAAAAGCAACTGCTCACCTGCAGTGATATTCGCGCACAGTTCCGAAATAGACGACTCTCTAGCATAAATTTCTTTACCTGTCTCGTACATCTTTTTCTCACATACTGCGTCTTCCAAGAAAGCGTGGCCAGAGTTTTTATCTTTGTTCTCCGCCTTGAAATTAGAATTCCGCCAGTAGTGGTAGCAACGTCTATGTTGACGAATTCTTTTGGTTGTATGTCACATACATGCTGTTGAAGCATGTACCAATTTTGGCGCTAAATTGCTTGCGGCTGGGGCCTGTGATAGAGACAGGCGCTCAGCCAAAGTTGGTAGTAAAGAAGAAATGTGATTTTACTGCGAAGGGAAGTACGAAAATGCATACGTGTTGACAACCTCTACCGTTATTTCTGCGTCGGATACATTGTTTGCAAAATACGAACACACACACACACAAATAGGAGTTTGCATGATTTGCTAGCAGATGACATAGATGATACTCCCGTAATTTACCAAAGTTATATTTAGTTTCGGTGACTTTTTCTTCTCTAGCACCTGCCTTTCTTGCGAAATACTGACCAAAACTTTTAGTACAGAATATTGTTTATACATATGGAGTAAATCAGAAAAATAACAGAATGAACTGTGAAACACTACTTCCGCATTCGATGCTGACTGCGAACAAGTGTTAATGGACTTACTGCTTATGGAGTAAAACTTAATTGCGATACTTCATGAACATTGGGATATTCAAGAATTCTGCGTTTATTCCGACGGTTAGGTTCTATTAGAAGCATTTAGCTGACGGATTAGTTAGATTTGTTACGAAAATTGCTCGGCTAGTGGATGCTCTGAAATATCAAAAATCTTCTTTTTATCTACAAAATTTCATTTACAGACTTGAAGCAGTTCACGTCTTGATTTTCACATACAATGATGTGGTCTTACGGATTTTTGTAAGTACTATCAACGTTCTTGTTTATTCTCCATATGACCACAGCCGTAATTGAAACAAATTTTGGCCGCGCGGGGTAGCCGCGCGGTCTCGGGCGCCTTGTCACGGTCCGCGTGGCTCCCCTAGTCGGAGGTTCGAGTCCTCCCTCGGGCATGGGTGCGTATGTCGTCCTTAGCGTAAGTTAGTTTAAGTTAGATTAAGTAGTGTGTAAGCTCAGGGACCGATGACCTCAGCAGTTTGGTCCCATAAGACCTTACCACAAATTTCCAAATTTGAAACAAATTTTCGTGCATTTTACACATATGTAATATGCATTTTCCCTCTTTGCGGTTTTCATAAACACAGTCTCAACCCAATTATGCGCAATATGCTGTCAAGTGGAGTGCAAATGTCACTCTCAGCACGTGGTTCCAGAAGGAAGAGGAACGTTGCCAGGGTGCGCATTAGGAAAGCTAATTGTAAGTTTCTTTTATATAATGCAAAAACCAGGACGTCAACCGTTTTAAATCTAAAATTAATTTTTCGTGATATATTTCAAATTGCTCAAACAAGATAGTTTTGAAACAGAAGACGAAACGCGTCTGGGGCAAAAAAATAATAACGTAACAGCAAGTATGATGCAGTTGTTTACAAATACAGTGAAGCCTCGCTAATTCGGACTAACTTACGAGTCTCAGTCTGAATTACTGAAAATAAGAATAATAATTGTTTTTGGTAAAATAGTTATCTGAAGCTATAGCTAGAAACATACAGCGTATGTAGTGGTTACATAAAAACTAAATTAACTGTAATATTATGTGAAAGAATGTCACTATAGTTAATTTAAGAACAACTAATGTAATAGTATCACAGAAACGAACAATAAGATTAAACAAATTAAAGACACTGTACATAAACCGATACATTACTATATGTATACCAAAATGAAAATCGGCACTTTACTGGAAATTTCTATGCTACATTTACTCTACAGCGGAACGCACTTTACCAGTTAATTGTTGCTGTCATCTGGAGCTATAATGATATGGTCTATAGCAGCCAAAGAGGCACTACTGCCTGACGATGATACCACGACAATATTTTCATCCCCAATATCTCCCAAAGTTCATGATTTATATCTATACCTAACACTCATCTTGGTTGCTGTACTGTGTTGCACGACACTTCAACACACTTTTAAGCGATCACACAGATGTAAATTAACTCAGTTCATTATGCAGCCTCCAGTAAGCGAACTGAGCGGGATTTGACGTTGTTGCGTATTTGTTAACAACAATAATACGTTTTTCACTATCGGCCATAGGCGAAGCGTATGGGAAGGGAGAGCACATATTTTCAACAAGTGAGCTGTTTGGTACGGTAAGACTTCGTTTCACTTCGTGAATTCCGAATTAGCGAAGTTTTCGATGTATATAATTTATGCAGCTGCAGTGTAAATAGCCACTCCGAATAATTTGTTCGTAAAGTTGCAGCTAAATAATTTGGAATGGCATGTTTTAGATCATCGTACCTAACACTCATCTTGGTTGCTGTACTGTGTTCCACGACATTTCAATACACTTTTAAGCGATCACACAGATGTAAATTAACACAGTTCATTATGCAGCCTTCAGGAAGCGAACTGAGCAGAATTTGACGTTGTTGCATATTTGTTACCAACAATAATACACACATACGTAATTCACTATCGGCCATAGGTGAAGCGTATGGGAAGGGAGGGGATGTGCAAATATTTTCAACAAATGAGCTGTCTGGTACGGTAAGGCTTCGTTTCACTTCGTGAATTCCGAATTAGCGAAGGTTTCATGTATACAATTTATGCAGCTGCAGTGTAAACGGCCATTCCGAAGAATTTGTTCGTAAAGTTTCCGCTAAATAATTTGGAATGGCATGTTTTGGATCACCGTACGCTGCTGTTAAACCACTCTTACTTATGGACTAACTATCGTCTGTCTCGTTCCGTTCCGTTGGCGGTCTGTGTGATTTGAAATGCATTGTGGAACGTTTTGACCTTCTGTTCCATCCCGTCAAGTGTTCAAATGGCTCTGAGCACTATGGGACTTAACTTCCGAGGTCATCAGTCCCCTAGAACTTAGAACTACTTAAGCCTAAGGACATCACACACATCCATGCCCGAGGCAGGATTCGAACCTGCGACCGTAGCAGTCCCGCGGTTCCGAACTGAAGCGCCTAGAACCGCACGGCCACCGCGGCCGGCCCGTCAAGTGTGAAACGATCTTAATGTACAGTGGGCAGAGAGACAGCGTACCTGCAGGGTGCTCCCAGAGGGGCCGTAGCTTGGGGGGCACACGCTTGTCGAAGAAGGCGATCGTCCTCAGGTAGAGCTGCGACATGCTGGCCAGGGCGACTCTGCGCTCCTTCCCAGCCGGTCTCTATATAAAGGCCGCGCGTTGCGCGTCCGCCGAGTATCTGTCAACGAACAGCGCTTATCGTCGCTCGAGAACCCGTCCAAGGACGCCGGCTTGTGGTATTCTAAGGCGGGGGGGGGGGGGGGCAGAGCTGTTTCTTGGCGCCTGGCCACTCTCACCATTCGGTGCAGGAGCAGTCCCTGCGATGCGGAAGATAGTTACATATTCCTCAGATAATTTGCACACTTTCATGTGCATTAGGACAGTTTACAGGGTATGCATTGAGCTGTTACGAGGATCTTACCAGTGGGTTCTTACGCGCAGCTCCAGGTGCTCCGCATAAGTTAAAAGTTTTGTAGATCCCTTTCTTTAGGCTTCTGTAAAGCAACAGACTGGGCGAGAATAGGATGCCCATTCGTTTCGCTTTTCTCGTGACAGTCCAGTTTTTTCCCGAAATGTGCCACTGTCCCGAAAGTTCTTTTGGTGACGTTCTAATGCCCCGCTTTTTGTAATTCGCCGGCCATAGTGGCCGAGTGGTTCTAGGCGCTACAGTCTGGAACCGCGCGACCGCTACGGTCGCAGGTTCGAATCCTGCCTCGGGCATGGATGTGTGTGATGTCCTTAGTTTAGTTAGGTTTAAGTAGTTCTAGGTTCTAGGGGACTGATGACCTCAGAAGTTAAGTCCCATAGTGCTCAGAGCCATCTGAATCATTATTTTTTTGTGATTCACCTTGACTAAAGTATTTTACACTAGCAATTTACTGCGCACTGTTGGTTTAGATGGTAAGAATTTCCATTTCTGTTTCGGTAATCAGTCTGGAGATGTTATAGAGGATACGTGGCAATTTTTAATGTATATAATCACTGTTTCATCATGCCTAAACGAAAATGTAATTTTGACTGAAATACAAAAAGTGAGTTTCCTTTTATCACCGACAGTGGAAAGGCAAGGCCTTGCTCATTGTAAAGACACACTTTACTGGGGTGTCGTGTGCTTATTCTTATGACATCATGTCAAAAGGAAGTGCACTTCTTGATAAAATACATAAAAGCGGAAAGTACAGTGAGAGTGCAGTAGAATAACTGCAAAAAGCCATTTGCGATCCTCTGAGTGTGTAATGCAAAGGTAAGCATCATGTCCACTAAATTTTGTCAATACAATTAGTGTCTCGTTTTCTTTTCTGTAACCGTCCTAGGGCTTTTCTAAATGTTTTAAAATTTCCCTTTTTGAATAAAAACGAAATTGGCATCTAAAGTTAGAAGCACTTTCCTAAAAGCGAAATACATTAACTACGGCAGCTGTATTGGATTGACACCATACTCGATCTGGAAGTAAAACAACTTATTTCAACCAGGCATTGAGAGTTGTGTAAGGAGTAGACAACAATGGCACGACTGGTACCGTGGGCTAATTCCTTCGGCCTGTGGGGCCCACTTCCGTCGCTCAGGCGTACAACACACTGACTATTAACCGAGGTTAATTAGACTAGGTCTACGTTAAGGCAATTAAAACATACACTGATGTGCCAAAACATTATGACCGCTTCCCACTGTGACTGAATGAAGCATGGTTGCGTTGTGGACACTTGACGCTGTAAGGAAAGTACACAAGCGGAGAAGAGACGAATGGGGATTATTTTACCGACGACTGGAGCCTGAAATTGGGAAATCCACTGATATAAGCGAATCTGATAACGGTCAGACTGTTACGGCTGACGCCTGAGAAACAGCATCTCGAAAACGGGACGCTGGTCGGTTGTTCACGGGCAGCTGTCGTTAACTTCTATGGAAAGTAGTTGAAACATGGTAAAACCACGATTGGGCGACAAAATGCTGGACAACGACGCTTCATGACATAATGAGGACGTTACCAGTTCCGTTAAGGGAGGCTAGTAGCGGCGATCTGTGGCAGAAATGACAACAGGGTACGATGCTGGTGTAGGCACAAATGTTTCGGATGTCGTTCAGCGCACATTGTTGAACACGAGGCTGCGCAGTAGACGACCTGTACGTGTTCCAGTGTAGATCCAACGACACCGAAAATTTTGATTGCAGCGGGCTCGGGATCATCCAGATTTGAGCATGGGTCAGCGGAAATGCATAGTCTGCCCGAATGAATCACGTTTCTTGTTACATCAGGTCTATGGTCGTGTCCAGATATGCTGTCATCCAGGCGAGCCGCTGTTTTAAATGTGCACTGAGCAGGCTGGTGAGTGCAGTATTATACTATGTAGATAATTCACCTGGACTTTAACTGGACGGGTCTTAGTAATCGAAGGCATCACATCAGTTACGCATCATGTGGACGTTATTGCGGATCACCTGCATTCTTTCATGCTTGATATGTTCCCCGGCAGCGACGTTATCTACCAGCAGGATCACTGACCTTGTCCAAAGGCAAGAATCGTGTTTCAGAGGTTTGAGGAGCACACAGAACGAGGTCTAACCTAATTCTGTGGCAGTCGTTTATACTTTGATGTTAGTGGACGCCGATTCGCACGTGATCCGCGCTCATGGATCGTTCGAGCGCAGAGCAGAGCTGAGGTGCCATTACGCCGCACGATTCCTTGTCTCGGTGGGGAGCGAAGGGTTTGCTTTGTGCGCTAAACGCAGCGTGGCCGTTTCGGCCATTCTGTCACAAGTGAAACCTTTGCACTTTTCATACCACAGTACAGTCTTACTCCTGTGGTGCGATTATTTAATGATTTGGACACTCATATCCCTCTTACCTCTAATAGATCAGTTGCGCGTTTTCGGACTCAACGTCACCACATTAACTCGTTATCTGTCCACCAAACACATTTTATCAGTTAATTGGACCTAATAAAAGTTCCATTTCGGTATAGATGATTCGTCGTGCCTGTAATTTGTGTTATGCTACTGGAAAAATGATCAAAGATTTTTGTGGCTGTATATTCCTCACTTTTACCGAGCCACTGACAGGTTTCATAATGAGTAATTAGAGTAACTTAGGATCAGTTGTAGGTAAAGCAAACTGGTTTCAGTTCATTACTAGGGTACGGGGAAAAGTGCAATCATGGTAATTAGGAGACGGCTTACAAAACGCTCATACAACGCATTCTAGAATATTGGTGAAGTGTGTGGCATCCATGATAAATAGGACTGACAGCAGTTATTGAACCCATACAAGGAAAGGCAACATGAATTGTTACAACCCACGACAGAGTGTCCCAGAGATAATGAGAAACCTAATCTGTCAGACACTTGAAGCTAGACGGTTACTGTCCACAAAAGCCTGAGGCGTAGAACTCCCTTAAGGCATCCTCGCATGGGACGATAAAGCATTCGTGGACGAGGAGCTCTTCGAATTTAGTGACTTCACAGCGTGGGATTTCACGTTCCACAGCATTCTGTAGCGTGAAATACTTAATAAGGTAAGTCAGATATTTGGTTCGAGGAACATGCCCTATAAGATGCAAGATCACATTCTATGTCAGAAACAGAAGTGGGGAGACGCCATATTGGATTTCGTCGTTTACAGTTGAAACCCCTATTTGGTGGGTTTTGGTTCAAATGGTTGGCTCTGAGCACTATGGGACTCAACTTCTGAGGTCATTAGTCCCCTAGAACTTAGAACTAGTTAAACCTAACTAACCTAAGGACATCACAAACATCCATGCCCGAGGCAGGATTCGAACCTGCGACCGTAGCGGTCTTGCGGTTCCAGACTGCAGCGCCTTTAACCGCACGGCCACTTCGGCCGGCTGTGGGTTTTATATTGTAATTTATGTCCTATGAACACACGGTGTAACTAAATTCCGTTTACAGACATTGAGGACTTGCAATGGGGACCAACAAGGTTAAGTTTAACATAGGAACTCATGTCCAGAAATGTACTGTTTTACTGTAACACGGAAAATAGCGCAACACACATTGCTCTCTGACACTTGCTACTTGCCATTTGTATCCACTCACAAGTAGAGTTCAATGTGATGGCCACCGACGTCAACACAGTTACGGTACCGCCGTAACATGTTCTGATACACGTGATCACCCATCCCTTGTCCTCCAGTACCCGCAACAGCCATAACCTGTGCCAGTTGGTCTTCTTCGGACGCCACAGGGATCTCGTAAATTAAGGATTTCATGTAACCCCACGGGTAGTTGTCTAGCAGGTTCAAGTTGGGAGAACGTGCAGGCCAAGCAATTAGGTCACCACGACCTATCCACTGCTGCCCAAATCGTTAGTCCAGATCTTGGACCACACGTGAAACATAAGGTGGTGTATCATTGTACTGGAACCACGTGTTTCGACAAGAGCCCATGCAGTATGCTGTCAAGGAATCGCAAGTATGAAGCGGCTGTGAGATGTTGTGGAAGAAGGTATGGCCCAATCATCTGTCCATCCACGAACCCTGCCCAGGTGTTCATACCATATCGTTCTGGAAACCCAGCTATGCCCACAGCGTGCTGGTTTTGATCAGTCCGTACATGACTGTTGTGGGAAGTGGGGAATATCTTTCCTGGTGAACTTGGCTCCATCCATTCAAAGGATCCCCCATGAGAAGTTGGGTTCTCCACACAACAGTGCAAGAACCACTCACAGAAGTGGGCTCGTGACATAAAATCCTGTGGTTGCATTGCCTTTACCTTCTGAGGGTGGTACGGGTAAAGATGTTGCTCAATGAGAACACGCCTGACAGTTTGGTGATCAACATTCAGTCTTCCTGTATGTTTATGGTACTCGCCATAGGGTCCTCTTCCACTGCATGGAATATACTTTCTTCAAACTCGGCTGTGCATAGCGGCCATGGAACACCACAGTCAGCCTTACTGGTGGGGAATGTATTTGTCTCAAAGGATCGCTGGTCACTGTAGCAAAGAGAGAGTGCAAAGGTGTCTGGCGGTGCGGAAAACGCTCTGCGTACAACTGACAAGCAGCCCTCTCATTGCACTGAGCTTTGCTGTACAATAACATCATGTTGCGTATTCCGCAAACGTGTAATTCACCATGGTCAACAGCAACACACCAGAAATGAACTGTACTGTAGTGAATGATTACTATTGTACAATAGTAATAGCATGAACAAAGGCCATAAGCACAGTGACAGTTACAAACCTCTCTGGGCAGATCACAGGCTCAGCTGACAAAGGAATGGACCAATCTGAAATGTCAAAAATCAACCTGAAGTTTTTATATGGGTAGAGTACAGTAAAAGAAATGGAGTGTCAAAATTTTAGCTGCTAAGATGCACTGCAAGTAGTTTTTAAAAATTGTTCATGTTACTCGTTTCTGTCACACAAAGAACAGCTTATGTCAGCCATGAAAGTAGAAGGACAAACTTTGTTCTGACGCACTTTTGATATCAAATTGATATAAGATTAATTAATTAATTTAATTGATAAATTAATTGCCCCACCTGTTGATGACACATAAGTTTTCCCCACTGTCACATACCCCGTCCCAACCGCTGCACTGAGAAATGCCGTCCCCTCCTGCCTGAAAATGGCGGCCAAGTGAAATTTTGACAGTAAATTAAAAACTGGCGGGAAATTCAAATTTATTGGCGGGAATATAAAATTTTGTGTGTTCACCCTGGGGATCAGAGACCAACAGACCTAGTTAAAAACGCCACCACCAGAGGGCGCTATTGGCCCTCCCTGCTTCCCTCCCCCCTCCCCCCCACCCATGTCCCTGGCATGGGAGGGCTGGCAGTGTTACAATCCGCCGCTCTTCAGCTGAGTGACATACAGATAATAACAGAGGAAACTTATACATAAAAAAGAGCGAAAATAGGAGATATAAAAACATAGTAATTGGAGATAATGGAAGTTAAAATATACACTAACACGGGAATGTTCACTGTGGGACAGGTAAAAGAGTCGACATAAAGTTAAAATAACACAGTCGGCGATTTGTGGGGCACTTAAAATTCACTGGAGTCACGCACCCAAGTTAAAAGTCGGCCACAATATAAAAACACACAAAGCAAGAGACACAAAAAACCACTGTGAGTGACAGAGCACACACAAGGAATAAAAGCCACTGGTAGGGATCTGCTGAGGGACAGGAGGCCAGAGAGGAAGGAAAAAGAGGGGAGAAGAAGGTGCAGTGGTGGGGGGGGGGGGGCTGGAGGGGGTGGGAACCCAGTGCATCTTCTTTTAAATTTTTTTTAGTGGGAGGTTGAAATGCAGCTTCACCAGTTGCTCACGGTCTGACTGTGTTGGTGGATGGTACAACTGTTCCATTCAGCAGTGATGCCATTCCAAAGACGACACTGGAGTGCACTTTGAATGTGTGGCAGTGGGACTTGAAGTCCCATACCAACCTCCCGCAGTTGAACTTCAGGCTGCAGGCAAGATGTAACATAATGAAGAACAACATTAGGTATCAACATGGGTGGGTTACGATGGTCGACACCCATCAAGTCAATACTAACGCTGCATGAGTGGCCGTAAGAAGGCTATCGTTAACCGTGGTTGAAATCGGAGTCCTCAAGGATGGTGAGAGGAACAGGATGTTAGTGCCAGTGCCAGGGTGTCATGGTGCCAATGTTTTGTAAACCGGCGACTGTGTCACATAGGGCTTCTACTTTAACATAGAGACATCTTGCCTTCTCTCGCATGGACGTCTTGAGAGTGGCCATGTCTGTTTCCTCATGGAGTGTAACTACCCTCATGAGGGGAGAGGGCATGCAGGCTCCACAAAAGCACTTTATTCTGGAGGCACTGAAGGGTCTGCATCTGGGAGGCACTAATTGCAGCCAGCGCAGTGGAGCCATAGGTGAGGGAAGGGTGGGCCACCATCTGGTACAGCCGGAGCTTGTGTCGAGGTTCAGTTCACTGCTGGTGAACACTGGGAACAGCGCATACAGCACTTTTATCAGCCTGAATCATTTGTGGGTTACGTATTCTGCATGGCGATGGAAGAGCACCTTTTTATCCAACCAGACACCTATGTATTTGGTATCAGAGGACCATGGAACCCGGGGATACCTGCAATAGTGATGTTGTGGCGGAGGATGGGGCGATGTTTAGTGAAGCAGACTGCAGAAGTCTTGCGGCGCTGAGGGCAAACTTTCTAGAATGACACCAGGTCACTGTCGTGTCCACCTGCCTCTGGAGGAGAGCAATGAGCTGGTCTGTGTTGCGGCTGGTGGTATAGAGATCCATATCATCGATGTATTGCGCCAGGTGGCAGTGTGGGAAAGGATGTTAGAAAGGATGGGAGACAACCCAGAGCCATGAGCGTTACTCGTCGACATGTGATATAAGTTGGAGCGGTGACATTGCTGAGTAACCAAGAAAGTCCTATCGTGGAGGAAATTATCCACGATCTTCACATAGATGTCGGGGATGGTCGTCTGTGTCAGCATTTTGTACACAAGACCGTTCTGCCAGATCTTGTCACATGCGTTTTGAGGGTCCAGGAAAACCGCTGGCATTGACATGGTGGAGTTAAAGCCCTTGCTGACATGTTCCGTGATGCTAAGGACTTGGAGTTTGGCTGACAGGAGGGAAGTGAATCCAAACTGTTCTTGACGGATTGGCCCAGCCACTGCTAGAGGCTGGGAAACGCAGTGGAGGATCAATGATCCTAGAACCTTGACCATGGTATTCAGAAGGCTAATGGGCCTGTTATTAGTAGGGACTATAGGATCCTTCGAGGGTTTGGGGATGGCAATCATTTTGGCCTGCTTCCACTATGGGTGAAAAAGGCCAGTTGTGAGACAGCAGTTCAGGTTTCTGGTAAGACCAGCGGCTTGCGTGGGATCTGGCAGAGGTGGTCGCTTAAGATGCCATCCAAACCATCAGCCAACTGGCCATGCTTCTGCAGGAGGATCCATTGGATTTCCGCCGGGGGATGTAAGGTGAGGGACAGTCAGAGGTGGTCTGTAGGCAGCAAAGGCTGCTGGAATATCACGTTCAACTTGGAGTTCATCAGGCGTGAGGTCCTAGATGAGCAACTAGTTCTGGGCCTCAAACACATTGGCCAGAGTTTCTACCACACGGAGGGCGTTGAAAGTTAACCCATCAACTGCACTGATGGGATGGTTGGTCTCCACTGTGGAGTGCCATAGAGCATGGACAAAAGCCATTCGGTTTTATGTTGGAGGAGGAAGGCAGACATCTTGTCTTCCCATTGTTCCACTTTCAGTTCGCGAGCCAGTGGCAGAATTCACGTTGAAGACGCTTCATGCAATGGTTACCCCAAGGATCATGAAACTGCTTCCACCACCTGCGGCAGCGGTTCTTCTGGATTTTAAGGTTGTGCAAGAGGAGAGGCAAGTCATCGATTGGGGTTGAAGCCCTTAGGACAATGGAAATAGAAGCCTTCATCGCCTTTTGAGTTTTTGTGGTTAGTTAATCAACAGCACTAACCAAAATTTGCAGACATTGTCAGGTCGAGATGTTGCCAAGTGGTGTTATTAAAGATCCTGGAAAATTTATCCCAGCCCATGATGGTCAAGGTACATTGGACATCTGAAGACAGAGCGACATCAGTAAAGTGCAGGAGCATGGGGTCGTGGTCAGAGGCCAGTTTGTGGAGTGTTTCCAACTAAAACTGCACCGAAATGTTCTTGAAAATGGCCACATCAAGAACATCTGGCTTGCAGTCAGAGCGGACTGGTATGTGGGTGGGAGTGTGAGGGCTATAGACCGACAGCACCAGAGGATCTTCTAGTGCAAGGAAGAGTCTTCCCTTGGGATTAGCAACGTGTGAATGCCAAGCTGGATGCTTGGCGTTCAGATCTTCCCAATAATGAGTTTGTCCACCAAATATGCCGCAGTAAAAGTTATAGCACCAACGTGGGTGGAAACAGTGACTGCCATAGCGTCAATATGGCCGATTGATTGGAGAACATCGTGATTATGGGTGAGTGACTTAAGCAGAAACGCTGCCGTGCCCCCACCTGGACGATGGAGTGCAATAGCAAACCATGTTGCAGAGACGAAAATCGTAGGACGGTTTCAGGTGGGTTCCTGAGACAAGTAAAATGTTCACATGGTGGTCATAGAGGAAAGTTTTCAGCTCAGTCTTCATACCTTTAAGGCCATTAGCATTAAAAATACAGACTACTAGATACCAAGAGGGCTGATGGTTGAGTGGTGGGCGATTCGCCATTATAACAAAATCTGGCTGAGCCCTTCAGCAAGGGTGATGACCTTAGTGAGCCCGTCTTCCATCCGACGGATCTTTCGATCTGTTTCAAGAATGACAGCCCTGATGTGGGGCCACGTGAACAGAGAGAGGACCTGGAGGATCTCTCGCATGTCATCCCGGGAAGAAGCATCTGTCTCCACCACTGGAGGAACATCCTGGGTGCACTGCTTGCCCTGCAATGGGCAGGGATGGGCGTGGTGGCTGGTGGAGAAGGAGCCACAATGGAGGGTTGTGGCACTTAAGCAGGAGGGTGGGAGAAGGCCGCAGACAGTCTTTCAGCTTTGTGGGTGTAGGTATGCGTCACAGAAGATGGATATGCAGGAGGAAACTGAGCTGCATCAGCGAATGTGGTCAAAGGAGATGGAGATGGAGGGGACTCTTGTGTTGCAGATGCATCAGGCACCAGAGCATCAGTGGTGGGATGGTCGTCGGATTGACCCCGTAAGAAGGGAAAATTGGTGCCGTCCCGTGGCTACAGGGGTGGCCGATCCGTCCTTGGTTTCCTTCTGGAGAACTTCATAGCCTTCTGGTATATAGGACAACCCTTCCAAGAAGGCAAATGATGAGGACCGTGAGAGGTTCCCAAACAGTGGGCATACATGGGTTTTTCTGAGGCCAGGAGTTTGCAGCCCTCTGACTAATGCGAGCCAGCACACTTGACACACCACAAGACAGTGAACAGTAATTGCTGGTGTACCGCAAACGTTGACACCTATGGCAGATGGAGGGGCCATTGCAGCCTTTATATGATTTAGTACACACTGTGGTGCACTGGAAATACCTGATTTGGTAAATGTGTTCGACATGCTCTCTCCTAATAAGCGAGACAACATGGGTGGGCATAAGGATTAATTTCCAGGTGTCAGAGTCCCTCTGGTTGTACTGGTGGACCAAAGGGTCCAGGAACTTGAGACGAAGTAATTCATCCCTGACATCTGTTTCTGTAACTTCGCAAGGAAGGTCTTTGATGACGATTTTTGTTCTTCTGTCGCCAGAAGCCTGATGAGTGTAGTAGTCCATACCCCTGGACTTCACAAGGCTATATACAAGGTTCACGTGAAACGGTACCACTCTCAGTGGTTATTGGTGACTTATGGCGAGAGGCACGATGCGCTCGGTCTTAGCCCATTGGGTGGTGTTTCTGTATAAGTCACTCATACATAATCACGAGGTTCTCCAACCACTCGACCATATCGGAGCTACGGCAGTCACTGTTTCTATCCACCTTGGTTCTCTAACTTTTTCTGCGTCATATTTGAGCCCTAATACTTTAGTACCCTGCCATCAAATGGTTTAAATTTCTCTGAGCACTATGGGACTTAACATCTGAGGTCATCAGTCCCCTAGAACTTACAACTACTTAAAGCTAACTAACCTAAGGACGTCAGACACATCCATGCCCGAGGCAGGATTCGAACCTGCGACCGTAGCAGTCGTGTGTTTCCAGACTGAAGCGCCTAGAACCGCTCGACCACGGCAGCCAGCACCCTGGCATTATTTGACAAACTCATTGTTTGGCAGATCTCAATGCCGAGCATCCAGCTTGGCATTCTCACTTTGCTAATCGCAAGGGAAGACTCTTCATTGCCCTAGAAGATCCTCTGGTTGGGTCGGTCTGTAGCCCCCACACTCCCACCTACGTACCAGTCTGCTCTGACTGCCAGCCAGATGTTCTTGATGTGGCCATTTTCAAGAACATTTCAGTGCAGTTTTCGTTTGAAACACTCCACAAACTGGCCTCTGACCATGACCTCATGCTCTTGCACTTTACTGACGTCGCTCTGCCATTAGACGTCCATTCTGCCTTGACTATCATGGACTGGGATAAATTTTCCTGGATCCTTAATAACACCACTTGGCAACATCTCGACCTGACAATGTCTGCAAAATATGGTTAGTGCTGTTGATTGACTAACCACAAAAACCCAAAAGGCGATGAAGGCTGCTCCTCATCTTACGTCCCCAACGGAAATCCAACGGATCCTCCTTCGGATGTGTGGGCAGTTGGCTGCAGGTTTGGGTGGCATCTTAAGCGACCACCTCTACCAGCTCTCATGCAAGCACACATGGCATCACGTATCCCTCATTACACACAGATTCTTGAGATGCCAAAGATGACCACTTGATGCAAACTGACAACATTTGGATACTTCGTCAGAGTGACATTACTCTTCAAGATTGGATATGATGCCCTGACCCTATCCATTGGAAGAGGACGCCTCAGGCATGTATATGTTCATGATCGTACTGTCGCCTTTCATCTCAGGTCGATGTTGAAAATATGGGATAGGCAACAGCCCAGACAGTCTGGACTGCCGCACGGGATAGCCGCGTGGTCAGAGGCGTCTTGTCACGGTCCGCACGGCTCTCCCGTCGGAGGTTCCAGTCCTCCTTAGTATAAGTTAGATTAAGTAGTGCGTAAGCTTAGGGACTGATGACCTCAGCAGTTTCGTCCCATAAGACCTTACCACAAATTTGACTTTCATTTGTTGGGACTCTTGATAGATTCGGGAGGACGACGGTTCAATCCCGCGTCCGGCCATCCTGATTTAGGTTTTCCGTGATTTCCCTAAATCGCTCCAGGCAAATTCCGGGATGGTTCCTTTCAAAGGGCACGGCCGACTTCCTTCCCCATCCTTCCCTAATCCGATGAGACCGATGACCTCGCTGTCTGGTCTCCTTCCCCAACCCAACCAACCAACTCTTGATAGATGAACTGGCACAAGCTTCTCGAATTGCACTGGTTATGGTGAAGAACATATTCCAAAAATTTAGTCATATCAGAGATTTTTTCCTTGAATATGGCTATGTTATTACAGATCTCTCAGCCAACAAACTGCCGACAGCACACAACGTCTACCGAATACTCATGAGCAGGCGCCCTGACAAACCTGTGGAAGCACAACACCCCGTAACCAGCTGCCTAGTGATAAGGCGGACAATTCACCAAACGACCATTGACACAAAAACATGAATCAGATGGTACCTGATAGGTAACTGTAAACAAGTAACTGGATCCTGCCTCAGCACCATCAGTATTCTGAACTCCCCATTATGTCTAGCATGTCAGGTTAGCAATGATGATGCCCATCGTCTAACGTGTGGTCTCCCTGTGGAAGTTTGACATCTAGTGACAAAGATCATTTCCTTTCATCTCTGTGCAGGACAACAACCCATTGATCCAATGAATGTTCTTTTTCTGAACGGAACATACTACCATGAGCCATGACGACATGGATATGAGGCCAAGTGGTGCATTACCTGCTTCGCAACGACCAGAAGAATGTGCTGGACTTCTGGAACCACCTAAATGAATGACATACTGTGATTATGGTTCAAAATGGTTCAAATGACTCTGAGCACTATGGGACTTAACATCTATGGTCATCAGTCCCCTACAACTTAGAACTACTTAAATCTAACTAACCTAAGGACATCACACAACACCCAGCCATCACGAGGCAGAGAAAATCCCTGACCCCGCCGGGAATCGAACCCGGGAACCCGGGCGTGGGAAGCGAGAACGCTACCGCACGACCACGAGATGCGGGCTTGTGATTATGGGTATCCCTAAATATCAACAATATTTATCTGTTCTTCTGGGAATGTGTTATGAGATTTCCCACGCAGCTGGAACGTCCTGGATATGAGAAGCTGGGGTTAAACACAGTGAAGAGGTATACATTAACCATGACAAATGGTTATCTTTTTGAATTATATGAGATGTTGCGCCTGGAGGTAGAAGCGCCATTGAGGACCACCCTTCTACTTTCCCACCAGTGGAGATTTTCTTTTATTCTCTCTTTTTATTCGTGAAACGTATCTTTTCCTTAGTGAAGAGCATCCAGTTGATGATATCTTTGTAAACTAATAAAACGAAAATATTTTATTTCCACTGATTTATTTCTTTTTCAAAGTGTTTTGATATCTCTCCTACTTATGAGCTGGAAAAGAACCAGGAAACAAAACCAAAATGCAAAACGTGCTCGGCTCCTACATCAGGTGCTGCCATATCAGCTAGGAACATGGAAACAAACAGGGACGCAGTCCACTAATGTTATGTTCTGAATGAAGCAATTTGTTATTTCTTCCAACATAACAAAAAAAAAAAGATTAAGGTGACTGCTAGTTTAAAGCCAGAAATCTGGATTTGAGTCCCAGTTTGCAACGAATTTTCAATGTTGTCACTACTTTATACAGCTGCAGGTGGTTCAGATTCATAGCTGCGAATACATTTCATGTGCACTGGGAAAAACTGCATTCTGGCACACTTTGGATGTCAAATTGTCCAATTAATTACCCCCACCCCCCCAAGAAGTGCCCCTTCCTCCACCACCACCCTGTGAAATCCCCTCCCCTCCCCTCTGAAAATGGCGGAAAATTAAAATTTTGGGGGCCAATTCAAATTTATCGGTAGGAATATCAGATTTTCTGATTTCACCTCGACGTTCAGAGACCATCAGACCTAATTCACAACACCACCACCACCACAGGGCACTATTGGCCCTCCCCACTCCCCTCCCCTCCATCACTTCTGAGAGTGCTTCGAAACGGGGATATTATTTTGTCAATATACCTAGAATATCTCACACAAAATATAGATTTCTCCTGTTTGTATCGGCTATTTTTGAAGACAGAAGAAATGACCATGCACTAGTTCTCACATCGCTAAAGTATCGTTACTTGTTGTGAAAATCGTGTATGACACTATGGCATACGCTATATTTCCTCTAAATATTGTCTCATCAGGTCGAAAAATCTGTTTCTGTTAGCTTAATATCTGCCACATCCTGCACCACAGGACTAGAATCTTAAACTCATTTTCGGCTCATGACAAGCTCTAAGAGCATGCTCTACCTCTGACATGGGATGCATCATCCCATTCGAACTCTCTTAAAGTAAACAAATGTCTCACCATATATGAAGTCTGTCAAGGTAACGGAACAGAGAACTTGTAAATAACATATTTATACTACATATCACTTTATAAATACCGCAATAAAACTCATTTTATTACGATGATCATCTCTCGCTACGTAGGTGGGAGATTGAATTTCCATTAAAAGATCTCAAGGCAATGAAAAAATGCCTGATTACCATTCCAACCCTTGAATTATATCTGTGGTATTTTTGCCTGCGCTTCCACCAGCCTGGAGGCACGCCATTGATATCAGATTACTAGGCGAATTAATTAAAGTGGTCATGGGAACTCCTTTGTAGGGTGTGTAATTTATTTACTGCAGTCGGGTTCCACTCGCCAGGTACCCATTACACATGCTTCCATGACGTCTCTGTAGGCTTCCCACAGCCTAGGAAGTCACTTCCTCTGATGTCAAAATGGGTAATAACCATCGTCAAATGGCCGAGGACATCCTACACCTATTGCGTTCTGTCTCTCGGTTGTCTAGTCATACTGGTGAAAGTAAGACACCTAGAATTCTGGTATACTGCTCCCGAACTAATCCTGCTGAGACCTGTTGGTCTACGGGTGGTGTAGGATATTTCAGTCTCTTCTCCATCACTGTGATGACTCTGCTACTTGATTGTATGTGAACAGCTGTCACTGAGTTTCGAACCTTTGCCCGCACATCACAGCTGTTCCACTCCTGGCCAACAACCCACTGCTCACTGCACCGGACAGCTGTTAACGATTCCAGATTCGCAAAAGTTGTCCTATCCATCACAAAAGGACTGGACACTTAAATGTTGCTGGGATTAATACCAGGATTTTGAACAATACGCTTCCCCTCATACCTCCTGCAAACCGAAACGTTCTGAGATGTGTTTTCGAAATATCCCGCAAAGGCTGACAAAGTGAGCGATAACAAAATACTTGTATACAGACCGCCACATCAAAAACGTGTACGAGATTGCAGACCTAGGTTTTCCTCAGAATATAGCCCTATAGAAGCGTTCCTATTGGCTCCCACTAAATTAGTGGGCGGATGTTTCGAGAACTAAAATGACAACCTCCTGCATGGAAGATGATGTTCTTTTGAAGAAACGCTATTGACTATCGACATTTGAAGCTGATCACAGAAGGCTTCTACTGCTACCAACGTACATTTTACATAAGGACCACGAAAATAAGACACAAGAAATGAGTGCTCCTAGGGAGGCATGTAGGTAGTCTGCTTCCCCCATTTATATTTTCGAGTGGAATAGGTAATAGAATGATTAGTAGCGACACAGGATACCCTACGCCACACGCCGTACGATAGTTTGCAAGGTAAGGATATAGACCTAAATGTAAATTAAGTCTACTGATTGTCTCTCTGTAGCAACCACCGTATTAGCCCCTAAGTTCCTCATTGCAGTCACTTCGCGATACATGTGAGACGGTGTAGTATGTTTGCTCACCCTACTTAGAACAAACGGTACAGAACTCACCACTCAGCTACCGTTTCGTCAGAGCCGGCCACTGTGGCCGATCGGTTCTAGAAGCTTCAGTCCGGATCCACGCGACTGCTACGGTCGCAGGTTCGAATCCTGCCTCGGGCCTGGATGTGTATGATGTCCTCAGGTTAGTTAGGTTTAAGTAGTTCTAAGTTCTGGGGGACTTACGACCTCAGATGTTAAGTCCCATGGTGCTCAGAGCCATTTGAACCATTTGAACCTTTCATCAGAGTATCGCTTACCACCCGTTTTCTCACGAATCACCCAGTCTTCAATATATATCATTTGAATCCACCTGATTTCAACGAGTAAGAAACGTCGCCCTCCAGATTACAGACCCCTACTAATTCTCTCGAAATCTCAACACATTCCGATAGCACCATTCCGTTAGATAGAAGGATACCAGGTAGACAGTTTCCAAAATGGTTCAAAAGGCTCTGAGCACTATGGGCCTTAACTTCTGAGGTCATCAGTCCCCTAGAACTTAGAACTACTTAAACCTAACTAACCTAAGGACATCACACACAACCATGCCCGAGGCAGGATTCGAACCTACAACCATAGCAGTCGCACGTTTCCGGACTGACGCGCCTGGAACCGCTCGGCCACCGCGGCCGGCAGACAGTTTTCACAACGAGAAAAACAGCACACTAACATACTGGAGGAAATTCACAACCATGCAGAGTATACGCGGACTGCACAAAGAAATTCAGAAGCGTAACATCTACAAGTCATTGATATCGAATGACAGTCTATAAATATTACTCCCTACATGTCCTAATCTCCTGCATCGTGTTCCTATGATTACCACACCAAAAACACGACAGTGCAATGCAACTTGTGTCTTCATAGACAGCTCAGTCTCTCTCTCTCTCTCTCTCTCTCTCTCTCTCTCTATCGCTCGTTCTCTCTCTCCCCACGTTATTTTTGTAACATAAAACAGAGTGAATCTACGAACTATAAAAACTTTGCTAATGTCACTTGGTAGAGAACTCAATAAGATTTTACCGTGTCTCTCCCTTCTCATATATCGAGGAACAAATACATCTTTGCGTTGACATCTACCACATATGGTGATCTCATTAAATATACATTTATTGGTCCACTGGAGCAGGCGAGCAGTGATCGAAATCGTTTCCACGGACCTGTTTAAAATTTTGTTGTCTGTACTGGAGGAAGACCATATAGACTATCAGTCGCAAGGGGAGCGTTCTTGTTTTGTTGTTTCATAAGTAGTTTGATACATTGATTTTCCTGTACCCATCGAAGCAGTGTATGACTACCGCTGTCTACTCAGCCATATATTTTGTTTTTCTACCATGACCTCAAGGTCTAAGTCAGGAGTGAAACTGACATTAACACGTTTTGATTCATTGGCCCTTACAGAAAGCTGGACATCACATGGTATCTCCGTCTGTTGGAGCTACATCGTACATAAACCACACTTTTCATCTTAACCATTTTTTTTATGTCACGACAACACACTCATATTTACTATACAGCGATAAGAGGTGGCTCTGAGCACTATGCGACTTAACTTCTGAGGTCATCAGTCGCCTAGAACTTAGAACTAATTAAACCTAACTAACCTAAGGACATCACACACATCCATGCCCGAGGCAGGATTCGAACCTGCGACCGTAGCGGTCACGCAGTTCCAGACTGAAGCGCCTAGAACCGCACGGCCACACCGGCCGGCCCGATAAGAGGTGCTAACCTCCTCAACATGCGCACATCTGGAGAGATGTTGAGCACTAGGGCTCAGCTCCCTCTGTTCCTCCACAAGACATGGAATGTAGCTGGTATGCTACCCTCCTACTTTTGGTCAGTTGCAAATTAAATCATGTTCAATGATGTCACTAAACCCTCCTCAAGATGTAGACAACCATGCATGAGAAGCACCTATGAGACGGAGGATGTCTGAGAGCCTATCAGTTACAGTCATTCCTCCAGGAAGGAGGAACAAGGCTCGTGTTGTCTGTAGTTCTACTGCGGTTCGATAGCGGCCACTTTGTTAGTTTGTGCCAGGAAGCGCTCTCAGCAAGGGAAGTGTCCAGGCGTCTCAGAGGGAACCAAAGCGATGTTGTTCGCACATGGAGGAGATACGGAGAGACAGGAACTGTCGATGACATGCCTCGCTCAAGCTGCCCAAGGGCTACTACTGCAGTGGATGACCGCTACCTTCGGATTATGGCTCAGAGGAACCCTGACAGCAACGCCATCATGTTGAATAATGGTTTTCGGGCAGCCACAGGACGTCGTGTTACGACTCAAACTGTGCGCAGTAGGCTGCATGATGCGCAACTTCACTTCCGACATCCATGGCGAGGTCCATCTATGCAAACCCGATGCCATGCGGCGTGGTACAGATGGGCCCAACAACATGCCAAATGGACTGCTCAGGATTGGCATCACGTTCTCTTCGGCTGTGAGTGTCACATATGCCTTCAACCAGACAATCGTTGGAGACGTGTTTGGAGGCAACCTGGTCAGGCTAAATGCCTTATCCTGTACATTTAATCTCATCATCCACAGTGACAGTGTAGCAGATATCTTGGTGTTCCATGTCCAAGAGGCCAAGACCATTGATTACTCATATTGGAGCCATGCACATGAACACAGTTTTGGTGATGGCCATGCCTGGAAGGTGTTGCTCCCACCAAAACTCTCTCCATCTGAAACTAGTGATGTCAGTCAATCATTACGTAGTAATCAACGGCTTACCTGTGGATGGGTGCGATGGAAAAGACACCGTCGATATAGGGTGATGTACTGGAATAGGCACCACAGTCGACAGTACAATCAATTTTATGACTTTTACCAGTTTTTCCACAATTTCAAAGCCAACCAATGACATGGCAGCTTTCTTCTCAGTTTCTGTGTCATCATTAAACTAGCCCTCCACTACTTTGCGAGTACCATATACTAGATTGCTAATGTAGATAGATGATTGTGAAGTATGTCCATTCATGGTTAACCCTGGGATGGCTGAGCAAAAAACAGAGCCAAGAACAGTCAAGCTGGTCTGTGGGTCCCAATAAATAAAACAATTGTAACAAGTTACAAATGGAATATTTACATCAAATGTTGAAATTTTATTTTGTTCTGGTACTATAAATGCTATATTGACATTATTTAACTTTCTGAGATATACAAAAACTGTAAAAAAGTGAAAAACAATCTTCTCTGTAGTACTAAAAGAGGTAAATTAGAAATACAAGTAAATTTGACCCCCCATGAACCATGGACCTTGCCGTTGGTGGGGAGGCTTGCGTGCCTCAGCGATACAGATAGCCGTACCATAGGTGCAACCACAACAGAGGGGTATCTGTTGAGAGGCCAGACAAACGTTTGGTTCCTTAAGAGGGCAGCAGCGTTATCAGTAGCTGCAGGGGCAACAGTCTGGATGATTGACTGATGTGGCCTTGTAACACTAACCAATACGGCCTTGCTGTGCTGGTACTACAAATGGTTGAAAGCAAGGGAAACTACAGCTGTAATTTTTCCTGAGGCTATGCAGCTTTACTGTATGGTTAAATGACGATGGCATCCTAGTAGAATAATTTTGTGTGTTCTACGACACTAAAGCAACATTAAACTAACTTCTGTATTTTATAAATAACACAATTAAGTTTTAAAATTCAGTGTTTCAATTATCTAAACCGATTTTATAAAGTTAACTAAATACCTATTTTTTACAATAATACAACTAATTATAATAACTAAGAGATTTATTTAATTTACAACACGATTTTTAGCACATAAATATGTATTAGTTAAAAAATTAAGTTGTTTTTAAAAGAATCACATTGTGAAGGTAAGTAAATTAATTAAAATGCTTTAATTAAAGAAGTACATTATTTTAAAAAATCGCATTGTGAATATAAGTGAATTAATTAAAATGTATTAATCAAAAAGTACACTATTTTAAAAAATAGCCTTGTGAATATAAGTAAATTAATTAAAATATATTATTTTACAAAGTACATTATTTTTAAAACATCACATAGTCTATATAAGTAAATTAATAAAATATATTAGTTACAAAGCACATTATTTCAAAAAATCACATTGTGAGGATAAGTAAATGAAATAAAATGTATTAGTTGACAAAGTACATTATTTTTAAAAATCGCATTGTGAATATAAATAAATTAATTAAAATGTATTAGTCAAAAAGTACATTATCTTTAAATTTTCAGTTTTTATACTTTCTGCCAAATGTATATGCACATGAAGTTAAAACTTTTATAAATATTTTTAGTTTTAGTTTCATTTATATAGAAGCAAATGTTAATAATTAAAAATTTCAGTAAGTAAATTGTGTTGTGAATCATAAGTGAGATTTTTCTTTCCATACATAATTATACAAGCAGGTGTATCGATTGGAATTTTGTCATTAAAATTTGCACAAAGTTACATACTTGTATTTTGTGTAGTTATAACATTTTTCCTATGTGTTGCATTTGTCACATAAATTGGATAATTAGATATAAAACTAGGCAGATTAATATCAATATCTGATTTTAGTAAAGTAATACTTTTAAAATCTAAAAATGCATCATACACTTTTAGAAAATTATTTAGTGATTAAATAATACACATTTCCTGAGGAAAAACTTTATTTTTACTATTTTTTAAATATATATTCTGTAGGTTAACATGAGCAAATAATGATGAATCAGCTAATTGGTTATTTTTTTGATTTGTCTGAAATACAACAAAAACAAAAAATAGCATATAGAATTCTATATAGTTATAGTAATTTGTTATATCTATTACCAGATAATCCAGCAATGTCTTCTGTTTGAAGTTCATAAAAAGAAATAGGAATTTTAGGACATTTTAAAATATTTTCTCATTAATCAAGTTCATAATTTGGTTCATATTTAACAACAGGTACACGAATTTCCACAGGTTCTATAATTATTTTACCTTCTTTTAGAAGAGTATCTCTATTCTCAACACCAGCATCATTTTTATCAAACCAATGTAAAATTGCATCTCCAGAAAATGAACTTCATACTAAAACTACTGTTAAGTTCCTTCAAATATAATTTCTTTATAATCTTAAAAAATCCACCAAGCATTGATAATGGATAAAGTACTTCATTTATTTACTACTTATTTTCCCTGTACTAAGAATATGTCCTTCTAAACTTATCATGTCAGTAAGAGATGAAGTTAGATGTAGTAAAACTGTATTAAATAAAAGGATGTTCACTTCTAGATGATATATTATTTCTTTTTTTATTGTTATAAAGTCAAACATTTTAGTTGCATAATTATCAATTAATTTTTTATTCGATATTCCCTCATAAGTAGCATAATCTATAATATCATTTCCAATAATATTGAAATTCATGTATAATTGTGCATGATTTAGATGAATCCAACCATCAGCAATATTTATTTCCATTTCTGTATCTTTGTTAGGAACATTTTAATTATTTTTAGTTACAGTTGTACCTTTAAAGGAAATTAAAATTACCGTTTTCATCAGTTATAGTAAATTCTGAATCTTGAATTGTGTTAAAAATAGTAACATTTATATGATAATGAGGTTCATAAATTTTTGGTCCACCAAATACAGCATTATGTTTAAATCAAGCAGAAATATTAGTTTCTTTATGAAAATGATCATTCTGTTTTATATATATCCCATCAGCAAGATTAAAATTTCTATTGATTTATACAAAAGGAATTATTTTAAGAACATTTTTAGCTACAGCTTTTTGTTTAGCTTGAACAACTTGATTACGAAAACCAAATAAACTCCCATTACTATCTTCTATATCCATATATAATTTTACATCACTTTCAATATCAATTCTGTTTAAAATTTCATCTGCTTTATGTATATATTTGGTTATTTCAAATGAATAAATTTTTTAAAATTTTTAAGCTATATTGACCAACAGGATTATCTATTGTTTCTCCATCACAATAAAGTTTATTATTTTTTGTTGTAATATTTGGTGTTTAAAAGTTCAATAAAAACCAACTAATTAAGCATTAGTTTAAATATCATGTATTGGAACAGTTAATCTTTTTCTAAGTATAGAAGATTCATCACTAAGTTGAAACAGTCTACTCATTTACTACTGGAAAATATATTAATAACTGACAAAATTATTAATATATGAAAAAATTATTAATAAATGAAAAAATTATTAACTGAAAAATTATTAATAAATGAACACAAGAGATTGGGAGCCTAAAGTAAGAATTCCAGAAAATAAGTTAAAAAACGAACTTCTACCAAAATAATATATGATGTGCAATAATTGGACCAAGTAGTTGTGAAAGAACAACTTTAATGATTGGTAATTATATTTTAGCTACAGGAAGATAAAACTGGAATAAAATTAAACATTTGTATATTAATTCAAAAAGTTAAAAATATCTGAATTTATATAAAACTTTAAAAAATGGACGATAAAATTAATAAACAAATTGTTAGTTATGTTGAAAATAATGAAGAAATTGTTCCATTAGATGAATGTGAAGATAATTCAGTTGATGTATTAGGTGATTTTATTCTAGAAAATTGTTATAAATTATTTTACTAGAGGTATACACAAAGGTATAGATTGCTTTTATTTATCAGATTCTTATTCAAAAATTCCAAAACACTTATTTAGAGATACTTTTTTATTTTTTAAATATTCTTAGGCAAGATGATATAAATTTAAATCATATTTATTTTGAGATTGTTGGTGGAGATATAAAGGTTGGTAATTTTTAAGAATTGTGTAGGAAATGTTGGAATGATGAATGAAGTTTTACCAATAGATATGTCTAGAAAACCAAATGAAGGTAAATTTATAAATAAAATACAACATTTCTTAACTACATTAACATTAAATATAAACATTAATCAGTAACATTAACTTAAACATTTACATTAACTTTAACATTAACTTTAACACAAACATAAAAACAAACATAATCATTAACATAATTAATGTTTTTCATTCATGAATAAAAGTTAACAAAGTATCATGAAAAAGTTATTAAACAAGCTAACCAAAATAGATAGAAATTTGAAGAACTGGAAGAACAATTTAAACTTTGTAAAAAGGAACTAAGAACAGAATATGAGAAATATAAAAACGAAGATCAACCTGTTATTGATACTATTGAAAAAGTAAAACAAGGTATTGAAGGTTTAGGCAATAATGTTTCGAAAGCAACTGAAGAAAATAGGGATGTTGAAAAATAAACAATTCCATCTCATCTCATAGAAAATCACATAGAAAATCAACAAATTGGCCTGATGATATTTATGGACAATGTGATTCTGCCTTAAGTGAAACAAAAATTAAAGATACACTTAATAAATACTAAGAAGAAAAAGAAAGTAAAAAGTTAAATGAAACTAGAAAGATAGATGTTAGTAAAAAAATGTTGAAGTTTATTAATCGTACTAATTTTTAAAATAATTGGTTTAAAACCAATTGGTATGTTTAAATATATTGGCAATTTACCTGTAGAATTTAATGGTGATAAACTAATAATTCGTAAAAAAACATATGAAGGTACAGATGGATTAATGAATCTTTTAACCGAAAAACAACTTACTATAGATGAACTAAATAAAATGTTTGATATTGTAGATTATCAAATTATGCAGATATATTATTAAATTCAGGAGCATTATATTCTGATAATAATCAAAATGAAATAAAATGAAGTAAAGGCAATAACATAAATATTTAATAAAACGAACTGTTGGTGATTATTTTCGAGATTTAAGAAGAACTATAGAAGATACATATATTAGTTTTCCTGATAACATAGGTGAAGATTTAGTAAAAAGATATACAAATAAAGCAATTGAATATGTTTGGTTAAATGATGTTAGACATTTAATTGATAGATTAGCAGTTATTCATGGTGAAGAAATAACTAGAAATAGAAATTCTCAGAATGAAAACGTTAGTACACTACAAATGTTAACAAATAAATTTAATGATTATATAATTCATAATCCAAAACGAGAAAGAATATTAAATTGGATTTTTAAAAAATCTTCAACTTACATTTCGGAAAAATGGCAAATTTGAAAAAAGTTAGTTAATGCTTTAATTAACAAATTGCATTTAAATGTATTGTCCAGACTATAAATTTTGTGTTCCAGGTACAAAATTAGAACAAAGATTAGCTAAAGGTGATAAAGGTATAAATCCATTAGATGAAACTTGCAAAAATCATGATCTAGCTTATAGGGATGATAAAAACTTAGATAAAATACATATAGGTGATAAAGAACTTCAGTTCGCTGCAATAGAAAGTATGTATGCAAAAGTTGCTTCATTTGGTGAAAAAGTTGCAGCAACAACAATTAGAGGAATAATGCATGAAAAAAGAATTGGAATGGGAATTAATGTTCATATTGATGAAAATGGTTGGGGATTATAAAAATCTTTATAAATTTTTAAATTATATATAAGAATCTTAATAATTTTTTAAACTATTTAAAATTTTTAATAATTTTTTTAAACTATATAAAAAATCTTATATAAATTTTTAACTATATAAATGAAGAACTGAGTATACTTTGCTACCTAGTGAACTAAACGAAAATCAGTAAAATTAAATTTAATGAATGAACAAGTAAATGCAATTGATCCATTTTAACTGAATCAAAATAAGATAGGAAAGATAAAAAACTGGTTGAAATTTTCTTATCACATGTGGGATTCCTGCCAGGAAAAAAATTATTGATTCTTTAGCAAAAAAAAGATGGTAAAAGATTAATAGTATATGAAGGTGGATTTCTTCCATTATTATTATCTGCAGTGCCGTATTCAGCACTAATTGGTTCATTAGCTGGTGGATCTGCAGCAATTGACAATGCAGTATAAACAAAAAGAAAAATGATAAAGAAATAGATGAACAACATAGACATACCTTAAAAATGGATAAAAAGTTGGTAATTGAATAAAGAAAACAAAATAAATTTCAAGATGTAATTGATAAATATCCGAATGCATTAACTAATTTTGATATAGTAAAATTAACAGAAGAATTAAAAATTAAAAACTTTTGTGATGTATACATGATTGATGAATTATCAAATAAATCATTAAAAATTGAATGTGGGATAGTAAATTTAGATGCAACAGAAAATTCTGGTACTCATTGGATTTGTTATTATAAAAAGAGTGATAAAAAATTTGTTTTTGGCTCATTTGGTGGTTATCTACCAAAACATTTAGTTAACTATTAAAGACAAAATATTCAATACTACAAAACAGAGAGAATACAAAATTTTGAAGAAGTAATATGGAGTTAATTACGGTTATTTGTTTTAAAATTACTATGTGAGAATTTTAATAATATTTTAGATTTAACAAACGGACATTTTTGGAAATAAGATATATCTAATTAAAGAAACTGAACAAGTGTTCAATACACAGACACTCAATTTAGGAATAATTGAAAAATTGTAAATATTATTAAACAATTTCAATTATCAATAGATCCAAAGGTAGCTAATACAATTAAACATTTCAAAAAGGATTTAATGGTAATTTTAAAATAACTAAAATTTATTTTCCTGTTAAAAATTGAAGGCTTGTTAACATAAAAGATGCAATTGATGCAGAATATGTAGTCAACAAACAATACTTAGAAAAAGAATATGCTACAAAATAGGATTACACATGCATTTTAATACAATTTAATGATTATTAGAAGCTGAAAAACCTTTTTTAGATTATTTCTCAAAAACGGATTTACCATCATACTTAGAACAATTAAGCAATATTAAAGAAAAGAAATATGACAAAGAAATAATTGAATTTATTTTTATAACAGGTGGTGAACAAAAAATTTAAATTTTAAAAACAGGTTTATTTTAAAAAAGGTATGGTTATTGCTCAAAATATATATAAAGGATAACGTTTAAAGATTTCAGTGTTTTTGTAAGTACTGATGATGAACTTCATGAAGTAAATTCTATTAAGCAATCATTAGTAAAGTGCCCATCATTTATGATGGCGGCCGAGTTTAGGTTCATTGTGCGCAATTGACGTCACAAAACACAGTCAGCCAATGAACAGAGAACGACTTTGCCAGAGCTCGACTGCAGTGTAGAGCACGGACGAGTGTCTTCAGTTTTAAAAAATGTTCAGTCATAAATAAAGTAATTCAACAAAAGCAATGTCTTGATAGCAGACTTTCTTTTATAGAAAGTTTGGAAAAAGCATTCTTTAAACCAATTGATTCATATTCTATAAATTAATTAAACCAAACAAGAAATCAGGCTCCTAATTCAGGCGATAGCAAGGCTAGATGTTTGCATCACTCTCACTAACCACTTTTTCACAATAAAGAACAGCGGTAATTGTTTATTTCCTATTGTTTTTCGACGAAACGTGAGTAATTCATAGTGATGCCTACAGTGTTTGTAAGTATTTTGTGTGACATGTTTAAGTCCTCCGGGAGATATATTGAATGGCGAGCTGCGTTAGCGTAATGGTTAAAGAGTATGACTCCTAAGCAGAACGTTCTGAGTTCAAACCTCCGTCATTGCATAATATTTTCTTTATTTGAAAACTATATCGAAGTGTCTTACTTCATGCATTTTATTCATTTGAATGTAATTTTTTTTAATTTCTAGTGGCAACTAAAATCGACGTATGGAAAGTGTACGCTATGGACTTTTACATCTGCAATGGTTTACTGCATCTAATGCTGCACAATATCTGCGTTGAACATCGAAGCAAAATTATGTCATTTATGGAGGGAAGAAGATGTGTAAAAATCAAATTTTTGGGCCAAATAGTTTTTGTGAAATCGAATGATAAAGTGTGTCAAAGCAGTCGAAACACCATGTGTCTGCACAGGTGAGCAGTGCAATGATGACAAATCGCGAACATCGCGGAATGCGGGGAGCATGTCTCTGTAGCAGTGAAAGGGTTAATGTAGCGGTGGTGGCTTTATTTCATAAACTGCGCGCTTCCCCATAAATGTAAGTTTGCGAACTATACTATGCCGGTGCTTCTCTTGAAACGTACAATTGGTAATGCAGCAATCTCCTGCATCTGGGTGGGCATGCGCAAACCACCAAGATAAAAGAATTCAACTATAGTAGTAGAAAAATCATGTTTTTGCTAACTGCAACATTGAAAGAGTCTGTTAGAACTTTCCCAGTTAATGTAAAATAAATTATAGTTCGTGAAATATTTTAAACTATATAATTTTCTTCCAATCTATAAAAAATTTTCAATCTATATTAATTTTTTATATAGAAATGGAAAAGCGTAATTAACATTTAGTTATTAAAAAAAATAATATTTTTTGTTTACAATGTAATATATTTACAGAAACACATAAACCACATAGTATGACAACTAAAAATGGAAGACAAAGAATTGTAGGTATTTGTGCAATTTAAATCTGTGAAAAGCAAATTCATCTTAAATTTTGTAGATGGCGACTGTTTATAAATTATTCGCGAAAATAATGTTCATGGAAATAAAATTCGTGAATATATAATTAACGAACTAGATAAACAATTAGAAAAATTAAAAAAAATCATGTTGTTTCTTTTGATATAGATGGTTTATGGCGAGCTGATTTAGTTGATATGGATTCTGGAAATTTAAAAGGAATTTCATAAATAAATAACCGCTAAATATTTATTAAGAATAATTGATGTTTTTTCCAAATATGCATTGGCTGTTCCTATTAAAATTAAAAAAGCTAAAAATGTAGTTGATACTATTTCCGAAATAAAAGCATCTGTTGTTGAATGATTTAACAGAACACGTAAAGAAAAAATGTGGTAGAAATAAGTTTTATAAGGAAATTATAAATGGTTAAATTGACATTAAAATCTTATTCATGAATACAATGATACAAAGCAGCCGACAATAAATATGAAACCAAAGAAGTTAGAGAAAAAATTTCAAAATAAGTACTAACATTATGTCAAATGAAATAGCTTGATTTAAAAAATGTGATAAACTTAGTAAACTTAAAGTTTTTTTTGAAAAAGGATTTACAGGTAATTGGTTAACAAAATATCTGAAATTGGAGATGTTATTTATTGTAATAAAATTACACATGAATAAATATAAAAATAAAAGGAAATTATTAAATGCAAGAACTACAGAAAACAAAATATTGAGAGGTATACATAGTTGAAAAACTTTTAAGAAAGATAGGTGATAAAGTTTATGTTCAATGGTTAGGTTTTGATAATTCACACAACAGTTGATTAAATAATGATAAAGTTGTCACAGACTCAAGACTGCTTCAGCTGACACAATTTCTATAAAGAATTTTTTAGTATTTACTTTAACAATCAATTAGTTTTCTTGTAACCATAAAATATTTCCATCATATTTTGACTTTGAACATCTTTTGATTTAATTATCTCAACTTTTACTTAAATTCTAACATCTTCTATTTTAACTATTTCATTGTTCATTTTAATTCTATTGTATTTTATTTAAAATATTTCAATGTTTATTATATTCAATGGTTGTATTTTTTGAATACCAAAATGTTTGAGTTTTAAGTGATCATTGTAAAAGTTTGTTTTATCTCTGTAAAATGTTTCCATTTATTTAGAAAAAAATTTGTATTTAAAATTTTTTCTTAATTGTCTGTAGAAATAATTTTATTAATTTTACTACATTTTAATAACTTATAACGACCATATGGTAATGTATCAATTTTATTTTTAAAATAAATATCTTTTGTTAACATGGGGACTTAGTGCTTTTTTGTTTACTTGAATTGTATATTTTTCATGTTTTTCACTTTAAATTAAATAAATTTCTCTCTATTCTTCTATATTGTTAGACAAACAATGCTTATAATTTGCTAAACTAATTTTGTTTTTACAACACATATCTTAATATCTTTATTTTTTTCCTATTTTGTCACCAAATTTGTAAGTGTACTACAAAATTTTTCAATTACTTTTCCACTATATGCATCTTTCATTTCAACAACAACTTTTTGAAACTAATTTTATATCTTGGCTATTTCTTATATTCTCCATAGATTTTCCAAATACAGAATTATTCATTAGTTTATAGAAATCTTTTTCAAAATCATGTGCAGCTTTGTTTCTTAACTGTGTGTTAAGAATTACATGCTTCTTTAACCAATTAGTTTTTTAAATTTTAAAATTTTATGTAGTTTTGTAACTTGCATTCCTAGAGTTCAATATTCTATAAGATTTCTATGATGTATTAAATAATTAAATTTTTTATCTATATTAGTTATTAATTCACTTTCATTTGTACCTGCAACAATTCTTCCTTAAGGTGCTATTGGCATATCTTTATGCAAATCATGTAATTTTTTGGTGTTCTAAATCTACTTCAATTATGTAACTATTTTCACAATTGCTTGAAATTTCATTTATTTTTGCAGAATTAAAATTATTTGTTTCATCCCATTTAAATCTACCAGCTGGTAAATATTGCTTCATAGCATAACCATTTAATTTATTTGCATGTAAATGTGAATATAATTTGATATTTCTTTATAACAAAACCTCTTAAATATTTATTATTTGATTTTACATATCTTGCACAATATCGTGATATTCCTCCTCTTATTCCTTTTTCAACCATTAAATGCATATCGTAATCATATAAAAATTTAATTTTTTGTTTAGTTATTTTTAACATTGTATCCCAACATAAACCTGATGCTGTATAATACCACGAAGGCTCTACGTTATATGTTTTTATACACGTTTCTTTAAAATTTTTAGCAACATCACTTAAAAGTAGTACATAAATTTCTAGGTATAAATCATGATATTCACAAAGATTTTTTATACTGATTCTTACATGATCATAATATTCATCAGTTATATTACAATCGTTTAACTTACTGTAAAACTTTTCTTTTGTTGGTAATTGTGTTTCTTCAAATTTTTTCCACAGTCCATATAATGATATGAATAACCAAATTTTCGAATTACTAAATTAAATAATTTTGGAGAAAAATACTCTTTATTATTGTTAATTGATCTTTCTTTGAATCTGATTAAAGTTTTACAAGGGGAGAAGCCATATATTTAAATGTATCAACAAAACCCATTTTTAAATTTTTTGTATATTTACCAAAACTATTACATTTATTTTCATTATTTGGTATTAGTTCTATTTCTTTATTATGATAAACAAGTTCTTTTACAAAATAATGAGAATCGTACCCTGACAAATTATGTAAATAAATAGGTACAAAATCAGGTTGTTGTAGTTTTAAATTACATTTATTGTGTAATGGAGCAATATAATTTCCAGTTACATGTTCATGATGATGAACTTTTTCATTATTTTTTGGACAATAGTATTTACAAATTGATCAAAATTTAGAATTATTATGTATTTTATTTTCTTTAAATGAAAGTGGTTTCATTTCATCAATTTCAGAACAATTTTTTCCAATTTCTTCAACTTTTTGTTTTGTACATTTAATAAATATTTTATGACTATTTGATCCTCTATAAACTATAGCCACTTGGATTTGTGATTAGATATTTCATTGTGTATGATTTTACTGAATTCGGTTCACAAGTATCCATTTTTAAAACCAAACTTTAAAAATCAGCATAAATAACAAACCGAAATTTTTGTATATATAGATAATTTTTAAAATATACAAATTCTTCTTCATTTGACATTGCAACTTTTAATGCTTTTTAGTTAAACAATTTGGTGTATTATAATCAAATTTTTCTTTACTATTAAAATGTAGTAAACATAAATCACAAATATATTTTACTTCAGTATGATTAGTCATAGACTTGATAGAAGTCTAGATAAATTTTTTATATAACAATAGTGTGAATTATTATCTTAATTTAAATAAATTGGGTATATATCTTGTTTTCTTTATATTTTGTAATTTTTAATAAATACACATGTATTTGTCATTATCATCATCATCAAATGAATAACATTAATATATACATTAATTATATTTTCTATTTTTGGAGTGTGATCAACTGACACAGCACATTCAACATCTACAAGTCTTTTATGAAGATCAAGTGAAACTTTTTTTTTGTTATTCTTTTAGGATGCTCATCTATAGGAAACAAAGCTGTTTTTATAGACCATAAAAAACATTTTTCATCATTATTTTTTACATTAATACTACCTGTTTTGTTTTTTATTTCACAATGTACATCAATATAAGATGATAGTTTTAGTGGAATATATTTATTAAGTGCTAGTTGCAAATCAATAATTCTATTTAATGCCCATCCTAGTTCTTTTGCTTGAAAATTTGTTATCTTTTCTAAAATATCTCTTTTACCTTATTTAAATTTTTTATTAAAAATTTTTTGCTAAAATAGCATAATTTATTATTTGTTGTACAAATTCTTGAATTTTTCATTTATTTCATTGGTTTATAATTTATATTCAAAATATAAAAAATTTATCTTTAAACCATTGTGTAATTTCAAATAGTGTTTACCAATTTTAAATTTTTTTTACAGCAGTTAAAAAATAATTAGGATCAAGTATAAGTATACTATTTTAAAATTTAAAGTTTGTAATCTATTTTCAAATGCATTTTGAACTAAGTAACGTTTAATTATATTTCCACCTCTTGGTATTGGTTTTATAAATCTATTTATAGGAAATGGAAATATTTTTAATGGTTTTTCTTCTTTAGTCAGAAGAATATTATAAATATTATAATACGGTAACCTTTTGCAAAAATTTTCACTTACTTCAGTGACAGCTGTAGCAGTCTTAGATCTGTGTTCAGTTGTATTATATCTTACAATAATTGCATGATTTTCACTTATTAATGTATATGTATGTTAACAATATTTGTATAATTTTTACTTACTTCAATTATACAATTTTTATGGTTGTCACTTACTGCAGGTTCATAGTTTTTACCAATATTTGATTTATTTTCACTTAATTCAGGATTATAATTCCCAAAAATAACTGGATGATTTCTAAAAATAATTAGATGATTTCTCATAATAAATGAAATAAAATCAGCTTTTCGTAAATTTTACAATCCTCATAAATAATTTATTTTACAAAATTCTCAAAGAGTAGAAATTTTAAATTGTTGAAGTTTTTAAACAATTTATGTTTCCTTTTAGCCATTTTATTTAGTAAAAAAATTCATTAGATTTGTAAAAAATATTTTTAACAAAATGATAGGAATTTTATAGTTTGATAAGGATTATTCTTTAATAGATAATAATAAAATTATTATTTTATTTTGTTTAACATGAATTATTTTTTAAATCATTTTTTTTAAAAGAAATATTTTACTATTTGTTTGAACATTCAATTATTTTTAAACAAAAAATTTTTTTGAAGATTTAGTTTACTATTTAGTTAATCAGTCAATCCATTTTTTCAAAGCATTGTTTTACTACTTAGTTTAACAATCAATTAATTTTTAAACACATTGTTTGTAAAAAATTAGTTTTATAATGACGGATTAAATGATAAATGTTTATTAAAAATAATATTTAGCAATACTTTTTCGACATATACACGGTATTCGATTTTTTACATGATGTATATTTATACATGTTATACATACAGTTCTATAACCATCATTTGTATATTTTTGTAAAGTAAAATAATGAATTGATTTCTCTCTATTACAATATTTACAAAATTTAGTATTCACAGAAAACTTTCGTTGAACTTGTTTCATTTACATAAAAAGTTTGTTATATTTATGAAAAAGTTAATTTTTATCTCTCTTACAATTTAAATACATAATTAATCACTATCATTACATATCCTCCGCCTGCAAAAATCCTGCTTCATCTTGAGCATCAAATATAGCATAAGCATAATTTTTTTTCTTATTTGTTTTTATTAATAGTTCTGCAAAGTGGATAATTTTTTTTCTTTAACCATTCACCAACCCGTTTTTTTAATGAAAAATATGATTATGCAATTTGTTTTAACAAATTGATTATTCTTATCACTTAAACAACTAGGACAATCAATATCTTCTTCACATAGCTCAGTTAGTTCATAAGTTTTTTTTGGTTTTTGTTCTATTTCTATATTTTTCTCCATTTATAAGAAATAATTTTTTTTAGATTTATAAAAAAACTAAAAAAGAATAATTTTCATTGAATCATTTGGCTATAAGTTCAAAATTGCAATTTTTTAAAAATATTTTGAATACAAAGTACAAATTTATTTTTGAAAAGCAAATAAAAAATTTTTCTATATAGAAGGAAACTACTTTAATCAAGTAGCTCAACTATAAAACAATTTCTAAAGAAATGAGAAAAGTAAATGAGCTAGTGATAAATGTTTTATATAATATTACGAACTGTGAATATTTAAATACTAGATATGGAGAAAAACTTTGTCTGAAACTCAATATGTTTTCTTAGTTACTTTACCAGATAGATTTTCTAAATTAAACGATGATTTTTATTTTGATGTAATTATAAAAGGAGAAATGAAATTGAAATGAAAAGAAATGAAGAAACTTAAAAATAGTAGTAAGAATATCATGAGATACAGTTCTTAATGTGAAATTCTTTAAAATAATGTAGTTTTATTTTAACAAATACTTTTTACTATCTTACAATCATGTTGTAAAACATTTATAATTTCCTTTTGTTAAATAGTATACTTTTATATATTTACTATGATCACAATGTGATTTTTTAAAAAATAACTTACGTGTTTAAAGTAATACACGTTAATGTGTTAAAATTTTGTTGTCAATGAAGTAAATGAAGTTATAAATTAGTTATTTATAGTTGTTTTACTATTAAAAACAGGTATTTAGTTAATGTTGTAAAATCGGTTTGGTTAATTAAATATACTGATTTTTTTACTGATTTTTAAAAATGAGTTGTTTTATTTATAAACTACAGAATTTAGTTTAATGTTGTCTCAGTGTCCCAAAACATACAAAATTATTCTACTCATCTTCTTGGGTAAAATATTCCGGAGGTAAAATAGTCCCCCATTCAGATCTCTGTGCGGGGACTACTCAAGAGGAGGTCGTAATCAGGAGAAAGGAAACTAGCGTTCTACGGATCGGAGTGTGGAATGTCAGATCCCTTAATCGGGCAGTAGGTTAGAAAATTTAAAAAAGGAAATGGATTTGTTAAAGTTAGATACAGTGGGAATTCCTTACGTTCGGTGGCAGGAGGAACAAGACTTTTGGTCAGGTGAATAAATCATTATACATACAAAACCAAGTAGGTTTAATTATGAATAAAAAATAGAAGTGCGGTTAAGCTACTAGAAACGGCATAATGATCGCATTATTGTGGCCAAGATAGACACGAAGCCCACGCCTACTACAGTAGTACAAGTTTATATGCAAACTAGCTCTGCAGATGATGAGGAAATTCATGAAATGTATGATAAGATAAAATAAATTATTCAGATAGTGAAGGGAGACAAAAAATTTAATAGTCATGGGTGACTGGAATTCGATAGTACGTAAAGGGAGAGAAGGAAACGTAGTAGGTGAGTATGGATTGGGGCTAAGAAATGAAAGAGGAAGCCGCCTGGTAGTGAAACGTCCATTTCCCTATGCACAATTACCAAATTACCACTTTGAATGTCTGTTAATTCGTTACACAGTGGTGCTGATAAGCTACGCTCGTCATCACTATTATTTCTCAGTTTACTTTGGAGCCTAGTGTTACGTTTTTCACACCCCATAATTGTCACAATATTTCACACGATAACACAGAAAAGCACAATTTGAAGAGCAAAAATAAGAAAACACATTAACATAGCACTGAAAATAATATCTAGTTAATTGCAAGCACAGCTGCGAAATACTTGGTGCAAATTTACATGCACGCCACAACTGTTTTACTGTACAACAATGAAAGACTGCAACTACATAGGAAATTCTCTCTATAATTACGCGCTAGCAATAAACAATAGCTACACTAATTACACAAACTACAAGAAAAAATCAGAAGATTCCAGTGAGGTATCCTGGCAGGGTCGCTATATGAAAAGTCCCCTTAGAACAATTATACATGACTGTACTTATCCTGACACACAATATTTTTAGCGCAACGCAATCTGACTCTCAATAATCCCTACAAAAGAATGGCCCTGACTAACTTTAACCTATACCTTTCGCAAATCACTTATCTCACAAAAATCTTCGTTACTTGAACTACTGCAATACAGCGAGCACCACTACTGCCAGCTAAATAAAAGATTCAAACTACGGAAGGCACTAACTACTGACAGGCATAGTTAGCATATGAAAGATTTTAATAGAGAACAAACAATGTATTTACCTTAATAGTGTTGAAAAATCATAATATATATAGGAGTTCATAACATCCATTCTTACAAATATCAAAACAACGCCATTTCTCTCCCCACATCCACCACTGCTGGCGGCTCACCTCCAACTGCGCAACACTACGCGCTGTTCACATCCAGCTGCCCAACACTACAATGGCAGACAACAATGCAAACTAACCACAGACTGCACACAGCACAGCCAGTGATTTTCATACAGAGCGCTACGTAACGTTGCCAATAAGAAAACATAAGCAGCCTACTTACATAGCCCCCATGCTCCCCTTAAAAAAATTTTACAAATTATTTTGGGCAATGGCCAATAAGGATTTGATAAAATTTTTCATAATTACAATAACAAAGATAATAAAATACAATGGTGGCCAAAAACTAAAATTTTCTCACAGTCCATAAAGACATTCCTGATCATTCATCACAGTAAAACTGCTGTTTCTTTTCTCAAAGTCTGAGCAGTAAAAGACAATACACATGGAAGTAGTGGATTTCCATGCAGTCTTGAAGAAGTAGTGTTCTCCTTCCAACGGAAAGACAGTGCTGACTCTTGACATGCAGACAGGTAATGGGCCACAACAGAGCAAACCCACAGCAGAGTCATTCGACGTTTTGAAGAATATTGGTAGGTAGGTCATCAGAGAGCAGACCCACTGTAGTTCTGGTAGAGAGTATGGTATTGGTGAGTCATCAAAGCTGCAGACCCACTGTAGTCCTTGTAGAAACAATGGGATTGGTGAGTCATCAAAGGTGCAGACCCACTGTAGTCCTTGTAGAGACGGCCAGCAGACATCTGTTGCAAATGTGCAGTTGCACAATCACAATCGAAGAGTCTTGCGGACAATATAGCAAGTCCATAAACCACCACTTGTGCACTCACAAAGTTTTTTAATTGTCCTTAGAACCAGCTATGCTGTTATCCAGTCCCTTAATGAATTATTAACACACGTGCAAACACTAACAGTCCCTACTTCTCACATATTGTCCATATACTATGACCAACAGAAACGCGTGCAGTGAAATGTAACTTACAAGTTAATAATATGATGAACTGGTGTCAATTACAATTTTATAACATGAGAATACAATAACAAAGGTACAAAATATATAATTAAAGAACATAACAATACAGAGAACATTTGTAGTACAGGCTTTACAAAAGAATCGAAATAACATATACATCAGTGTTAGAGGAATTATGACGTGAGTACATACATAAAAGATCAGAATAACTTTCGAAACATCAACTTCACACATGAGCATTAAAACAAAACAGAATAAATAATGTCTAAACATCTTTACAAAGAAAATAACATAGTATTTGAAAAATTCTACAACATATCTGTTATCAGATAAACACATAAAGAGAGGAAAAACACAAATACACAAGAGTGCACAAACACATACCAGAATGACACAGGAGGAAAGGACAGGGTTTGTTTTCAGTGTAACATTTGGTATTGCAGTCCAACACAAAACTTCATTCCATAGATCTTTTGTCTTATTTCAACATTTGTTTCCACCAAAAAAATCCTATCCAAGCATGCTTTCTGTATTTATATGTTCACATATTTCTTACCTCATTATTTATTTCCAAGAAAATCCTACCTAAACCTGTTGTAACTAAACCCTACTTTTTTGGTTCATATTCTGTTTCAAAATACGTTTTTTGGCCAAACCATTTTCTTATATCTTCTGAATGCATTTCTTCCAATTCATCATAGTTTCTTATATAGTCTACCCCCTCTTAAGCTAACTTAAATCTACTGAGCTCAGATGCTAAACTAAGGGATGAGGCAATGCAGCAGCACAAAACAATTAACACAAACAGCAATGACAAAATATTCAAATTGGCCAAGCAAGCAGCAATATTACAACTAATATTACGCAATGAGCAGCAAACAAGGAAAATAAATCAGTAGTAAAACTGGCATAACAGAGTAATGTAAAGTGAAATTTAGTAGTACTATGCCTGGCAAACAGCAGAAGCAAATGCAATAAATTATATCTAAACATGACAGAGCTCAAGCAGAAAAATATTACAGTAAAGACAACAATGCAGATAAGGGAAATGTCTATTCACATCTTAATATCTATGTCATGAAAGTGGTGCACCACAACTTATTCTACAAAATAGATCACCAAGTACTTGAAAAGAAAATTATGAATGCAGTTCCTGTGAAGGTAAATGTCTTTTTGTGCTCCCTCATTTTTTTGAAAAATTATCATTTACTCGATCTGTAGACAGAAAATATTTATATTAGTACATCTATAAAATTTTTTTCTAACCAATGCTGCAGTGCAGCTGGAAACTAGATATTAAACAAAATGAGTAAATAAATACATAAAGCAAGCCATATGGCATTCCTCTCAATTAGCAAGACAATAGCCGTGAAATGTTTCTCATCGTTTCATTAGGCATTTTAGTAAATATCATAAATTAAGAGCTCCACAGTATAATCATATGTTTTCAAGTTCGACCGTGTCGTTTTTTGCGATGCTTTCTACAAAGGAATGTCAATAGCGAGGATAATGGCCTCTTTTTTTTTTACCTGTGCCTCTGAAAGGCACTCACTAATGACTTCTTTCCAGGCGACTGTCGCCCATCTGGGTGCCCATGACGCATTACGTGCAGGTGGCCACTTAACTTTCTTATGGAAATAATTACGACAGCAGTTTCCGCTACAGTAACAGTCTCATATAAAAATATTTCACAGGTCAAGAATTTGCGTTACAAGTGTGTAGAAACCAAATTCTATTGATATAACAGAGTCCAAAAAATTTTCGTCGCCATTGTAATACATTCACGCATTTACATACATTTCATAACTCTTAAAGTACGATTCTTGGTTTCCAACAACCTGTTTCACAAACCAGAGTCCCTAACCACTACTCATTATTCCTTACCTTATTCGTCGACACTTCTTCAATATTTCATCATAACAGATACGTAGCATACTCAAATAACTCATATAGCATCAGCTTATTGATCATAAACATACCGCAACAGCATAATACACATAGTCATCGTAATAATAACATCATAACACCTCAGTCAACTCTCAAAATCGTCGTAGCTTCCTCCAATAATTTCAAAACCTAAAAAAAATTCTCTGCTCTTTTAAAAGTGTCATCTGCCTCAAACGTACTTTAAAAATCGTGATCCCATACCAAATATATCATTCAAAGCTCTCATAATATCACAATGGGTCCGAAAAAATATGAACAGTTCACAAAGTACAGACAAAATACAATATCGTCAGTGTGAAGTTACCCAACTGTGTAATTGCGTCAACATGTGTCACTGATATAGTAAAAAAAGTTTATCTCTCAGTTAAATGATCAGATAGCTGTGTAATTTGTGTGTTAGAGAAATATGGTACCGATGTGTAAAATTGTATAAGCAAATACCATATTAGCTAGGGCTCCTTGTGCTTGCCAAACACATGGTACACAAAGTAAGCGTGTACCCCCCTGAGGATTAATGTAATTATACCCTCAGGTGTTACAGATTATGGCAATGGAATGGAATGTATCACGGAAAACCTTTGTATCTTGGTAATTCAAAAATCTTGAAAAATAAATGGTTCAAGTACAAAATTAATCACTCAAATGCGTGTCCTGTAGCGCTAAATGTGCGTCTTACTGTAAAATAATCTCTGTGGAAGTATCGTAGTTATTGTCCTCCGAAAGCTAAGTTCTGCAGAAGCCAATGTACTTACCTCGTGATAAACAAAAGTGAAATGCTTTGCGTATAGATATCTTAGTTATTACATACCTTACCGTGATCAAGAAAGTACTATAATGTAACGTATTGTTGTGCTACGAAAAAGGCTGTCTCATTGTAGCTATACCACAAAAGTTACTACGAAAACATGTTTTACTTTCCAGAATAATTCAGAAAAACTGTGCAGATATGTAACAGATACAGCGCAAAAGCAACATTGCAAATTGTCACTCATTAGTAGTGTCGTAATAAAACCGTGTAGTTGTCACATAAACTAACCACTGTGTCGACTGGTATCTCACAGAAAGTACTTTAAATCCAGAATGTACTTTCAAGTAAACCAAAATGTTGCATGTTAACAGTTTCTAAGTCTGGCAAAGCATACTAGAAATGTGAAGTGAAAAGTCTTATGGCAAAGACCAAGTTAAACAGCAGATTATCATTCAATAAACGGTTTTACATGTGAAATGTGGTGTAAACCTTTACTCTTCCTAGTACGCAGACTTCCAACTGAAAAGCAATTGTCATGTTTTATATGTCGGTAAGGAATGGTAAATCTTTTCTCAAGGTTAGCGTCTGTGTTATTTTTCTCCGAGCCAGCCGGCGCAGGTGGCTGCCTGCGGTGCGAGTCATTGTCTGTTCCTTTATTGGCGCGCGTCGTTATTGGGATTAGGAGACCTAGCTTCTACAAATTCACGTTGTCAAAAGTGCCCTGCTCTGTTTGAATCCCGCCAGTTCTGATGAAATTCAGGTATGTCGCTATGATTATCTCGACTGTCGTCATGTCGGTAGATTTCATAATTTCTTTCTTGTCGGCCATGTGGTGGAAAATTTCTTCCTGAATCGTAACTGCACGCTGAACTGTTGCGTCTGAAGTTATTCTGTCTCGCTTGATAATAATTGTTTTCGTTCCCATATTGTCTGTTTCTAAGGTAATCTCTGTCATATTCATTACTACGGAAATGCGATCTTTCTCTGTAACTATTGTTACTCTGCCAGTGGTTGTCATATGGGTGGTGTCTGTTTTGGTCACGATTTACGTTCTAAGAATAGCCTTGTCGTGTATTATTTCTGTCATAGCGGAATTGTGACAGATGTCACCTGTAATTGTTGTGCTCCTGTTTTCGCGTTCCCCGATTGTCAGTGTCAATTTCCAGTTCTTGTAACAGTCCCTGAAAAGCTTTAATGTCGTCTTTGCAACGTCCTGCTAAAATAATATGTCGTAGATGTTCAGGCAGTATTATTAAGCAAATGCGGATGAGTTCTGAGGGCCGTATGGGTTAGACAGGTACTGATTCTTGTGCAACATGTCTTCAAAATATTTCACAAGACTGGAAAATTCAGATTGTTCAAAGTGTTTCATCATCATGATGCTATGTTTTACTCGGTCTTGAGTGGCTTTAGACCAATATGCTGAGAGGAAGGCATGGTAAAATTCTCCTTTACTGTGGCAATCGTGAATGACCGATCGCATTCTTACATTCTTACATTCTCTAAGTAGCGACAGATAAATTCTAATCTGTGCTCTAATGACCAGTTGGGAGGGAAACAATGAGAGAATTGATCGAGCCACGCTTGTGGATGAAAGACGTTGCCAGAATTCTTAAATGTTTTGAATTTACGTGTAGTAATGAACAGCTTATAGTCAAAATCATCATGTTGGCGAGTCGCATGTCGGTCATCGTTACGTCGTTTCGGCGGTTCCATCTCAAAATTCGGTGTACCTTGCCAATTTCTCTCATAATTTCCGAAGTGCCCTATGTTATTATTTTGTGGCTGTTCCGTATTTCTATGTCCCTCTTCCCGTATTGGAGTGCGAGTGTCCTCTGAAACACGTAATTCTTGTATTACCTGTGTCAGCTGATCTTGTACTTCCCGGATTTCTCTTTGATGTTGCGTATTAATTTGATTCAGATTTTGTTTGAATTTCCTAATTTGTTCGCACTCTTCTGTGTCATTAAAGACTACCGGTTTTGTGTCATTCAGATTATCATCTACCTTCGCAGATAAATTATTTAGCTGATCCGAAAGTTCAACTACTTTCTCAGATAATGAACTAGTTTCCTCCATGTGTCTTTCTGAACCAATTTTCAGAGTAGCTACTGTGTCTTTTAAGTTTTCTTGAGTTTCTGCAAGTTGTGTAACCAAATCGGTAGATGCAACTGAGTCAGTTTTAACTTGCAAGGTCTCATGATTTTGATTTACAATAGTTTGCAGTTCTTTTATGGCTGCTTCATGATTCTGTAGTGCATTTTCATGCCGCAATAAAATAGGTTGAAAATGCTCACAAATCTGTGTTTTTACGTCATTACAGACTTTTTGACATTTCGGTTCAATGTTATGTAACTCAGTAGTTAAATCTTCACGTGTTTGTTCAAGTGTGGTTTCTAACTTTTGAAGATTTTGCTGTGTTTGTCTCTGATTTTGTTCCATTGTGTCTAACTTTTGAAGATTTTGTTCCATTGTGTTTAACTGTTGCTGTGTTTGTCTCTGATTTTGTTTCATTTGCTGCATTAATTGCAATAATAATGTATTAGTGTCTGAAATCTGTTCTTCTATGCTTTTCGGCAGTGCATTTGCACCGGCAACATTTACATTTTGACGAGCAGAAAATGCGTCTTCACTTATTTGAGAAAACGGTGGGGACCCAAAACCTGAGTCTACAGTATTTGCAATATTGTGTTCTGTCATTACGGATTCCTGAGGCGAGCTGTTGCCGACCGATCGATCGATAATGCTTCCCTGTTCACTAATTGTTCCACTGTGTACGCCATTATTTGCCGCCCGCTCCATTTCCCTATGCACAATTACCAAATTACCACTTTGAATGTCTGTTAATTCATTACACAGTGGTGCTGATAAGCTACGCTCGTCGTCACTATTATTTCTCAGTTTACTTTGGAGCCTAGTGTTACGTTTTTCACACCCCATAATTGTCACAATATTTCACACGATAACACAGAAAAGCACAATTTGAAGAGCAAAAATAAGAAAACACATTAACATAGCACTGAAAATAATATCTAGTTAATTGCAAGCACAGCTGCGAAATACTTGGTGCAAATTTACATGCACGCCACAACTGTTTTACTGTACAACAATGAAAGACCGCAACTACATAGGAAATTCTCTCTATAATTACGCGCTAGCAATAAACAATAGCTACACTAATTACACAAACTACAAGAAAAAATCAGAAGATTCCAGTGAGGTATCCTGGCAGGGTCGCTATATGAAAAGTCCCCTTAGAACAATTATACATGACTGTACTTATGCTGACACACAATATTTTTAGCGCAACTCAATCTGACTCTCAATAATCCCTACAAAAGAATGGCCCTGACTAACATTAACCTATACCTTTCACAAATCACTTACCTCACAAAAATCTTCGTTACTCGAACTACTGCAATACAGCGAACGCCACTACTGCCAGCTAAATAAAAGATTCAAACTACAGAAGGCATTAACTACTGACAGGCATTGTTAGCAAATGAAAGATTTTAATAGAGAACAAACAATGTATTTACCTTAATCGTGTTGAAAAATCATAATACATATGAGTTCATAACATCCATTCTTACAAACATCAAAACTCCGCCATTTCTCTCCCCACATCCACCACTACTGGCGGCTCACCTCCAACTGCGCAACGCTACGCGCTGTTCACATCTAGCTGCCCTACACTACAATGGCAGACAACAATGCAAACTAGCCACAGACTGCACACAGCACAGCCAGTGATTTTCATACAGAGCGCTACGTAACGTTGCCAATAAGAAAACATAAACAGCCTACTTACAGTAGAATTTTGCACAGAGCATAACTTAATCATAGCTAACACTTGGTTCAAGAATCATGAGAGAAGGTTATATACATGGAAAAAGGCTGGAGATACTTGATGGTATCAGATAGATTATATAATGGTAAGACAGAGATTTAGGAACCAGGTTTTAAATTGTAAGACATTTCCAGGGGCAGATGTGGATTCTGACCACAATCTATTGGTTATGATCTGCAGATTGAAACTGAAGAAACTGCAAAAAGGTAGGAACTTAAGGAGATGGGACCTGGATAAATTGAAAGAACCAGAGGTTGTAGAGAGTTTCAGGGAGAGCATAAGGGAACAATTGACAGGAATGGGGGAAAGAAATACAGTAGAAGAAGAATGGGTAGCTCTGAGGGATGAAGTAGTGAAGGCAGCAGAGGATCAAGTAGGTAAAAAGACAAGGGCTAATAGAAATCCTTGGGTAACAGAAGAAATATTGAATTTAATTGATGAAAGGAGAAAATATAAAAATGCAGTAAATGAAGCAGGCAAAAGGGAATACAAACGTCTCAAAAATGAGATCGACAGAAAGTGCAAAATGGCTAAGCAGGGATGGCTAGAGGACAAATGTAAGGATGTAGAGGCTTGTCTCACTAGGGGTAAGATAGATACTGCCTACAGGAAAATTAAAGAGACCTTTGGAGAGAAGAGAACCACTTGTATGAATATCAAGAGCTCAGATGGAAACCCAGTTCTAAGCAAAGAAGGGAAGGCAGAAAGGTGGAAGGAGTATATAGAGGGTTTATACAAGGGCGATGTACTTGAGGACAATATTATGGAAATGGAAGAGGATGTAGATGAAGATGAAATGCGAGATAAGTTACTGCGTGAAGAGTTTGACAGAGCACTGAAAGACCTGAGTCGAAACAAGGCCCCGGGAGTAGGCAACATTACATTAGAACTACTGACGGCCTTGGGAGAGCCAGTCCTGACAAAACTCTACCATCTGGTGAGCAAGATGTATGAGACAGGCGAAATACCCTCAGACTTCAAGAAGAATATAATAATTCCAATCCCAAAGAAAGCAGGTGTTGACAGATGTGAAAATTACCGAACTATCAGTTGAAAAAGTCACAGCTGCAAAATACTGGCACGAATTCTTTACAGACGAATGGAAAAACTGGTAGAAGCGGACCTCGGGGAAGATCAGTTTGGATTCCGTAGAAATGATGGAACACGTGAGGCAATACTAACCTTACGCCTTATCTTAGAAGAAAGGTTAAGAAAAGGCAAACCTACGTTTCTAGCATTTGTAGACTTAGAGAAAGCTTTTGACAATGTTAACTGGAATACTCTTTCAAATTCTGAAGGTGGCAGGGGTAAAATACTGGGGGCGAAAGGCTATTTACAATTTGTACAGAAACCAGATGGCAGTTACAAGAGTCGAGGGGCATCAAGGGGAAGCAGTGGTTGGGAAGGGAGTGAGACAGGGTTGTAGCCTCTCCCCGATGTTATTCAATCTGTATATTGAGCAAGCAGTAAAGGAAACAAAAGAAAAATTCGGAGTAGGTATTAAAATCCATGGAGAAGAAATAAAAACTTTGGGGTTCGCCGATGACATTGTAATTCTGTCAGAGACAGCAAAGGACTTGGAAGTGCAGTTGAACGGAATGGACAGTGTCTTGAAAGGAGGATATAAGATGAACATCAACAAAAGCAAAACGAGAGTAATGGAATGTAGTCGAATTAAGTTGGGTGATGCTGAGGGAATTAGGTTAGGAAATGTGACACTAAAAGTAGTAAATGAGTTTTGCAGTTTGGGGAGCAAAATAACTGATGATGGTCGAAGTAGAGATGATATAGAATGTAGACTGGCAATGGCAAGGAAAAGTGTTTCTGAAGAAGAGAAATTTGTTAACATCGAGTGTAGATTTAAGTGTCAGGAAGTCGTTTCTGAAAGTATTTGTATGGAGTGTAGCCATGTATGGAAGTGAAACATGGACGATAAATAGTTTAGACAAGAAGAGAATAGAAGCTTTAGAAATGTGGTGCTACAGAAGAATGTTGAAGATTAGATGGGTCGATCACATAACTAATGAGGAGGTATTGAATAGAGTTGGGGAGCAGAGGAGTTTGTGGCACAATTTGACTAGAAGAAGGGATCGGTTGGTAGGACATGTTCTGAGGCATCAAGGGATCACCAATTTAGTAATGGAGGACAGCGTGGAGGGTAAAAATCGTATAGGGAGGCCAAGAGATGAATACACTAAGCAGAGTCAGAAGGATGTAGGTTGCAGTAGGTACTGGGAGATGAAGTAGATTGCACAGGATAGAGTAGCATGGCAAGCTGCATCAAACCAGTCTCATGACTGAAGACCACAACAACAAGTAAATTTGATTGAAACATGGCTATTAATGAGAATAAGTTGTAGAACTAAGGGGCAAAAATTTTTAATTTTGATTATATAAATGGAAATTATGAATATCATGAATAGTTTGTGAGATATCGTTCTCTAAAATTAGCATTTTTCAAAACAGTCACCGCAAACCGTTTCATCATGCTCTGTGCATAACCACAGGTTCAAACTTTGTAAAACTATTTAGTTTTGCTGTCCTTGCATTTGTAGCATCTTCCACATCAACTATTCTTTGTTCTTTAGTACCGGAGAGTTTACTGGCATTCCTGTGGTTTTCGAGCGGGAGGTTCGGCTGGGTTAAATGCATTGTTAAATATGATGTTATGAGAGACTTTTCCTAGGGTTCCGAGGTCTTACCTTCTAACTGAAACCTTTTTGTTTCCTTTGAATACATTGTAGCCATTGAGAGCTGCAATGTTCAACAACTGAAAAAGACACAGAGAGGCCACTGCCTTGTCCCTCTATCAACAGTATATTCACCACACCTAGCATCAACGACATCTAGGCCGCCCTTTGTTTTGTTGTAGTACGTTATTAAAGATTATTTTTTATTTTCTCCGATATCACTGTCAGTTCCATCGTCATGATGCAGTGACGAAATAACCTTTACTGATTTCTTTCGTCCTTCTGTGTATGAGAGTCATGTGCCGTCTACCTGAAATCCAAATATACTTGAGTACTCTTTTTTAGATTTTTTGGGGTGAATACTCAACTGGAATTTCAGGCTAATTTTTTAACGTACCAACAACAGTAATATTATTTTCCTGTGGTACTTTTCTGACGATTAGGTAAGAAGTAAACCGATTATCTATGGACAGATTTCGTCCAGACCGTTTTACTGTGGCTACTAGGGCAAAACGTAGATCGTTTTAGAACAAGACAGGTCGAAAACGTTGATCCCATACTTTGTATGTTTATTTGAAATATACATCCTTAACCTGCACCTGCCTCTGTATGGAACGAGCATTTCGTACAGAATTACGTTTTCTGGTGGAGCAAAGTATGCATTGCAGTTGTACGCAAACATATCAAGAATGCGAAACGTCCCCTTTTTGAAGAATTATACAAGACTGTGCTTAACCTGACACACAATATTTTTAGCGCAACGCAATCTGACTTTCAGAAATCCCTACAAAAGAATGGCCCTGACTAACATTAACCTATGCATTTCACAAATCGCTTACCTCACAAAAATCTTGGTTACTCGAACTACTGCAACACAGCGAGCGCCACTACTGCCAGCTAAATAAAAGATTCAAACTATGGAAGGCACTAACTACTGATAGGGATAGTTAGCAAATGAAAGATTTTAATAGAGAACAAACAATGTATTTACCTTAATAGTCATAATATATATAGCAGTTCATGACAAATTACAAAACTCCGCCATCTCTCTCCCCACATCCACCACTGCTGGCGGCTCACCTCCAACTGCACAACGCTACGCGCTGTTCACATCCAGCTGCCGCTGCCCAACACTACAATGGCAGACAACAATGCAAACTAGCCACAGACTGCACACAGCACAGCCAGTGATTTTCACACAGAGCGCTATGTGGCGTTACCACACATAGCGCTACGTGGCGTTACCAATAAGAAAATCTAAACAGCCTACTTACATAGCCCCCATGCTTCCCACAAAAAAAATTTTACAAATTGTTTTGGGCAGTGGCCACTAATGATTTGAAAATTTTTTTCATAATTACAATAACAAAGAAATCAAATGCACACAGTTATTGATACAATGTTGGTCAAAAGCTAAAATTTTCTCACAGTCCATAAAGACAGTCCTGATCATTCATCACAGTAAAATGCAGTGTTTTTCTTAAAGTCTGAGCAGTAAAAGAAAATACACACGGAAGTAGTGGATTTCCATTCTATCTTGAAGAAGTACTGTTGTCCTTCCAACGGAAAGACAGTGCTGACTCTTGACATGCAGACAGGTATTGGTCCACAACAGAGCGAACCCACTGCAGAGTCAGTCATAGTTTTGAAGAATATTGGTACATAGGTCATCACAGAGTAGACCCACTGTAGTCCTGGTAGAGATTACGGTATTGGTGGGCCACCAGAGGTGCAGACCCACTGCAGTCCTTGTAGAAATAATGGTAATGGTGGGCCATCAAAGATGCAGACCCACTGCAGTCCTTGTAGAGACGGCCAGCAGCCATCTGTTGCAACTGTGCAGGTGCACAATCACCATTGAAGAGTCTTGCGGACAATATAGCAAGTCCATAAACCACCACTTGTGCACTCACAAAGTTTTTTAATTGTCCTTAGAACCAGCAATGCTGTTATCCAGTCCCTTGATGAATTATTAACACATGTGCAAACACTAACAGTCCCTACTTATCACATATTGTCCATATACTATGACCAACAGAAATGTGTGCAGTGAAATGGAACTCACAAGTTACTTAATTTGATGACCTGGTGTCAATTACAATTTTATAACATAAGAATACAATTACAAAGGTACAAAATACATCATTAAAGATCATAACAATACAGAGACCATTTGTAGTACAGGCTTTACAAAAGAATCAAAATATCATATATGTCAGTGTTAGAGGAATTATGACATGAGTACATACATAAAAGATCAGAATAACTTTCGAAACATCAACTTCACACATGAGCATTAGAACAAAACAGAATAAATAATGTCTATAAATCTTTACAAAGAAAATAACACAGTATTTGAAAAATTCTACAACATATCTCTTATCAGACAAACACATAAAGAGAGGAAAAACACAAATACACAAGAGTGCACAAACACATACCAGAATGACACAGGAGGAAAGGACAGGGTTTGTTTTCAGTGTAACATTTGGTATTGCAGTCCAACACAAAACTTCATTCCATAGATCTTTTGTCTTTTTTCAACATTTGTTTCCACCAAAAAAATCCTATCCAAGCATGCTTTCTGTATTTATATGTTCACATATTTCTTACCTCATTATTTATTTCCAAGAAAATCCTACCTAAACCTGTTGTAACTAAACCCTACTTTTTTGGTTCATATTCTGTTTCAAAATACGTTTTTTGGCCAAACCATTTTCTTATATCTTCTGAATGCATTTCTTCCAATTCATCATAGTTTCTTATATAGTCTACCCCCTCTTAAGCTAACTTAAATCTACTGAGCTCAGATGCTAAACTAAGGGATGAGGCAATGCAGCAGCACAAAACAATTAACACAAACAGCAATGACAAAAAAAATACAAAAGGCAAAGCAAGCAGCATAAATTACAACTAATATAAGGCAATGAGCAGCAAACAAGAAAAATAAATCAGTAGTAAAACTGGCTTAACAGCGTAATACAAAGTCAAATTCAGTAACATTATGCCTGGCAAACAGCAGCAGAAAATGAAATACCTAAGTATGACATAGCTCAAGCAGAAAAAATATTACACTAAAGACAACAATGCAGAAAAAGGGAAATGTCTATTCACATCTTAATATCTATGTCATTAAAGTGGTGCACCACAACTTATTCTACAAAATAAATTACCAAGTACTTGAAAAGAAAATTATGAATGCAGTTCCTGTGAAGGTAAATGTCTTTTTGTGCTCCCTCATTTTTTTGAAAAAAAATATTATTTACTCGATCTGTAGACAGAAAATATTTATATTAGTACATCTATAAAATTTTATTCTAACCAATGCTGCAGTGCAGCTAGAAACTATATATCAAATGAAATAAGCAACTATGTACAAAGCAAAGCACAAGAACATCGTTCAATAGCCATGTGACATTTCATAAGTAGTAAAAAAAAATCTAATCTAGAAAGACAGTAGTCATAATCAGGTGTGTAGACAAACTATTTCTTGTCATTTCATTAGGCATTTCAGTAAATATCAGAAAGTACAATATGTTTCCAAGTAATCAGCGTGTCGTATTTGCGATGCTTTCTACAAAGGAACGTCAATAGCGAGGATAATGGCCTCTCTTTTTTTTTCTCCACCTGTACCTCTGAAAGGGGCACACGCTAATGGCTTTTTTTTTTTTTTCAGGCGACTGTCGCCCATCTGGGTGCCCACGATGCATTATGTGCAGGTGGTCACTTAACTTTCTTACCGAAATATTTACGACACCAGTTTCCGCTACAGTGACAGTCTCATATAAAAATATTTCACAGGTCGAAAATTTACGTTGCAAATGTGTAGAAACAAAATCCTATGAATATAACAGTGTGCAAAAAATTTTCGTCGGCATTGTAATACATTCACGCATTTACACACATTTCATATACGTTTCTTGGTTTCCAACAACCTTTTTCACAAACAAGAGTCCCTAACCACTACTCATTATTCCTTACGTTATTCGTCGACACTTCTTCAATATTTCATCTTAATAAATACGTAGCATACTCAAATAACTCATATAGCATCAGCTTATTGATCATAAACATACTGCAACAGCATAATACACATAGTCATCGTAATAATAACATCATAACACCTCAGTCAACTCTCAAAATCGTCGTAGTTTCCTCCAATAATTTCAAAACCTAAAAAAAAATTCTCTGCTCATTTCAATAGTGTCATCTACCTCAAACGTACTTTAAAAATCGTGATCCCATACCAAATATATCATTCAAAGCTCTCGTAATATCACAATGGTTCCGAAAAAATATGAACAGTTTACAAAGTACAGACAAAATACAGTTTCATAAGTGTGAAGTTATCCAACTGTGTAATTGCGTAAACATCTGTCACTGATGTAGTAAAAAGAATGTTTGTTTCTCTGTCAAATAATCAGATAGCTGTGTAATTCTGTGTTAGAGAAATATGGTACCGATGTGTAAAGTTGTATAAGCAAATACCATATTAGCTAGGGCTCCTTGTGCTTGCCAAACACATGGTACACAAAGTAAGCGTGTACCCCCCTGAGGATTAATGTAATTATACCCTCAGGTGTTACAGATTACAGCAATGGAATGAAATATATCACGGAAAACCCTTGTATCATTGTACTTCAAATATCTTAAAAAAAATGCATGTTTTAAGTGCGAAATTAATCACTCAAATACGTGTCCTGTAGCGCTAAATGTGTGTCTTGCTGTAAGATAATCTCTGTGGAAGTGTCGTAGTTATCATCCTCCGAAAGCTAAGTTCTGCAGAAGGCAATGTACTTACCTCATGATACACCAAATTTCAAGTAAACCAAAATGTTGCATTAAAATCTCATTAGCAGTACTGGTAAATGTTCTAAGTATGTGAGCCTTGTAGTTGTTACGTAATCGTGCAACTAACAAGCAAGAATGTACACACACAAAACACTGTGACGTCTGTTCACTATAACAATGCATTCGTAATTTCTGTTTAAAAATGTTCCCTAGGTTCTAGACTGGATATTTAACTGCAAACATTGTTGCATGTTAACAGTTTCTTAAGTCTGACAAAGCATACTAGAAATGTGAAGTGAAAAGTTTTATACCAAAGACTAAATTAAAAAGCAGATTATCTCTCAATAAATGGTTTTACATGTGAAATGTGGTGTAAACCTTTACTCTTCCTAGTACGCAGAGTTTCAACTTCAACGCAATTATCATGTGGTATACGTCGGATTCTGTATGGTCCATTGTAAACTAGAAAGAATTTGTGACTTAAGTGTTTCTTCTTATGTGACAATGAATGAGCTTTAACGAGAACTTTCTGTCCAATATATAATTTCTTTGCATTTGCTTTACCGTGTAGTTTTCTCCTTTTGTCTGCTGCAGATTTTATATTTTTAATAGCCAAAACAATTATGTCTTTGTGTCGAAGTTTACGTGTATTCGGGAAAGGTACAAGCTCTCTGATTCTGTTCGGTGGTTCTTCATTCTTTAGTACAAGAGTAGGTGGTAAAGCAGTGGAGTCGTGAGGCATTTCATTCAGCACGTTTTGAAATAAGTGTAAATATCTGTCCCAATGCTGATGCTTTCTGTGACAATAAAGTCTACAAAGCTTATTGATTTCTTTCATAATCCGTTCAGACGGGTTACAATGTGGTGAGTACAATGAAATAAAAACAGGTTTGATTTTATGATTCCGAAGCATGCGTGACCAAACTGCAGATCTGAATTGAGGTCCGTTATCTGAAATGACTTTGCTAACGTGTCCAACTTCACGTAAGAAATTTTTAACAAAGGCGTTGGATACAGACCGTCCAGTGGCTTTACGTAACGGTGTGAAAGAAACAAATTTTGAAGTAAGTTCAACAGCGACTAGAACGTACGAAAATCCATTAGATGTTCTGACAAGCGGTCCCAAGAGATCAACAGCAGCAAATTCTTTTAATTTAGAAGGAATGATAGGAAACAGCGGAGCATGATGGGAGATAGTAGATGGTTTCGCCTTTTGACAAAGTTTACAAATAGACAAGACTCTTCGAATTCTCTTTTCCATATTGTTAAAATAACAAGTCGTTCGAAGAATATGATAACATTTTCGTGGGCCAAAATGTGCATAGCTGAAATGAATGTACCAAATGAGCTTATTAACAAAATCGTCAGGAATGCAAAGTACCCATAGCTTGTCATCAACAGTGCAGCGTTTGAACAGTATGTTGTTTCTAACCAGATAATAATGCCGAATCTGTGTGTGTGTCTTTCCATGCCATTTGCTCTTGATGTCTTTCCAAATCGGATCTTTATCTTGTTCATGAGCAATGTCCTTTAAAGATGTGGTGATGAAGTTTTCAAAGGCGACTTTCTGAATGTAAAGAATACTGAAATTTTTTTCGAGGTTGCCTTCTGTGTTACTTTTCTCAATCCCAGCCGGTGCGCGTGACAGTGCGTCTGCAACAATGTTCTCCTTGCCGAGAATGTAGACTATTGTGAAGCGTAATTCTTGCAGAAACAATGCCCAACGTTTTAACCTGTCATGATTTAATTTTGAAGACATAAGAAATTGTAATGCACGATGATCACTGTATACTTTTACGTGCTTACCAGAAAGAAAGAAACGGAATTTGTTAAATGCCCAAACGATAGCTAAAGCTTCTAATTCAGTAACGGAATAATTTTTTTCAGATTTTGTTAGCACTCGGCTAGCAAAAGCAATGGTTTTCTGAATGGTAGTGTCATTTTCTATGGCTTCTTGAAATAAATGGGCACCAAGACCGACTTTAGAAGAATCCGTGCTAAGGCAGAAATCTTTTGACAGATCTGGATGAGCTAGTATTGGCGCGTTAAGTAGCGATTCTTTCAAAGAATTGAATTCCAACTGTGCTTGTTCGTCCCAGTTCCAAATAGTATTTTTTCCAGTGAGAGAACAAAGTTTTGGTGTAACAAGAATTTGCATGTTCAGAAAACGACGGTAAAAATTTACAAGACCTAGAAAACTGCGGACTTGTCTTTTTGTGGATGGAACTGGAATGGCTCTGATTGCTTCTAACTTTTCAGGATCCAGCTGAATACCTTCAGAAGAAATAATATGTCCCAAAAACCTCACCTTTGACCTACCGAATTCAGACTTTTCCAAGTTAACTGTAATTCCAGATTCTGCAAAAATACGTAACAATCTGTTGAGGATGCGATTATGTTGTTCCCATGAAGCTTCTGCTATTAGAATATCGTCCACATATAAGGTGATGTGACGTTTTAAGAACTCAGGTAATATGGAATTTAGCCCGCGAATGAATGCTGCCGAAGAAATGTTCAAACCAAAAGGAAGTTTCCGAAACTGATAACAAACGCCGAAACAAAGGAAAGCTGTGTATTTTCTACATTCTGGATGAAGTTCGATCTGATAAAAGCTGGATCTGAGATCAATGGAAGACAACACTTTTACACCAATAAAATTTTGAAGAAGTTCTTCGAATGTTTGCGGCCTGTCTGTTTCAGGAATAATGATAGTATTGATTTGTCTCGAATTTAAGACAAGCCAGATCGATCCATTTTTCTTCTCAACAACATGTAATGGATTGTTGTATGAGCTTACTGCAGGCTCAATAATGCCCTTGTCAAGCATAGATTGTATTTCTGTTCTAACACGGTCCCTATAATGTGCTGGAATTACGTATGGTCTAACACAAAATTTAGTATGCTCACGAACACGAAATTGGTATTGAAATCCCTTGATTGTTCTTGTTTTGTGAGTAAAAACTGTGGAATGTTCTTGTAAAACCTCAAAAAGGTCCTGCCTATCAGTGTCATTACAATTCTCAATTGTTTGAATTTTATTCTGAATTAACTCATTAATTTCAAATATGCCGTCGATATCATCCCTGTCAGTACTTGCAGAGTGATTGTTAGTGTCTAGTTCCGTAGAAAATTCAGAACTGTTGTCCAACAGAAGGTAAAGCTGATTAATTTCTTCGTCATGGTTTGAGAGCCAATCTTCAAATTTCAAAGCTATTGACTTACCTTCCTTCTCTAAACTTATTTCAGCATTGTGAAAGTTTAAGATTGCTTTGTATTCATTCAAAAAGTCTACTCCCAATATAATTTCCGTCGACAATAATGGATCAATAAGAAAGTTCATAGAGAAGTTGTGGCTTTGACAAAAGAATTCTAAGTTGGTTTGTTGGCGTACATCTACACTTTTTCCAAAGATTGCACCTTGTAATTTAATCTTACGTAACGGAAGTGTGGGACAATCGTTCGATTTGTTGCATTTGCTAAAAGCTGTTTCACTAATTACTGAAATGGGACTGCCAGAGTCAAGTACTGCCGTAAATTTTTCGTCATTTACAGTAAGAATCACAGGATATGCAATGTTGTTATGTTTTACGTCGTGTTCCTGGAGTAAGATGTCCCTAATGTCTTCCATTTTTACGTAATTACTAGCTACGGCAGCTGCGTCGTCAGTTTCATAAGTACGTTTTGTGGCTGCCAGCGGTGTGAGTCATTGCCTATTGTCTCTTTGTTGGCGCGCGTCGTTATTGGGATTTGGAGACCTAACTTCTACAAATTCACTCTGACGAGAAGGCCCTGCCCTGTTTGAATCCCGCCAGTTCTGATGCAATTCAGGTCTGTCGTTACGAATATATCGTCTGTCGTCATGTCGGTAGATTCCGTAGTTTCTTCCTTGTCCGTCACGTGGTGGGGAATTTCTCCCTGAATCGTAACTGCGCGCTGGACCGTTGCGTCTAAAGTTATTCTGTCTCCCTTGATAATAATTATTTTGGTTCCCAAATTGTCTGTTTCTCTGATTGTCTCTGTGATAGTCACTACCGCGGAGAGGTGATCTTTCCCTGTAATTATTACTACTCTGCCAACGGTTGTCATACGGGTGGTGTCTGTTTTGGTCACAATATGTGTTGTGAGAATAGCCTTGTCGTGTCCAGTTATTATTTCTTTCATCGCGGAATTGTGACAGATGTGACCTGTAATTGTTGTGCTCCTGTTTCCGCGTTCCCCGATTGTCAGTGTCAATTTCCAGTTCTTGTAACAGTCCCTGAAAAGCCTCAATGTCTTCTTTGCAACGTCCTGCTAAAATAATATGTCGTAAATGTTCAGGTAATTTGATTAAGCAAATGCGGATGAGTTCTGATGGGCTGTATGGGTTTGACAGGTACTGATTCTTGTGCAACATGTCTTCAAAATATTTCACAAGACTGGAGAATTCAGATTGTTCGAAATGTTTCATCATTATGATGCTATGTTTTACTCGGTCTTGTGTAGCTTGAGACCAATATGCTGAGAGGAAGGCATGGTAAAATTCTCATTCACTGTGGCAATCGTGAATGACCGATCGCATTCTTACAGCTGGTTCATTCTCTAAGTAGCCACACATAAATTCTAATCTGTGTTCTAACGACCAGTTGGGAGGAAAACAATGAGAGAATTGATGGAGCCATGCTTGTGGATGAATGTCGTTGCCAGAATCCTTAAATGTTTTGAATTTACGTGTAGTAATGAACAGCTTATAGTCAAAATCATCGTGTCGGCGAGTCGCATATCGGTCATTGTTAGGTCGTGTCGGCCGTTCCATCTCAAAATTCGGTGCACATTGCCAATTTCTCTCATAATTTCCGAAGTGCCCTATGTTATTATTTTGTGGCTTTTCCGTATTTCTAAGTCCCTCTTCCCGTGTTGGAGCGCGAGTGTCCTCTGAAATACGTAATTCTTGTATTACCTGTGTCAGCTAATCTTGTACTTCCCGGATTTCTCTTTGATGTTGCGTATTAATTTGATTCAGATTTTGTTTCAGTTTCCTAATTTGTTCGCTCTCTTCTGTGTCATTAAAGACTACCGGTTTTGTGTCATTCAGATTATCATCTACTTTTGTAGATAAGTTAGTGAACTGATCTGAAAGTTCAGCTACTTTATCTGTTAGTGGAATTATTTCTTCTGTGTGTTTTTCTGAACCAAGTTTCAGAGTGTCCATTTGTGTTGAAATCGTATCTACTGTGTCCTTTAAGTTTTCCTGAGTTTTTGCAAGTTGCATAACCGAATCGGTAGATGCAACTGAGTCAATTTTAGCTTGCAGGGTGTCGTGATTTTCATGAACAATAGTTTGCAGTTCTTTTATGGCTGCATCGTGATTCTGTAATGCATTTTCATGACGCGAAAAAATAGGTTGGAAATGCTCACAAATTTGTGTTTTTATGTCATTACAGACTTTTTGACATTTCGATTCGATTTTATGTAACTCAGTAGTTAAATCTTCACGTGTTTGTTCAAGTGTGGTGTCTAACTTTTGAAGATTTTGTTCCATTGCGTCTAACTGTTGCTGTGTTTGTCTCTGGTGTTGTTCCATTGTATCTAACTTTTGAAGATTTTGTTCCATTGTGTCTAACTTTTGAAAATTTAGTTCCATTGTGTCTAACTTTTGAAGATTTAGTTCCATTGTGTCTAACTGTTGCTGTGTTTGTCTCTGATTTTGTTTCATTTGCTGCATTAATTGCAGTAATAATGTATTAGTGTCTGGAATCTGTTCCTCTATGCATTTCGGCAGTGCATTTGCACCGGCAGCATTCACATTTTGACAAGCAGAAAATGTGTTTTGACTTATTTGAGAAAACGGTGAGGCCCCAAAACCTGAATCTGCAGTATTTGCAAGATTGTGTCCTGTCATTTCGTATTCCTGAGGCGAGCTGTTGCCGACCGATCGATCGATAATGCTTCCCTGTTCACTACCTGTTTCACTGCCTACGCCATTGTTCGCCGCCCGCTCCATTTCCCTATGCACAATTACCAAATTACTACTTTGAACATTAGTTAATTCATTACACGGTGGCGCTAACACACTGCTTTCGTCTTCGCTGTCATTTCTCAATTTACTTTGGAGCCTAGTGTTACGTTTTTCACACGCCATTATTGTCACAATATTTCACACGACAACACAGAAAAACACAATTTGAAGAGCAAAAATAGGGGAACACATTAACATAGCACTGAAAATAATATCTAGTTAATTGCAAGCGCAGCTGCGAAATACTTGCTGCAAATCTACATGCATGCCACAACTGCTTTACTGTACAACAATGAAAAACTACAACTACAAAGGAAATTCTCTCTATAATTACGCGCTAGCAATAAACAAAAGCTACACTAATTACACAAACTACAAGAAAAAATTCAGAAGATTCCAGTGAGGTATCCTCGGCTAAGGGTCGCCATATGAAACGTCCCCTTTTTGAAGATTTATACAAGACTGTGCTTAACCTGACACACAATATTTTTAGCGCAACGCAATCTGACTTTCAGAAATCCCTACAAAAGAATGGCCCTGACTAACATTAACCTATGCATTTCACAAATCGCTTACCTCACAAAAATCTTGGTTACTCGAACTACTGCAACACAGCGAGCGCCACTACTGCCAGCTAAATAAAAGATTCAAACTATGGAAGGCACTAACTACTGATAGGGATAGTTAGCAAATGAAAGATTTTAATAGAGAACAAACAATGTATTTACCTTAATAGTCATAATATATATAGCAGTTCATGACAAATTACAAAACTCCGCCATCTCTCTCCCCACATCCATCACTGCTGGCGGCTCACCTCCAACTGCACAACGCTACGCGCTGTTCACATCCAGCTGCCACTGCCCAACACTACAATGGCAGACAACAATGCAAACTAGCCACAGACTGCACACAGCACAGCCAGTGATTTTCACACAGAGCGCTACGTGGCGTTACCAATAAGAAAACCTAAACAGCCTACTTACAAATGGATCTTATGGCTGCAGTATTATCTTGTGCTTTTCTTTCTTTCCTCGTGTGGATGTTGTCAATTCTGATACAACGAGTCAAAAATATGAACCATTACAGTGACATACTTGCTCGAAAGACTTATATTCCGGTCCCATCTGTATTCCAAAACTCTTCGATATTCATTTTACCGCAATGCAATGTTCCAGCTAAGCATAGTAAGCCAAACTAGGCCTTCAGTTCATTAAAACTCCTAGGCCTAGCCATATTCGGGTCACTTGTACGAGGGTGGTTCAGAAAGTAACCTCCGATTGGTTACAGTGCGGGTTGTGGGGGCAGTAGCGACGCCATCAGTGCGTTCACGCACTCAACAGGTCAGTCGGCATCAAGCCGTGGTCGAGTGAACGTCGTACCTGCGCTAGTTTAGTTTTTGTGGCAGTTTGAAATGTGTGCTGCAATAGAAAACCCCGCCAAATGTGAAGTGCGTGCTGTCATAAGGTTTTTTACAGCCAAAGGATATTCTGCAGCAGCTATTCATCGTGAGCTTTGTGCCGTGTACGGACCAAGAGTTATGAGTGAAGGAGTTGTCCGTGAATGGGTACGTTTATTTAAAAGTGGACGAGAAAACGTTCATGATGAAGAGAGGAGTGGTAGACCATCATTGGTGACTGACGAACTCGTTCAGACAGTTGATGCAAAAGTTCGTGAAAATCGACGTTTCTCAATGTCGGAGTTGTCTACTGGTTTTCCACAGATTTCTAAGACTCTCTTGTACGAGATAGTGACAGCAAGATTGGGTTACCGTCAGTTCTGTGCACGGCTCCAGGCACAAGCGGGTGATTTTTATGCAGAAGGAATTTCAAAGCTTGTGAAGAGATACGATAAGTGCCTCAATCGCTATGGAGACTATGTAGAAAAATAGTGCAAAGATGTAGTTGTAAGATGTATATATTAAAATATTTTTATTTAACTTGGTGTATTTTTTTAAATCAACCGGAGGTTACTTTCTGAACGCCCCTCGTATATTTGTTTCGAACTGAATCAATATACTCGTTGATATTGCCTGATTCAAGAACTAAATCAATCAATGGATTACTAAAAAATAACTTCTTTGATTATAACGATGAATGTACATCCATCGCAGCTAGAATGTTTCCGGGCAAAGGCATGGTAACTATATTGTGACGTCTTGTTCGAACACTTTATGAGAAACAAGTTTTTCTCCGTTTATTTGCTTTGTTCCTTCCGTTATAAACTTCCTTAGTTGACGTACCAGAGTCAGTTATGGTAGATGTACTAGAATCAACAATAGTAGATGCATCGGTACTGGCAGAAGGCTGAACATCCTCCTCTTCACCACCACTTATGTCACTATTCCTTTCATGATTACTGTTTATTTAGAAGTATGGGGTCGCGTCAGAATCTTCTACTTCACAATCATCATCACATAAAATTCTGTAAATTTCACTGTGTGAAAGATTTCGTTGCGCCATTTTAAATTGTAAACTATTGACAAGGATAATTCTGTTTTAGGACGTCACAGATAGTTATCAAAGTAACTCAGCGACAGACCTACACCAAAATGAAAAGGGGACGGCACCGGCAGAAGTTTGTAAAGTAAACGATCGGGTTGGGTCTGACAGACCAGTGCGCTTTTTGGAAGATTGCCAAACAATGACTAAACGAATCAAAATCTCATTTGCGACGTGAACGTTTTCTCTCGGATGTTACAGGAAGCTAGCAGAGCCTTCAAATCAAATCAGCAACTACACACGTCAAAAAAAGGTTTGCATCATTTCGGTTCCGAGAATTCCGGAACCTGTACAGAAAATTGGAATAGAGATCAACATAAACATCATTTCCGCCGTTTTATTGCTCATGAAATCCACACATTGCATGTTGTACTGACCTTCAGAGGTGATGGTCCAGACTGCTATACACATCTGTACCTCAAATACCCAGTATCACGTCCTCTTGCATTGATGTATGCCTGTATTCTTCGTGGCATACTATCCACAAGTTCATCAAGGCACTGTTGGTCCAGATTGTACCACTTCTCAACGGCGATTCGGCATAGATCCCTCAGAGAGGTTGGTGGGCCATGTTGTCCATAAACAGCATTTTTCCATCTATCTCAGACCTGTTCGATAGGGTTTATGTCTAGAGAACATGCTGGCCACTCTAGTCGAGCGATGTCGTTATCCTGAAGCAAGTCATTCACAAAATGTAGACGATGGAGGCGAGAATTGTAATCCGTGAAGACGAATGCCTCGCCAATATGCTGCCGATATGGTTGCACCATCAGTCGAAAGATGGAATTCAAGTATTGTACAGCTGTTACGGCGCTTTCCGTGACCACCCGTTGTGGCCGAGCGGTTCTATGCGCTTCAGTCTGGAACCGCGAGACCGCTACGGTCGCAGGTTCGAATCATGTCTCGGGCATGGATGTGTGTGATGGTCTTAGGTTAGTTAGGTTTAAGTAGTTCTAAGTTCTAGGGGACTGATGACCTCCGCTGTTAAATTCAAAAATGCCTCTGAACACTATAGGACTTAACAGCTGAGGTCATCAGTCCTCTAGAGCTTAGAGCTACTTAAACTTAACTAACCTAAGGACATCACAGACATCCATGCCCAAGGCAGGATTCGAACCTGCGACCGTAGCGGTCGCGCTGTTCCAGACTGAAGCGCCTAGAACCGCTCGGCCACCACGGCCGGCCGCTGTTAAGTCCCATAGTGCTCAGAGCCATTTTTGAACCGTGACCACCAGTGGCATATGTCGGCCCCAGATAATGCCACCCCGAAACAGCAGGGAACCTCCACCTTGCGGCACTCACTGGACAGTGTGTCTAAGGCGTTCAGCCTGACCGGGTTGCCTCCAAACACGTCTCCAACGATTGTCTGGTTGAAGGCATATGCGACACTCACAGCCGAAGAGAACGTGATGCCAATCCTGAGCAGTCCATTCGAAATTTTGTTGGGCCCATCAGTACCACGCTGCATGGCATCGTGTTTGGAAAGATGGACCTCGCCATGGACGTCGGAAGTGAAGTTGCGCATCATGCAGCCTACTGCGCACAGTTTGAGTCGTAACACGACGTCCTGTGGCTGCCCGAAAACCATTATTCAACATGGTGGCGTTGCTGTCAGGGTTCCTCTGAGCCATAATCCGCAGGTAGCGGTCATCCACTGCAGTAGTAGCCCTTGGGCAGCTTGAGCGAGGCATGTCATCGACAGTTCCTGTCTCTCCGTATCTCCTCCATGTGCAAACAACATCGCTTTGGTTCCCTCTGAGACGCCTGGACACTTCCCTTGCTGAGAGCGCTTCCTGGCACAAAGTAACATAGTGGCTGCAATCGAACCGCAGTAGAACGACAGACAACACGAGCCTTGTTCCTCCTTCCTGGTGGAATGACTGTAACTGATAGGCTCTCAGACATCCTCTGTCTCATAGGTGCTTCTCATGCATGGTTGTCTACATCTTGAGGAGGGTTTAGTAACATCATTGAACATGATTTAATTTGCAACTGACCAAAAGTAGGAGGGTAGCATACTAGCTACATTCCATGTCTTGTGGAGGAACAGAGGGAGCTGAGCCCTAGTGCTCAACATCTCTCCAGATAGGCGCATGTCGAGGAGGTTAGCACCTCTTTTCGCTGTATAGTAAATATGAGTGTGTTGTCGTGACATAAAAAAAATGGTTAAGATGAAAAGTGTGGTTTATGTACGATGTAGCTCCAACAGATGGAGATATCATGTGATGTCCAGCTTTCTGTAAGGGCCAATGAATCAAAACGTGTTAATGTCAGTTTCACTCCTGACTTAGACCTTGAGGTCATGGTAGAAAAACAAAATATATGGCTGAGTAGACAGCTGTAGTCATACACTGCTTCGATGAGCACAGGAAAATCAGTGTATCAAACTACTTATGAAACAACAAAACGAAGAACGCTCCCCTTGCGACTGGTAGTCTATATGATCTTCCTCCAGTACAGGCAACAAAATTTTAAACAGGTCCGTGGAAACGATTTCGATCACTGCTCGCCTGCTCCAGTGGACCAATAAATGTATATTTAATGGGATCACCATATGTGGTAGATGTCAACACAAAGAGGTATTTGTTCCTCAATACATGAGAAGGGAGAGACACGGTAAAATCTTATTGAGTTCTCTACCAAGTGACATTAGCAAAGTTTTTATAGTTCGTAGATTCACTCTGTTTTATGTTACAAAAATAACGTGGGGAGAGAGAGAACGAGCGACAGAGTAAGAGAGAGAGAGAGAGAGAGAGAGAGATGTTAAGTCCCATAGTGCTCAGAGCCAATATACAACTTCTCTGTGCTGTTACCTTGAGAGATTTCATATGTGATGAGACATTTCTTTACTTTAAGAGAGTTCTAAAGGAAGGAGGCAAGCAGTGACAGAGCCCTCTGTCTAGAGCCGAAAATGAGTTTAAGATTCTAGTCCTGTGGTGCAGGATGTGGCAGACATTAAGCTAGTAGAAACAGATTTTTCGATCTGATGAGACAATACTTAGAGAAAATACAGCATATACCACAGTGTTGTACACGATTTTCACAAGTAACGATACTTTATCGATGTGAGAACAAGTGTATGGTCATTTCTTCTGTCTTCGAAAATAGCCAATACAAACAGGGGAAATCTATGTTTCGTGTGAGAAATTCGAGGTATATTGACACAATAACATCCCCGTTTCGAAATTTTTAAACTGAGTTAGTCCAGGTTGCACCTCATTGTGCCGTAGTCAGTGGCGGGAGTGTTTACAAGGGCTCAGGCGACCGAATGTCGAGGCTAATGTCCGTCGTGAGTGGCTGTTTCTTGGCTGGCCAGCTCTTCAGGTACACAATACAGTCAGTACATGGCGTCAGATTAGACTGGGGTGACTGGTTAGTTTACTTTTTGTCTTGGGATGGCATGTTCAGGTAAGACAATTGGCACTACATCCATAAAAAGTATGGTTTGGTACATTTCCCATGTTTCTGTTACCAAGAATGCAACCTGTGACTCGTAAATACGAGGGCCGTTCAGAAAGTAACCTCCGGTTGATTTTAAAAAATACACCAAGTTAAATAAAAATATTTTAATATATACATCTTACAACTACATCTTTGCACTATTTTTCTACATAGTCTCCATAGCGATTGAGGCACTTATCGTATCTCTTCACAAGCTTTGAAATTCCTTCTGCATAAAAATCACCCGCTTGTGCCTGGAGCCAGCCTGTGACCGCATCTTTGAGCTCTTCGTCGTCATCAAACCGCTGTGACCCGAGCCATTTCTTCAAATGCATGAAGAGGTGATAATCACTTGGCGCCAGGTCTGGGCTGTAAGGTGGATGGTTGATAACGTCCCACTTGAAGGACTCAAGAAGGGCCGTTGTTCTGCGAGCAGAGTGAGGACTGGCGTTATCGTGCAAAAAAACGATACCGGAAGTCAGCATACCACGGCGTTTGTTCTGTATAGCCCGTCGTAACTTTTTTATTGTTTCACAGTACACGTCTTGATTAATGGTCGTACCACGTTCCATGAATTCAACCAACAACACCCCTTTGGCATCCCAAAACACCGCTGCCATCAGTTTTCTGGCAGAAAAATCTTGCGAGGCTTTTCTTGGTTTGGTAGGCGAATTTGAATGTGCCCACACCTTTGATTGTTCTTTTGTCTCAGGGTTCACGTACTTAATCCAGGTTTCGTCACCGGTCACGATTCTGTTTAACAATGGTTCTTCTTCGTCCTCATAACATGACAGAAAGTCTAATGCAGAGGCCATTCTTTGAGTTTTGTGGTGGTCTGTAAGAATTTTGGGCACCCATCGTGCACAGAACTTACGGTAACCCAATCTTGCTGTCACTATCTCGTACAAGAGAGTCTTAGAAATCTGTGGAAAACCAGTAGACAACTCCGACATTGAGAAACGTCGATTTTCACGAACTTTTGCATCAACTGTCTGAACGAGTTCGTCAGTCACCAGTGATGGTCTACCACTCCTCTCTTCATCATGAACGTTTTCTCGTCCACTTTTAAATAAACGTACTCATTCACGGACAACTCCTTCACTCATAACTCTTGGTCCATACACGGCACAAAGCTCACGATGAATAGCTGCTGCAGAATATCCTTTGGCTGTAAAAAACCTTATGACAGCACGCACTTCACATTTGGTGGGGTTTTCTATTGCAGCACACATTTCAAACTGCCACAAAAACTAAACTAGCGCAGGTACGACGTTCACTCGACCACGGCTTGATGCCGACTGACCTGTTGAGTGCGTGAACGCACAGATGGCGTCGCTACTCCCCCCACAACCCGCACTGTGACCAATCGGAGGTTACTTTCTGAACCGCCCTCGTATGTATAAGTGTGTTTCATTCACGAATCTGACAGCTTAGCGCAGACTGAAGCTCTCTCAGAAGTCGAGGAGGAGAGAGGGAGTGTGGAGGGCCAATAGTGTCCTCTGGTGGTGGTGTTGTGAATTACGTCAGTTAGTCTCTGAACCTCAAGGTGAACACAGAAAATTTTATATTCCGACTGGCAAATTTGAATTTCCCGCCACAATTTTAATTTTCCGCCATTTTCAGAGGGGAGGGGATTTCGCAGGGGAGTGGTAGGGGAAGCGGCATTTCATTGGTGGGTGGGAGTAATTAATAGGACAATTTGATATCAAAAGTGTGCCAGAATGCAGTTTTCCCTGCTTCTCATGAAATGTATTCACAGCTGTGAATATGAACCACCTGCAGCTGTATTAAGTAATGACAACATTGAAAATTCGATGCAGACTGGGACTCGAACCCAGATTTCTGGCTCTACACAAGCAGTCACCTTAATCTTTTTTTTTATAATGTTGGAAGAAATAACAAACTGCTTCACTGAGTACATAACATTAGTGGACTGCGTCCCTGTTTGTTTCCATGTTCCTCGCTGATATGGCAGCACCTGATGTAGCAGCCGGGCACGTTTTCGCATTTTGGTTTTGTTTTCTGGTTCTTTTCCAACCCATAAGTAGGAGAGCTTCCCCCATGAACCATGGACCTTGCCGTTGGTGGGGAGGCTTGCGTGCCTCAGCGATACAGATGGCCGTACCGTAGGTGCAACCACAACGGAGGGGTATCTGTTGAGAGGCCAGACAAACATGTGGTTCCTGAAGAGGGGCAGCAGCCTTTTCAGTAGTTGCAGGGGCAACAGTCTGGATGATTGACTGATCTGGCCTTGTAACATTAACCAAAACGGCCTTGCTATGCTGGTACTGCGAACGGCTGAAAGCAAGGGGAAACTACAGCTATAATTTTTCCCGAGGACATGCAGCTTTACTGTATGATTAAATGATGATGGCGTCCTCTTGGGTAAAATATTCCGGAGGTAAAATAGTCCCCCATTCGGATCTCCGGGCGGGGACTACTCAAGAGGTCGTCATTATCAGGAGAAAGAAAACTGGCATTCTATGGATCGGAGCGTGGAATGTCAGATCCCTTAATCGGGCAGGTAGGTTAGAAAATTTGAAAAGGGAAATGGGTAGGTTAAAGTTAGATATAGTGGGAATTAGTGAAGTACGGTGGCAGGAGGAACAAGACTTTTGGACAGGTGATTACAGGGTTATAAATACAAAATCAAATAGGGGTAATGCAGGAGGAGGTTTAATAATGAATAAAAAAATAGGAGTGCGGGTTAGCTACTACAAACAGCATAGTGAACGCATTATTGTGGCCAAGATAGACACAAAGCCCATGCCTACTACAGTAGTACAAGTTTATATGCCAACTAGCTCTGCAGATGATGAAGAAATGGATGAAATGTATGACGATATAAAAGAAATTATTCAGGTAGTGAAGGGAGACGAAAATTTAATAGTCATTGGTGACTGGAATTCGTCAGTAGGAAAAGGGAGAGAAGGAAACATAGTAGGTGAATATGGATTGGGGGGAAGAAATGAAAGAGGAAGCCGCCTTGTAGAATTTTGCACGGAGCATACCTTTATCATAGCTAACACTTGGTTCAAGAATCATAAAAGAAGGTTGTATACCTGGAAGAATCCTGGAGATACTAGTAGGTATCAGATAGATTATATAATGGTAAGACAGAGATTTAGGAACCAGGTTTTAAATTGTAAGACATTTCCAGGGGCAGATGTGGATTCTGACCACAATCTATTGGTTATGATCTGCAGATTGAAACTGAAGAAACTGCAAAAAGGTGGGAACTTAAGGAGATGGGACCTGGATAAACTGAAAGAACCAGAGGTTGTAGAGAGTTTCAGGGAGAGCATAAGGGAACAATTGACAGGAATGGGGGAAAGAAATACAGTAGAAGAAGAATGGGTAGCTCTGAGGGATGAAGTAGTGAAGGCAGCAGAGGATCAAGTAGGTAAAAAGACAAGGGCTAATAGAAATCCTTGGGTAACAGAAGAAATATTGAATTTAATTGATGAAAGGAGAAAATATAAAAATGCAGTAAATGAAGCAGGCAAAAGGGAATACAAACGTCTCAAAAATGAGATCGACAGAAAGTGCAAAATGGCTAAGCAGGGATGGCTAGAGGACAAATGTAAGGATGTAGAGGCTTGTCTCACTAGGGGTAAGATAGATACTGCCTACAGGAAAATTAAAGAGACCTTTGGAGAGAAGAGAACCACTTGTATGAATATCAAGAGCTCAGATGGAAACCCAGTTCTAAGCAAAGAAGGGAAGGCAGAAAGGTGGAAGGAGTATATAGAGGGTTTATACAAGGGCGATGTACTTGAGGACAATATTATGGAAATGGAAGAGGATGTAGATGAAGATGAAATGCGAGATAAGATACTGCGTGAAGAGTTTGACAGACCACTGAAAGACCTGAGTCGAAACAAGGCCCCGGGAGTAGGCAACATTACATTAGAACTACTGACGGCCTTGGGAGAGCCAGTCCTGACAAAACTCTACCATCTGGTGAGCAAGATGTATGAGACAGGCGAAATACCCTCAGACTTCAAGGAGAATATAATAATTCCAATCCCAAAGAAAGCAGGTTTTGACAGATGTGAAAATTACCGAACTATCAGTTTAAAAAGTCACAGCTGCAAAATACTGACACGAATTCTTTACAGACGAATGGAAAAACTGGTAGAAGCGGACCTCGGGGAAGATCAGTTTGGATTCCGTAGAAATGATGGAACACGTGAGGCAATACTAACCTTACGCCTTATCTTAGAAGAAAGGTTAAGAAAAGGCAAACCTACGTTTCTAGCGTTTGTAGACTTAGAGAAAGCTTTTGACAATGTTAACTGGAATACTCTCTTTCAAATTCTGAAGGTGGCAGGGGTAAAATACTGGGGGCGAAAGGCTATTTACAATTTGTACAGAAACCAGATGGCAGTTACAAGAGTCGAGGGGCATCAAGGGGAAGCAGTGGTTGGGAAGGGAGTGAGACAGGGTTGTAGCCGCTCCCCGATGTTATTCAATCTGTATATTGAGCAAGCAGTAAAGGAAACAAAAGAAAAATTCGGTGTAGGTATTAAAATCCATCGAGAAGAAATAAAAACTTTGGGGTTCGCTGATGACATTGTAATTCTGTCAGAGACAGCAAAGAACTTGGAAGAGCAGTTGAACGGAATGGACAGTGTCTTGAAAGGAGGATATAAGATGAACATCAACAAAAGCAAAACGAGGATAATGGAATGTAGTCAAATTAAATCGGGTGATGCTGAGGGGATTAGATTAGGAAATGAGACACTTAAAGTAGTAAAGGAGTTTTGCTATTTAGGGAGCAAAATAACTGATGATGGTCGAAGTAGAGAGGATATAAAATGTAGACTGGCAATGGCAAGGAAATCGTTTCTGAAGAAGAGAAATTTGTTAACATCGAGTATAGATTTAAGCGTCAGGAAGTCGTTTCTGAAAGTATTTGTATGGAGTGTAGCCATGTATGGAAGTGAAACATGGACGATAACCAGTTTGGACAAGAAGAGAATAGAAGCTTTCGAAATGTGGAGCTACAGAAGAATGCTGAAGATAAGGTGGGTAGATCACGTAACTAATGAGGAGGTATTGAATAGGATTGGGGAGAAGAGAAGTTTGTGGCACAACTTGACTAGAAGAAGGGATCGGTTGGTAGGACATGTTTTGAGGCATCAAGGGATCACCAATTTAGTAATGGAGGACAGCGTGGAGGGTAAAAATCGTAGAGGGAGACCAAGAGATCAATACACTAAGCAGATTCAGAAGGATGTAGGTTGCAGTAGGTACTGGGAGATGAAGAAGCTTGCACAGGATAGAGTAGCATGGAGAGCTGCATCAAACCAGTCTCAGGACTGAAGACCACAACAACAACAACAACAAGTAGGAGAGAAATCAAAACACTTTGAAATGGAAATAAATCTTTTATAATATATGAAGTCTTCACGGGTTGTCAGCCGAGTAGCATCGTCGTCTCGTAGCAACGTTTCGATGGAATGCGTCTCCATCATTTCCAGGCGAGTGTCGGGATATCGTCGGTCGCGGGCTTATATCACTGATGGACCGCTCTCCGCTTCCCGCGGCCGGACAATCACGCGCCCGCGGAGTCGCCCGATGCGCCTGGATCGGCCAGTGGGGGTGGTGGCGGGGGGGGGGGGAGGGAGGTGTGGGCGGGGTTCGAGTCCCGGCGTCCGTCTCTGTCTGCTCCGTCCGCGGCCCTTGGTGGAACGGAACGTTCTTCTCTGATATTCCTGATTGCAGGCTCCCAGGCTGTGCTGAGATGGTAGTCACTGTCGCGGTTGATTAGGGTGTTGTGTAACCGTATTTCTATGGACTCTTTTTGGTTACTGAGTCCGAAAATCCGTTTGTACTGCATATTTTCTTTGTGTCCTCGAAATCGAAGGTGTGCTTCTCGTCAATACTATGTTCCGCCACAGCAGATTTGTTGGTCTGACCCAAGCGTACATGCCTAATGTGTTCACTGTGGCGCTGTGAGAGGCAACGCTGTGTCTGTCCTATATATTGCATCCCACATTCACATCCGATCTCGTACACACCTGGTGCCGTCAGACCTAGTGGATCCTTGGTTGAACCGAGAAGGTCTTTGATTTTTCCTGCTGCGCAGAAAACGGTCTTCACTTTATGTTTCTTGAGAATTGTCGCGATCTTGGACGTCGGAGGACCCGCGTATGGCAAGAACGCACAGCCCATTGCTTCGTCTTCATCCGGTCTTTCTTCTCTCTTCTTGTGGTCGGTCTTCAGAGCTATCCTTATTTGTGTCTCACTGTATCCATTCTTCTTGAAGGTGTCCTTTAGGTGTTGCAATTCTCCTGGCAAACTTTCCTTATCGCAGATGGATCTGGCCCTGTGCACTAAGGTGCTGAGTACAGCATTGCGTTGCGCAGGGTGGTGGCAGCTATTGGCGTTAAGATAGATGTATGTGTGTTTTCTTTCTGTACACTGCGTGTCCCAGCGTGCCGTCCATGTTTCTTGTGATCAGGATATCCAGAAAGGGCAAGCTGCTGTTCTCTTCTATCTCCATGGTTAATTTCATATTTCCATGTATGCTGTTGAGGTGTTGATGGAACTCTAGCAGTTTGTCCCTGCCATGTGACCAAACTACAAAGGTATCGTCGACGTACCTGTAGAAGGCTTTTGGCTTGTGTTTAGCAGTGTCCAGTGCTAGCTTTTAGAAGTGCTCCATGTATAGGTCGGCTATGCCTGTTGCTAGGGGGGGAGCAAATAGCTACACCATCTATCTGTTCGTAGAACTTCCCACCACACTTGAAATAGGTGGTGGTTAGAACATGGCGAAAGAGCTTGATGATATCCTCCTCAAAGTGTTCTTCGAGTCAAGCCAGGGAGTCTTCTATTGGTATTCGTGTGAATAAGGATGTCACATCGAAGCTGACTAGTAGGTCTTCATTTTTCAGCAGCATTCCCTGTAGTACTTTCACAAACTCAGCCGAGTTTTTCTCATGGTGTGGACCGTAACCCACCAAGGATTTTAGCATCTGTGATGAATACTTAGCAATACCATATGCCGGCGAGTTAATAGTGTTTAAAATAGGTCGTAATGGGACACCTTCTTTGTGGAACTTTGGGAGGCCATAGAGACGTGGTGGTGCCGCTGCCCTCGGGTACAGCTTCCTGATGATATCCTTCTCTAGTCCCGAGTTGTTGAGCATCTCAACGGTCTTGCGGGTCACTGTTGTCGTGGGGTCTCTCCTTCGTCTTTTATAGGCAGGATTTTGCACGAGGGCGTCAATTTTTTACCAATAGTCTTCTGATTTAAGCAGCACCGTGGCGTTGCCTTTGTCCGCTGCCAAGACCACTGTGTCCTGATCCTCCATGAGTGCCTGTAGCGCCTTTCGGTCTGCCACCGAAATGTTATTCTTCGGCATCTTTGCTTTGTCTAGTACTCTGCAGACGTCTCTTCTTACTTCTTCTGCAGCTTCTTCAGGTAGTCTCCTTATGGCTTGCTCTACCCCACCTATGATGTCCCGTTTCGGCAGGGTGCTCGGAACCGGGGCGAAATTTAGGCCTTTGGACAGCACCTCTTGTTTTGGCCCATCCAGTTCCTTATTTGTTAGATTAATGACCACCTTGTGGTGAAGATGATGGAGACGCATTCCATCGAAACGTTGCTGCGAGACGACGATGCTACTCGGCTGACAACCCGTGAAGACTTCATACATGAAATTCACCGAGAAAGCCTACACTCGCATATTTTCTTTTATAAATTTACAACAACATCATCAACTGGGTGCTCTTTACTAAGGGAAAGATACGTTTCTCGAATAAAAAGAGAGAATAAAAGAAAATCTCCACTGGAGGGAAAGTACAAGGGCGGTTCTCAACGGCTCTTCTGCCTCCGGGCACAACATCTCATACAATCGAAGAAGGTGACTATTTGACATGGTTAATGTAGACCTCTTCACCGTGTTTAACCTCAGCTTCTCATCTCCAGGACATTCTAGCTGCGTGGGGAATCTCATAACACATACCGCAGAAAATTAGAGAAATATTGTTGGTATTTCGGGATATACACTATCACTGTATGTCATTCATGCAGGTGATTGCAGAAGTCCAGCACATTCTTCTGGTCGTTGCAAAGCAGGTAATGCACCGCTAGGTCTCATATCCATATCACCACATTCGTTTTGGCTCGTGTTAGTATGCTCTGTCCAGAAAAAGAACATTCATAGTATCAGTGGGTTGTTACTCCACACAGATAAGAAAGGAAATGATTGAATCAGGATTTGGTGACTTGTTTACAGTTAACTACCAGGTACCATCTCATTCTTGTTATGTGTCAAGGGTCGTATGGTGAATTGTCCGCATTATCACAGGCCAGTAAAGTTATGGGGTGCTGTGCTTCCACAGGATTGTCGGGGCGCCTGCTCGTGAGTATTCGATAGATGTTGTGTGCTGTCGGCGGTTTGTTGGCTGGGAGATCTTTAATAACGTAGCCATATTCAAGGAAAGAATCTTTGATACGTTTAAATTTTTGGAAAATATTCTTCACCATAACCAGCGCAATTCGAGAAGCTGGTGCCAGTTCATCAATCAAGAGTCCCGACAAATGAAACTGAAATTTGTGGTAAGGTCTTATGGGACGAAACTTACGCTAAGGACAACACACACACCCATCCCAAAGGGAGGACTCGAACCTCCGATGGGGGGAGCCACGCGGACCGTTGCAAGACGCCTGAGACCGCACGGCTACGTCGCGCGGCAGTCCCGACAAACTGGGCTGATTCCTATCCCATATTTTCAGCATCGGCCTGAGATGAAAGGGTACAGTATGATTGTGAACGTATACGTCCATGAGGCCTCTTCTCCCAATGAGTAGGGTCAGGGCATCATATACAATCTTGCAGAGTAATCTCGTTCTGACGAAGTATCCAAATGCTGTCAGTGTGCGTCAAGTGGCTGTCTTCAGCATTGGAAGAATCTGTGTTTACTGGGGGATACGTGATGCCAAGTAGGTATTTACCAGTTGAATCATGTCTAAGGCGCGCAAGCTGATAGCTCTGACGCCATTCCGGATGACTTGGAGCAACCTCTTGAAGTTGATCACTGCTCTGCGTCTCGTGTCATTTGTAAAGATAATTCGCAGACACTTTATACTGTCCCGTATCTGGAAGGGTGCAACACAGTCAGCAGTTAGTCTAGTATCAGTACTCAGGTCGACCGATTTGTTTACGTTCATACGCCTACCCATAGCAGTGCCATACTTGCTGAACCAGTCCAATGCCACATTTGTGTCGTTGCCAGTCTGTAACACCAGTAATAGGTCGTCTGCACACGTCTTGCACTGAAAAGTGTGTCCCCGTATCATAAGGCCTGTCAAGTGTTGGCGAAGGCCGCTGAGAAATAATTGATGGGCCAGTGATATATGATCGTGGATAATCTGGTAGCAGTAAAGGGCCCCAAGAATCGGCTATTAATAAGCACTTTAGACGCCGCTGCCTATTGTAACCGCATGATCGTGAGGATTTAGGGCTGTGGAAACTTAATTTGTGTCAGAGCTCTGCGTAGTCGACATGATTTCGCCACTGCGACTGAATCGCAGTATTCCCCAAGCGCCGGCTGAATGTTGCTGTCGCCACCTAGCGATGTTTGGTCAAGTGACACCATGCAGTGCTGTATTCATGAAAGCCATGCCGCCATCAATTTGGTAAAAATCTTAGCATCACAATTAAGTAGTGATAATGGGTGGTAGTCTATAAGTCACGTGCCGCCTGAAGGTTTTGGTATTGGAATGATCAGCCTCCCTAGAAAGGCAGGTGAAAGTGGCACATTAAGAGACATTGGTTGGCGATAAATTTCAGTCCAACAGGGAGCCTCCAAATGTTGAAAGGTTCGATAGATTACTGTGCCACTAGCGGTTTCTGAATTTGGTGACATCAAGTTGTAACCATAGAGGGATTGGAATTCGTCGACGTTTACGTCCTGTAAAATAACGATATCTGTATCTGCAGCATGTAGCATATCTGCGAGTAAAGCCATCTTGATCCATGATCGTATGGTACTAGTATTAACGGATATGATGTTGAATGCCTGTTGACGTCCTGTATGTTGTCCTTGTCGGTGCACTCTATGTCAGTGGCATGAGTGAGCTGGCTATCGTTAGTTACAAAGTGGTCGCTCGGAGGGGGGGATGGGGGTCTCAACCGAGGTACCTGCGGTTGCAGGCGGCTGGACTTCCTCGCTGTCATGGGCCCACTTCCCCCAAGACGACTCCTGCGGCTTGGTCTGTATTTGTTGTTATGGCCACGTCCTTCTCTACTGCGCAGAGTTCTCGAACGTTTGGAGAACTGCCTGAAAGGTCTCTATGGTGGAGAGAAGTTCTTCGCATTAAGTGGTATAAAACTGGTCGTTGTCAGAGACTCCAGCACTCTCTACTGTGGCGTCGTCATCGTCTGCCTGTTGTCGTTCATCGTCTCCCGTACAGAGAAAGCTATCATCTGATGGTGTGTGACGTTTCCTTCTGCGCCGTTTTGGTAACCTGTATTTGCGCTGTCGTACATCCATGTCCATATCCAAATGTTGTCTGGAAGTCCGATCATCTTGGAAGTCGGCGACAAACGCGGTTGTCGGTACCACCAGCCGGCCGATATCTATACTCGTCTCCGTTCCCACAACGTCGGATTTCTGTTGCAGCTGCTCAGCGGAGCATTCCTCGCTTCACATCTTGGATGCCGCGCGGGATTAGCCGAGCGGTCCCGGGCGCTGCAGTCATGGACTGTGCGGCTAGTCCCGGCGGAGGTTCGAGTCCTCCCTCGGGCATGGGTGTGTGTGTTCGTCCATAGGATAATTTAGGTTAAGTAGTGTGTAAGCTTAGGGACTGATGACCTTAGCAGTTAAGTCCAATAAGATTTCACACACATTTGAACATTTTTTTTAACATCTTGGATACATTGTCTTCCATTTGTCTCGTCTATTCCATGGGGTCGCCCGTCATCTGCTACTGTGGATCGTGGAAAGGGGACTCTTTTTCGGAAGGCAGCAGCACACCAAGGAGGCATGGATGCTGTCGTGGATGGGGGTACAGCTTCGCCCGTCAGTGCTTTAATTATTCTCGTTTGGACGCGCTCTCAGCGTATGGGGCCCTTCTTGCAGGTCTTGTACTGCCTGTCGTAAATAATTATCGCTCTATAGCCACCAATAAGAAGGTAAGATGGGACATGCCTTTCATGCTCGATCCGCAATTGTCTCACCTCTTTAAGAAAGGCGCTGCAGTCTGGAACCGCAAGACCACTACGGTCGCAGGTTCGAATCCTGCCTCGGGCATGGATGTTTGTGATGTCCTTAGGTTAGTTAGGTTTAACTAGTTCTAAGTTCTAGGGGACTAATGACCTCAGCAGTTGAGTCCCATAGTGCTCAGAGCCATTTGAACCATTTCTTTAAGAAAGGGGTATGTCTTAAAAGTGTCCATTTTTCGGTGACGTGGCTGAGTACGCGTTCGTATGGTTGTAAAGCATTGACCACGACATCTTCCGGAACATCGAAGGGAAGTTCAAAAACTCTAATAGTGTGGAGTCCACAAGTCCCGTGTGAGCGATTGACGCCGTCCGCACGTTAGCATTAAAATGTCTGAATTTTAGACCATTGTTATTTTCACGTACAATTTTATCACATACTGTGTCACTGATCAATTTAAGGTAAATAGAGAGGTGGGTACCTATCAGGGCTTGTGGATCTATTCTTACGAAGCGTCCGACTTCGAAGACTTAAGGTCACGCGAGACCAGTAGCATTGTTAATCTTGATGGTTGACTTCCTGTAGGAGTGAGAAATTATGTATCTATAGCGTAGTTAGTCGCGTGAAGCACAAGAGATAAACAACTTGGCGCGCGTCTGAGTCGCGCCCACCTCTGGAGGCGAACAGCCCATTTCGGTTATCCGAGCACGACTCACGGCCCAAACTTACGTATGTCGTCGTCTGTGTGTCATACCTGTACTCGTGCATCCCATAAATGCAGGGGAGACATTTTTATTTGTAAGTCGCAGGCCGAGTGTCGGTTGATCAATACGAAATTGCAGTGCCTGTGTTCTGAAGTAGTACGATGCAATGTTCCCTCGAACATGCATGCATATCTGAAGGGAAATTGTATCACACTTTCTTCACAACACAGGCACTGATGTTTCGTATTGTAACAGCGGTTTGTACAGCCCTCCTTGCCTAGCGCGCGATCGGCCGTGACAAGTGACGGTAGCGCCGCGTAGTCCTAACATCCGGAATGAAATAAGCGAATTTGAAGCATCTAAACTATACAAAAGAGTCACGTATCGTTAATGTTTTACATAAAAGACAATTCGTATCGACAGCCAACCTGTTACATACGTAATTATTACAGAGGTAACTAGCAGAGGAAAATAAATCAAGAGTGTTTGATGTTATATTACAGACGATTTTCATCACTCGTGACTTTAATGTATGGAAATGAAATATTTCTTATACATACATCATTTTATAAGAACCGCTGTAGCACAGTTCCTACAGTAATTTCTGACTAATGTATATTTTAGTAACAATGAAACATTGCTTTGTTTATTCCCCATAGTCGTTGTGGTGTCACCGCCAGACACCACACTTGCTAGGTGGTAGCCTTTAAATCGGCCGCGGTCCGTTAGTATACGTCGGACCCGCGTGTCGCCACTATCAGTGATTGCAGAGCGAGCGCCGCCACACGGCAGGTCTAGAGATACTTCCTAGCACTCGCCCCAGTTGTACAACCGACTTTGCTAGCGATGGTTCACTGACAAAATACGCTCTCATTTGCCGAGACGATAGTTTAGCATAGCCTTCAGCTACGTCATTTGCTACGACCCAGCAAGGCGCCATATTCAGTTACTATTGATATTGTGAATCATGTACCGTCAAGAGCGACGTTCATCACTAATGGATTAAAGTTAAGTATTCCACCAGCTACGTCCGTTTTTATAAATTCTAATTTCCTTGTCCTGTTCCAGACCTCACGCCAGCCTGCGTGAGCTAAAACGCGTGCATTTCGGCCTCCTCTAGTAACACGGTGTTGGCTCTCCTGCCAACCACAACAGTCGTCACAATAATTCGAAGTGTCCTTTAAATGAAGAAATGGAGAAAACAAACACTTTCCTTACACCAGCCACGCCTGTTGAAAGAAAAATTAATGCTTTCAGGCACGTCACAGTAATTTCTAATTTTATTTAGACAGAATTGCGGTGGAGTATGAAATAGTCCTGGCCGTTGCTCTCCCATAGTGCTCAGAGCCCCCTTTAATTAACTTCTGCAACTTGTTAGAAACCGTTAAAATGAAATGATGAAAATTATTCCTTCCTTTTCTCTCAGATTTTGATACATCGTTTTCAATATTTTTGCCGCTAAACACCAATTTTTTAAATTTTTTGTCCTAATGTGCCTTGAGGTCCTTGAAGACAGACTGTGACACTGGAAGCAGTAATCTGCTCATGCTTAACACTGTTAGTGTTGTATTTTAATGTGTCATAGCATTAATCGACTGCTGACTCTGTCTTTTTTCGCCTTTAAATGACAAAGTGCGGTCAGCTCGCGGTTCTTTCACGAAACATCTCTGATCGGTGCTAGATACAGCAGGTGTGGTGATAACAGTAAGCTCTGTCTTCACTTCAGCTACGAATTAATTCCATTTCCTCTAACCCTGTAATAGTTGTAAACTTCGTTGTTTTGTGATTTCTTATACTGTACGATTTCTTGAATCTGCCTACTTAGGTCAAGAAGACTTGAAATCATCTCATTTGCGATTCGGAGCGCCCAGTCTCATGGATCTCCAAAGGTAACGGTGCATTGCCTCTCGCGAGCAGCACTACATAGTTTAAATTTCAGGAAAACTCCTCTAAGGAACTGTTGTTTATGTAATTTATTCACGTTGAGGGGTTTATGTTGTCTATCAATGGGGGTAACAGGACTTTGTGGCCAACCTGCGCGATAAATCTTTCTGATAGTTCTTGTTTCATGGTTCCGCAAATTTTATTTTGGCGCGTATTTACAACTTTGTAAGTCTTTCTTCCATTTATGCAGTTGACGGCCAGATATTATGCAGCAAAACCTGGTTTGCACACTGCTTAACACTAAGCGTTATACACAGTCGCAGTTATGGGCAACACAGGCACTACAATATCATATTTATCCGCCGACACCGGGCAAACGACTTTCAGTTAAAATGTCTCCCCTGTACGGGAATATACATCATGAATGAACGAGTGCAGGTCGTAGACTCACACTTGACGACATATGGAAGTCTGCGTCTGCCTGTGAAGCATGCTCAAATAGCCTAAGGATAAGGCGGCCGCTCCCGATAAACGGAAAATCCGGGTTCGAGTCCCGGTCCGGCACCGATTTTCATTGTTGTCATCCCCTTACACAGCTGATGGTTGTCTGTATTCGCAACTGCGAATGCTTGCATGTGCAAAGGAACTTGCATAGCACGTCATAACTACAAAAGCACTGCAGTATCATATTTATCCGTGAATACTAGGCAGTGACTTTCAATTAATATGTCCTTTACCCATACGCAATGTGTACGAGTGCAATTTCTGATGCATGAACGACGAAATATGGAAGTTTGGCTAAGACCGTGAGTCGTGCATGGAGAGCTAAAGCGATAGCTTCTCTGCCGGCCGCTGTGACCGAGCCGTTCTAGGCGCTTCAGCCCGGAACCGCGCTGCTGCTACGGTCGCAGGTTCGAATCCTGCCTCGGGTATGGATGTGTGTGATGTCCTTAGGTTAGTTAGGTTTAAGTAGTTTTAATTCTAAGGGACTGATGACCTCAAATGTTAAGTCCCATTGTGCTTAGAACCATTTGAATTTGATAGCTTCTCTTTGTCAGAGCAGATTGCGGACGTGCTGTTTGTGTCCTCACTGCGGAGTGAACGCTCGTGTTTGTTTACTCAATACTCGGCCGTTCCGTGCGCCCCGACTTACCCATAACAGATTATCGTGGCAGAACGATACAGAAAATCGACGCTCAAATTTACGTTCCAAAACAAATTTGCAACACCAAAAGCTCTCGAATTTGAACGATTTCTACGAGATGAGGAGAAAATCCCGGCGGCAGACATCATCGGCATACATTTATCCATTGTGAGCAGTGTAGGCTACGTAAAGATCATCATCGATCCAACACGTGAACAGATCCTTCTGGAAACAAAACGGGGCCTCCGGTTCTGCCACGCTGATGACAATGTGGATACTGTGGACGTCGATAATGCTGGATTGGGACTCTGTACAATCACGATATTTGAATTTTTATTTAAACGCCCAGGAGAAGGCATCGAGGCGGCTCTTTGCCCCTACGGGACGGTATATAGCCATGTCGCGGAAAAGTGGATGCAATTCCGAACATATCCCGTTCTGAACGGAATCCGACAGGCCATAATTGAACTTTTAAGACATGTTCCCTCATATCTCTATATCGGCGGCTGCCGCGCCATCGTCATTTACGACGGACAACCAAAGCCCTGTTCCGGATGTGGGAAGGAGTGTCACCTACGATCCGAATGCATCCAACTACCGCCTGCAGACATAGTGCCACCATCGCAGCCGACGCAGCTTCCCGTGACTTAGGTTGCCGCCCTCAAGACTGCTGCCGCTTCCCCACGGCATCCGACACTCCCTGATGACCCGACGCAGCATCCTCCGATGCGGAGGGAAGATGAAATGTGTCGTGGACTCCACTCCGACAGCGCCGACCCCGTCGACAGGCGACGATGTCCATGATAATAGAATAGACTTGCTGATCGCGCCGTCTGAGACCTTTTTGCCAGAGCGTCGTGAGTCCCTCCTGCATTTGTCTGACACAGAACAACACACCAGAAAGCAACCATCCCCAATGCGCCGAAAGCGAAGGCGCAGAGAAACTTCAGAACAGGTTGAAGACCAGCCACTGGAGGACGAGGAATCCATCCTCGAAGACAAAGCTTCTACGGAGTCAACCATCACCGGCTGCAGCGTGAGAACACAGAATGGGATTGAGGAAGTTTCGTACATACCCATAACTGAGTGATCAGACACTGATACACTAGACGGATGCTGCCCTCGACATCTGGATTTCCGGTACCCATCCCGTGGCCTGAGGAAACGATAGAAGATGTTCTTGCTCTGCATTCAACGACGTGGTGGGAGGATGATGATACGATGCAAGATACACTGACAGGTACAGACCCGGTGGCGCTGGCACGTTAGGAACAGTTCCAGCCGAGGTGTTGGGGATGGAAAGAGGTGATGATGCAAATTAACACCCAATAAACATTTCCAAGCTAAAAAATAACTTGGCACCCGCAATTCGACGACAGACTTATCGTATCACCACAATTATTCTCAATATGACGGGAACAATGGTGAAGATCCATCTACTGTAAGAGATGCTTCATGCATAGGATGTTGACTTCATTTTATTGCAAGAAGAGCGCTTCGCGTCTTTCCATGCCTGGTTATGCGACATAAACGACGCTATGTGATCAGACTGGAAGTATGGCGATACTAATGCATGACGATATTGAAAACGGAGATGTGACTTACGCCTCCTCAGCAATGCGGGTGGCGATCACGGTGCTGGGCAGACGTATTATTAACGTTATGCTCCATGAGGAACCGGCGAACGCCCGAGAGATCGCAATTCTACTCAGAGGATATCACCCCCCCCCTCTTTCTTGGTCGCTGCGATCAATATATCTTCGGCGGCGATTTTAACTGTGTGCTCCATTCCAAAGACCAGGTCCCACACTTTTCGACTTATCAAGAACTTTGGATATTCGCGCGAGAGCTGTTTCTGATTGATACTTGTGTAAAAGTACAAGGTGACCACCCCGGACACACATATCTTACCATTCACTCGGTCAGTCGTCTTGATCGCATTCTATGTCTCACATGATCTTGCTCCAAGAGTGTTGGAGGCCAAACGGTGGCCGTCTGTCTTCTCAGACCATAGTGTCTCCATATGAACGGCCTCCCTCCAGCAACAACATGTATAGCGTAGCATTAGGATGTGGAAGATGAGTGTGGCAGACCTCCATTACCTAGAATGCTGTCAGATTATCAACGCCGCATTGGCGGTCTGCGAAAGACGTCTTCCTCGATACCCTTTGACTTGGACATGGTGACTGAAACGTGCAAAACTGGCGTTGCGGCGGTTGCTAACCCTTTATGAAAAGGACATGGCTGAATGGCATTGACATACTTTGGTCTTTTATTATATGATGCTTAGCGAACTCGCATCCTAACCTCTGTCACCAGACTGACAGATGACAAGTCGTCGAATTAAAGCCAAAATAATCTCCGTTACACGGCGAAAAGTGGAAGGGGTTGGCATGTGGTCGGGGCACCAAGACTGAGCGAGCAGCGAAAGCCCATCAATCCACCACATCGTCTCGATAGCCGTCGACGTCGAAGACAGCTTATCATGGACCTCACTTTGCCGGATGGTCGATCCTTAACCACCCAGGCGGCCATTGTGGAAGCCTTTGCAGACCATTATCGACGTTATTACCATTAGGAAAATATAGAGGGAGAGAACGATAACGTCATTTTGCAGCATATGTCGCGCACCTTCGACGGCGCAGCAGCATCGCCGCTTTTAACGGCGATTATGCAGGACGACATTAACAAGTCACGAGGGCCAGACGGACTGCCGCTTGAATTCTGTCGGACTTTCCGCACCCTGATGATGCCACGTTGGTTGGTTTATTGGTTTATGGGGATGGGACTAAACAGCGAGGTCATTAGTCCCATCGGATTAGGGGAGGATGGGGAAGGAAATCGGCCGTGCCTTTTCAAAGGAACCATCCCGGAATTTGCCTGTAGTGTTTTAGGAAAATCACGGAAAATCTAAATCAGGATGGCCAGACGCTGGTTTGTACCATCGTCATCCCGAGTGCGAGTCCAGTGTGCTAACCACTGCGTAACCTCGCTCGGTATGCCGTGTTGTGTTCCTTGTCTTCGTCGATGTACTATTCATCCCGATATATATGCCGTCAAGAGGTCGGACGATCGAGGACTACCGCTCCATTATAATGTTAAATTTGGACTATAAGATCTTTTCGCGGCTTCTGGCGGAGCGCCTAAAGAAAGTTCCTACCACTAATCCTGTCAATGGGGCAAACGACGCAAGGAGGAGAGACCAACATGAAAATGGCCACTGGCCAATGTTGGGATTTGATAGCTCCCGTCACAACCTGTCGCCTTCGAGCTACTGTGATCTCAATTGACTTTGAGAATGTTTTTGACATGTTGCACCAAAAGATTCTTATGTCAGTTCTAGTCCATATGACCTTCCCACCTAACTTCTTCACATTCCATCTGTGTAAAATCAATGCATTTAAAGTGACGAGTCACCCTAGATGTTTCGCCATAAGATATTAATGTGCACAATAGAATAACAGTCTGATGTGTTTGTGTTCCAGTATCCAGTCGAAAAAATTTCCACACATTGGCTGCGTCACTCAATAAGGGTGTTGTGAATCTGACACCTCAGGTGCATTGAGATGTGCTGTGTGTGTGGTTTGTGGTTTATAGGCGCTCAACAATGTGGTTATCAGCACTGGTAATAAAATGAAATGTCGTTAATAAATGAACGATTGTGGTTAAAAACTCTAAAACAGTAAAAGTTAGTGAAAGTTAGTTTCACTTAAAATTGCACTTAATGTCTGGCAGTCTCACTCACATCCACCCGCACAATAGCACTACTAAGCCTTTCTTGAAGATAACGGAAGTTTGATCAAATGGCTAAAATTTTTATTAAAACATGGATTATACAAGAAAGAAGCTAAAATATTGACACAAATGTATGCAGCTGGCTGTTCAGTTACAAACACTACATCCATCCAGTACCTCACTAAATCGAAAATTGCTCTTGACCCGTCCAGTAACTAGGGAAGGAGTCAGATCCAACCCTGTATTTGTGCTTGTAGTTGCCCAGTGCAAGTCACTCTAGCTTATGCTTCACGCAGATCCCAAATAGCCTCATTGCTCTTGAACAATTTGAAAAAAATTTCCATGGTCGGGCGAGGAACATTACGATATGCTGGTGAATTTGGAATGTTATACGGTAGCGCTCCATGAGGAGCTGCTGCCTGACGCAGGGACAATGTTATACGGTAGCGCTCCATGAGGAGCTGCTGCCAGACGCTAAGTGACAGCCCCCTAGCATCGGCTGTTCCTGTACACACCAGTGGCTGTCCTGATCCACTTATGGTGGATGGTGTCGGTGATCTTGAGGTAAGAAGATCTAGCTGATGCATACACTATGCACTCATAGACTAGCCGGGATCCCACACAAATCTTAAAAAACTGGAGTATATGCTCCCTATCCACCCCCCAAGAGCTGTTAATAGGGCAGTTCAAGACGTTCAGAGATTCCAGGGTCGTTGCCTTCAGGTCCTGTAGATGGTGTAACCACAACAGTTTTGAAGCAAATATGAGACCTAGACACCTCACCGAATCTTGAAAATGTAAAACTGTGTCACTTATTTGCAAGTTCTGTACATTAAAAAAAAATGAAAAGAGCGATTAAAATAAACACACACACACACACACACACACACAGAGAGAGAGAGAGAGAGAGAGAGAGATACACACACACACACACACACACACACTTCTGTAGAAAATTTAAAATCTGTTTTTGTTTCTCACTTTTAGCCTCAATTGTGAGCTGCAACTGACGAGTTCCTGTTCTTGCAAAATCGTCCACAAATAAGGAGCACTGCAGACGACTCTTTACTGTGAACCTTATACTGTTCGCGCCTAATGTAAGGAGGGTAATATCTAAAACATTTTCTCGGGGAATATCATTCTTCTGCCCGAACCTACTAGACAGCATTTCCATAACACGATGCTTACAAAAGCATTTTTATAAGAAAGACCCAATGAATATGGGTGTGTGGCCAAGGTAGCCCCATTGATGGAGCTAATATTGGGGTGATACAACAACATATCTTTAGTGAGTTTCTCTTTCAATCTTTCAAAAGCACTTTAACAAGTCTCAATCCCGATGAAGACGGCATTTTGGTTTGAAAAGTTCCGAAAAACATGGCACAATGAAATCTCGATTCAGTACATATTGGCGATAGCATCTGGTGGGGGCTCAATTGCCTTTAACTGTGTTTCATTCGAGGGTGCAAGACCTCTTTGAATCACTGATATTTTCTCCAGATCCTATCTGATACCTTCTATCGAAATGAGACGCCACAGAAGAAGCAGTTGTTTCTTCAATTATTCTGACTTGTTTAATTTTTTCGTCCTACTCCCTCAGTGGTACATCTATAAGCATTGTGACCCACATTCCAGGCTTCTGCCATTAGTCGATGCTGCAGTCCCCGAAAAATCTAGACGGCAATGGTGAGAAATTCAGCCACCAGAAACTGGCACCTCCCCCAGTAGCAGACACCCCGCAGTAGAAGACATCCCCAGTAGCAGACACCTCCACTAGCAGACTGCCCCAATAGCAGATACCCCCAGTAGCAGACACTCCCACAAGTTGATATCCTCACTGCACCATAGGAACAGGTATTGTCTTGGGAACCTCTCTCTCTCTCTCTCTCTCTCTCTCTCTCACACACACACACACACACACACACACATACACCTGAGGAACGTGTTAGGACATCTCTACTGCCATTTACTGCGAGAGACAAAGAGGGAGAGAGAGAGAGAGAGAGAGAGAACCTTGCGGAGGTCAGAGACAGAGATATCTCCTTATGTCTTAGGGGTCATAACGCAGGTCAAGCAAGCCTGCTGAGAGACAGGATTCATGTCAGCTCGCTAATATTATGTTGCGTGAAATACAAACAATATGTTACAGTGGAAATGTGAAGGAAGAAACTGAAATAAAAATACTCTAGGTATAAAATTTATTATATATTTTTACAGTGTTTTTACATTCATTGCTTTTTACATTACTATACAATGTTTTTACACACAACGTTTTTACATTTTAGACGATTTTTTTATATTCAAAGTTTTTACCTTTCAGCAATTATAATCTTTTTACATTCATTGTATATTTTGAGCATAGCCTATTACATACACTCTAGTTGTAATAAGGGATATTTAGAGTTTAAACTGTACAATGTTTTTACACTACAACAGATAACAAACAAACCACATTTCTATTGAAAAGTATACATCAGACGAAGTCAAGATAATGAGAAAAAGAGTTTAATCTAGTCAGAAAATGAGTTTAATCTAATCAACCAGAAAGGACTATTTCTGTATGAGTATGTGAATTTACGTCATTTACAAAGGTGTTACTGACCTCAAGTTGCACTCTACAGTTTATATTTTTCTTACACATTTTCAGATATTTACATTATTTACAAACATTTATAAAAAAATCAGTCATAATTTTTCATGCAATAACGGCCCCAAGCCACTGTATTTTCCTTACGCAGAAATATCAAATGTTTATCACCCTTTGCAGATAAGGCCAGATATGCTTCTTTGATTGAATTATACGGGGTGGTTTTTTCCACCACGTACAAATTCTAGGGATTGATCGATGAGAGGATATTGAACAAAAAAGGTTTAATGAACTCATTCCCAGAAATACATGGTTCCCATGCTAGAGACTAATTATTCAATCACACTTTGTTACAGGGACTGCGGTCTAATACACGCTGTACCATGCACCCACAATTACAGTACGCATCGTTTCCTCCTAGAGGGTGCCACTTTTCCTCATACATCACGCCCTAGCGCCCTCTCCTGCCATAGTAATTGCTAATGTTGTGTCCGTTTCCCTTCTCTTGCTGACTCACCTTGTAGAGGATGTGATACAGCGTTGTACACAATAGTTCCGTATTCGAGTCAAGCGCTTGACGGCATGATATTTAGTTACGGAAAGGCAAATGGCAACGGGCGACAGGTAGGAAGGACAATCATTATCACTTACAGTGCGTGAAGGGCTTACTAGCAACAGACTTTACACACTAGGAATAGTTTTGTCACTTGTTTCTTCACCAGGCAACCACGATTGCAGGATTCGCGTCATCCACCCTATTCACATGGAGTACTACCTTTCAACTTTCATAACAGTCATCTGTGTGCTAGTATGACAGCAAATCATCAGCACTGGTGCAGCCGGAATGTGTGAGCGTGGTTAATTTGCGACTGTATTTTGGGATCAGTCTTCCTTGCACATCGGCAACAGGCTGGAATTATCGGCGTTTCTTACGGGTGACTTTGCCTCCCCTGCTAGAAGAAGTGCCATTGATGATTCGAAGAGTTATGTGGCTACTACATGATTGTGCTCCAGCCCACTTCGCTATTAATGTCCGGATACGTCTCAGTCGTGTCTTCTCTGGTCAGTGGATCAGACGACGGGGTCTAGTTGCACGGCCCGCTTATTCACTGGATCTCAATCCATTCGATTTCTGGTTGTGGGTCCATCTCAAAAGCATCGTGTATGCAGAGCCCATTCCAGATATGGAGGCTCTGGAGCAGCGTATTCATGCTGTCTTGGACACTGTTCAGATGTAGCCTGGACGATGTGAACGTGTGAGACAGAACATGCTACGGCATGTACACACATGCATTGAGACACATGGAAACCATTTGAAACTCATTCTGTAACTGTGGCTTCATGGTACAGCGCATATTAGACCGCAGTCTCTGTAACAACGTATGACTGAATAAACGGACTCTAGCATGAAAACCATGCATTTCCGGACATAAGTTCATTAGACCTTTTTTGTTCCGTATTCTCTCATCGATCAGTCCCTAGAGTTTGTACACGGTGGAAAAAGTCACCCTGTATATTGCACAGTCGTTTATATTTACGAATTCAACGCATATTACCCGTAGTTATCAACGGTTAACCTGTCAACAGAAGACTGTTTTATACTCTTTGTTCTGCGTATTATACGTCAAGATTTGGCCTCAATGGCATACATTTTTTTCTCATAGGTTAGCAAATTCTGTAATAAGTTCACTATTCAGTTTGTCTTTCATTAACCCAAATTCTTCTTTGTTCACTAGTGGAATATCATATCTCTTATTTGTAGGGAAATCTGAAGTATCAGATCATGTATCGATATAATTCCTGTTATCCTCGTAGATATTTGGAGTACTAATGTTATATTGCAACGTCCCCTTTAAATAATTATACATAACTGTGCTTTAACTGACACACAATATTTTTAGCGCAACGCAATCTGACTTTCAAAATTCCCTACAAAAGAATGGCCCTGACTAACATTAAACTATACCTTTCACAAATCACTTACCTCACAAAAATCTTGGTTACTCCCACTACTGCAATACAGCCAGCGCCACTACTGCCAGCTAAATAAAAGATTCAAACTATGGAAGGCACTAACTACTGATAGGGATAGTTAGCAAATGAAAGAGAACAAACAATGTATTTACCTTGATATATATATATATATATATATATATATATATATATATATATATATATATATATATATAGCAGTTCATGACAAATTTCAAAACTACGCCATCTCTCTCCCCACATCCACCACTGCTGGCGGCTCACCTCCAACTGCGCAACGCTACGCGCTGTTCCCAGCCAGCTGCCTAACACTACAATGGCGAGTATTACAACAATGCAAAGCAGCCACAGACTGCACACAGCACAGCCAGTGATTTTCATACAGAGGTGGCGTTACCAAAAAAAACCTAAACAGCCTACTTACATAGCCCCCATGCTCCCCACAAAAAATTTTACAAATTTTTTTGGGCACTGGCCAATACATATTTGTTAAAATTTTTTTCACAATTACAATAACAAAGAAATCAAATGAACACACTTATTGATACAATGTTGGTTAAAAGCTAAAATTTTCTCACAGTCCATAAAGACGGTCCTGATCATTCATCATAATAGTAATTACAGTTTTTTTTCACAAAGTCTCATTAGTAAAAGAAATTGCACACGAAAGTAGTGGATTTCCATGCAGTCTTGAAGAAGTAGTGTTGTCCTTCCAACGGAAAGACAGTGCTGACTCTTAACATGCTGACAGGTAATGGGCCACAACAGAGCAAACCCACCGCAGAGTCAGTCAAAGTTTTGAAGACCATTGGTAGGTAGGTCATCACAGAGTGGACCCACTGTAGTCCTGGTAGAGATTACGGTATTGGTGGGCCATCAAAGATGCAATAGTCCTTGTAGAGATAATGGTATTGGTGGGCCATCAAACGTGCAGACCCATTGTAGTCCTTGTAGAAATAATGGTATTGTTGGGTCATCAAAGATGCAGACCCACTGTAGTCCTTGTAGAGACGGCCAGCAGCCATCTGTTGCAACTGTGCAGGTGCACAATCACCATCGAAGAGTCTTGTGGACAATATAGCAAGTCCATAAACCACCACTTGTGCACTCACAAAGTTTTTGAAATTGTCCTTAGAACCAGCAATGCTGTTATCCAGTCCCTTGCTGAATTATTAACACACGTGCAAACACTAACAGTCCCTACTTCTCACATATTGTCCATATACTATGACCAACAGAAATGTGTGCAGTGAAATGAATGCTTACAAGTTACTTAGTTTGATAAACTGGTGTCAATTACAATTTTATAACATAAGAATACAATTACAAAGGTAGAAAATACATCATTAAAGAACATAACAATACAGATAACATTTGTAGTACAGGCTTTACAAAAGAATCAAAATAACATATACAACAGTGTTACAGGAATTATGACATAAGTAGATACATAAAAGATCAGAATAAATTTTGAAACATCAACTTTACACATGAGCATTAAAACAGAACAGAATAAATAATGTCTAAACATCTTTACAAAGAAAATAACATATTAGTAATGCCAATTATATTTGAGGATAACAGTATTCCTCATCATAGTGAATGTAGCTTAGTATTAGAAGAAGAAAAAATTCTATGAAACTACACAGAGACAGGAAGAAAACAAATACACAAGGGTACACAAACACATAGCGGAATAACACAAGGAAAGGACAGGGTTTGTTTTACTGCAGTATTTTGCAAACAAAACTTTCTTTACTTCTTGGAGATCTCCCTTCATTCATCATCATTGCCAAAAAGTCCTATCTAAACCTCCTTCCTGTATTCTATTCATATTTCTTTCAAAATAATTATTTCTCATTGTACAATACTCATTTTGGCCCAAATCTTTTTTTATATTCCTTGTCAATGCATTGCTTCCAATTCATCATAGTTAGTTTCTTATATAGTCTACCCCCTCTTAAGCTAACTTAAATCTACTGAGCTCAGATTCTAAACTAAGGGACGAGGCAATGCAGCAGCACAAAACAATTAACACAAACAGCAATGACAAAAAAATGGAAATTTGCAAAGCAACCTACAGTAAATCTAAATTACCAAGCAATTCAACATTACAACTAATATGAGCCAATGTGCAGCAACAACAAAAATAAATCAGTAGTAAAACTGGTTTAAAAGAATAATACAAAGTGAAATTTAGTAGCACTATGCGTGGCAAACAGCAGCAGCAAAAAAAAAAACTTATCTCTAAACATGACATAGCTCAAGCAGAAAAAATATTACACTAAAAATGGCCATGTCTAATACCTATGTCACATCTTAACACTAGAGTGATGCATCACGATAACTTACTCTACCAAAAAAAATTACCAAGTAGTTGAAAAGAAAATTATGTATGCAGTTCCTGTTACTATCCCTTCTTATTGTTCTTTCCATTCCAAGAGCTCCTTTTTCGAAGAATGTGGATCATAAAGTAATTATTTAATAGATCTGTTGACAGAAAGTGTTCACATTAGCAAATGCATTTAATTTTATTTTATGAAACCAATGCTGCAAGACAGCTGGAAACCAGATATCAAATGAAATAAGCAATTACGCAAACCAAATCATAAAAATATCATTCAATAGTCATGTGACATTTCATAAGTTAGTAGAAATTCTCTCAACTCTCGTAGAAAGACGCTTGTCAGAATCAGGTGTGCAGATGTAAAAATATTTCTCATCATTTCATTAGGCATTTCTGTAAATATCATAAATTAAGAGCTCAACAGTGTCAACATATGTTTTCAAGTTCGACCGTGTCGTTTTTGCGATGCTCTCTACAAAGAAACGTCAATAGTGAGGATAATGGCCTCCCTTTTTTTTTTCTACCTGTGCCGCTGAAAAGGGCTCGCAATAATGGCTTTTTCTCCAGGCGTCTGACACACCTGGCCGCTCAGCTGGGTGCCCACGACGCATTACGTGCAGGTGGTCACTGAACTTTCTTACCGAAATATTTATGACACCAGTTTCCGCTACAGTGACAGTCTCATATATATATATTTCACAGGTCAAGAATTTGGGTTACAAATCTGTAGAAACAAAATCCTATAAATATAACAGCGTCCAAAAAATTTTCACCAGCATTGTGATACATTCACGCATATACACACATTTCATAACTCTTAAAGTACGATTCTTGGTTTCCAACAACCTTTTTCACAAACCATAGTCCCTAACTTCTATTCATTATTCATATACATATAAACACGTAATCACATTCCTTATATAGCATCAGCTTATTGATCATAAACATACCTCAACAGCATAATACACATTGTCGTCGTAAAAATAACATCATAACACCTCAGTCAAATCTCAAAAACGTCGTAGCTTTCTGCAATAATTTCAAAACCCTAAAACATATTCTCTGCTCATTTCAATAGTGTCATCTACCTCAAACGTACCTTAAAAATCATGATCTCATACCAAATACATCATTCAAAGCTCTCATAGTATCACAATGGTTCCGAAAAAATATGAACAGTTTACAAAGTACAGACAAAATACAATTTCATAAGTGTGAAGGTATCCAACTGTGTAATTGCGTAAACATCTGTCACTGACGTAGTAAAAGAAATGTTTGTCTCTCAGTTAAATGATCTGATAGCTGTGTAATACTGTGTTGGAGAAATATGGTACCGATGTGTAAAGTTGTATAAGCAAATACCAATTAGCTAGGGCTCCTTGTGCTTGCCAAACACATGGTACACAAAGTAAGCGTGTACCCCCCTGAGGATTAATGTAATTATACCCTCAGGTGTTACAGATTACAGCAATGGAATGAAATGTATCACGGAAAACCCTTGTATCATTGCACTTCAAATATCTTAAAAAAAAATGTTTTAAGTACAAAATTAATCACTCAAATATGTGTCCTGTAGCGCTAAACTGTGCGTCATGTTGTAAGATAATCTCTGTGGAAGTGTCGTAGTTATCGTCCTCCAAAAGCTAAGTTCTGCAGAAGTCAATGTACTTACCTCATGATAAACAAAAGTGAAATGCTTTGCGTATAGATATCTTAGTTATTACGCTTATTGTTGTGATGAAGAAAGTACTGTGCTGTGACGTATTGTTTGCCACGGAAAAGGCTGTCTCATTGTAGCTATACCACAAAAGTTACTACTAAAACATGTTTTACTTTCCAGAATAATACAGAAAAACTGTGCAGAAATAAAACAGAAACACTGCAAAAGCAACATTGTAAAGTGTCACTCATTAGTAGCGTCGTGATAAAATCGTGTAGCTGTCACATAAACTAACCTCTGTGTCATCTGGTATCTCTCAGAAAGCACTTTAATTTCAGAATGTATTTTCAAATAAACCAAAATGTTGCATTAAAATCTCATTAGCAGTACCAGTACATGTTCGAAGTATGTAAGCCTGATAGTCGTTACGCAATCGTGCAACAAACAAGCAAGAATGCACACACACAATAACACTGTGTCGTCTGTTCACAATAACAATGCATTCGTAATATCTGTTTAAATAAGTTCTCTTGGTTCTTGATTGGATATTTAACTTCAAACATTGTTGTATGTTAACAGATTCTAAGTCTGACCAAGCTTACTAGCAATGTAAAGTGAAAAGTTATATAGCAAAGACAAAGTTAAAAAGCAGATTATCTTTCAATAAAGGATTTTACATGTGAAATGTGGTGTAAACCTTTACTCTTCATAGTACTCAGACTTTCAACTGAAAAGCAATTGTCATGTTTTATACATCGGTAAAGAATGCTAAAATTTTTCTCAAGGCTAGCGACTTACGTTATTTTTCTCGGAGCCAGCGGGCGCACGCGGCTGCCTGCTGTGCGAGTCATTGTCTGTCTCTTTGTTGGCGCGCGCCGTTATTGGGATTAGGAGACCTAACTTCTACAAATTGACTCTGACGAGAAGGCCCTGCTCTGTTTAAATCCCGCCAGTTCTGATGATCTGTTGTTACGATCACATCGTCTGTCGTCATGTTGGTAGTTCCTGTAGTTTCTTTCTTGTCGGTTAAGTGGTGGAGCATTTCTCCCTGAATCGTAACTGCGCGCTGGACCGTTGCGTCTAAAGTTATTCTGTCTCCCTTGATAATAATTGTTTTGGTTTCCATATCGTCTGTGTCTCTGGCTGTCTCTGTGATAGTCATTACTATGGAAATGCAATCTTTCTCTGTAATTATTTTTACTCTGCCAACGGTTGTCATACGGGTGGTGTCTGTTTTGGTCACGATTTGTGTTGTGAGAATAGCCTTGTCGTGTCCAGTTATTATTTCTGTCGTCACGGAATTGTGACGGATGTGACCTGTAGTGATTGTTTTCCTGTTTTCGCATCCGGCGACTGTCTGTGTCAATTTCTAATTCTTGTAGGAGTCCCTGAAAAGCTTCAATGTCGTCTTTGCAATGTCCTGCTAAAATAATATGTCGTAAATGTTCAGGCAATTTGAGTAAGCAAATGCGGATGAGTTCTGAGGGGCTGTATGGGTTTGAAAGATACTGATTCTTATGCAACATGTCTTCAAAATATTTGACAAGACTGGAAAATTCGGATTGTTCGAAGTGTTTCATCATCATGATGCTATGTTTTACTCGGTCTTGTGTAGCTTGAGACCAATACGCTGAGAGGAAGGCATGATAAAATTCTCCTTCACTGTAACAATCGTGAATGACCGATCGCATTCTTACAGCTGGTTCATTCTCTAAGTAGCCACACATAAATTCTAACCTGTGCTCCAATGACCATTTGGGAGGAAAACAATGAGAGAATTGATGGAGCCATGCTTGTGGATGAATGTCGTTGCCAGAATTCTTAAACGTTTTGAATTTACGTGTAGTAATGAACAGCTTATAGTCAAAATCATCGTGTCGGCGAGTAGCATATCGGTCATTGTTACGTCGTGTCGGCGGTTCCCTCTCAAAAGCCAATGCGCCTTGCCAATTTCTTTCATAATTTCCGAAATGTCCTGTGTTATTATTTTGTGGTTGTTCCGTATTTCTATGTCCCTCTTCCCGTAGTGGAGCGCGAGTGTCCTCTGAAATATGTAATTCTTGTATTACCTGCGTCAACTGATCTTGTACTTCCCGGATTTCTCTTTTGTACTGTGTATTGATTTGATTTTGATTTTGTTTGAATTTTCTAATTTGTTCATACTCTTCTGTGTCAGTGAAGGCTACAGGTCTTGTGTCATTCAGATCATCATCTACCTTTGTAGATAAGTTAGTGACCTGATCCGAAAGTTCGGCTACTTTCTCCGATAGTGAACACATTTCCTCAGTGTGTTTTTCTAAACCAAGTTTCAGAGTGTCCATTTGTGTTGAAATCGAATCTACTGTGTCCTTCAAGTTTTCCTGAGTTTTTGCAAGTTGCGTAACCGAATCGGTAGATGCAACCGAGTCAAATTTAGCTTGCAAGGTCTCATGATTTTCATGAACAGTAGTTTGCAGTTCTTTTATGGCTGCTTCATGATTCTGTAGTGCATTTTCATGACGCGAAAAAATAGGTTGGAAATGCTCACAAATTTGTGTTTTTACGTCATTACAGACTTTTTGACATTTCGATTCAATGTGATGTAACTCAGTAGTTAAATCCTCACGTGTTTGTTCAAGAGTTTGCTCCAATGAGTCTAACTTTTGAAGATTTTGTTCCATTGCGTCTAACTGTTGCTGTGTTTGTCTCTGGTATTGTTCCATTGTGTCTAACTGTTGCTGTGTTTCTCTCTGGTATTGTTCCATTGTGTCTAACTGTTGCTGTGTTTGTCTCTGATTTTGTTCCACTGTGTCTAACTTTCGAAGATTTTGTTCCATTGTGTCTAACTTTTGAAGCTTTTGTTGTGTTTGTCCCATTTGTTGTATTAATTGTAATAACAATGCACTGGTGTCTGGAACATGTTCCTCAGTGCTTTTCAGCAGTGAATTTGCACCGGAAACATTCACATTTTGACAAGCAGAAAATGTGTCTTGACTTATTTGAGAAAACGGTGAGGATCCAAAACCTGAATCTACAGTATTTGCGAGATCGTGTCGTGTCATTTCGGATTCCTGAGCCGAGCTATTGCCGACCGATCGATCGATAATGCTTCCCTGCTCACTAATTGTTTCACTGCCTACGCCATTGTTTGCCGCCCGCTCCATTTCCCTATGCACAGTTACCAAATTACTACTTTGAACATCAGTTAATTCATTACTCGGTGGCGCTAACACACTGCTTTCGTTTTCACTGTCATTTCTCAGTTTACTTTGAAGCCTAGTATTACGTTTTTCACACGCCATTATTGTCACAGTATTTCACACGACAACACAGAAAAACACAATTTGAAGAGCAAAAATAAGAGAACACATTAACATAACACTGAAAATAATATCTAGTTAATTGCAGCTGCGAAATACTTGGTGCAAATCTACATGCATGCCACAACCGTTTTACTGTACAACAATGAAAGACTGCAACTACAAAGGAGATTTTCTCTACAATTACGCGCTAGCAATAAACAAGAGCTACACTAATTACACAAACTACAAGAAAAAAATCAGAAGATTCCAGTGAGGTATCCTAGGCTAAGGGTCGACATATGCAACGTCCCCTTTGAATAATTATACATAACTGTGCTTTAACTGACACACAATATTTTTAGCGCAACGCAGTCTGACTTTCAAAATTCCCTACAAAAGAATGGCCCTGACTAACATTAAACTATACCTTTCACAAATCACTTACCTCACAAAAATTTTGGTTACTCCCACTACTGCAATACAGCCAGCGCCACTACTGCCAGCTAAATAAAAGATTCAAACTATGGAAGGCACTAACTACTGATAGGGATAGTTAGCAAATGAAAGATATTAATAGAGAACAAACAATGTATTTACCTTCATATATATATATATATATATATATATATATATATATATATATATATATATATATAGAGAGAGAGAGAGAGAGAGAGAGAGAGAGAGCAGTTCATGACAAATTTCAAAACTCCGCCATCTCTCTCCCCACATCCACCACTGCTGGCGGCTCACCTCCAACTGCGTAACGCTACGCGCTGTTCCCAGCCAGCTGCCTAACACTACAATGGCGAGTATTACAACAATGCAAAGCAGCCACAGACTGCACACAGCACAGCCAGTGATTTTCATACAGAGGTGGCGTTACCAAAAAAAACCTAAACAGCCTACTTACAATATATCAAGCTATCGGTGCCTGTGTAGTTTCACATGATTAGCCAGAAAGTTGTTTAATATGTGTGCACAATGAAAAACGATAATAAGAGTTTTCAAAATATCCAGAATGGCGATTCCTATTGAAATGGGTTTATCAAAGTCTACATTAAGCCTGTTCGGTTCTATGGCTTCGAAATTTTCGTTAAAATTACACTCCTTCGAAAATTTAATTTGGTAACTAATTTAGCTGCTCCATACCTGGCTTCCCAGGATGTTTCTAGACTTAAGACCTGCATCTTTCCTACACTTTGCATAGTTTCTCTAAAACACTGTTATTCATTAGTCTGAAAAAGTTCTTCTGGAAATCACTGGATTATGTGCATTAACGACAATTTATAGCTTAGTCCATGGAGCTTGCCTATATACCGAAATTCGATTAATCTTTAAAAACCAATTTCTGTTGAAAACACTGTTTTAGATTCATGTCAAGGCAAACATAGTTTTTCCTATCACATAAAGTCGAAAATAAGTTTTTTGGTTTCTTACTGTCCGATGGTGATGACATTTTTCCAGACATAAGGAAAAATCCGAATGAAAATCGTGAATACTCTCAGAATATTCCAGATTCCCTTCTAAAATGCATTATATATCTGGTATAGTTTCTACCATAAAAATTGTTCACTCGCTGGTGAAAGCCATTCAAAATTAGACACTGGAAGATGCTCCAATATCATTCAGCTGTATAGGCTAATCACATCAAGATAAATGAAGTAAGATTCGTCAATTCTCTCATCATAATTGGCCATGGATATGTTGGTGTCAACGGCATGCTTGCAAGAAGAATTGACAACATCGCCTCCAATGCCTCTTTCAACGAACTGCAATTGTTCAATATCCGTAATTAACTGCATTTCCCCTTTAGTAATTTTCAGCAACCAGGTGAAGCAATGTAATGTGCAGGATCCTGTTCATATGTCTCAAGGCAAAGACAGCAAAAACTTTTGAACACACCAGCAAGGAGTAGCAAGTCAGTTTTCAAATATAATCTGGAATTAGTCTCTAAGTGTTTTACACGTAAATACACTCCACACACTGTAAGCTCTTTGGTACTCAGCTCTGTTATTATGAATAAACTTTTAAATTTTTCGATTGAGTGTAGATGATCTTCCAGTAAAATCTTCTAATTGCTCATGTACTCACAAGAAAAATTTCTAACTAGATTACACTCTCGATCTCGGGAAAATATGTCCTCATGATCTTGAGTTCACTTGATTTCATGATTGATGTAAATTTTTCGAGTGAACACGTCAAGAAATTTAGCGAATTGATAAATCAGAAATTTACGTTGCAGTGCTGCTCTTGGTGCAATACTGCATTACTTTTCATTAAAGACTGATATTTTTAAATATTCGATGGGAGAAGAAAAATACGACCTGTGTTTAATTTAACTTCTTTCTTGCCTTCTTACACCTTTTGGTTGCAAATCTTCATGATCTATAAATGCCTGTCTTAATAGCTCAGATTGTGACATACGACTTGAACTGTATAGTGACGCCCGGGTTCCCGGGTTCGATTCCCGGCGGGGTCAGGGATTTTCTCTGCCTCGTGATGGCTGGGTGTTGTGTGCTGTCCTTAGGTTAGTTAGGTTTAAGTAGTTCTAAGTTCTGGGGAACTGATGACCATAGATGTTAAGTCCCATAGTGCTCAGAGCCATTTGAACCATTTTTTGTATAGTGACGCCTGTAATTCATGTTGCAACTGGCATGTGCTGCGCCTCAGTATGCACCAGTGAAATGGCAGTGGCATCTGTGTTGTACATCACCTTCCGTAACCGGTTCCATACAAATATGGCACAGCTTTGCCAAACAAAATACTAATTCTTCTTCGGGACTTACTACAATCTTTTTATTTTGCAATAAAAAGTCATTCATACTCTCAGCGATTCTATACAGCTGTTCGGTGATCCATTACATTCTGTCGCTGCCTCTGCACTATTTAAACTCAGAATGCCCATGGTGATGGCCGCAGTATATGATGAATGGTGTATACAAATGTACCTGATCACGAATTCAGTATCAGTATGAATTAGAAAGGTAGCTTCAGTTTGTTGCAGACTTAGCTAAATTTCACGTACTAATTGTTGCCACGTGGTAATGTAATGCTGACTGGTTTAAACTGTGCACGATCAGCTAAATGTGCATCTGACTTCTCCTTTGAATGAAAATAGCACAGGCAGCTTTCACATACCACAACTACATGGCAGCAAGCAGTAATGCTGGTTCATGTTAGCTTCAACAATGTTTTTTATGCAATAGAACTCCACATTATTAGATTTACATACTTCTCACGATGGTGTTTTTAGATACTTTGTGGTACAACTCGAAATTTTTTCTCATTTCTCTTGTCGTCTACGAACGTTCATTCCTAATCTGAATACTCAAGGCTGTAGATATTTGCAGAGATAACTTCGTTCTGTTTTTCGAAAATGTGAACATGTGTTAGTTGCACACGGAAGTTTGTTTGCACATGGAAAATATTTAGACACATCGTGTGCATGCTTATTTACAGGACACACTTGACTAGAATTCACCACATCAAGCAGGCATTGTCACGCCACTGAACGTTTATTACTGTGCGTTTATTTACTATGACTTTGGTCAGTTCCGTGTGTAGTCTAGCGTTTAAAGCCAACTTTTCATCTACTTTAAGAGACAGATGAATTATTTCCTTCAACGCCCAGCTGGAATCACTCTCTTCACAAGTTTCAAGTTTCTTTAACAGCTGATCAATGACTCTACCTGTACCAATCATTATCAGTTATGGATGGCATTAAACTCGTATTTTTTGTATTGAGATACATTTGTTTTTCTTCATCTGACTGGAGCAAGGGATCCTTACAGACTAGTGAAAAACTTATTTTAAGAGATTGGCTACTTAGATGAATTCTGTTCTCAAAAACATGAATACAGACATCCAGAAAATGTCTAGGCCTCTTAAACCCAACGCTATTATATCTACCACACCTGTGCATATTCGGTTTCTAAACGCACATCAGCAGCATACCATTCAAGATTATTTAATTTAACGGATTTCGGTGCTGTTTCGCCAATTATTGCTAATACGGTAGTGATACTAGGTTAGTCTCAAAGTCGAAGAAGTTTAGAATACTGAGAGAATTCGATCTCAATCATCTTCTTCGGCCGCTGCAGATTCTTGGTTGCTGCCTAAGATTCTCTGCTGCTCGATCAGGAAGGGTACTAGACCTGGTCTGAGCAGCAGGTGAGTGAACAGCGCAAGTGCCGGGAGTGGCATTCAGTACCTGGGTTAATATGGAAAGGCTTCGGATGTGTGTACGACTCTAAAATGGTGCTCTATTATTGGAAAAGACTCTAAAGTCGGTAGTAAGGTCGCTGAGAAGAAAGTAATAGAGCAAATTACATCCAGAGGAAAGACCAGGTGATCACTATGTACTCACCACCAATATTGCGCCATCATTTCAGCAAATCTAAGAGGTCAGATTTATGTCAAAGTATGGACCATTACTCTTAAGTGTTGATTAATTCGCAATAACAAGGCAAATTAAGTTAAACTGTGTGTCTGACCCTTGAATTATTTCCTCTCACCATACCTCTTAGGATCCATTCCACTTAATTACTAACATCCAGGTATCCTGTATGTGAGAAACGATTGAAAATGAGTGATTGTTGGTGTTGCTTAATACTGAATGCAACAAGATATATAGAAATACTGTGGGTTTCATTGAAATCAAGGGAGGTAGTTAGTATTGCATTTATGAAACCCTCCATAATGTTTGATTTGTTTTAATTCAAAGTATTTGTGCTTCAAAGTTTAACTGCATTCAATTCTGACAGTGAAATTACTGGTTGTGCTAATGACAAAAGGAAGACGTTGTTTTGAGGTTAGTTAGAGTAAAATGCATTTAAAGTCATACTTAAGAACCTCTATAAAAGATCACCGGCATTAACTGTTTGGAAATCCTGCATGGTGAGTAAAATTAATGAAAGAAAAATACCAAAATTTGCATCTCACAATTTGTCTCAGAAAGTGTGTTTAGTTTGCTTTATGATAATGGACAGTTTAAGGGTTCCCTCTTTAGTGCTGCTTAATATGAAGAAACATTCGTGAACAATAAGTTTACTAATTGCATTGTGAAGAAATTGTATAATTTTGAGTGCTTTGTGTAGTAAAAATTGGAAAGACAGTTTGAGGGACTCATCTAAGGCTTTGCCTATGAAAGATAAAGTTACTGTAATTGCCTTTATTCATAAAACAGAAACTACCTTGCTTCATAGTGAGTGTACAAATCCAATTGCAAGTGACTTTTAATTATATTTGCACTATATGAAAAGCAACTAGTGAAACAGGACTATGTCCATTTCTATTCTGGGTTTAATAGTGTATTTCATAACATTTGGTGATGAAATAATTTATATATGACAAAATATTTGCTGTTGAGAAGATATAAAGTGTTAATTGTTCCTGTGACAGCTGCTAGCATTGACTGCATCTCTCGTCTAGTTATGGTAGAGTTCATTGCACCTCTCTGAGAAAAAAGTAATGAAAGCTTTCCCTTACTAAATTTCTGTACAGATTTTTTTGAAAGTAATGTTTCACATTACTATGCCTAATTAGGCGGGCGACCGTATTTTATTTCATTTTAAGTAAACTTGGTTATTTAAAACACTTCCCAAATTTCAATCTATAGCTTTCTGGTTTCTTCTGTTATATTAAATACAGGTTCGATAACGCAAATCCATTAGGTAACTCACGGTCAATTTACTTAAATTCTCCCATAGGGTAACATTTACTGCAATGTAGTGCATAGTAAACTAAATTTGGTACATGATAGCACACGTGTAGGCAGTTAGTGTTATAGTGTCAGTTAATCATTATGTGTTAATCAACAGCTTTCCTGGATATGTACACTAAAGTATACAAGAATACGTCCTATACCAATACAGTTAGGTTAGCTACGTATTTCTGGCACTTCGATCATAGTGCGGACTTTACTGTTACGATTGGTCATCTTTCCGTACGTGGATGGGAGTCACAGGGTATTCTCGCATTCATAGGATAAAGCTGAAGATTGGAAGATCTCCCAGTATTGTCTTTGAACAAAGCTTCCTGCAACACTCTCTAACATCATAGGGAGGCCGGCCGGAGTGGCCGTGCGGTTCTAGGCGCTACAGTCTGGAACCGCGCGACAGTTACGGTCGCAGGTTCGAATCCTGCCTCGGGCAAGGGCGTGTGTGATGTCCTTAGGTTAGTTAGGTTTAAGTAGTTCTAAGTTCTAGGGGACTGATGACCACAGCAGTAAGTCCCATAGTGCTCAGAGCCATTTGAACCATTTAGCCATCATAGGGAGTTTAAGTGCAGAACTGTGTAGCCCTTGGAATGTGTTTGTGTTCCACGATTATTTCTCTCTTTCCGATATCTTCTTACATCTTTTGTGAACATATCATAATTTCCGAACCGTAACCAGGCTTGAACTTCATAAACAGTAAGCACCATACACCTCTGGAAACTTATGTAGTGTTTGTGTTACAAGGAATCGATGTTTTCTTTGGTGTGCAAGGTAGCTGGCTTATCACTTTACTGTTTGTCACCATAGTTTACTGAGGAGACACATGCAGAGAAAATGTATGTCATGCACTTGAAATATGTTGCTTCCATTGGACTATTAATAGCGTTGCATTCCACATGACTAATTGGTTGAAAAACGCACAGCTCTAGTATTATAGCGTGTTCAAGTGTAGAACCGTGTAGCCTTAGGAGTTCATGTGTTTGTGTTCTAGGATCATTTCTCTCTTGGCAATACCTTCTTGGAACTGACCCCAGGCACTGGAACAGTACGTCAGAATTGATAGCATGAACTCCGTCCATCTTGAGCTCCATCATGCATAAACCTCATGTTCTTTCTTAACCGTCTGTTATATCACCACAACACTCTCGTATCTACCATACACCGATAAGAGGTGCTAACCTCCTTGACAGGCACGCATCTGGAGAGATCTTGTGCGCTTAGATGCTTGTTGTGGTGTCACCGCCAGACACAACACTTGCTAGGTGGTAGCTTTAAATCGGCCGCGGTCCATTAGTACATGTCGGACCCGCGTGTCGCCACTGTCAGGATCGCAGATCGAGCGCCACCACACGGCAGGTCTCGAGAGACTGACTAGCACTCGCCCCAGTTGTACGACGACATTGCTAGCGACTACACTGACGAAGCCTTTCTCTCATTTGCCGAGAGACAGTTAGAATAGCCTTCAGCTAAGTTAATGGCTACGACCTAGCAAGGCGCCATTAACCATTTGTACCATTGCATGTATCTCAAGATAGTCTCACTTGTATCATCAAGAATGCTGTATACCAAAGGACGATATAAAAGTTAAGTGTTCTAGTAGCTACGTTCTTTTCTTTATCACATTCATTAAGAGTCCACTACACTTGTCATGATTAAGGTTGGTGCAGAACCATCTTCGCTGAACAGCAGTTACAGACTCGGCTTGCTCTGATTGTTCATTAGAAGTGGAATGTAGTGGATGTAGTACCCTCCTAATTCTGGTCAGTTGTAAATTAAATCGACGACACTGTTAAATGGAAGGTTGACACTGCGGGGAGAGCTTTCAATCTCCAACCTTATCCTATGAATGCGAGAATACTCTGCGACTTCCATCCACTTAGGGAAAGATGAACAGTCGTAATCATAATTTCCGCGCTATCAACAAAGTCCTAGAAATATGTAGCTAACCTAACTGCATCGGTATAGGACGCTGTCTGGTATACTTTGGTTGCGCTCTGGAGGCTTTAATTATGGCGGCATAGCACTCTGTTTGCGCCACTAACTACTTGTGTTGCCGATATCGACCTGATCATGTTTCGTGAGCTAGGCTCTTTGTTCGAGGCATGTGTTGTTGGTTTTGGCTGGTATTGGTAAAGTCGGTTGACTGGATGGCACGTGGCCGGCTTTTGGTTGCCTCGGGCTGGCCGGTACAGCCATCGAGAAGCCGTGAGTGGTTCAATCGGTCGGCTCGCTTAAAGATTGGTAGCGGCGAGAGCTACCAACGTCGCGTGCAACATGATCGGCAAGTTCCCGGTCTACCCTGCTAGCTTATTCTACAGCACCTCAAAGACGCCTATATAAATTGGAGGCTATAACACCCTGGCTTGGAATCCTCCAAGTCACAGCTCCTTCACATCTGAGTGGAGTTAAGTGTAGGAAGATTTTTCTGTTTAGCAAAAGTGACAAAAAGCAGATTACAGAGTACCTGACGGCTCAACACAAAAGTTTTGTCTCAAGTACAGATAGTGTTGAGGATCAGTGGACAAAGTTAAAAACCATCGTACAATATGCGTTAGATGAGTATGTGCCAAGAAAGATCGTAAGAGATGGAAAAGAGCCACCGTGGTACAACAACTGAGTTAGAAAACTGCTGCGGAAGCAAAGGGAACTTCACAGCAAACATAAACATAGCCAAACCCTTGCAGACAAACAAAAATTACGCGAAGCGAAATGTAGTGTGAGGAGGGCTATGCGAGAAGCGTTCAATGAATTCGAAAGTAAAGTTCTATGTACTGACTTGGCAGAAAATCCTAAGAAATTTTGGTCTTATGTCAAAGCGGTAGGTGGATCAAAACAAAATGTCCAGACACTCTGTGACCAAAATGGTACTGAAACAGAGGATGTCAGACTAAAGGCCGAAATACTAAATGTCTTTTTCCAAAGCTGTTTCACAGAGGAAGACTGCACTGTAGTTCCTTCTCTAGATTGTCGCACAGATGACAAAATGGTAGATATCGAAATAGACGACAGAGGGATAGAAAAACAATTAAAATCGCTTAAAAGAGGAAAGGCCGCTGGACTTGATGGGATACCAGTTCGAATTTACACAGAGTACGCGAAGGAACTTGCCCCCCTTCTTGCAGCGGTGTACCGTAGGTCTCCAGAAGAGCGTAGCATTCCAAAGGATTGAAAAAGGGCACAGGTCATCCCCGTTTTCAAGAAGGGACGTCGAACAGATGTGCAGAACTATAGACCTATATCTCTAACGTCGATCAGTTGTAGAATTTTGGAACACGTATTATGTTCGAGTATAATGACTTTTCTGGAGACTAGAAATCTACTCTGTAGGAATCAGCATGGGTTTCGAAAAAGACGGTCGTGTGAAACCCAGCTCGCGCTATTCGCCCACGAGACTCAGAGGGCCATTGACACGGGTTCACAGGTAGATGCCTTTTTTTTTTTTTTTTTGACTTCCGTAAGGCGTTCGATACAGTTCCCCACAGTCGTTTAATGAACAAAGTAAGAGCATATGGACTATCAGACCAATTGTGTGATTGGATTGAAGAGTTCCTATATAACAGAACGCAGCATGTCATTCTCAATGGAGAGAAGTCTTCCGAAGTAAGAGTGATTTCAGGTGTGCCGCAGGGGAGTGTCATAGGACCGTTGCTATTCACAATATACATAAATGACCTTGTGGATGACATCGGAAGTTCACTGAGGCTTTTTGCAGATGATGCTGTGGTTTATCGAGAGGTTGTAACAATGGAAAATTGTACTGCAATGCAGGAGGATCTGCAGCGAATTGACGCATGGTGCAGGGAATGGCAATTGAATTTCAATGTAGACAAGTGTAATGTGCTGCGAATACATAGGAAGATAGATCCCTTATCATTTAGCTACAAAATAGCAGGTGAGCAACTGGAAGCAGTTAATTCCATAAATTATCTGGGAGTACGCATTAGGAGTGATTTAAAATGGAATGATCATATAAAGTTGATCGTCGGTAAAGCAGATGCCAGACTACGATTCATTGGAAGAATCCTAAGGAAATGCAATCCGAAAACAAAGGAAGTAGGTTACAGTACGCTTGTTTGCCCACTGTTTGAATACTGCTCAGCAGTGTGGGATCCGTACCAGATAGGGTTGATAGAAGAGATAGAGATCCAACGGAGAGTAGCGCGCTTCGTTTCAGGATCATTTAGTAATCGCGAAAGCGTTACGGAGATGATAGATAAACTCCAGTGGAAGACTCTGCAGGAGAGACGCTCATTAGCTCGGTACGGGCTTTTGTTAAAGTTTCGAGAACATACCTTCACCGAAGAGTCCAGCAGTATATTGCTCCCTCCTACGTATATCTCGCGAAGAGACCATGAGGATAAAATCAGAGAGATTAGAGCCCACACAGAAGCATACCGACAATCCTTCTTTCCACGAACAATACGAGACTGGAATAGAAGGGAGAACCGATAGAGGTACTCAGGGTACCCTCCCCAACACACCGTCAGGTGGCTTGCGGGGTATGGATGTAGATGTAGATGTAGATGTAGTTTTCGTACTTTTCGGGTACTTGGTATTACAAGGCCGCATATGTTTTAATGTGAAATTGGATCTGTTGTATTAATGTATGTCCAAGTGATTGTGAGTACCATCATCGGTCAGTGTAATTGATTGCAGTTTCTTATTCCAGGTCATATTCTGTGCAAGTGCACGAGTATTCTCTGTTATAAATTGAATCGACGAAATTAAATTTGTAACGTAAACTGTGTCAGAGGCAAAACATCCTTTGCAGATGGGATTGTCTTAATCATTGTATCAACAGGCGCTGATATTTCGTCGTCTAAATTACAATTAATTTTAAGGAGTGTTAAGCTTGAAACTCGTACTTGTAGTCACTTTCGCGATAAGCTGAGATTTCCTACACCACAAACATTCTTATCTGTA